>NC_079190.1:101962412-102574010 GCF_029499605.1 Hyla sarda | reverse complement strand
AGTGTAAACAAATTACCTTTGCTCCACCTTGCCCTGTTCATTGGAGGAAAAAGTAAAAAAAAAAAAAAAAAAGGATAAAGATTAGCTGATAGAAATTCAATGGCCAATTTTGTGACATAAAAAAAAACATAAAAACAAATGTACACAAAATAGACTATGAATGAACACAGAGCACAGAACAGGCAAACATAAGACACATTGAAGGCCTTCTTCCCATGAAGAAGTTGTGTGTTAAATCACATGACATAGATCTTCCTGTACTTGAGGCAGAGTTTCGATTGGCTTGTCTGTCTCTGTCTTGTTACAGCTCATTTCTACTACCAGTTATCCCCAAATTCAGTGCAAGACAGCTATATATCTATCCACGAGAAGAGCTCTTCTTTATAAAGAAGAGGGTTAGCAAATGTTGGGAACGTTTTCACGTGTGTGGAAGACAGAATTAGTTACGGAAGAAATGATTCTGGACATGGGTTAAGACACGTTAATGAAGACTGCACATAGCAATGCGGATCTTACAGCCTGTTCGATATCCTTGAGGACGCGTCTCAGCGGCCACAAGAGCTTATCATCCGGCAAGACTGCTGTTTATAACCGCATTGCTATGGGTGCAGGACCAGTCATTATAAAGCGGAACCTCATCGGTGCTTTGACTTCTGCCTCTTTGAACAGAAAATTATTGTTTTTATTTCGTCTTTTATGTGGAGCCTCAAGCGGTTAATATGAGTCTTATATTTTTAGTTGCACATGGTCTGTTCAGCGGGAGCTTCCAGATTGACTGCCAAAGGAAACCGCAGGCGTGTAGACACGTGGCTTCAACTCGAGGCAGAAAAAGGACACATAACCACTCCTCTGCTTGTGATGTCTGTAATAAAGAGGTATCAAGGCTTTGATGTCTTGTGTAGTACTGTAATATAAGACAAGCTATATACATATATATTATCAAGGCAGAAGTCTAAGCAAGAAGGACCCTTAAATGCAGCAGGGACCTATGGATGCCCAGTCTGTTAGGGCAGTTTTTTCCAAGCAGTGTGTCTGCGGCTGTTGCAAAACTACAATTCCCAGTATACCCGGACAGCCAACGGCTGAGAGTTGTAGTTTTGCACCAGCCAGGGACACACTGTTTGGGAAACACTGTGTTAGGGAATGGGATGTTAGCCATAGGTTTGCACAAGTAATTTATTTATGACACACAAATAAATAAATTACGACCACTGCTGGAGGAGGTCTGCTCAGTAGGGCAAATGGGGCAGCACTCTCCAAAGGGGATTTCAGCGTTAGGGCAGTCTTTATTTTCCTCGCAGATTATCTCGTCACACAGAATAGTCCCAGTGTCACAGACACAGATTTGGCAGGGTTCTGGTTTCCACACATCTTTGTCACTATATCTCTGCCCATCCTGTACGCAGCTCCCTGCATCCACTGTGCCAGAGGGTAATAAGCATAAGCAAAGGAAGAAGATGCAAAAAAGAGAGGAAGCAGAAATAAAAAAAAAATGCAAAATGTCACACATTATTCATATACAATTGTCATATATCGCAACGGGTTCAGATACACAAGTAAATATATATATACATGGGTGTGTATGTATATATATATATACATATATGACATATCGGGAGAGCCAAAAGAAAGTATGTTTGATAAATTATTTATTTTTCTCGATTAAATTTCTTTTATATCAGTATGAAATATTTCATACTACTGGTGATGTGATGATCCATTAGTAGGGTAGTCATTATATTAAAAAAGATGCAATGTTAAATATTACCAGAAGGGGGCAGTGTTGAGCCAGACAGATGAAGGTGATCTGAGTTCAGAAAATAATGGGGCTGCTTGGGGTAAGAGGGAGGAGATTGTCCTTAATACAAAGTTTTTTGGCTTGAGATATAGGAAGTTGTAATATAATGTTACAACATGAACTATGGCGGATTGTTATTAACAGCAGGTTTCTCTAAGGTCATTCAGTGGAAAGTGATTTTATATCGATGTCCATAGAAGTATTTTGTCCAAAGTATCTTAAAATTGGGATAATTTTCTTATGCTGCAAATAAAATGTATTATTCAATGTAGACATAAAGTTAATAAAATATATATATATATATATATATATATATATATATATATATATATGATCATGCCAATAGGATGTGATTAAATAAGTGCTGAGGAAATAGGATGCGTATTTGTATAACTTATATTAAAAGCAAATAAAATAACTGTAAACAATATAAAATGACAGAGAAGTATCTGGTGGGCCCAGTGCTCCTCATGATCTATGTTACATTATGCTCAGGCTAGCTCCCTTTGGGTCCCTTGCCTAGCCTTGGGTAGCCCAGAGGACCCTTAATGAATGGGCCTTTCTGTAAAATACACAGAGGTTTCAATTCACATTTCACTGTCGGGGGCCAGTTTAAATAAATATGGGCAGCATTTCAACTCCATCTGGAAACCATTGCTGCCAATCCTCCTAGTGCAAATAAACTATCACAATAGTCTATTGGGGTCTTCAAATGAGGCCACATCTTTCCACTGTATTGACATATCTTAAAGGCTCCTCTGCACACACAAACATGATAGAATTCCCTAGAACATTAGCCCTTGTCAATATTAGCATAACCCTTTTATTTAGATGTTAAATTTACCTCTATACCAGCTAACTTTGGGCCCTCATTTGCCTGAAGGGTTAAATCACGCTATAGATATCTAGGAGGCCAATATTTTAAGTCTCTGCAATATTATATATTTGACACCAAAACTTGTGATACTAAGTTAGGCACAGCAATGCATCTATATACATTTTACTGGAAAATATTGAGTCGTTCTGTCTGGCTACTACAAGTTTTCATGCACACATTTGCCCTTTTGCAGATGTCAGACAGAAAATAGGAGCTTTCTTTAAGGAATGGAAGAATGATTCCAACAGAAAAATGGCAAAAAGTCAAGGGAACATGCCTTTTTCATACTAGCAGTGCAATGGATTTACAATCTGTAGTATGCAAAGACTTAAAAGGCTCGTAAAGGATTTTTTTTTTGTACCATTGGGGACCTGCCCAAGCAAGTTAAAAAATTTCTGCTAAGAAATAAAGCTTCAAGCATTTATCTAGGATTGCCCAGTCGCTGAAATAGCCAGGTGTTTTCTCATATGTTCCATCAAATTTGCCAGTTTTAACTATTTTTTAAGTAAAACCGATCCCTTATTTTAGCTACATGATCTAATTCAGCGTTTTATTCTGGATATTAAATATTATGAAGATTTGGGATACTATAAAATAATATTTGTGAATACAAATGAAGATGTGAATTATAGTTTGAGGGAAATAAAACTGTGGCATAAAACTGTGACTTAGTGAAGCTATTTTAAGGCCCCTTTAGAATGAATTTGTGTGGCAGGAATGCTTTTCAACATTCACACGGCCTCTTTAGGGAAAGTTGCTTTTTTTTTTCTATCCTTAAATACTGTGAGAGATCAGTTACTGAAAAGAATGCAGCTTTTGTGCCGAGTGCGTCTAGGACTCTAACACCTTGCTTAAGTCAGACTAATGGAACATCTCTAGCTATGGCATGGGTTTAAAGATTGTATTGGGAATTGCTAGTTAAGCAATTCTCAGATATTCCTTAAAGCTGTGACACTTCACTTTTAAGGCTACTATACTACAGGACAGGCTTTTCCTATCAATCAGGGTTAACATTTGCAGCCCTCAGTGGAAGCTCAAGAATTTCTCTGTCTAGCAATGTGTCATTAAGTCTCAACTATTGCTATTTCAGCTGCTTCTCCCAGGTTAGAGCTTCCCCCTATAACCTTAATATTTAGGATTCAGGCTATTAGGTAAGTGGGAATCTTTACAAGCTCTAAGTGATTTAGAAGTGACTGTACTAGCTCTAAGCTGAAGACACCACAGTATTCCGAAGCTGCTACTTGACTCACATATTGTGAATTCATTGCATATTTATACAGCACTACTAATATTCCACATTGCATGTGCCAAATATAAAGGGGGACTTGTCTGGATGCTGTGTCTAGTAGGGATGCAATAACCTTGAAATTACATTTACACTCTGTAAAGAATTACAATTGGTTACCCTTGAGCTACAAAGAATAGATGTCAGATATACAGGTGAGATTAACCCCCTACCTGCTGGATGAAAAGTCTCAGTAAGTAGAAAGGTTAGTCTCAATTCCCTTATGCAACTGCAAATACAAGTCTATAGGATAAATTCTATCATTGAAATAATAAAAAAGAAAAGGTTGTCACTTACGGATGTCTTCCTGTTGGCATCTTACAACTGCTAATAATATCACTTGTGTGGCTGCGAACAGCACTAGTGTCCTTGAATCCACAAAGTTAAACATGTCTAAATGTTAGACATGCAAAAGCTTTGTGGGAAGAAGTGAAGAAGAGAAGGGGAGGAGAGGAGGCTGACTGTCCCCAAAAGTTATCTTGTCTTCATACAGCCGATTTCTTGGGAAAAGAAGGAGAATCCAGTACCAGGCCCCAGCAGAAACTTAGTACTATCTGCTCTGGGCCAAGGTACTGAAGTTATAGTCCTGACTGCCTTGAAGTCAATGTATATGCCCACATCTTAGTCCTCCCCTGCCCCCAGCAGTGCTGAAATCTGAGCCCCTCCACTCCTCTCTGCCCTCTCCCCATCCCACCAGACCCCTCCTTCTCCTGCAGGGTCCCTTTGCTAGACTTGCCACACTCTGTCCCCCTATCTCCCTCCCCTCTCGGTGTCTCAGCCTCCCCTTCTCTGTGTCCTGCCTCCCCCCCATCACCTACACTCTTTCATTTCTCTGTCAAGGAAAAAAAAAAAGTACCACTATTTAGAAAGAAGTAGAGGAGGAAAAAAAATCCCAGTTTGCTAATACAGGACCCCTATCCTCAGTTTGCTGAAAAGTTTGCTGGGAAGTTCTGGTGCAGGAGAAACTTTTAGTTGTGTGAGAGGTGATCTGGGGAGGTCTGGCAGGTTCTTACGGTTCTTGAGATTGTGAGGCTGTGGATGGTTCCAGCTCTCTCAGGTGGCTCTGGGATATAGCACTGGTCACAGGCTCAGGGCAATGTATGAGGGGGTTAGGATTCTTTCTGTTCTTTCATTGCACTTATTTTTACAGACACTTTCTGGAATATTTTTAGATGTAGCTGTCATTTGTATTTTCAGGTATATTTCAGAAGAATAACCATGGGTATTTTCTGTTATGAAATTTTAGAAACAAACATTAACTTAAGTATTATTTTAAAACATATTTTAGAATTATCTGTCCATCTATCTATCTATCTATCTATCTATCTATCTATCTATCAATCATCATATGTCTATAATTCTGAAGCTCTATCTATCTAATCCATAGTTCCAGTATTACATGAGTATGTATGCATTGGTGCACATTTAACTTTATTTTATTAACACCTAATCTTACTGTCTATACAGATTTTATATTGTTTGACTGCTGCATTGGTTTGTTTTATCCTTGTTTGCTTCTTGTCTTTCTGCATGGATGTTACATTTTGTCAATGATAAACTATGCATTTCATCCTTAAGTGACTTTTATTTTATGACTGTTACATTGTATTAGTGCTCTGCAGTATATTTCTTTATATGAATGTATATTTCTTTATATGAATGTTTTATAATATGATTAATTGATGATGTATTTATTCCTATTGATATTGCATTTCATCAACGTTGCATAGTTTATTTCCTTTCCTTATTTGACTCTTTACTAGGACACTACATGACATAACTAATGCATATTTTATCCTCCTTTGAGTCCCATTTCTTTACATAGATGCTACATTGTATCACTGCTGCGCATTTATGTCCTCGGGTATGCATTACATTGTAGCACCGCTGCACAGAATTCCTTAAGTGTGATCAGAGAAGTGTAACTGACTCATGAATGATCTTTCTATTACATCCTGCACATTCTAAGGCATGGGACTGGTTTTCAGTGAGATGCTGGGGCTGGCCAGGTGGTCCTGCTGAATGAGATCTATGTTTGTCTACTTTTCCATTTTGGGCTCTAAGTGTTATAAGGGAGGGTCAGAAATCGAACTTTATGTTCCCCTTTAAAGTTGGATGTTCCATGAGACAATGGTTTACTCACTTGGCAGATACTGTCCTGAATTAAAGAATTAATACTGATTTAACCAGAAAACGGATTTACTGCTGATCTTGAGCATGGGCTCTGTATACAGGACTTGGATAAGGCTGTTTGAATATACCCAGTGCATTGAATTCCTACTACACTGCCTTTCTATACTCATTCATTTCTAATGGGTAACAGTTATATTTATGGTAATTACTTAAAATTATGTTACAGTCATTTAAGCACAAGCACATTTTGTTTCTTATATTACATTTTTACACAAAAGCAATATAGATTAAGTGTCCAATTTAAGGACAGGAGGAGGAGTTTCAGTAAAGATGGACATTAGCATTTAAGGTGCCTTCAAGGAGGTATATGTAACCAATAGCAATTTATTTCCTTGACACATTTCATTGGATGAAGCCAATTTCAGGGGTGTGCCTGGGATGGACCAATTAAAATAAAGGTTGTCCAGAAAATCTATGGCATCTCTTATTTGGAGGATCGTGATGATTCCAAGTCTTTAAGTCACTTCTAAAACTCTTTTTCCACACTCTTTAACATAAATTATTGAAGTGGTTGTCTGACAGTTACAGAAAATAAAAATGAAGGGCTGGAAATAAAATAAAAATTCTAGACAACCCCTTTAAAGGGTCTTGTGTATCCTGTAATCACACACGGTCATCTTCATGAGTATCTGGTAAATGTGAATATTTTTAATTCACTTTATCAAATAAAGACAACAAAAGGCAAGTACTATCTCAGAGTACACAGGGTAAGTGACATCACCTATAATAAATACATACCAGTAAACATATAAGTTCTTTAGAGGTCCTCCTTTGGTAGCAGGGTTTTCCAAGACTGTAATATTGATGGACTATCTTTACAACTACTAAGCACATCACTTTTACATTTTGTGACTACGCAGCTCAGTCTCTTTTACCGATATTGCATTAAGCTGCAGTACCAGGCACTGCCACTACAAAATCAATGGTGCTGTGTCTGGTAAATAATATAGAAGCTGCTGCACTTTTCTGAGCACCTTGGCCTCTTCAGTTCAGTGGCAGTGCAAAGGGAGGTGCAGGGAGTGTGGGCCTTACAAGGAAACGGAATGTAATCCTGCAATAGTGTCACCCCAGCCCCATTCACTACCTCTATGTCCACAGATGCAGTACAGTAGAATCAGTACATTGTCAGCTTCCCACTCCACCATTCACTCTCAAAGGCTGCAGGCTCTTCATGCCAGCAGTGTGTGAGCCGCTGGGATGCAATTCCAAAACAGGCCAGCACAATGATGTGAGGCACTATGACTATTTAGGTGGCACAGGGGGCATTATTACAACTTGGGGGTACAGGACACTGGGCATTATTATTATATGTGGGAGCACAGGACAGGGGGCCTTATTGCTACATAGGGGCACAGGAAAGGGGGAATTATTATTCTTGGTAGCATAGAACATTGGGCGACACCATTTTCTACCACACCAGGTGCCACCAATCATAGTGATGCCACTGCTTCAATTAGCTAATAGGAGGGAGTGCCAGGAGTTGGACCCCACTGATCTGATATTAATGGCTTATCCTGAGGAGATCCTCTTAAAAAAAGATACCCATTCACCTTCAATAGCTGTTGTTCAATATTAATTCGACCAATATGCTATGTTGGCTATGTCTCCTGATCTCCCCATACACATGACTGCTCATCACATTTATGTGTTCTTCTCTCAGGGAAGAAAAAGGGTGGGTAGTTGAAATCCAATATAACCAACCCTGCTGTTTCCCAACATGGGGCACAGTCGCAAAGGCGCCCATACAAAATAGAGCAGGGGTCCTCAAACTTTTTAAACGGGGGGCCAGTTCACGGTCCCTCAGACCGTTGGAGGGCCGGACTATAGATAACAAAACATGAATAAATTCCTATGCACACATATATCTTATTAGTGGACTACCACTTTAAGTACACAGCACAGTTCCCCCCACATTAGGTTGGCAGTATAGATCCCCAACATTAGGTTGTAGTTCCCCCACATTAGGTGCAATATAGTCCCCCACATTAGGTGCAGTATAGTTCTCCCACATTAGGTGCAATATAGTCCCCCACATTAGACTGGCAGTATAGTTCCCCCACATTAGACTGGCAGTATAGTTCCCCCACATTAGACTGGCAGTATAGTTCTCCCACATTAGGTGCAATATAGTCCCCCACATTAGACTGGCAGTATAGTTCCCCTACATTAGACTGGCAGTATAGTTCCCCCACATTAGGTGCAATATAGTCCCCCACATTAGGCTGGCAGTATAGTTCCCCCACATTAGGTGCAATATAGTTCCCCACATTACGTTGGCAGTATGTTCCCCCACATTAGGTGCAATATAGTCCCCCACATTAGGCTGGCAGTATAGTTCCCCCACATTAGGTGCAATATAGTCCCCCACATTAGGCTGGCAGTATAGTTCCCCCACATTAGGTGCAATATAGTCCCCCACATTAGGCTGGCAGTATAGTTCCCCCAAATTATGTGCAATATAGTCCCCCACATTACGTTGGCAGTATGTTGGCCCACATTAGGTGCAATATAGTCCCCCACATTAGGCTGGCAGTATAGTTCCCCCACATTAGGTGCAATATAGTCCCCCACATTAGGCTGGCAGTATAGTTCCCCCACAATAGGTGCAATATAGTGCCCCACATTAGGTGCATTATAGTTCCCCCACATTAGGTGCAATAAAGTCCCCCACATTAGGTGCAATATAGTCCCCCACATTAGGTGCAGTATAGTCCCCCAAATTACATTGGCAGTATAGTTCCCACACATTAGGTGCAGTATAGTCCCCCACATTAGGTGCAGTATGTTCCCCCACACTAGGCTGGCAGTATGTTCCCCCACATTAGGTGCAGTATGTTCCCCCATATTAGGTGCAGTATGTTCCCCTACATTAGGTGCAGTATAGTCCCCCACACTAGGCTGGCAGTGTGTTTCCCCACATTAGGTGCAGTATGTTCCCCCACGTAAGGTGCAGTATAGTCCCCCACACTAGGCTGGCAGTATGTTCCCCCACATTAGGTGCAGTATAGTCCCCTACAGTAGGCTGGCAGTATGTTTCCCCACATTAGGTGCAGTATGTTCCCCCACATTAGGTGCAGTATAGTCCCCCACACTAGGCTGGCAGTATGTTCCCCCACATTAGGTGCAGTATGTTCCCCCACATTAGGTGCAGTATAGTTCCCCCACATTAGGTGCAGTATAGTTCCCCCACATTAGGTGCAGTATAGTCCCCCACACTAGGCTGGCAGTATGTCCCCCCACATTAGGTGCAGTATGTTCCCCCACATTAGGTGCAGTATAGTTCCCCACATTAGGTACAGTATGTTCCCCCACATTAGGTGCAGTATAGTTCCCCACATTAGGTACAGTATGTTCCCCCACATTAGGTGCAGTATAGTTCCCCACATTAGGTGCAATATGTTCCCCCACATTAGGCTGGCAGTATAGTCCCCCAAATTACGTTGGCGGTATGTTCCCCCACAAGCATACAGCCTCCAACCATAAAGTATGGCTGGAGGCTGTATGCCTGTGTACTGCCCCATTTCAGTGTTCCGACCACCGCTCCTGGGGTTCGGCCATAGCAGGACCGGACGATCGGTGGTCAGAACACCGAAGGGACGCGCCGCTGGTAAACACTTACCTACTACCAGCGCGCGCGTCCTTGCTTCTTCTCCGCTGCTCCGCGCTCGGTTGCCATGGGCGCACGCATGGGACGTCAGTGACGTCACTGCGTGCGCCTGCTCCCGGCGGTCCCCGCGTTTTTAAAGTAAACGCGGGCCGCAGGGACTTCAGAGGCATCCTTGTGTTCCGAAAGCATGTTTCGGAACACAGGGATGTCCTAAGGCAAAAACACCCGGCAGGCCCGGTAAATGCGCTCCGCGGGCCGCATGTGGCCCGCGGGCCGTAGTTTGAGGACCCCTGCAATAGAGAGTCAGCATAACCCACCAGTGTCAGTGGGTATGTCCAATTTTTAACTAAAGTATATGGACACTTAAGGTTATAAAAATACATGCATATTCCTTGCTAAATATGTGTGGGGGAATATGGCTGCCAACACAGTTGAAGTTGTCACAGGAGTTTCCCTGTCTGTCTAGAATGCCTTAGGGTACGTTTGCACAGTGGAATCTCCACTTGCAGAATTCCGCGAGCAGAGATTCCGTCTGCGCCGTCACCATTGACAACTATGCAGTGCTCGCGGAATTCCGCACAAAAAATGAACAGGTTCATTCTCTGTGCGGAATAATTTCAGCGGCGGCAGCGGCCCACGGAAGACCCATTCACACTTATGATAATGTTCACTGCGTGGAATTCCACTCCGTGGGAATTCCACAGTGTGAACACACCCTTATCGTTCAAAATTGGTTATAATTCCTATATTAGTGTTTTTTTTTTTTTTTTTTACTTTGCAAAGAAACTGGAGAGAAGAGGTCAACTCATGGACTAACCTAGATTTCCCTCACTGAATAGCAAATAATAACAAGGTAGATTTGCCATTCAGAGTCTAGGACATTTATGGAGCTCCTACAATCATGGCATTTATTGCCTAAATGAATTGTACGCTCTTCAGGTTACGCAACGTTCACAGGTTCTTTCAGTCTGGTCATGGCTACAGGGGGTGTCTTATTGGCCATTCATGCAGCATGATGACATGATGTCACATAACACTTCCTATTAGCTGCAGTCTGGCAAACTCTTCCAGGAATGTGCTCCAACAATGCAGCACTGTGCACAGCTGATCCCAGGAGCTGACCTTCTGCAGGCTTCTTACCAGCAGCAGCAGTGACATGGATGGACTACGTGTCTTTACTAAAAGTGCGAAGAACTGTTCCCACCTTATCCAAAATCTAAACAAGGAGCAGATCAACTAATAATGTCAATACTGGCTTATAGTGCTGCGTAAATTATCATCACTCAATTTTTGTAATCCATTTTTTATAGTGTTCCAGGACCCATTATAAATGGTTTTCCTATCCAGTGACTATCCAAGTGACAGTGACTGTTGTCAGGGCATGCTGGGAGTTGTGGTTCTACTGCAGGCTGACATACATAGACAAAAATGATCTATTAAAAAAAAAAAAAAAATTTGTACTGCGATGGCTAAGCAGCCACACCCTTGTGTGTGTTTAGCAATGTCAAGAAACTCTATATATTTTTTTAAAGTCTCTGAAGAATCTGGTTGCTATGGGCAACTGCTCCCCTGATCCTTTGTATAAGGTTTGATAAATCCCCCCCCCCCCATTGTGTATAATCAGAAATTATCCATGTACTAAAATAACGCTTAAAAAGTTTCAAATAGGCCAGTGTATCCCAACCTAGGTGCCTCCAGCTGCTGCAAAACTACAACTCCCAGCATGCCCGGACAGCCTTCGGCTGTCCGGGCATGCTGGGAGTTGTAGTTCTTCAACAGCTGGAGGCACCCTGGTCGGGAAACACTGTACTAGACATACATCTGTCTGGAATACAATTTTTCACGTGTATGTGAAAGCGTGGTTAACTGTCGCATTCTAATACAAAGGTATTGTAAAATAGCCGACTTTACAACCGTATATGCCATGTGTGAACTGTGACTTGAGGACAGAGACCAGTTTGAAAGGTGTGACACATCCATAAATCTGCCTATTTGCCTCAGCACACAAAATATTTTTCAATTCATTAACTATTCCATTGAACCCTACAGTGGTTGGATAGTCACCGAGTAGAGCACGCTAAGCCTAAAACTCACAGCTTGTAAAAAGAGCTGGTAATATCTTTGACACATACGTTATGTCCCTCTGGAGCTTCTCAGAGGAGGAAAAAGTAAAGTTGGGATCATGAGAGCCGTCATTTTTCTAGATTTCCTGTCAGTAACCCCCCATTGAGGAACACTACAGTCGCCTCTCACGGCTTACATTTATTTTAGTCTACTCTTTCTGGACATGGGAGAGATTTATCAAAACCTGTGTAGAGGAAGATTGGAGCAGTCACCCCTAGCAACCAATCAGATTGCTTATTTTCTTTTTAAAATAAAAAAAAATGAAATGAAAAATAAAATAAGCAATCTGGTTGGTTGCTATGGGCAACTGCACCAATCTTCCCCTATATACAGATTTTGATAAATCTCCCCCAGTGTCTGCAAAGGGTTGAAACATAGACATCACCCCTTATATCTGTGTAATTGTATTGTTGCATATTTCTATACACAGCATATTTCAGAAATCTGCCTGGCAGCGGGAAATACGCTGCTCATTTTGCTATGAGCAGACATACAGGGAGTTCCCGCTGCAGCCCTTTGTGCGTTGTAAGGTTTGAAGGCAGGCCAGCACATTACAGTCACACCAGCCAACTGGACCCACCCCCAAACCTTACTGCACACACAGGACTGTGACAGGAAAGCCTTGTATGTTTGTTCATAGCAAAATGAGCAGTGTATATCTCCCGCTGTCCAGGGACTTTTCTCAGTGTGAAATACGCTGTGTATATGCTACGTCCTACCCTAAATGAATGCATCCTTGTGCACAGATTTTTGTGTGAATACTTGCACTTGTTACTTGCACTTGGGTAAATTGAGAGCACGTACCTCGGCTCTAAATAAAAAGATGTGAACAGAAGAAGCACTGCTACTGCTTACTAGTAATGGCATGTACAAACTGTATATTGTGTTGCACTGCATAGATGTTCTGATATTTTGCAGGTTGGCTGGTGGTGAACTGCAGTGCCCAGCGTCATCACCACAGACAAGTTGAACAAAGAAATGAGAATTCTCTGGCAAACATCTACTGGAGGAGACCTATAGATGAAACTAGGATTAAGGGGAGCCTAGCATGGACTAGGAGATGGAGCATGGTGGTGCAGATGTCCCACTTATGTTTACCAGCCAGGGAACTTAAAGGGGTACTCTGGTAGAAAACAATTTCTTTAAAATCAACTGGTGCCAGAAAGTTAAACAGATCTGTTAATGACTTCTATATAAAAATCTTAATCCTTCCCATATTTATTAGCTGCTGTATGCTCCACAGGAAGTTATTTCCTGTTTGAATTTATTTTTTGTCTTACCAGTGCCCTCTATCCATGTCAGGAACTGTCCAGAGCAGGAGCAAATCCCCATAGCAAACCTCTCCTGCTCTGGACAGTTCCTAACATGGACAGAGGTGTTAGCAGAGGGCACTGTGGTCAGACTAAAAAGAAATTCAAACAGGAAATAACTTCCTGTGGAGCATACAGCAGCGGATAAGTACTGGAAGGATTAAGATTTTTTTTTATATAGAAGTCATTTACAAATCTGTTAAACTTTCGGGCACCAGTTGATTGAAAAAAAATTGTTTACCACCAGAGTACCCCTTTAAGTGGGAGATTTATGAAGACCAGTGTCTCACCACCAGTACACGGGCACACTGGATTTACAGAGAGGTGCACGCCTCTACATAAATCTTGGCTCATCTTAGGCTTTCTGTGTGTCCTCACTGAAATTTATACTACATATTACATTTATTTTCAGGCGTAAATTGTAATACATTTGGTCTGTACATGACCCACACGCCCCCCCCCCCCCTCCCCACTTATTTCATGCCACCCCCACTTTGTGCCATGTTCCGTCCACTTCGCAAGCTTAAAAGTTACACCATTTTTGCGAAAGATGAGTGGATGATTGATCCACTCCTTAGACCAGAAAGTCTAAGCATGTGCCATATGTACCACAGTGGCTATGGCTGTTTGATAAATCTCTTGCATTCTTAGACTGTCTAGTTTCTATTAAGACCAATTATTTGCTGGATTAAACTACACCAAATTTATAGGCCGGAATTCAATGCATTTTTTGGCACATGCATCTTAAATCAAGTCCCTTGTACCATAGCCACACCCCATTTGTCGGATGCATGGAAAAAGTTTCTGAGACATTTATCATTCTAATTTATGCACTTTATTTATATGAAACTATTCAATCAAGGACAGTGTGGAAGAAAAGGAGTAACATCTTTTTCCTTTCCGCTCTCCCATGTGTGGTGGTCCAGTACAGGAGTTGTCATCCTGTACACCTGTCCGTCCTGTGTGGCGGCCTCCATTTCAGTATTCTCCTGCGTCCACATCCCTCCTATGGACTCTAAAGTGTTAATAATTTCTTATGTTATATGCTGGTTAATTTCTAAATATTGTTGCTAAGACCTCTGTAACCAAGGAAGGTGCAATGTGAAGAGGTGACTTGTTGGTGACCTATGGGATTCCTCCAAATGACTCCCATATATACCAGGGAGGAGCGAGCCTAGCTAGTTCTAGTCAGTCTTAGCTGAGGTACAGCCAAGTGAAGACCTGAGCAGTTGTCTGGTGTTCCTGAGGGAGACCAAGGCCTAATCACGCAGCCATGTAGCTACTACCAGTAACCCCTGCAGGTGAAAGTCAAAGACTGGAGGTAAGCACAAATACAGGGAACCAATCTAGTCAAGATAGTCACGTCTATTAAGTCACTAAAGTCAGCATGGGTTGCACAATTCAGTGCAAGTCCACTACAAGTCCCAGCGAGCCAGCAAGCTCCCTAAAGTTCACTTAGCATCTCCTTGGGCCTAAACTGATCTGTAAAAACTTTAACATCCTGTCTGCCTCAGTAAAGTGCTGTTGTTCCATAACCTTGTATCTGAGTGATTATTTGCCCCACGCCTGGCCCAGGAGCCAGTCGCCATACCTCGGGTGGTGTAGAGGATAACCACGCCCTGGCGTCACGAACACAGGGTTAACAACATCTGCCCTTCCAACACCCTCACCACACTTTTGTATTTTGTCTCTTAAGGGTGCATTCCCACGTGGCGTATTTTGCTGCGTATTTGGTGCTGCATATTTTCCTACCCATTGACTTCAACAGAGAAAGTAAAATACGCAGCAGCAAATACGCCGTGTGGGAATGTACCCTAATAAAGCTTCAGGCCTGTGATCTCTCCTCCTTACCCCCTTCTTTCCCAAACCCTATGCCCTATCACTCTCTGAAATGCTTTATTGTTTGACTTTGTTTTATATGTGCAGGAATGTTAGTGTAGCGTGAGGTGTGCTGTATAGTGTAGGGACACCTGTGCTGTATGTTGTACTGTCACTCTATGTATTTTAATTGCACTAATTTATTGTTTGTTGCTTCTTCGTCTGTGCTGTGTCTTTGTACATCAAATGCATAGGCGTGTGCACAGGGCGTGCCGGGTGTGCACAGGCACACCCTAATCACCGCGGCCCACTGCTGCAGTACTTTTATTTCTCTCAATACTAAACCCCAGCCCCACCGGACATCCCCGACATCACCCCCGGAGATCACCAACACCCCCCACCCCTCCCCCCTGCTCGGCGCCGCAACCGCTAGTACACACATTATGGAATATGGTCCCTACACTAACTGACCTTACATGCCGCCCGGGACCGCTTTAAGAGCGCGGGGGCTGATGGGTCAGGCGTCAGTGCGCACGCACGCGCGCACTGTGTCTGGAGAGCCCGCACAGGAGAGGCCCGCTGCCAGGGCAAGGAAAGGCCCGCTTCCAGGACAGGAGAAGCCCGGGCCCCCAACTCTGGAGTCTGGACTGCTGGAGAGGGCGGCTACGGAGAGAGAGGCCTGCAGCAGCAGCAAGTACTGGTAAGTGGCTGCTGGCCTGCTGCCATACATGATGGGGATGTAGTCCTGAACTGTGAGTCTATATTATGTAGGCTCACAGCTCAGGACTACATCCCCATCATGTATGATTGTGACTGTCTATTATATGTAGGCTCACAGCTCAGGACTACATCCCCATCATGTGTGATTGTCTATTATATGTAGGCTACATATAATAGACAGTCACAATCATACATGATGAGAATGTAGTCCTGAGCTGTGAGCCTGGGCATGTGTGGTGTGGTCAGGGCATACTGGGAGTTGCATGCTGGGAGTTGCAGTTACTACTGTAACGCCCAGCATGCCCTGATACAATCTCGGTTTGCTCTGCAGCTGTCCCAAAATTAGTTTTGGGTCAGCTGCAAAACCATAGGCTGTATCAGCCTGATACAGTCTATGGTTTTGCAGCTGACCCAAAACTACAACTCCCATTATGTTGCACTATACTCCTGAGTCCTGGGGAAGCAATGCATTCATTTTGGGACAGCTGCAGAGCAGACCAAGATTGTATCAGGGCATGCTGGGAGTTGCAGTTACTATCTGTAATGCACAGCATGCCCTGATGCAGCTTATGGTTTTGCAGCTGACCCAAAACTACAACTCCCATTATGTTGCACTATACTATAATATAGGTTATATGGTGCTACATACTGGGGGGAGCTGTAGTTTCGGTTCAGCTGCAGAGATATAGGCTGGAATCTGGATCAAGAAATTTCCTTGATCCAGATTCCAGCCTATATCTCTGCAGCTGACCCAAAACTACAGCTCCCCCCAGCATGTAGCACAATATAACCTATATTATAGTATAGTGCAACATAATGGGAGTTGTAGTTTTGGTCACCATATATTGTATCAGGGCATGCTGGGAATTGTAGTTGAAGGAATGCAATGCTGGGAGGTGCAGTTACCAACTACAATTCCCAGCATGCCCTGATACAATCTATGATGACCAAAACTACAACTCCACACATCTTGCATTATATAGGAGTAGAATTTAGATTATGGTGCAACATGCTGGGAGTCCTAGTTTTGGGTCAGCTGCAGACCCAAAACTACAATGTGCATGCTGCTCCAAGCTTGCTGGGTGCCGCATCACTTTTTCAACCAATCTGGTGCAAAAAAAAATTCTATTTGGAATATTCCCCCCTCTGTGCCACCATCTTATAGTAAAAGCGTTCTTCTGTTTGCCAAGTAAAGAAAAACATGAGTTTTACCATTCAACTTACAATTTTTTTTTCAAATCCACATAAAATGCATCCCTATAAACAGCAGCAAACATACACACAAGTGGGAGGTCTAGTCAGGGCTGGTGCATGGATTTTTGACACACTAGGCAAAACCTAATTTTGACAACCCTTTGGCTCCGCCCATTGAACCCCTTGGCAAATATAAGATCAAGGGTAGAATTAGTCCCGTAAGCCTCATGGTAAATTCTAGACTTGCCCTCCTCCCTACAATTATAACTATACTGCACCTAATGTGGGGGAACTATACTGCACCTAATGTGGGGAACTATACTGCACCTAATGTGGGGAACTATACTGCACCTAATGTGGGGGAACTATATTGCACCTAGTGTTGCTCGCGAATATTCGCAATTCGAATATTATTCGCGAATATCGCATATTCGCGAATTCGCGAATATAGCGCTATATATTCGTAATTACGAATATTCGTTTTTTTTTTTTTTTTTCTTCACAGTACACATCACAGTGATCACCCCTCTCTGCTTCCAGCTTGTGTGGTGTAAAGAAGGCTGTAATACTACTGTGTGAGACTGGCGTGTGAAAATTCGAATATGCGAAAATTAGCATATGCTAATTTTCGCATACGCGAATTTTAGCGCGCGCTAATTTTGTATATGCGAATTTTCACATATGGTAATTTCCGCATACGCGAATCTCCGCGTATGCGAAAATAAAACGAGAATATAACGAATATGCGAATATTCGCGAATATATGACGAATATTCGTCCATATATTCGCGAATATTCGCGAATTCGAATATGGCCTATGCCGCTCAACACTAATTGCACCTAATGTGGGGGAACTGTATTGCACCTAATGTGGGGGAACTGTACTGCACCTAATGTGGGGGAACTGTACTGCACCTAATGTGGGGAAACTATACTGCACCTAATGTGGGGGAACTATAATGCACCTAATGTGGAGAACTATGCTACACCTAATGTGGGGGAACTGTACTGCACCTAATGTGGGGGAACTGTACTGCACGTAATGTGGGGGAACTGTACTGCACATAATGTGGGGGAACTGTACTGCACCTAATGTGGGGGAACTATACTGCACCTAATGTGGGCAAACTATACTGCACCTAATGTGGAGAACTATACTGCACCTAATGTACAGGGAACTATAGTGCCAACCTAATGTGGGGGAACTATACTGGCAACCGAATGTGGGGGAACTGTACTACTAACCTAATGTGGGGGAACTATACTGCACCTAATGTGGGGGAACTATACTGCCAACCTAATGTGGGGGAAATATATTTCCATCCTAATGTGGGAGATTTATACTGCCAACCTAATGTGGGGGAACTATGCTGCCAACCTAATGTGAATACAAAAATATAAAATTGTACTATTCTGATCCCTATAGCACTTTTATTTTTCTGTATATGAGGATGTATGAAGGTCATTTTTAGCGCTGTGATTTGTAGTTTTTATCGGTCCCATTTTTTCCCCCTGCTTTTTAGATATTTTTTATGGTATTTGAAGTGACCAAAAATGTGCTTATCTGATTAGTGCACTATTACAACTTTTGGGACCCCACTTCTGATTTTTCCCAGGGCCATGCTAAGCCTAAAACCGTCCCTGGATCCAATCCTCCTACACTATGCGAGCTATATCGCCAAACAGTGTAGGACGGATATATATATATATATATATATATATATATATATACATACATATATAATATATATATATATACATACATACACACACACACACACACACGCACACGCACGCGTGCGCGGAGTGAGTTTGTGCTTTAGGGTGCACATCCTAATGCAATAGACTGCGCACGCCTATGATCAAATGGATGTTTAATGACAATTGAAAATTGCAAATAAAGTTATTTTTAATTATAAAAATATACTGATTGCTCAGTAGCTCACGCGTGATAATATCCTATGTAGAGTGATATATAGGTGACTACTACACCATTACCACTAAGGAGAAGGTGCACATATTAGTTTATCTGTACATGTTATTTTAAATAACCACGTCTGGTTCTATCCACAATGGTAGTAATGTATATCTTAATGTTGGGGTTTTGTGTATTTTTTTTTTTTATACCCTAATATTAAAAGTTTCATTTTATATAGGTATGTCCAACACCATTTTTTCTGGTGATATTTAAAAAGTGTCTAAATAATAAATGTGGCCTAAGTCATGTGAGCGTATCCCCATTCAGTCTCCTTCCACACAGCTCTGTTATATGTATGAGGGTATGAGGCCTTATATCACAGAGGTGTCAGCAGAGAGAACTGTGGTCACACAGAAAATCAATTCAAAAAGAAAAGAACTTCCTCTGTAGTATACAACAGCTAGTAAGTACTGGAAGAAGTAAACATTTTTTAATAGAAGTAATTTACAAATCTGTTTAACTTTTTGACACCAGTTGATAAAAAAAAAAAAATTACCCCTTTAAGTGAATAGCAAGGGAATAGAGAGGGCGCTACCTAGCGCATTACCACTAAAAACAAGGGTGAACAGAGGTAATTACAATGCTCACCCAGAATGTTACACTCGCCAAGTGTAGCAATGGAAAAGGGCTTGTGTGTAAGTATGCCGGCAGCCGGTCCACCGTCGAACAGATGCACAAAGAAACAAGGAGCATCCAAGGAGGTGGCGGGCATCAAGAGGCGCTGGACACACTCGGAGGGTAAAATCCACTTTAATCACTCATTATGCAACACGTTTCACAGATTATCTGCTTCATCAGGCCTTCATCTGCTTCATCAGGCCTGATGAAGCAGATAATCTGTGAAACGCGTTGCATGATGGGTGATTAAAGTGGATTTTACCCTCCGAGTGTGTCCAGCGCCTCTTGATGTCCGCCACGTCCTTGGAGGCTACTTGTTTCTTTGTGCACCTTTAAATGAATGACATTGTGCTTTGGTGCTGAGTTTAAAACCAGTCACCAGTTATCCTATTAAACCTCAGGTTTGTAATGATAAATTTAAGTGTATTTAGAAAAAGTCAAGTGGGCCCCTTAGAATAATTTCTTATGATGGACTCAAATAAGTCCAACACTGTTCATGTGATAAGGATCCTGAATATATATGGGCCTTACCATGGTCTCAGCCTATTACAACTTATTACAAATAGACCCAAAATTGTCTATAGGTATGTGCATAAACTGGAATACCTAGAGGCCCTCTGTCTCGTCTTATTAAATTATGTTTTATTTTTGATAAATTTATGAAATTTACTACATGTTCCATTTTTGTATAACTATTCTAGGATGTTAGAAGTAAAACGGAATGCCTGTTTTCAATCCCTAATTGGATTAAAGTCAACCAGAGCTAGTGTCCGATAAATAGTGCCAAGTGCCCACTCCATAGTTCCTTCACCAGGTCATTGCTATGCAGACAATTCCTTGTATTGTATACCTCCACCAATCGATGCAACAGAACAGAACCAACCCACACAGTGAGGGCATTGTGCTACAATAAATGGTTATATCATTGTGGTTATGTCATTTTCCAAAATGACCTATAACTGCAATGCATTTAATATAAAAAGTAGAAATGTCAGGCTTTCTCTTACCATAATCATTCTGTACAGCTGAAAAATGTCTTTGTTAGAGAACTGGCCTGTATTGTGATGTTCTAATCAGTTCAATGATACATTCATTTCCTTGACGTTTCAGGTTATACCAACAACATTCTTAGGCTTATAATGGATTTAGAGATGTTTGTATTTTACAGAGATAAGTAAATAAAAATGGATAAAAAAAAAAAAAGTCACATCTATTCGTGTGTTTGGCTTTTTTTAATTCTTTTATTCTTTCAATCTGACACAGAAGAAGTGACATATGAACTGAGTCCTATAGTGTATGTTGTGTATTTCTTTATCTTGTATATGGGTGTGTACAGCGGCGTAGCTTGTAGCTTCTGGTCCCGATGCTAAATCTGCAACAGGGCTCCATATACCAATTAAAATACTGGTCTCTTATGGGGCAGATGTGTTTTGGGGCCCCCTTAGGTCCCAGGGCCCCGGTACAACTGCTACCTCTATAACTACGCCCCTGGGTGTGCACTCCACATATATGAGCAGTCTAAAAATAGAGGATAGAAGTTACAGAAGTCTTTATCTTGATTCACATGAGCAGACTTCAAACCATAAAAGAGCACTTCATAACAATCTCGAATCAACTGAATGGTCTTGAACTAAACTGTAGCCCTTCTGCATAAGATTTGGATCACAGGGGGCCGTGGCAAGACATATGAGGCAGACAGATGCAGGACTCCTGAGCTCCGTCTACATGGCCGAAATTTGGGGGACTTTCGCTGTTTTTATGGGCTCAAGGAGATCGGGCAGACCTTGCAGACCTCAGGGGTCAGCCCAACCTGCTTCTACCCTGATTTCCAACTTTTTTGGACTGCTGCAAGAGGTTCCTGGAGAGACGGCTCCCATGACGGGGCAGTCCAAGGTGGCACTAAGAACAACCCTGCCTCCTCCACCACGGCTGAGCAGCTACGGAGGTCGGGCGCAGGCACTGGACCAAGTTCACATCACTTGCCAGCCATGCTGGATCTTATTCAGCTAACATCAACTGCCCGGGGACCGGCTCTGCAGGCAGCTGCTGCGCAAACTTCGGAGTTTTCCTCCTCGTCGGCGCCTGCATCCGGGACCTCGTCCACTTCCTCCCTTGGCTGCCGGGACTCCGCCGCAGGTGCCGGTGTGCAGGCTCTACTGAAGGGGACCCTGATATCCCCCTCTGTGCCTCCAGTGGGACAGAAGAAGCTCGACACTGCCTGTTCCCGGCCGGAATCAGGTATGGGGGGACATGATACTAGAGGGACCTGTTACACAGCCCCTGCTTTCCAGAGAATGGGACTGCTCTTCACCCCCCGTGCCACTATGAGGGCCTCCTCTCCCACCCAGAGTGTCCCCTCCATCTTCAAGAGCCTCACCCCCACTCACTGGACCTACTCCTGTCATCTTCTGAAGGGGAGTTAGCTGGGGAGGAAGCTGCTATGAATCCTGACACACCAGTTGGGGGCGCTGACCAGTGTTTCAATTCTGCCACCAGGTCACAGTCTCCAGAGCCTGCTACACAGTGCCCTAGCCGTATTAATGGGGGGCCTACTGTAGACTTGAGTCACCCGCCTGACCAACACCCCGATCCTCCTGGCCAGCCGGCTTGGTCACGGGAGGTACTCTCTCAAACAGAGGACCCGCTCATCTCCTCTCTTCCTCCCCCTGCCCAAGCAGTGGCCCTCCTGAAAGGCCATCCGGAGCTACAGGCGCTCCTAGCCCTCCTCCCGACGAAAGCTGATATGTCGGCCCTGGTCATGAATATGTGAAGTGCTTGATGTCAGGATCTCCAACCAGTCCAGAGAGAAGTGTTAGACCTACAGGACCTTGTGGGGGCCCTGGAGGACTTTCAGACCTCAGTGTCAGCAACCATCGCAGCATTGCAGGTGACCATTACTACTCATACACACAAGCACCAAGCTCTGGCAGATCATCTTGACGACATAGAAAACAGGAGCCGACGGAACAATGTACACCTTCGGGGGGCTCCCGGGCACCGCTCGTTCGCAGGATCTGCTCCCAACTGTCATGGGAATATTTAACATGACCTTAGGCTGACCGCCTGACTCCCCCATTGAGATAGATCGTGTTCTACGAGCTCTGAGGGCCCCCAGCTTGGATCCCACGCACCCTAGAGATGTTATTTGCCGTATCCATCGTTATACTCTTAAGGAGCAACTCATGCAAAAAGTGCGCCAACAAGGAGACCTGGACTTTGATGGGGCTACCATTCTGACATATCCGGACTTGTCTAGAGGCATGCCAGAGAGCTATGCTCCGGCCCTTACTTTGCATTCTTCAAGATTGGTGCATCCCCTATAGATGGGGTTTCCCCTTTGCGCTACATGTGACTTTGGGGGATTCCACGGCTTGCCTCAGGACGCCTGGAGATCTACCTCGCTTCCTGGACACTCTTAACTTGCCACTCTTGTCACTAACTGACTGGATAGCCTTTCCTCAAGATCCATATACCACACTCCAGCAGTCAGGAATGTTGCAGAGAGTGGCCACTAGACATCCTTATCCTGATTGGCCAATGCCCCAGTGTCAGAGGAGACCCTCTGATGGCCCAATGGCGAAAGATTGACGGGATTAGCTACATTCTTGTCGACCTGATGTGGGACTTGTGCTCCTGACCAGCCCTCCTCATTTTCTATTAGCCCATAGTCTCCTCTCCATTACCTTCACTAGTTACCATTTGCCCCTTCCCCCTATCATATAGTTACCAACTACCCGGACCCCTTCAGGGACCGGAGTCTCATTAGTCATGGCCGTGGACGGTCCTCACTGTCCACTTTGGTAGGTCCACTTTGGTAGTTATACTCTCTTCCTAACCAGTGTTAGGCATTTGTGTAGTTCCTGTCCTCTCTCCTACATATCATCCCCCCCCCCACCCCGGGCAGGTGTGTGTTCTACACACCTATTTGGCAGACAAACCTTCTGCGACTAGTGTACCTTTGCAAGTTTCTTTGCTTTTAGTTTTTTTATTTCCCCTGTTCATTGTTTAGATTCTTTTCTTCCATTTACTCTCACCCTCTTCTCCTCTACCCCATCACTGACCTGTGTTTTTTTTCCCTCTTTCTTTTCCCCAGGACTAGTCGTTCCCTTGTCACTGATTGGATTGACTGGCTGCACTCCCGTTGTCACCCGGATCCCAGGAGAACTGTGAGCATGACTGACGTACACTTAGCCACCTTGAATGTCTAAGAGTTCTGTGTCCCTGAAAAGAGAGCCCATGTGCTCTACCACATGCATAGGCATCCTTTGCCTCCAAGAGACACATTTCAAAATGGGCCATATTCCTGACAGGCTTAGCCGCTACTACCTCACTTGGTATCACAGTTCTAATCCAGATTCCTGAACGAAAGGAGTCTCGACCGGTTTTCACCGCTTGTTACCCTTTAGTATTCCAGAGGTTTGCTCTGATCCTGAAGCCCGATACCTTTATGTACGTGGCCAGGTTTTGGATCAAGTGGTGACAGTAGCGACTATCTACGCCCCCAATTCCTCCCAGGTCACATTTCTGACACGAGCATATATCTTTCTGACCACACCCCAGTGTTCTGCTCCCTTAATCCTCTCTGTATATCCGAATTGAAAGCAGAGATAACTCACTTTGGAGCTGATCATGCTGAGGATGCAACCCCGTTACCTACACAACGGGAGGTTCTCAAGTGTGCCCTGAGGGGGGTGCTGATTAAACATGGTTTGCGCCTGAAAAAGACGAAAACGGCTAAGCTGAAGCGTCTGCTCGAGACGCAGACTGCTCTAGAGTCTCTTCACATGCACACACTGCAGTAATCCACTCTGCAAGACCTGTTTAAGGTGCGCCATGACATCAGCGCCCTCCTGAACCACACCTATAAACGGTTTAAACAGAACTGCTCCCGCTCTTTCTATGAATGGGGAAACAAACCTGGGAAATACCTGGCCAGAGCACTCAGAGACAAGAGAGTGGCATTGTACATCCCTTCAATTACTAACTTTGAGGGTAAGCAGAGCTTTCTCACACATGATATCCTGAGGGCCTTCAAACACTACCACACTGATCTTTATAATCTCCCATTGACCTCTGTCGACTTGCCACACTTAGGCTCTCCGCCTTCACTGCTGGACTACATTCGGGACATGGAGGAGGTGGAAGGAATGATAGCCAACCTACCGGCAGGCAAGAGCCCGGGCCCTAACAGGTACACTGGGAAATTTTTCAAGACGCTAAAAACCGAACTGACTCCCTTCATGTGTCGCACCTTTAATAGCATTGCCCCACGGTAGGATTCCCCCCATCTTTTCTCACCGCAAACATCCCAGTTATACCCAAGGAGGGTCGTGACCCCAATTAATGTGCTAGCTGCCGCCCCATATCCCTCCTCAATGTAGACACAAAATTGCTTGCCAAATTGTTAGCGAATAGATTAGCGGCGGTCCTTGGACCTCTGATTCACCCTGATCAGTCCGGCTTCATTCGCTCGCGTTAGGCACGCGATAACACAGTCCGTGCTTTCTCAGTAGTCAACCGTTAACCCCTTAAGGACCGGGGTTTTTTCCGTTTTTGCATTTTCGTTTTTTGCTCCTTGCCTTTAAAAAAATCATAACTCTTTCAATTTTGCACCTAAAAATCCATATGATGGCTTATTTTTAGCGCCACCAATTCTACTTTGTAATGACGTCAGTCATTTTGCCCAGAAATCTACGGTGAAACGGGAAAAAAAATCATTGTGCGACAAAATTGAAAAAAAAAAACGCTGTTTTGTAACTTTCGGGGGCTTCCGTTTCTACGTAGTACATTTTTCGGTAAAAATGACACCTGATATTTATTCTGTAGGTCCATACGAACAAAATGATACCCTACTTATATAGGTTTGATTTTGTCGGACTTCTGGAAAAAATCATAACTACATGCAGGAAAATTAATACGTTTAAAATTGTCATCTTCTGACCCCTATAACTTTTTTATTTTTCCGTGTATGGGGCGGTATGAGGACTCATTTTTTGCGCCGTGATCTGAAGTTTTTAATGGTACCATTTTTGCATTGATAGGACTTATTGATCATTATTTATAAATCATGATTTATTCATTTTTAAATTATATAAAAAGTGACCAAAAATGCACTATTTTGGAATTTGGAATTTTTTTTGCGCACACTCCATTGACCGAGCGGTTTAATTAATGATATATTTTTATAATTCGGACATTTCCGCACGCGGTGATACCATATGTTTATTTCTATTTTTATTTACACTGGTTTTTTTTTATTGGAAAAGGGGGGTGATTCAAACTTTTAATAGGGGAAGAGTTAAATGATCTTTATTCACTTTTATTTTTCACTTTTTTTTTGCAGTGTTATAGGTCCCATAGGGACCTATAACACTGCACACACTGATCTTCATCATTGATCACTGGTTTCTCATAAGAAACCAGTGATCAACGATTCTGCCGCATGACTGCTCATGCCTGGATCTCAGGCACTGAGCAGTCATTCGGCGATCGGACAGCAAGGAGGCAGGAAGGGGCCCTCCCGCTGTCCTGTCAGCTGTTCGGGATGCCGCGATTAGCCGCGGCTATCCCGAACAGCCCGACTGAGCTAGCCGGGAACTTTCACTTTCACTTTTAGCCGCGCGGCTCAGCTCTGAGCGCGCGGCTAAAGGGTTAACAGCGCACGGCGCCGCGATCGGCGCTGCGCGCTATTAGAGGCGGGTCCCGGCTTCACTATGACGCCGGGCCCGCCGTGATATGACGCGGGGTTACTGTGTAACCCCGCGTTATATCAGAAGAGCAGGACCAAGGACGTACCGGTACGTCCTTGGTCCTTAAGGGGTTAATGTTCCTTTCTTTAGACGCTGAGAAGGCGTTTGGGTGAGTTTGAGGTTCATGGAGGCCTCTCTGGCCCAGAGAGGTCTAGGACCCACCATGTTAAGATGAAAAATATTATAATTTATAAATTATAAAGACCCCAGAGCGGAAGTTAGGGTTAATGGATCACTCTCATCCCCCTTTCCTATTCATAATGGCAAGAGGCAGGGGTGTCCGCTCTGCCCCCTACTTTACGTATTGTGTATGGAACACCTCCTGAACGAGGAGGGACCCGGCTGTTACGGGCCTCCATGTGGGGGAGAGTGAGCACCTCTGTTCGGCATTTGCAGACGACCCCTGCCCGCCACTCAAGGATTTCCAAACAAATTCTTACTAGAAGGAAGCAGGCGGGCGGGCTGGCCATCCCTGACTGTAGGGCCTATTACATCACAGCTTCCCTGACACGGTTTTGGGATTTCTTCTGGGGTCGCTCCTCGAAACGCTGGGTAGAAATAGAGATGGCTGGGACGTGCTTGGTAATCACGTCAGTGCCCTGGTTACCTAGAGGGACTATCTCACCCTGAGATAATTAGTCAGTTGCCGTGGGTGTCCAGAGAATTGATCACCACCATTCAGCGATATCTGTCCAAAACACAGATCTTTTGTCCTGATGCGCCAATGACACCGATCTTGGGTAATCCACACTTCCCCCTGGGACTATCAAGTTCTTCCTTCCTTGGAATCTCTGAACCTCCTGCGCTACCGTTACATCGATTTCTTGAAGGAACTCTACTTCACCCCTATGACACACTAGTCCCGGAACGTCTCCGCAATCCTACGAGATACATGCACTACTTACAACTAGCACATTTTGTCAGGGCAGAACATACACACTTGAGATTTGACAGACCACTGCTCCCCTTTTAGAAACTCTGCACCTCTGCCTCCCCGTCTCCAAAGGCGGTGTCCCTCCTTTATAGTCTACTTCTGGAGGAAGCAGCCCAGCAACCCCCGACATATATTGCGGCTTGGGAGGTGGAGTTGTAGATCTCTATCGCCCAGTCTGACTGGTCCAGAGCCTTCACCATATGCCATAAGCTAGCGATGTCCTGTAGAGCGCAGGAAACTAACTTTAAGCTCCTTTCACGTTGGTGCAGGCTTCCCGTGGCACTTCACAGAATATTCCCTTCTGTGTCCGATTTATGTTGGCGCTGCGGAGGGGAGAGGGGTATGATGTCTCACATTTGGTGTTCTTGCCCTTCTGGGCCGTGGTAATTTCTCGCATTGAAACTATCACTGGGGTGCTGTACCAGAACAACCCCAAAGTGTTACTCCTGACTATCCTCCCCCTCTCCCGTGAGACTCCCTCTAAAGTCCTTGCCCACTTCCTCTTGATAGCGGCTAGCACAGTAATTCCCAGGTGCTGGAAGTCTATATGCCCCCTGACAATCACTGACTGGTACACAGAGGAACTGATGGCAGACTCCTCGGGTCGCACTGAGCGATTCGGAGTGATCTCGAGGCCTTGGTTGGCCTTCTTGGAAACCTACCTCTATAGGGCGCAGTGAGCCCTTCCCAGGAATCCCCCCACCACCCCGACCCCGCTACTGGGCCTCAGACACACTCACTCTTTGTACGACCCAGAGATGGCGGGTGACGAAGGAGACTGTGGTGTTTATGGCGGCCAGGAGTCCACAGGTCAGTGGTTCCCTTACTCTCCCCCCTCTTCCTTCTCTTCTTTTCTCCCCCTCCCCCTTCCCTGGCAACCCCCTCTTCCCATGCCCCTTTACTACTCTTGTTCCTCCCCTGCATATGTTCGTTATTCCATTTTTTTATTGAAGCGTTTTATACTAACTAGAGCTTGCTACATTGAGCTTTGAATGCTCTTACCAATTGTGTATTGATATGCGCTCCTTATGAGCATATTGACAGGCAGTAGCTCTGCCGAACATGCTTGAAAACTGAGATGTTAGATATTTTTTTTTTGACAAGTTTATTGTCTATCCTGTTTCTGGTTAATAGAATTTTACTTGAATATGAAAAAAAAAGATTTGGATCACAGTTTAGCTACAGATGATACGTTGGACATAATGCAATTGCCAAATATATGACCAAAGTAACATGCCCGTACACAGTAAAACGTAGATTGGCAAACATCACTGTACGATCTTATTCTTTAAAATAATACAAGAAATGTCCACAATTGACTCTTTCTCTAGTCTATATACTATAGGCTTTTATGAACTAGTATATTTTTAAAATTGTCAACATCTTTTGGATTAGATGAATTGTGACGCACACAAAAACACTTTGTACTAAGCACTAACCCTTCAACAAAAGAGTTTATCAAGTAAAGAGACAAAGCTTTTAACTATTTTCCCTTGGTTTGTAAGGCCATAATACAGTCCAGGTTTGATTCATTCTTTTCATATGAGCTTGCAGCGATACATTGGGGCACATGTATAAAAGAGGAATAGTGGCTTTCTGCCTAAAATTTATCAGAAATGCTACACAATGCAGGCTGAATAAAAGCCTTATTGTAGCAAATGTAGCAAAAATGATTGGACATATTGCATCAGCAATAAAGATGAGTTATTTTCCAGACATCTATTAACCCCTTGAGGACCAGGCCATTTTACATTTTTGCACTTTAGTTTTTTCCTCCTCCCCTTCTAAAAATCATAATGCTTTCATTTTCCACCAACAGACCTATATGAGAGCTTGTTTTTTTTTGCGACACCAATTTTACTTTGTAATGACATCAATCATGTCACCACAAAATCTATGGTGAAATAAAATAAAAAATTACTTGTCGGGCAAAATTGAAAAAACAAACACCGTTTTGTAACTTTTGTGGGCTTTTAATTCCATGCAGTGCACTTTTTGGTATTCTGTAGATCCATATAATGAAAATGATACCCAACTTATATAAGTTTGATTTTGTAATACTTCTAATAAAAAATTATTACTTTTTTTTGTACGAAAATCTGCATGCTTAAAAATGTCCTCTGCTGACCCCTATAACTTATTTTTTTCCATATACAGTATGGGGATGTATGAGGACTAATTTTTTTTGCGCCATAATCTGTAGTTTTTATCAGTACCATTTTTGTTTTGATAGCACTTTTTTTGGTCACTTTTAATATATTTTTTAGGGTATACAAAGTGACCCAAAATACTGATATTTTTTTACGTATACCCCATTGACCGTGCGATTAAAGTAATATTACATTTTTATTGTTTGGACATTTACGCATGCGGCGATACCACTTATGTTTATGTTTGTTTTTGTTTTGTGATTCAAACTTTTATTAGGGAAGTAGTTAAATCACTTATTACATTTTTTAAAACATTTTTTTGTACACAATACATACAATCTTCAGATTGCATACACTGTTCAATGCTATGCTATGGCATTGATCAGTGTTATCGGTGCTCTGCTGCTCCAGCCTGCCATGGCAGGCCGGAGCATCAGATCATCGATCGGATGGTGAGGAGTCAGGTAAGGGCTGGTTTCACTGCGGTGGTCCCAATCTGCACTGCTGAGCAGCCAGGAAGTGTTTTTTAACATTTTAGATGCCACAATTAACTTTGATTGCGGCGTCTAAGGGGTTAATGCTGGGCATCACTGGGATCGGGGATGTCTGGCATTGGCCCCGGGTCCCGGTGGCAGATAGCTGCCGTGACCACCCCGCTATAACCCGCACTGCCCTCAGCTCCTGAGCACGTGTCATAGAAGGGGAGCGGGGCAGCGGTACAGGTACGCCCTTCGTCCTCAAGAGGTTAAGAGTCAGATTCATTAGAATTGTCAGTCAGATTTGATCAAAATGAAAAGTGCCTCACTTGCCCTGAAAAGCCATGCATGATGCTTTGAACTCCTCTAGTTTTCAGATTTTTTTGATATTTGTCTTGTTTAGGGTAGGGTTATCTGCAGCTGCAGTACAGTTTGGAACATGATGGACAATGCCAGAGATGTGCAGCTGTGTAGGGCTAATAATAGCTTTAACCATTTGAAGGAAGAGTCAGTGGCATAAATCTCAAAGTTTCGAATTTGCAAAATCACAGAATGTTTGGAACAAATTCAAGTGGTACCTAATTGATTTGCTTATCTCTACTCTCTACTGCTCGATTGCAGTTGTAGCTGGGCCCAGAAGGGTCCCAGAAGGTCTATTTTTCCTATGGGAGTAGACCAGTGCATTAAATGAAGAATTACAGCCTGTAACAATTTTTTAAATTGGGGCCTAGTATTTTCAAGTTACACACTGACAATCAGACATGTGTTCTCTCATTTTGAGCACTAGATTTATGGGGCCAACCTAAAACCAAGTGTGCCTGGGCCACCATAGCAGTCAACTTTCATGCCAAAAATTGAATGAGCTGTAAATGTAGCTGTAGTAGGGCTATGGTAAATTCTTTACTAAAGAAGGAAGTGCATACTTGTAACTTCCTGTTCCTGTGTGGTCCATGATACAACAACCTGTCATAGATTGTGTGTGAAGTGCAATAGATTGATTCCCTTGGAAGGAACCACCAGCAGGATTGTCCTATTAAATCTTGGACATATGGGAGTTGTGTCACAGCTCATCAGAAACTTCCTAGAGGAGTCCGGTCTTCACTGATGTGACAGCCTTGTTTTAAAGCAAAATAATCATAAACCTTGTGCCTTGATAGCTCTGTTCTGTGATTTCCGGATGTTCTCAGTAGAGGTGCTTATATATTCCTTTATTATCCATTATTTATACAGCACAACGAAGAAAGCTATACAAACTTGATAACATACATAATCCATGCAGCTCTTGCCTTAGTAAACTCTGTTCTCACCAATACAGTTGCTATTTTGCCTTCTTATTAGTGGAATTCCTAAGAAAGGTGGCATTTAGACTTTCTTTGGAAAACTCTTTCTCTCTGTAAAGCACCATGTTATGTCCTCTGTAGTGGAACCAAAATGTTTATTTCGATGTTTTCTTTTTTCTGTAAATGACCCTAGGGACAGCTCTTAATCTTTCATATATATTTGGGTATACTGCCAAGAACGTGTTTATCACATTAGAATCTGTGATCTTCATGTCAATGGTTTGTTCTAAAGTCACACTTTAATATCTTATCTCCGAGAGGCCTTTTTAAAATAAAAGAAGCAATCTGATTAGTTGCTATGGGCAACTGCACTTCTCTTCCTCAATACAGGTTTTAATATATATCCCCCATAACATTTGCATTGATCCCATCCTTATTTTATGCATTGTTTATGTCATTTAGTTGTATTTTGTGAGCAAAATGTTTGTAGCCCCCAGGACAAGCTTTCTGAACATATAGTATTGTCTATGTTAAGTGTTATCTGAGTTTCCTTTCCAAGCTATTTCAAATATTCTCTTTCAATGTCTACAAGAAGTTTCCTCTTAACACATGTCTCCTCCACATGAGAAGGACTGTGTTTATTGTTTGTTTTCTCAGTTGGCTTTATCTCCAGTAGAAACAAATTCTCCACCATCCATCACAAGCTTACTATACTAGTTTTGACTGTATTACAATTATCTGTAGACCGGTGTTATATTCTTAATTCTCCTGTCTTTAATTATTAAAGTAAAATACTGATACATGATTTGAAGTTCTCGGTCCCAATGCAAAATCTTTAACAGGGCGCACAATTTCTAGCACTGGATCCTCTTATGTGGCAGAAGAGCTTTCGAACCAGCTGAGGCATCTATTCCAAAATCTAACTACAACCTAAAAAAAATTCAGAGTGATGTCACCACATAGGAATAATTCTTATAGTTATGTCACAGAAGATGAATAATGCACACAATTCTATCCCACAACAAGGTAGTAAATAAAGTGATGTCCCCTTACAGGAATAGTAAACAGTGTTATCAAAATAAAAGTATAATGATGCCATAATATAGATATGTACAATATTATCTCAGCACAGGTAAACTGAGATCGACATTTCACAGGGGAGTCTTAAGTAAAATTCCACTGACATTCCTTTTGGCTGATTTATTAAAAGTCACACAACTCTTAAAGGGGTACTCCCGTGGAAAACTTTTTTTTTTTTTTTAAATCAACTGTTGCCAGAAAGTTAAACAGATTTGTAAATTACTTCTATTAAAAAAAAATCTTAATCCTTCCAGTACTTTTTAGGGGCTGTATACTACAGAGGAAATGCTTTTCTTTTTTGGATTTCTCTTCTGTCACGACCACAGTGCTCTCTGTTGACCTCTGCTGTCCATGTCAGGAACTGTCCAGAGCAGCATATGTTTGCTATAGGGATTTTCTCCTGCTCTGGACAGTTCCTAAAATAGACAGCAGAGGTCAGGAGAGAGAACTGTGGTCGTGACAGAAGAGAAATCCAAAAAGAAGAGCATTTCCTCTGTAGTATACAGCCCCTAAAAAATACTGGAAGGATTAAGATTTTTTAATAGAAGTAATTTACAAATCTGTTCAACTTACTGCCACCAGTTGATAAAAAAAAAAAAAAAAAAAAAAAAACTTTTCCACGGGAGTACCCCTTTAAACCTAGCACTACAACCTCTGTCCATGTGCCACACTTGAAATCTTTGCCATGTCTCTGAGCTACCGGCAAATTCCACTACCAAAAGTTTAGAGCTCTACCTTGTAAACAATAAAGCAGATGAGGCACTCACTTCACTGTCATGGTCCCTTCAGTCACCTGATCATGGTGAAGCCCATAATCAGATCTCTACTTATGTGAAAGGTCATTTATACTGGAGTTCTGGACAACCCCTGGAAAGGGAATCTGTCAGCTGTTGGACATGCTTAAGCTGCTTAAAGTGTTATAAAGCTGTTCCTGCAATAAAGGCAATGGTAAAGGCAATAAAGGCATTTTTGACTTGGGTGAAATGTCAAATGGATGTTCCCAAGGTCCTAAATTGCCCTGAGCTGGGACACATCTCCGCTCCCCTTTCTCTTCTTGGTTGATATAAAAGACAGGGCTCATCTTCCAGCACCGATCCTGCCAAAATGTTGCACCTGCAGCAAGCTATTGTATTATGTACAAGGGCAGTGAGTTTGCCTGTTATGGGATTTGTATCATTAATTTTAAAACAATTTAGGAAAAAAATGTTGCTTTGAAAAAGAGTGAACTGTTTTTTAGACTGAATTACACTCATATCATAACAAGATTTAAAGAAAAATCTTACTGCAGAAAGACACTTTCTTCAAGAACTTGTATACAGCTTATTGCATTCTACAGTAGGTTAGCTCCATTTTGCAATATTCTCATTTAGGTATAACGTGCACCAAAACTGTCCACCAAAAACAGCACTTCCAAGTTTTTAAATGTGGTTTACAAAGCTTGTCTGAACCACGGACATCTCCACTCCTTTTCGGACAAAATAATTGTTGTGGTGAGCAAGTCAGGTTTCAGTCTTTTATATGTTGTCACGATGCCGGCTGGCAGGTAGTGGATCCTCTGTGCCAGAGAGGGATTGGTGTGGACCGTGCTAGTGGACCGGTTCTAAGCCACTACTGGTTTTCACCAGAGCCCGCCGCAAAGCGGGATGGTCTTGCTGCGGCGGTAGTGACCAGGTCGTATCCACTAGCAACGGCTCACCTCTCTGGCTGCTGAAGATAGGCGCGGTACAAGGGAGTAGGCAAAAGCAAGGTCGGACGTAGCAGAAGGTCGGGGCAGGCAGCAAGGATCGTAGTCAGGGGCAACGGCAGAAGGTCTGGAAACACAGGCAAGGAACACACAAGGAACGCTTTCACTGGCACTAAGGCAACAAGATCCGGCAAGGGAGTGCAGGGGAAGTGAGGTGATATAGGGAAGTGCACAGGTGAACACACTAATTGGAACCACTGCGCCAATCAGCGGCGCAGTGGCCCTTTAAATCGCAGAGACCCGGCGCGCGCGCGCCCTAGGGAGCGGGGCCGCGCGCGCCGGGACAGAACAGACGGAGAGCGAGTCAGGTAGGGGAGCCGGGGTGCGCATCGCGAGCGGGCGCTACCCGCATCGCGAATCGCATCCCGGCTGGCAGCGGAATCGCAGCGCCCCGGGTCAGAGGACGTGACCGGAGCGCTGCCGCGGGGAGAGTGAAGCGAGCGCTCCGGGGAGGAGCGGGGACCCGGAGCGCTCGGCGTAACAGTACCCCCCCCCTTGGGTCTCCCCCTCTTCTTAGAGCCTGAGAACCTGAGGAGCAGACTTTTGTCTAGGATGTTGTCCTCAGGTTCCCAGGATCTCTCTTCAGGACCACAACCCTCCCAGTCCACTAAAAAAAATTTTTTCCCTCTGACCTTTTTGGCAGCTAAAATTTCTTTGACCGAGAAGATGTCCGAGGAGCCGGAAACAGGAGTGGGAGGAACAGATTTGGGAGAAAAACGGTTGAGGATGAGTGGTTTGAGAAGAGAGACGTGAAAGGCATTAGGGATACGAAGAGAGGGAGGAAGAAGAAGTTTATAAGAGACAGGATTAATTTGACACAAAATTTTGAAAGGACCAAGATAGCGTGGTCCCAACTTGTAGCTAGGGACACGGAAGCGGACATATTTAGCGGAGAGCCATACCTTGTCTCCAGGGGAAAAAACGGGGGGAGCTCTTCTTTTCTTATCCGCGAACTTCTTCATGCGTGATGAAGCCTGTAAGAGAGAATTTTGGGTCTCTCTCCATATGATGGAAAGGTCACGAGAAATTTCATCTACAGCGGGCAGACCAGAGGGCAAGGGAGTAGGGAGGGGGGGAAGAGGGTGACGGCCGTACACCACGAAAAATGGGGATTTGGAGGAAGACTCAGAGACCCTGAAGTTATACGAGAATTCGGCCCATGGGAGGAGATCTGCCCAGTCATCCTGGCGGGAGGAAACAAAATGTCGCAAATAATCACCCAAGATCTGGTTAATCCTTTCTACTTGTCCATTGGACTGGGGATGATATGCAGAAGAAAAATTTAATTTAATCTTGAGTTGTTTACAGAGAGCCCTCCAGAATTTAGACACGAATTGGACGCCTCTATCCGAGACAATCTGCGTAGGCAACCCGTGAAGACGAAAAATGTGTACAAAAAATTGTTTAGCCAACTGAGGCGCAGAAGGAAGACCAGGAAGAGGGATGAAATGTGCCATTTTGGAGAATCGATCAACGACCACCCAAATAACAGTGTTGCCACGGGAAGGGGGTAAATCAGTAATAAAATCCATACCAATCAGCGACCAAGGCTGTTCGGGGACAGGCAGAGGATGAAGAAAACCAGCGGGCTTCTGGCGAGGAGTCTTATCCCGGGCACAGATAGTGCAGGCTCGCACAAAGTCCACAACATCCGTCTCCAGAGTCGGCCACCAATAGAAGCGGGAGATGAGTTGCAGAGAGAGTTCAACTTCTGAGGCATCCGAGGAACGAGAGAGAGCATCGGCCCTAATGTTCTTATCGGCAGGACGAAAGTGAATCTCAAAATTAAATCGGGCAAAGAACAGAGACCACCGGGCCTGGCGAGGATTCAGCCGTTGGGCAGACTGGAGGTAGGAGAGGTTCTTGTGGTCGGTGTAGATAATAACAGGAGAACTTGATCCCTCCAGCAGATGCCTCCATTCCTCAAGTGCTAATTTAATGGCTAGAAGCTCTCGATCCCCGATGGAGTAGTTCCTCTCCGCTGGAGAGAAGGTCCTAGAGAAAAAACCACAAGTGACAGCATGCCCGGAAGAATTTTTTTGTAGAAGAACAGCTCCAGCTCCCACTGAGGAGGCATCAACCTCCAATAGGAAGGGTTTGGAAGGGTCAGGTCTGGAGAGGACGGGAGCCGAAGAAAAGGCAGACTTGAGTCGTTTAAAGGCGTCTTCTGCTTGAGGAGGCCAGGACTTGGGATCAGCATTTTTTTTGGTTAAAGCCACGATAGGAGCCACAATGGTAGAAAAATGTGGAATAAATTGCCTGTAATAATTGGCGAACCCCAAAAAGCGTTGGATAGCACGGAGTCCGGAGGGGCGTGGCCAATCTAAGACGGCAGAGAGTTTGTCTGGATCCATCTGTAGTCCCTGGCCAGAGACCAAATATCCTAGAAAAGGAAGAGATTGGCATTCAAACAGACATTTCTCAATTTTGGCATAGAGTTGGTTGTCACGAAGTCTCTGAAGAACCATACGGACATGCTGGCGGTGTTCTTCTAGATTGGCAGAAAAAATTAGGATATCGTCCAGATATACAACAACACAGGAGTATAACAGATCACGAAAAATTTCATTGACAAAGTCTTGGAAGACGGCAGGGGCGTTGCACAGTCCAAAGGGCATGACCAGATACTCAAAGTGTCCATCTCTGGTGTTAAATGCCGTTTTCCACTCGTCCCCCTCTCTGATGCGGATGAGGTTATAGGCGCCTCTTAAGTCCAATTTAGTGAAGATGTGGGCACCTTGGAGGCGATCAAAGAGTTCAGAGATGAGGGGTAAGGGGTAGCGGTTCTTAACCGTGATTTTATTAAGACCGCGGTAGTCAATGCAAGGACGTAGGGAGCCATCTTTTTTGGACACAAAGAAAAATCCGGCTCCGGCAGGAGAGGAGGATTTACGGATAAAGCCCTTTTTTAGATTCTCCTGGACGTATTCGGACATGGCAAGAGTCTCTGGGGCAGAGAGAGGATAAATTCTGCCCCGGGGTGGAGTAGTGCCCGGGAGGAGGTCGATAGGGCAATCATAAGGCCTGTGAGGAGGTAGAGTCTCAGCTTGTTTTTTGCAGAAAACATCCGCGAAGTCCATATAGGCCTTAGGGAGACCGGTTACTGGAGGAACCACAGAGTTACGGCAAGGGTTACTGGGAACCGGTTTTAGACAGTTCTTGGAACAAGAGGACCCCCAACTCTTGATCTCCCCAGTGGACCAATCCAGGGTAGGGGAATGAAGTTGAAGCCAGGGAAGTCCAAGGAGAATTTCCGAGGTGCAATTGGGGAGGACCAAAAGTTCAATCCTCTCATGATGAGATCCGATGCTCATAAGAAGGGGCTCCGTGCGGAAACGTATGGAACAGTCCAATCTTTCATTATTTACACAATTGATGTAGAGGGGTCTGGCGAGACTGGTCACCGGGATGTTGAACCTGTTGACGAGAGAGGCCAAAATAAAATTTCCTGCAGATCCAGAGTCCAAGAAGGCCACTGTAGAGAAGGAGAAGGCAGAGGCAGACATCCGCACAGGCACAGTAAGACGTGGAGAAGCAGAGTAGACATCAAGGACTGTCTCACCTTTGTGCGGAGTCAGCGTACGTCTTTCCAGGCGGGGAGGACGGATAGGACAATCTCTCAGGAAGTGTTCGGTACTAGCACAGTACAGGCAGAGGTTCTCCATACGGCGTCGTGTCCTCTCTTGAGGTGTCAGGCGAGACCGGTCGACCTGCATAGCCTCCACGGCGGGAGGCACAGGAACAGATTGCAGGGGACCAGAGGAGAGAGGAGCCGAGGAGAAGAAACGCCTCGTGCGAACAGAGTCCATATCTTGGCGGAGTTCCTGACGCCTTTCGGAAAAACGCATGTCAATGCGAGTGGCTAGGTGAATAAGTTCATGTAGATTGGCAGGAATTTCTCGTGCGGCCAGAACATCTTTAATGTTGCTGGATAGGCCTTTTTTGAAGGTCGCGCAGAGGGCCTCATTATTCCAGGACAATTCTGAAGCAAGAGTACGGAATTGTACGGCATACTCGCCAACGGAAGAATTCCCCTGGACCAGGTTCAACAGGGCAGTCTCAGCAGAAGAGGCTCGGGCAGGTTCCTCAAAGACACTTCGGATTTCCGAGAAGAAGGAGTGTACAGAGGCAGTGACGGGGTCATTGCGGTCCCAGAGCGGTGTGGCCCATGACAGGGCTTTTCCGGACAGAAGGCTGACTACGAAAGCCACCTTAGACCTTTCAGTGGGAAACAGGTCCGACATCATCTCCAGATGCAGGGAACATTGGGAAAGAAAGCCACGGCAAAACTTAGAGTCCCCATCAAATTTATCCGGCAAGGATAAGCGTATCCCAGGAGCGGCCACTCGCTGCGGAGGAGGTGCAGGAGCTGGCGGAGGAGATGACTGCTGAAGCTGTGGTAGTAACTGTTGTAGCAAAACGGTCAGTTGAGACAGCTGTTGGCCTTGTTGCGCTATCTGTTGTGACTGCTGGGCGACCACCGTGGTGAGGTCAGCGACAACTGGCAGAGGAACTTCAGCGGGATCCATGGCCGGATCTACTGTCACGATGCCGGCTGGCAGGTAGTGGATCCTCTGTGCCAGAGAGGGATTGGTGTGGACCGTGCTAGTGGACCGGTTCTAAGCCACTACTGGTTTTCACCAGAGCCCGCCGCAAAGCGGGATGGTCTTGCTGCGGCGGTAGTGACCAGGTCGTATCCACTAGCAACGGCTCACCTCTCTGGCTGCTGAAGATAGGCGCGGTACAAGGGAGTAGGCAAAAGCAAGGTCGGACGTAGCAGAAGGTCGGGGCAGGCAGCAAGGATCGTAGTCAGGGGCAACGGCAGAAGGTCTGGAAACACAGGCAAGGAACACACAAGGAACGCTTTCACTGGCACTAAGGCAACAAGATCCGGCAAGGGAGTGCAGGGGAAGTGAGGTGATATAGGGAAGTGCACAGGTGAACACACTAATTGGAACCACTGCGCCAATCAGCGGCGCAGTGGCCCTTTAAATCGCAGAGACCCGGCGCGCGCGCGCCCTAGGGAGCGGGGCCGCGCGCGCCGGGACAGAACAGACGGAGAGCGAGTCAGGTAGGGGAGCCGGGGTGCGCATCGCGAGCGGGCGCTACCCGCATCGCGAATCGCATCCCGGCTGGCAGCGGAATCGCAGCGCCCCGGGTCAGAGGACGTGACCGGAGCGCTGCCGCGGGGAGAGTGAAGCGAGCGCTCCGGGGAGGAGCGGGGACCCGGAGCGCTCGGCGTAACATATGTGTTGGCATAGTAAATCTGTTGGCTATCCTGTGTGCAACACTTTGTCTACAGATTACAGGTGAAACTCGAAAACTTTTAATTTCTAGTACTGGATCCTCTTATGTGGCAGAAGAGCTTTCGAACAAGGTCAGGCATCTATTCCAAAATAGGAATAATTCTTATAGTTATGTCACAGAAGATGAATACCGTATTTTTCGCCGTATAAGATGCACTTTTTCTTCCCCAAAACTAGGGGGAAAAAGTCTTTGCGTCTTCTACGGCAAATACACCCCTATCGCGGCGGTCCCTGCGGCCATCAACGGCCGGGACCCGCGGCTAATACAGGATATCACCGATTGCGGTGATGCCGTGTATTAACCCTTCAGACGCAGCGATCAAAGCTGACCGCCGCGTCTGAAGGGAAAGTGACACTAACCCGGCTGTTCAGTCGGGCTGAATAGCCGGGTTAGTGCTTACAGGACACCGCGAGGGACCCTACCTGCCTCCTCAGTGTCTTCTCCGTTCAGGGATCCCCTGTATGGCCGGCGCTCTCCTTCCTCGTCATCACGTCGTTGCGTACGTGCGTCGGCGTGCGTAACGACGTGATGGCGGTGACGGAGAATGAGGATACCCGGCCGGCAGCAGAGACGTGCCGGAGCGACGGGGACACGGCGACAGCGATGGAGCGACATCCAGGGCAGCGGTGACGGGTCCGGAGCGGCGGGGACACGTGAGTATTACCTCCTATGCAGTGGTCTTCAATCTGCGGAACTCCAGATGTTGCAAAACTACAACTCCAAGCATCCCCGGACAGCCGTTGGCTGTCCGGGCATGCTGGGAGTTGTAGTTTTGCAACATCTGGAGGTCCGCAGGTTGAAGGCCACTATTGGGCTCAAAATCTTTATTTTTTTTAGATTTTGCACCTATAAATTGGGTGCGTCTTATACGCCGGTGCGTCCTATAGGGCGAAAAATACGGTATGTGTTGGGATAGTTAATCTGTTGGCTATCCTGTGTGCAACATTTTGTCTACAGAACACAGGTGAAAATCGAAAAATTTGAATATTGTGCAAAGTTCATTTACTTCAGTAATGCAACTTAAAAGGTGAAACTAATACAATATATGAGAGAGACTCATTACATGCAAAGCAAGATAGTTCAAGCCATGATTTGTCATAATTATGGCTTACAGCTCATGAAAACCCCAAATCACCCCAATTACTATGATTTGGGGAGTCATGTCATCTGCAGGGGCGGATCCAGAGTCTAGTCTCGAGAGGGGCACTATTAGAGAATTTTGTGTTGGTGGACAGAAAATAAGGTACTTACAATATTAAATGTATCATACATGTACCTAACCTTGTTTAAGACTCATAGGCCATGATCACACGTCAGAATTTCCAATGCACAATTCGGCACAGGCATTCCGCTGTAACAGAGTCCCGTTGAATTCAACAGGATTCTGCTGCGCTGTGCTCACGGCAGAATATCCATACCAGATGTTTCCAGCACGGAAATTCTGTTTTCTGTATCCGCAGAAAGAATGAACATGTTCATTCTTTCTGCAGACAACGCACGGAACGCTTACACATCTAGGAGACGGCTGTCCGCACAGAGATTTTCCCTGCGGACAGATAGGATATGCTTAAACAGATATATCAATATTACAAAGATTATAAGACATTTTAAGCAGTTTACGTATAATATATTAGAATGTTTACATAAACAGATCTACTCATAGGACACGTGGTCACACATTTAGTGGGAGATTTATCAAAACCTGTCCAGAGGAAAAGTTGACCAGTTGCCCATAGAAACCAAGGCCTTTTTACAAATGAAAGAAGCGATCTGATTGGTTGCTATGGGCAGCTCAGTAACTTTTCCTCTACACAGGTTTTGATAAATCTCCCCCTTAGACTAGAAAAAAGAAGATTTTGTCTAAGGCAAAGGAAAGAGTTTTTTTTTACACTAAGAACAATAAGGATGTGGAATCCTTTGCCTGCAGATGCGGTTTTATTAGTCTGTACAGATGTTTAAACAGCAACTGGATGAATATTTGCAAAAACATAACATTAAGGCATACAGGTCCTGATTTGTTTAGCATGTTGTGATGCCCGAGCTGTAGCATGTTGGGATGCCCGCGCTGTAGCATGTTGTGATGCCCGCGCTGTAGCATGTTGTGATGCCCGCGCTGTAGCATGTTGTGATGCCCGCGCTGTAGCATGTTGTGATGCCCGAGCTGTAGCATGTTGTGATGCCCGAGCTGTAGCATGTTGTGATGCCCGCGCTGTAGCATGTTGTGATGCCCGCGCTGTAGCATGTTGTGATGCCCGCACTGTAGCATGTTGTGATGCCCGCGCTGTAGCATGTTGTGATGCCCGCGCTGTAGCATGTTGTGATGGCCGCGCTGTAGCATGTTGTGAAGCCCGCGCTGTAGCATGTTGTGCTGCCCGCGCTGTAGCATGTTGTGATGCACCCATAGCAACGGAGTGCGGAGGAGCGGAGGAACGGGGCAGCGATGAGGATGTGCGCTGACCAACTAGGTTAGCGTTACCAGCGGCACATCAGCTTTGGTGCTCCGACCACGGCTCCTTCGGTCCCGGGACTTACTGCTATGTCCGGACCGGAGGAGCGGTGGTTGGAGCACTGAAGTGGGGCAGAACACAGGCATACAACCTCCAGCCTGTATGTCTGTGGAGGGAACATACTGCACCTAATGTGGGGAACTATACTGCACCTAATGTGGGGGAACATGTTGCACCTAATGTGGGGGAACATTATACTGCACCTAATGTGGGGAGCTATACTGCACCTAATTTGGGGGGTCTATACTGCACCTAATTTGGGGGATCTATACAGCACCTAATGTGGGGGAACATGCTGCACCTAATGTGGGGAGCTATACTGCACCTAATTTGGGGGATCTATACTGCACCTAATTTGGGGGATCTATACTGCACATAATGTGGGGGAACATGCTGCACCTAATGTGGGGAGCTATACTGCACCTAATGTGGGGGAACATTCTGCACCTAATGTGGGGGAACATTATACTGCACCTAATGTGGGGGAACATTATACTGCACCTAATGTGGGGGACTATACTGCACCTAATGTGGGGGAACATTATACTGCACCTAATGTGGGGGAACTGTACTGCACCTAATGTGGGGGAACTGTACTGCACCTAATGTGGGGGAATTGTACTGCACCTAATGTGGAGGAACTGTACTGCCAACCCTGATGTGTGGGAACTACAACCTAATGTGGGGGGATCTATACTGCCAACCTAATGTGGGGGGAACTGTGCTGCGTACTTAAAGTGGTAGTCCACTAATAAGATATATAAGTGTGCATAGGAATTTGTTCATGTTTTGTTATCTATAGTCCGGCCCTCCAACGGTCTGAGGGACCGTGAACTGGCCCCCCGTTTAAAAAGTTTGAGGACCCCTGCTCTATATGAAAACAATAATTATTATAATACTGCCAAACACTGTATCCTTTGACTATAATACACGCCCTCTGAATATAACTCTGACACACTGTACCCTCTGAATATAATACCGCCACACGCTGTACTTTCTGTATATAATACCGCCACACACCGTAACCTCTGAAAATAAAACTACTACACACTGAACCCTCTGAATATATTACTACAACACACTGTATACTCTGAATATAATACTACCACATACTGTGCTCTCTGTATATAAAACCGCCACACACCGTAACCTCTGAATATACTACTACTACACACTGAATCCTCTGAATATATTACTACAACACACTGTACCCTCTGAATATAATACTACCACATACTGTGCTCTCTGAATATAACCTTGCCATGCACCCTCTGAATACAATACCGTAATGTATTGTGGCCCATAAAAACCATACTTCCCCAAAAATTCCTTATAATATACACTATGGCCGACATGTATAATTGACTTTAGACATGTATAATTGACTTTTGTGTCTAAAAATGGTGTAAAAATGGCGCAAGCAGGGTTTATTTGTGCCTTTTTCGCACTTGAGTTGCAATCCACTGATTTTGGCAATACACACAAAATAGAAGGGTTTTATGAACTGTACCTTTTTGTGAAAAGGCGCAAAAAAGCCATTGAAAAGTCTCTAAAACTACACCAGCCCAGACTTAGCTTATCTTTTTTGTGTATGTGAAGAGTAAAATTTCTGAAAATGTGACCTGCACAAAATTTATCAAATGCCCTGCAACCTTTTAATAAATTTGGTGCTCCTACACATTACCAGCACACACAAAAAGAAGTGTAAAAAAATGCTTCACTTACACTACAATGATAAATGCCGGCCTATACCTCTGAAATGCAAAACACTCTGTGCCCCTCATATATAGTAATAATGCCCCATCCTGTGCCCCCACATATAATAATTACAACCCGTCCTGTTCCCCCCACATAATAATAATGCCCTCTATCCTGTGCCCCTCGCACATAATGCACCCTGTCCTGTGCCCCTCACATATAATGCCCCTGCCATGCTCCCCTCACTTATAATGCCCCCTGTCCTGCCCTCTCTGGGAGCATTATATGTGCATTATATGGGCACATGACAGGGGGGCTGTCATGTTCCCCTCACATATAATGCCCCCTGTCCTGCCCCCTCAGGGGGCATTATAAGTGAGCGGCACATGTCAAGGGGGCATTATATGTGGGGGCACATAACAGGCTCACCCCCTGTCATGTGCCCATATAATGCCCCCCTGTCATGTGCCCCTCATATATAATACCTCATGTCCTGTGCCCCTCACATATAATGCCCCCCTGACATGTGCCCCTCACTAGTGTTGCTCACGAATATTCGCAATTCGAATATTATTCGCGAATATCGCATATTCGCGAATTCGCGAATTTCGCGAATATAGCGCTATATATTCGTAATTACGAATATTCGGTTTTTTTTTTGTTTTTTTTTTCACAGTACACCTCACAGTGATCACCCCTCTCTGCTTCCAGCTTGTGTGGTGTAAAGAAGGCTGTAATACTACTGTGTGAGACTGTCGTGCGAAAGTTCGCATATACGAAAATTAGCATATGCTAATTTTCGCATATGCGAATATTCACATATGTTAATTTTCGCATACGCGAATATCCGCATGTGCGAAAAAAACAAGAATATAACGAATATGCGAATATTCGCGAATATATGACGAATATTCGTCCATATATTCGCGAATATTCGCGAATTCGAATATGGCCTATGCCGCTCAACACTACCCCTCACTTATAATTTGCCCCCTGAGGGGGCAGAACAGGGGGCATTATATGTGAGGGGCACAGAACAGGGGGCATTATATGTGAGGGGCACAGGACAGGGGGCATTATAAGTCAGGGACACATGTCAGGGGAGCATTATATGTGGGGGTACAAGACGGGGGGCATCATATGTGAGGGGCACATGTCAGGGGGCATTATATGTGGGGGTACATGTCAGGGAGCATTATATGACAGGGGCACATGTCATGGGGAATTATATTTGGGGGCACATGAGAGGGGCCCCCTGTCATGTGCCCATATAATGCCCCCCTGACGTGCCCCTTACATATAACGCCCCCTGCCATGTGCCCCTCACTTATAATACCCCCTGTCCTGTGCCCCCACATATAATGCCCCCTGAAATATGCCCCTCACATATAATGACCTCTGTCATGTGCCCCCACTTATAATTCCCCCTGTCATGTGCCCCAACATATAATGCCCCCTGTCATGTGCCCCAACATATAATGCTTATGTGCCCCTGACTTATAATGCCCTCTGTCCTGCCCCCTCAGGGGACAAATTATAAGTGAGGGGCACATGTCAGGGGGGCATTATATGTGAGGGGCAGATGACAGGGGGGCATTATATGGGCACATGACAGGGGGTGGGCCTGTCATGTGCACCTCACTTATAACCCCCCCCTTTCTCACACCCGTCATCTTTCTCACACGCTGCGGCTGCTCCGTTCTTGCAGTGTGAGTGAGAGCCACGGGGACGTGATCTCCGGGGGCCGGCGCGATGATGTGTCATCGTGCCAGCCTGCCGTGGATGGCATCCCTGCGGCTCTCACTCACACTGCAAGAACGGAGCAGCCGCAGCGTGTGAGAAAGGTGAGGGGGTGGTGGAGCGGGACAGCTGACAGCTCCCGCTCCTCCATGCTATAGTACGGGCAACAATCTCAGGGGGGGAGCAATTGCCCCGTTGCCCCCCCCCCCCTGGATCCGCCACTGGTCATCTGCTGGTGTTGGTCCACTGTGCTTCATTAAGTCCAGGATCAATGCATCCGTCTACCAGGAAATTTTGGAGCACTTCATGCTTCCTTTCCTTTTAAGTTGCATTAATGAAATGCAATGGACTTTTGCACGATATTCTAATTTTTCGAGTTTTCCTTGTAGATGCTTAAGACAATGGTTTGCCAAGGGACTTCAACAAACTTTATCCACCCTTAGGGTATGTTCACACGAGCGGATCCGCTGCTGAAGGAACGCTGTATGCTGCCTTTACAGGTGCCTGCTCGGAGCTGCACATGTGAGTCGCTGCACATGCACGGTGTACACGCACACATCGCGGCGCTCCCCCTTCTCTATGAGCTAGGCCGAGAGCTGCCGTGATGTGCGAGTATACTGCGCATGCGCATGGCAAATCATACATCGCAGTGTGTCTGCTCGTAGCGATGTATTGCCGCTCCAAGCAGGCACATGTAAAAGCTGGATATAGCGGTCCTTCAGCTAAGGATCTGCAGTGTAATACGTGCTGGGGATCCGCTCGTGTGAACTTACACCATTATTCCAGCAACTATTACACAGATAAAGTTATTCAGATACCTCTTCTTATTAATACATTACAAGAAGATCAGAAAATCAGTCATACAACTATCACATTTCTAGTTAAACATTTCTTGATACCTTAACAGAAGGGAAATGTTTCCATATTACTCCGTTAAGAGAGCTCCTGCCACACAACTGCCAAACCTGTAGGGGGCAATGGAAAAAACATAATAAAAATAACAGCAGACCTCCTTCTATTATAACTCTTATTGGCAGTCCTAATATATGAAAGTCTTACATACAAATAATGTTAAAGGGGTTATCCAGGAAAAAACTTTTTTTTTAGATATCAACTGGCTCCAGAAAGTTAAACAGATTTGTAAATCACTTCTATTAAAAAATCTTAATCCTTTCAATACTTATGAGCTTCTGAAATTAAAGGGGTACTCCGGTGGAATTTTTTTTTTTTTTTAATTACCTGTTGCCAAAAAGTTTAACATATTTTTAAATTACTTCTATTAAAAAAATCTTAATCCTTCAAGTACTTATAAGCTGCTGTATCCTCCACAGAAAGTTGTATTGTTTTTTTCTGCCAGACCACATTGCTCTCTGCTGACACCTCTGTCCATGTCAGGAACTGTCCAGAGCAGGAGCAAATTCCCATAGCAAACCTCTACTGCTCTGGACAGTTCCTGACACAGACAGAGGTGTCAGCAGAGAGCACTGTGGTCAGACTGGAAAGAACTACTCAACTTCCTCTGTAGTATACAGAAGCTGATAAGTACTGGAAGGATTACATTTTTTTTTAAATAGAAGTAATTTACATATGAGTTTACTGTCCCTTAAATGGTATGGATTCCAATTGTTATACGTAAGGTACGTCAAGTCCCATATATGGTATAGATTCCAAATGCTAAACGTGGAATAGGTAAATTATAGTTACCAGTCTGCAATACATCCCGATAGAAAGTCACCTTGAGTTGAAATGTGGAGTCCGCACGGTTAGGTGGTACCAGACGCTTGCATGCGTCCTCGCGGCGGTCTGCCTGCCACAGACCAGCTGTAATAATAGCTGCTGGCTGATGTTTCGCTGCAGATGGTAACCACACGATGAAGCAGGTGCGGACTTCTAAGTAACTCGATGGTGGGTGACGTCACAGGCGCTAGGCAATGCTGCCTGGAAGATGGTCCCGGGACTGGTGTACTGCTTAGCAGAACTGGATCGGAGTTCGCCGTTGAATAGTCAGGTAGCGGTGATGTATAATATTCTTTTAACTAGACGCGTTTCAGGGCTCGCATGTGCTTTATACACGGCCCTTTCCTCAGTAGGCTTGCATGTTCTCTGAAGCAACAGATCCACTATATATTTGTCCGGTCGTAATCAGATAGATTGTGTAAAGGTGATACTTAAGATATTCAAAAACTAGGAATGGATCACTATGGAGGGGTTTGGTGTGTAAAACCCGAACTAGTATTAGTATGGACTCGTAAGTCAGTACATACTTGCGGATTTTGCATTATCGCATTGTGTGTATTGGTTTTAGCGATAATTTCAACAAATTCACAATGGGCAAAAAACCATATGATAACATTAACTATATAAATCCTATAATTAGATAGAGGCTCTAAAACATAAGAAATATAAGAGTTTCGCATGATGCGATGGAAATTCACTTTCACAACCTAGCAATCGCATCGTGTGAACGGAGGCCATAGCAGATATGGTATCCTAACTTGGGTTGCCTAGTGTGAACCAGTATAATTACAAGTATAAAGAAGAAGAAAAGATAATAGTAATGCTGAAAATAAAAATGGAAATATAAACAATTTAATGGGAAAATAAATAAAAATATGAAATTAAATGAAATGAGATATGAAGAAGGGCAATAATATAATAATGTTAATAAAATAAAAATAAAAAATAAAAATTAATAACAATTAAAATACAAATAAAAATAAATATAAAAATGAAAATGAAAATAAAAATTATAATAAAATAAAAAGAGAATAAATAAAAATAAAAAATAGAAAATATAATAATAAAAATAAAAATAAAAGATGAAAATAGAAGGGAATATAAATAAAAATAAAAATTTAAATTAAAGACAAATAATTATTTGTCTTTAATTTCAATTTTTATTTTTATTTATATTCACTTCTATTTTCATCTTTTATTTATATTATTATATTTTCTATTTTATTTTTATTTATTCTCTTTTTATTTTATTATAATTTTTATTTTTATTTTCATTTTAATTTTTATATTTATTTTTATTTGTATTTTCATTTTTATAAATTTTTTATTCTTATTTTTATTTTATTAACATTATTATATTATTGCCCTTCTTCATATCTCATTTAATTTAATTTCATATTTTTATTTATTTTCCCATTAAATTGTTAATATTTCCATTTTTATTTTCAGCATTACTATTATCTTTTCTTCTTCTTTATACTTGTATTTATAGTGGTTCACACTAGGCAACCCAAGTTAGGATACCATGTCTGCTATTGCCTCCGTTCACACGATGCGATGGTTAGGTTGCGAAACTCTTATATTGTCACGATGCCGGCTGGCAGGAGGTGGATCCTCTGTGCCAGAGAGGGATTGGCGTGGACCGTGCTAGTGGACCGGTTCTAAGTCACTACTGGTGTTCACCAGAGCCCGCCGCAAAGCGGGATGGTCTTGCTGCGGCGGTAGTGACCAGGTCGTATCCACTAGCAACGGCTCAACCTCTCTGACTGCTGAAGATAGGCGCGGTACAAGGGAGTAGACAGAAGCAAGGTCGGACGTAGCAGAAGGTCGGGGCAGGCAGCAAGGATCGTAGTCAGGGGCAACTGCAGGAGGTCTGGAACACAGGCTAGGAACACACAAGGGAACGCTTTCACTAGGCACAAGGGCAACAAGATCCGGCGAGGGAGTGCAGGGGAAGTGAGGTATACATAGGGAGTGCACAGGTGAAAACACTAATTGGAACCACTGCGCCAATCAGTGGCGCAGTGGCCCTTTAAATCGCAGAGACCCGGCGCGCGCGCGCCCTAGGGAGCGGGGCCGCGCGCGCCGGGACAGGAATGAGGGAGAGCGAGTCAGGTACGGAAGCCGGGGTGCGCATCGCGAGCGGGCGCCACCCGCATCGCGAATCGCATCCCGGCTGGAGGCGGTATCGCAGCGCACCCGGTCAGTGGATCTGACCGGGGCACTGCCGTAGCGAAGATGTTGCGAGCGCTTCGGGGAGGAGCGGGGACCCGGAGCGCTCGGCATAACAGTACCCCCCCCTTGGGTCTCCCCCTCTTCTTAGAGCCTGAGGACCAGACTTTTATCTAGGATATTGTCCTCAGGTTCCCAGGATCTCTCTTCAGGACCACAGCCCTCCCAGTCCACTAAAAAAAAAGTTTTACCTCTGACCTTTTTGGAGGCCAGTATCTCCTTTACGGTGAAGATATCAGAAGAACCGGAGACAGGAGTAGGAGAAATGAGTTTGGGAGAGAAGCGGTTGATGATGAGTGGTTTAAGAAGAGAGACATGAAAGGCATTAGGAATACGAAGAGAAGGAGGAAGAAGAAGTTTGTAAGAGACAGGATTAATCTGGCACAAAATTTTGAAAGGACCAAGATAGCGTGGTCCCAATTTGTAGCTGGGAACACGGAAGCGGACATATTTAGCGGAGAGCCATACCTTGTCTCCGGGAGAAAAAATGGGGGGAGCTCTTCTTTTCTTATCAGCAAACTTCTTCATGCGTGATGAAGCCTGTAAGACAGAATTTTGGGTCTCTTTCCATATGGTGGAAAGATCACGAGTTATTTCATCCACAGCGGGCAAACCAGAGGGCAAGGGAGTAGGGAGGGGGGGAAGAGGGTGACGGCCGTACACCACGAAAAATGGGGATTTGGAAGAAGATTCAGAGACTCTGAAGTTATACGAGAATTCGGCCCATGGTAGAAGATCTGCCCAGTCATCCTGGCGGGAGGAAACAAAATGCCGTAAATAATCACCCAGGACCTGGTTAATTCTTTCTACTTGCCCATTGGATTGAGGATGATAAGCAGAAGAAAAGTTTAATTTAATCTTGAGTTGTTTACAGAGAGCCCTCCAGAATTTTGACACGAATTGGACGCCTCTATCCGAGACGATCTGCGTGGGCAACCCGTGAAGACGAAAAATGTGTACAAAAAATTGTTTTGCCAACTGAGGCGCTGAAGGAAGACCAGGAAGAGGAATGAAATGTGCCATCTTGGAAAATCGATCAACGACCACCCAAACAACAGTGTTGCCACGGGATGGGGGTAAGTCTGTAATAAAGTCCATACCAATCAGAGACCAAGGCTGTTCGGGGACAGGCAGAGGATGAAGAAGACCAGCAGGCTTCTGGCGAGGAGTCTTATCCCGGGCACAGACAGTGCAGGCCCGCACAAAATCAACAACATCCGTCTCCAGAGTCGGCCACCAATAGAAACGAGAGATGAGTTGCACGGATTTCTTGATGCCCGCATGGCCTGCGAGATGGGAGGAGTGACCCCATTTGAGGATTCCAAGGCGTTGGCGTGGAGAGACGAAGGTCTTCCCTGGAGGAGTTTGCCTGATGGAGGCTGGAGAAGTGGAGATCAGGCAGTCAGGAGGAATGATGTGTTGCGGAGAGAGCTCTACTTCCGAGGCATCCGAGGAACGAGAGAGAGCATCGGCCCTAATGTTCTTATCGGCAGGGCGAAAGTGAATTTCAAAATTAAACCGGGCAAAGAACAGAGACCACCTGGCCTGGCGAGGATTCAGCCGTTGGGCAGACTGGAGATAGGAGAGATTCTTGTGATCGGTGTAAATAATAACTGGAAATTTTGATCCCTCCAGCAGATGCCTCCATTCCTCAAGTGCTAATTTAATGGCCAGTAGCTCTCGATCCCCGATGGAGTAGTTCCTCTCCGCCGGAGAGAAGGTCCTAGAAAAAAAACCACAGGTAACAGCATGCCCGGAAGAATTTTTTTGTAGAAGAACCGCTCCAGCTCCTACTGAGGAGGCATCAACCTCCAATAGGAAGGGTTTAGATGGGTCAGGTCTGGAGAGCACGGGAGCAGAAGAAAAGGCAGACTTGAGCCGTTTAAAGGCGTCTTCCGCTTGAGGAGGCCATGACTTAGGATTGGCATTCTTTTTGGTTAAAGCCACGATAGGAGCCACAATGGTGGAAAAATGTGGAATAAATTGTCTGTAATAATTGGCGAACCCCAAAAAACGTTGGATAGCACGGAGTCCGGAGGGGCGTGGCCAATCTAAGACGGCAGAGAATTTGTCTGGATCCATTTGTAGTCCCTGGCCAGAGACCAAGTATCCTAGGAAAGGAAGAGATTGACATTCAAACAGACATTTCTCCATTTTGGCATAAAGTTGATTGTCACGAAGTCTCTGAAGAACCATGCGGACATGCTGGCGGTGTTCTTCTAGGTTGGCAGAAAAAATCAGAATATCGTCCAGATACACAACAACACAGGAATATAAGAGATCACGAAAAATTTCATTAACAAAGTCTTGGAAGACGGCAGGGGCGTTGCACAGGCCAAAGGGCATGACCAGATACTCAAAGTGTCCATCTCTAGTGTTAAATGCCGTTTTCCATTCATCCCCCTCCCTGATGCGGATGAGATTATAAGCACCTCTTAAGTCCAGTTTGGTAAAGATGTGGGCACCTTGGAGGCGATCAAAGAGTTCAGAGATAAGAGGTAGAGGGTAGCGGTTCTTTACCGTGATTTTATTAAGACCGCGGTAGTCAATGCAAGGACGTAGGGAGCCATCTTTTTTGGACACAAAGAAAAATCCAGCTCCGGCAGGAGAGGAGGATTTGCGGATAAACCCCTTTTTAAAATTTTCCTGGATGTACTCAGACATAGCAAGAGTCTCTGGGGCGGACAGAGGATAAATTCTGCCCCGGGGTGGAGTAGTGCCCGGGAGGAGGTCAATAGGACAGTCATAAGGCCTGTGAGGAGGTAGAGTCTCAGCTTGTTTTTTGCAAAACACATCAGCAAAGTCCATATAGGCCTTAGGGAGACCGGTTACAGGGGGAACCACAGGGTCACGGCAGGGAGTACTGGGAACCGGTTTAAGGCAGTCCTTGAAACAAGAGGTACCCCAGCTCTTGATCTCCCCTGTGGACCAATCCAGGGTTGGGGAATGGCGTTGGAGCCACGGTAGTCCAAGGAGAATTTCGGAAGTGCAATTGGGGAGGACCAAGAACTCAATTTTTTCTTGATGAGGTCCGATGCACATTAGAAGGGGCTCCGTGCGATAACGTATGGTACAGTCCAATCTTTCATTGTTAACACAATTGATGTAGAGGGGTCTGGCGAAACTGGTTACCGGGATGTTGAACCTGTTGATGAGAGAGGCCAAAATAAAGTTTCCTGCAGATCCGGAATCCAAGAAGGCCATAGTAGAGAAGGAGAAGGTAGATGCAGATATCCGCACAGGCACAGTAAGACGTGGAGAAGCAGAGTTGACATCAAGGACTGTCTCACTTTTGTGCGGAGTCTGCGTGCGTCTTTCCAGGCGGGGAGGACGGATAGGACAATCCTTCAGGAAGTGTTCGGTACCGGCACAGTACAGGCAGAGATTCTCCATGCGGCGTCGTGTCCTCTCTTGAGGTGTCAGGCGAGACCGGTCAACTTGCATAGCCTCCACGGCGGGAGGCACAGGAACGGATTGCAGAGGACCAGAGGAGAGAGGAGCCGGGGAGAAAAAACGCCTCGTGCGAACAAAGTCCATATCCTGGCGGAGCTCCTGACGCCTTTCGGAAAAACGCATGTCAATGCGAGTGGCAAGATGAATGAGTTCATGTAGATTAGCAGGAATTTCTCGTGCGGCCAGAACATCTTTAATGTTGCTGGATAGGCCTTTTTTAAAGGTCGCGCAGAGGGCCTCATTATTCCAGGATAGTTCAGAAGCAAGAGTACGGAATTGTATGGCGTACTCGCCAACGGAAGAATTACCCTGGACCAGGTTCAGCAGGGCAGTCTCAGCAGAAGAGGCTCGGGCAGGTTCCTCAAAGACACTACGAATTTCCGAGAAGAAGGAGTGTACAGAGGCAGTGACGGGGTCATTGCGGTCCCAGAGCGGTGTGGCCCATGACAGAGCTTTTCCAGACAGAAGGCTGACTACGAAAGCCACCTTAGACCTTTCAGTAGGAAACTGGTCCGACATCATCTCCAAGTTCAGGGAACATTGTGAAAGAAAGCCACGGCAAAACTTAGAGTCCCCATCAAATTTATCCGGCAAGGATAGTCGTAGGCCTGAAGCGGCCACTCGCTGCGGAGGAGATGCAGGAGCTGGCGGAGGAGATGATTGCTGAAGCTGTGGTAGTAGCTGCTGTAGCATCACGGTCAGTTGCGACAGCTGGTGGCCTTGTTGCGCTATCTGTTGTGACTGCTGGGCGACCACCGTGGTGAGGTCAGCGACAACTGGCAGAGGTACTTCAGCGGGATCCATGGCCGGATCTACTGTCACGATGCCGGCTGGCAGGAGGTGGATCCTCTGTGCCAGAGAGGGATTGGCGTGGACCGTGCTAGTGGACCGGTTCTAAGTCACTACTGGTGTTCACCAGAGCCCGCCGCAAAGCGGGATGGTCTTGCTGCGGCGGTAGTGACCAGGTCGTATCCACTAGCAACGGCTCAACCTCTCTGACTGCTGAAGATAGGCGCGGTACAAGGGAGTAGACAGAAGCAAGGTCGGACGTAGCAGAAGGTCGGGGCAGGCAGCAAGGATCGTAGTCAGGGGCAACGGCAGGAGGTCTGGAACACAGGCTAGGAACACACAAGGGAACGCTTTCACTAGGCACAAGGGCAACAAGATCCGGCGAGGGAGTGCAGGGGAAGTGAGGTATACATAGGGAGTGCACAGGTGAAAACACTAATTGGAACCACTGCGCCAATCAGTGGCGCAGTGGCCCTTTAAATCGCAGAGACCCGGCGCGCGCGCGCCCTAGTGAGCGGGGCCGCGCGCGCCGGGACAGGAACGAGGGAGAGCGAGTCAGGTACGGAAGCCGGGGTGCGCATCGCGAGCGGGCGCCACCCGCATCGCAAATCGCATCCCGGCTGGAGGCGGTATCGCAGCGCACCCGGTCAGTGGATCTGACCAGGGCGCTGCCGTAGCGAAGATGTTGCGAGCGCTCCGGGGAGGAGCGGGGACCCGGAGCGCTCGGCGTAACATATATTTCTTATGTTTTAGAGCCTCTATCTAATTATAGGATTTATATAGTTGATGTTATCATATGGTTTTTTGCCCATTGTGAATTTGTTGAAATTATCGCTAAAACCAATACACACAATGCGATAACGCAAAATCCTCAAGTATGTACTGACTTACGAGTCCATACTAATACTAGTTCAGGCTTTACACACCAAACCCCTCCATAGTGATCCATTCCTAGTTTTTGAATATCTTAAGTATCACCTTTACACAATCTATCTGATTACGACCGGACAAATATATAGAGGATCTGTTGCTTCACAGAACATGCAAGCCTACTGAGGAAAGGGCCGTGTATAAAGCACATGCGAGCCCTGAAACGTGTCTAGGTAAAAGAATATTATACATCACCGCTACCTGACTATTCAACGGCGAACTCCGATCCAGTTCTGCTAAGCAGTACACCACTCCCGGGACCATCTTCCAGGCAGCATTGCCTAGCGCCTGTGACGTCACCCACCATCGAGTTACTTAGAAATCCGCACCTGCTTCATCGTGTGGTTACCATCTGCAGCGAAACATCAGCAAGCGGCTATTATTACAGCTGGTCTGTGGCAGGCAGACCGCCGCGAGGACGCATGCCAGCATCTGGTACAACCTAACCGTGCGGACTCCACATTTCAACTCAAGGTGACTTTCTATCGGGATGTATTGCAGACTGGCAACTATAATTTACCTATTCCATGTTTAGCATTTGGAATCTATACCATATATGGGACTTGACGTACCTTACGTATAACAATTGGAATCCATACCTTTTAAGGGACATTAAACTCATTTTCGAAGTATCGGAGGCCAGAGTTAAAGTAACATTGCACTACTAAAATTCTCTATGCTAGCTATTGGTGTTTGTATAAGTTTTATATTTTAATTTTCCTCAGCACAAGGGCCCTTGTATTTCGAGGATTTACTGTTTACAATATATTTTTTATGTATTTTATATTGTGTAATAAATTTGCACTTTCATATTATAATTGAAGCACGATCCAGTCATCATTTTTACCATTACATCACTGTATCAGGCAACTGATGCTAGCCTAGAGGGGTTGGCTACTTTTTTAGTTTTCTTTCCCCTATTACAACACCAAGTGTAGGTGTATAGCCCTCTTACCTCGGCTAGTTAATTGTAAGTTGCCCATCCCCTGTTTTTTACCTAATTTACAAATCTGTTTAACTTTTTGGCACCAGCTGATTTAAACATTTTTTTTCCACAGGATTACCCCTTTAAGGTTGTTCTTTTCTGTCTAAGTGCTCTCTGATGACACGTGTCTCGGGAACCTCCCAGTTTAGAAGAGGTTTGCTATGGGGATTTGCTTCTAAACTGGGCGGTTGCCGAGACATGTGTCATCAGAGAGCACTTAGACAGAAAAGAACAACCTTAACTTCAGAAGCTCATAAGTACTGAAAGGATTAAGATTTTTTAATAGAAGTAATTTACAAATCTGTTTAACTATCTGGAGCCAGTTTTTATATAAAAAAAAAGTTTTTTCCTGGATAACCCCTTTAACCCGTTCAGGACCCATGACGTTACGTTACGTCCCGACACCCTGGGTCTTAAGGACCCATGACGTACAGTTGCGTCATGGGCAGCTCCTGTCCCCGCCGTGCGCCAGGCGGAGATCGGGTCGGGATGCCTGCTGAAATCGTTCAGCAGGCATCCCGTTCAAATGCCCAGGGGGGTCATCAGACCCCCCCATGTCGGCGATCGCCGCAAATCGCATGTGAATTCACACATGCGATTTGCGGCTATTCCGGCGATGCGGGTCACGTGTGACCCGCTGACCCGGAGATACAAGGTGATCGGGGGTGTATGATACACCCCCTATCACCCACTGTATCTATGGGGAGGTGGCGATTTCGTCACCCCCCCCCCAGGATCGCTGCTATTGGCTGGACCAATAGCAGTCGACAGGGGAAGGGTTAACAGCATCTTCCCGCAGCTCCCGCCACTGGCTGAGTTCAGTCAGCGGTCAGAGCTGCTGGAGGAAGACCGGGACCCCCCCTCTGCCAAAATCGGAGCCCCCACAGAAAAAAAGAAGCCCCCCATAGATCAGGGAAATAATACAATCCAGGGAAAGGAAGGTAAAAAGTAAAAAAAAAGTTTTAAAAAAGTAAAATTTCCTCCCCCCTGACCCCCTAATAGGTCCCCAAGGGTCTTCTGCAGTTTTTCAGTGTGACTTGGGCCCTATTAGGGGTTCAGGGCGCTGCATTAGCCCCCCCCCATTTCCCCCCCCCCCATATAATGGTGTGTGATTTCTAATCACACACCGTTATACATAGTTACACCAAGCACACACACAGTACATACCCCCCGTCACCGCCCGCCCCCCCCCCCGCCACCGTAGAAAAAAGGCGATGGCTCGCCGGGCATTAACGGTAGCAGAGGCATATGCTTTTTTTTGCCTCCGACTCCGAATCTGCCAGTGAGGACGATGAAGATCCAACATTCCTGTGTTCTTCATCGTCCTCATCATCATCTAGTACTGATGATGAGCCCCCTGCACGGCGGCGGAGACGCCACCAGGCGAGGCCACGCACCCCCATGATAGTGGCCCAGTGGCCGGCACTAGTACGAGTGGTGATGCCGCTCGTACTAGGAGTCCGACCCACCAGACAAGTTTACCGGAGCCCCCTTCCGATGAACCTGTCTGGAGACCCCCAGAGGCTTATTAGCCACAGATTGCGGAGTTTGTTGGCGACTCCGGAATCCGGATTGACAATTCTGGATTCACTGAAATTGACTATTTCAGTTATTTTTTCAGTGACAGTTTTGTCAATCTGATGGTGGAGCAGACGAATCTGTACGCCAGGCCGTTTCATCACCCACCACCCGGATTCTTTTTTGGCCAGGTCCAATGAATGGTACGCCATCAGTGCAGCAGAAATGAGGACATTTTGGGGCCTCTTGCTGCATATGGGCCTGGTCAAAAAGCCAAGTGTCAGACAGTACGAGAGCAGGGACATCCTATACCAGACCCCGCTTTACAGTATGGTCATGACACGGAAGCGGTTCAAGGCCATTTGGAAATGCCTGCTTTATGCAGATAATGCGGCATGTCAACCCCGAAGTGATCCCGCCTATGACCGGCTTTACAAAGTGAGGCCGGTCATCGATCAGTTTGGGGCCAAATATTTGGAGGCCTACGTACCGCTTAGGGAGCTCTCGGTTGATGAGTCTCTTATCAGTTTTAAGGGGAGACTCATCTTCTGCCAGTATATTCCCTCGAAGCGGGCGCAATATGGTGTGAAGCTCTATAAACTTTGTGAGAGTACCTCCGGGTACACTCTCAAGTTTAGAGTGTATGAGGGACGAGATTCCCGTATTGAACCCCCAGATTGTTCCCCCACTCTGGGTGTTAGCGGGAAAATCATTTGGGAGATTGTGCTCCCATTGCTGGATAAGGGTTACCACATGTACGTGGAAAACTTTTATACCAGCATCCCTCTGTTCACATCCCTTGCCGCCAGATCGATGTCCGCTTGTGGGACCGTGCGGAAAAACCAGAGAGGCCTCCCTCTAAATTTTGTTAAGACACCTATTCCCAAGGGTGAGTCCCATGCCCTTACCCATGAAAACCTGTTGCTGGTCAAGTATAAGGATAAGAGGGATGTCCTTATGCTGACCACTATTCATGGTAACGGCAGCTCACCTGTCCCTGTGCGAGGTACCACAACAACGGTCCTCAAGCCCGATTGTATTCTGGACTACAATCGGTATATGGGGGGAGTTGATCTTTCTGATCAAGTCCTCAAGCCATATAACGCCATGCGGAAAACACGGGTATGGTACAAGAAAGTTGTGGTCTACATGGTACAGGTTGCCATGTACAACTCTTTTGTACTGTCCCAGTACGCTGGCAACACAGGGACATTCCTCCAGTTCCAAGAAGAAGTCCTAAATGTCCTGATCTTTGGCGACCGGGAAAGAGCAGGCCGGACTTCCCAAGGAACTGGAAATATAGGTGCCAGGATAGTCCCAGGCCAACACTTTCCAGGTGAGGTCCCCCACACTGGAAAGAAGGGACGAGCCCAGAAAAGATGCAGAGTGTGTTACAAGAGGGGGATTTGGAAGGACACCATCACTCAATGTGACACTTGCCCCGATTAGCTGGGCCTCTGCATTAAGGATTGCTTTAGGGAGTATCACACTTCCATGGAGTACTAAATTTGCCCTCTTCATTTTAATTTTCTACAGTTTGACCCCAATGTACCAAGTCCAGAGTACATTCCAAGTTTTAACCCCATAAAACCACTAAATTGCCCAAAAAAATGTTTAATAAAAAAAAATAAAAAAATAAGACCTCTGGGGGTATTTTTTTTATTTTTTTATAAAAAATGGGTCATGGGTCACTGAGTCACTATCATCGGGGACTTTTTACGTTGCCTCAAATGCGCAGCGCTCTCTCCACCTGAGCGGGGTGCGCATTTGAGGCAACAGGTTAGGGACGGCCACACACATCACATTCCCAGAATGATGATTCAGAGCACAGGGTTTGGGGTGGGCATATTTTTTAGTTTTGGCTATGCTCTGGATCATCATTCTGGGAACATAACCTGTTTTATAATATTATGTCTCACTGTACCCCATTTTAGTTATTTAGTGTACCCCAGTTATTTACCCCATGTAATGCCCCTTGAGGGGGGGTCCCACTGTTCTGGCTCCATAGGAGAAATACACAGCTAGAGGACCCTGACTGATCTCCGGCACCTCTGAGACCGGTGTGCATGCTGTTTACGTCCAGACATGAGGTATGTCCTTACTCCAAAAAAATGTACTTACAAATTTACAGTGACATTTTCTCCTTTTACCACTTGTGAAAATGAAAAATTTGGGCTAACCCCAGCATTTTAGTGTAAAAAAATCAAATTTTTCCTTTTCACATCCCACTTAATGAACATTTATCAAACACTTGTGGGGGGGTTAAGGCTCACTGTACCCCTTGTTACGTTCCTTGCGGGGTGTAGTTTCCAAAATAGTATGCCATGTGTTTTTTTTTTTGCTGTCCTGGGACCATAGGGGCTTCCTAAATGCAACATGCCCCCCCCCCCCCATTTCAGAAAAATTTGCAAATGTGACTCCTTCTCTTCTAAACATTGTAGTGCGCCTGCAGTGCACTTGACGTCCACATATGGGGTGTTTCCATACTCAGAAGAGATGGGGTTACAAATTTTGGGGGGCATTTTCTCCTATTACCCCTTGCAAAAATTTTAAATTTGGGGGAAAACTAGCATTTTTGTGAAAAAAAAGAAAAAATTATTTACACATCCAACTTTTAATGAAAAGTCGTCAAACACCTGTGGGGTGTTAAGGCTCACTGTACCCCTTGTTACGTTCCTTGAGGGGTGTAGCTTCCAAAATAGTATGCCATGTGTTTTTTTTTTTGCTGTCCTGGCACCATAGGGGCTTCCTAAATGGGACATGCCCCCCAAAAACCATTTCAGGAAAAATTGCTTTGCAAAAGCCAGATGTGACTCCTCTTCTGAGCATTGTAGTGCGCGCGCAGTGCACTTGACGTCCACATATGGGGTGTTTCCATACTCAGAAGAGATGGGTTTACAAATTTTGGGGGGCATTTTCTCCTATTACCCCTTGCAAAAATTGAAAATTTGGGGGAAAACTAGCATTTTAGTGAAAAAAGAAGAAAAAATTATTTACACATCCAACTTTAACGAAAAGTCGTCAAACACCTGTGGGGTGTTAAGGCTCACTGTACCCCTTGTTACGTTCCTTGAGGGGTGTAGTTTCCATAATAGTATGCCATGTGTTTTTTTTTTTTTTTTTTGCTGTCCTGGCACCATAGAGGCTTCCTAAATGCGACATGCCCCCCAAAAACCATTTCAGAAAAACTCACTCTCCAAAAACCCACTGTCGCTCCTTCTCTTCTGAGCCCTCTAAAGCACCCACCAAACACTTGACATACACATATGAGGTATTTCCTTACTCAAGAGAAATTGGGTTACACATTTTAGGAAGATTTCTCTCCTTTTACCCCTTGTAAAAATTCAAAAACAGGGTCTACAAGAACATGCGAGTGTAAAAAAATGAAGATTTTGAATTTTCTCCTTCAATTTGCTGCTATTCCTGTGAAACACCCAAAGGGTTAACAAACCATTTGAATGTCATTTTGAATACTTTGAGGGGTGAAGTTTTTTATAATGGGGTCATTTTTGGGGCATTTCTAATAAGAAGGCCCTTCAAATCCACTTCAAAGCAGAACTGGTCCCTGAAAAATTTCGATTTTGAAAATTTTGTGAAAAATTGGAAAATTGCTGCTATACTTTGAAGCCCTCTGGTGTCTTCCAAAAGTAAAAACATTTCAACTTTATGATGCAATCATAAATAAGACATGTTGTATATGTGAATCATTATATAATTTATTTGGAATATTCATTTTCCTTATAAGCAGAGAGCTTCAAAGTTAAAAAAAAATTCAAAATTTTCAATTTTTTCATCAAATTTTCGAATTTTTCACCAAGAAACGATGCAAGAATCGACAAAATTTTACCACTAACATAAAGTAGAATATGTCACGAAAAAACAATCTCGGAATCAGAATGAAAGGTAAAAGCATCCCAGACTTATTAATGCTTAAAGTGAAAGTGGTCAGATGTTCAAAAAATGGCCGGGTCCTACAGTGAAAATTGGCTGGGTCCTTAAGGGGTTAAAATATGTAATATAACTGTCAATGCATGATAATACTGTATACCTTAATTTAATAGTCATGCACTAACCAAATAACACAAGTATGCAAGGGGAAGATATCTTTATACATATCACCATTATACTGCAACTGACCAAATATTACTGTGGTGGCCCAGTACAGGAGTTGGACCCCTGTACCCCAGCTGCCCTGTCCAGGTGACCCCTGGGCTCTCTCTCACCTATTTCTTGTATGAATGTGTTATTCCTTTAAGAGATGTTGTCATGTGATTGTAACCAGGGAAGGTAACAGTGACCATGTGACCTACAGGGTGACCTATGGGACCCCTCAGAGTCTTAATAAGTTATATAAGCCCTGGGTGGAGCTAGCTCTCTCTCTCTCTTAGTCTCTTCCTGCTTAGCTGAGTTGCAGTAAGGTCAAGTCCTGCTAGAGTGTGTCTGGAGTCCAGAGGAGGCTTCAAGTCTACCACGCAGCCACGGATCCACAAGTCCACTACACCCCAGGTCCAAGTCAAAACCTGGTAAGATCCAAATGGGGTATAGTCAGTCTCAGTCAAGTCAGTCCAAGTCAATCTTTCTCAAGTCAGCGTGGGCGTGCATCAAATTGTCCAAGTCCACTGTAAGTCACAGCAAGCCCTGTGGCCTCTGAAGTCACTGGTCACCTCCGTGGGCTTCGCCAAGCTGTATAGATTGTTACATCTGTCTGACTCAGTAAAGCTGCTGTTGTTCCGTAACTTGGTGTCGGAGTCATTATTATAGTATATTATTATATATAGGTGTGCGCCTTATGCCTAAAGTACCCCCTCCCAGTCTGAACTGTGTCCAGTATTACTGAGTTAAATTGCATACAGATGCAAACAAAAATTGCACCAGAAAGTGTTCGGGACTTTGTCAGTAAAAAGTGTTTAATCTGAGGAGCCCCATCAGTCCCCAGCGGTGACGTCTCTTCAATACAGTGAGGAGGAACCAAAGAGCCGCCCTGTGTTGCAAAGGGGAAGATTTTACTGACCGGACCAAAACCGGAAGTTCCCTGGCACAGCCATATTGGAAGCGCCGCCTGCTGCTCTCGTCTTTGGCTGTCATCTACCAAGTACTTGCTGCAGCGCAGATTCTGCAAACATCAACGATCAACAGTATAAGGTCTCTGGTGCCCTAGTTCACCATTTATTGTTGTCTGCCAGTCGTGTCGCAAGACTAATCATTATAGAGCACCTGCAAAATAGAGGGGGAGTGTCCACAATCGTGCCCCCATCAGTCAAACTAGAGCCACTACAGCACTTCAGCAGTCATCTTAAAGGGGAAAGCACCCTATTCTTCTTAAAGCGACAGCGCACTCAAAAAGCAACGGGATGTCTGAACCCAGCACCACAGATCAATCGGGCGCCAGCGCCCCTTCATCTCCAGCAGCAAGGTCATCACCTTATCCAGTAGCCAGGGTCCTGCCCCCCTTGCCTCTAGTCAACATCAACGGTCCTGGTATTTCAGCATCTTCACCGGTGTTCATTGGGAACCTTGTCCTTCCTACCTACAATGGAGACCCCTTCACCCTGAGGTATTTCAAAGAGAGGATCCAGAGTTTGTTTGTCTTTTACTCTTTTCCTCATAACCAACAGGTGCAACTACTAACAGGCAACTCCAGGGACCGGCACTAGAGGAAGTCCGCACCTGGCCAGCATCTGAGAAGGTGACAGTGGAACAGATCTTTGAAGGACTGTACCAGGTATTTGAGCATTCTCCATCTGAGGTATGTCTCCGGCTGTATGAAAGGCGACAAAAGCCAGGTGAGACATTGAGAGCGTATGCTGTAGCCCTACAGAATGCCCTAGAGACTGTCCAAAAATTTGATGGTATGACTCCTGAACAGGGCAACAAGGTGTTAGTAGACAGGTTCATTGATGGAGCACATAACAAGTGGGACAAGAACCAGTTGAGAATGTTAGAAGCCCAAAATCCCAACATGTCCTTTCCTGCTTTTAAAAGACTGGCTATCCAAGTGATCGAGTCCGGATCTGAGTTAGAGGAAGCTTGTTCTCCCCTTACATCTGTTTCAGAGCCACTAGGGGCAGTAGCCAGGCCTGTACCATCACCGTACCCTCTCCCCGCCCCAGTGCAGCCCACTTTGCCAGTCAACGCAGCCTTAGATCTACAGAGCATTAGACAGGACATTGAGCAATTGACCAAGGCTGTTATGGAGCTTGCCACCCGGGCCGCTCCACCTGACCGTGAATTGCCTTTTCCAAGGAAATCTGCCCCTGCTCCCGCCCCCCGCAATCCCAGTTACCGTAATCCTCCACCCAATAGATATTCGAGGACTCAGAAACCCTTCTGCACCTATTGTAACAAGCCTGGCCATTGGAAAATGCAGTGCTGGGATTTGACTCCTTCCCGCAGAATGCCTCATATAAACGGCGGGTTATGCAGCATGTTTGCGCATTCCGACGTTTATATAAGGCATTCAGTTAACCCGGCGATGCGCGGCATCGCACAGGTTAACAGGCAGAAGTCTCGCTGTTACTAGCGGGAGACAACTTCTGCCTGACATCCCAGGACCATCTGTCATTGGTTCTGGTCAGCGATCACTGTGATTGGTCCCTGTGGACCAATCACAGTGTCTCAGCTGACTGGCGAATGGCAGGGCAGGGGCTGGGGGGAGTGGTGAAAGTTCAGATCCCCCGCTCTGCCGGCCCCTGGAAGTCCAGACAGAGCGAGGGAATATGGCGGCGATGGCACAGGGGCCGTTGATGCAGGGGGGGGGGGGGAGACCGGCGGCAGGACCGGGGGCAGAAAGGAGGCGCAGTAGAGGCAGCGGCGGCAACGTCAGAGGCAGCAGTGAAGATCGTTGTAAAGTGATCTTCACTGCTGCTTCTAGGAGTTTCAAAACTACAACTCCCAGCATGCTCAGACATCCTTTGGCTGTCTGGGCATGCTGGGAGTTGTAGTTTTGAAACATCTGGAGGGCCACAGTTTGGAGACCACTGTGCAGTGGTCTCCAAACTGTGCTCTTCCATATGTTGCAAAACTACAACTTTCAGTATGCCCAGACAGTCCTGGCATGCTGGGAGTTGTAGTTCTGTAACATCTGGCCCTTCAGATGTTGCAGAACTACAACTCCAAGCATGCCTGGAAAGTCTCGGCATGCTGGGAGTTGTAATTTTGCAACATCTGGAGAAGAACAGTTTGGAGACCACTGTGTAGTGGTGTCCAAACTGTAGCCCTCCAGAGGTGGCAAAACTATAATTCAAAGCATGCTGAGACTGTCCAGGCATGCTGGGAGTTGTAGTTCAGCAACATCTTGCCCTTCAGCCCTTCACTGCCCTGGGCAGTCTGAGCATGCTTGGAGTTTAGGTTTTGCAACATCTGGAGGGCTACAGTTTGAATACCACTACACAGTTGTCTCTAAACTGTTCTCCTCTAGTGGTTACATAACTACAACTCCCAACATGCCCTTCGACTGTCTGGGCATGCTGGGAGTTGTAGTTTTGCAACAACTGGAGGCACACTGTTTTGGAAACATTGTCTGTCTCCTAACTCAGTGTTTCCCAACCTGTGTGCCTCCAGCTGTTGCAAGACAATACCTCCCAGCATGCACTGACAGATCATGCATGCTGGGAGTTGTAGTTTTGCAACAGCTGGAGGCACACAGGTTGGAAAACAATTTAAGTAGAGTTAAGTAACAAACTCTGTGTTTTGCAACCAGTGTGCCTCCAGCTGTTGCATAACTACAACCAGTGTGTCTCCAGCTGTTGCATAACTACAACCCCCAGCAGGCATGGACAGCCAAAGGGCATGCACGGAGTTGTTTTCCAACAGCTGGAGGTCTGAGATGCAGCAAATTTACCACTGTAGCTCAAACTCCCGGTGGGAAACTCGCTGTAAACCCCCATCTGTGTGAATGTACCCTAAAAAACACTACACTACACAAAATAAAAAGTAAAATACTACATATACATATACCCCTACATAGTCAGACCCCCCCCCCCAAACAGAGCCTCAAGCAGTTGCAAAACAACAACTCCCAGTATTGTAACGCAATTTCTCGTGAGCAAGGTAATACCCCATATGTGGACGTAAAATGCTTTGCGGATGCACAACAAGGCTCAGGAGTGAGAGAGCGCCATTTACATTTAAGGTGATTTGCACAGGGATGGCTGATCGTTACAGCGGTTCTGACATAAACGCAAAAAAATAAAACACCCACATGTGACCCTTTTTTGGAAACTACACCCCTCAGAGAACATAACAAGTGGTATTGTGAGCCTAAAAACCCACCAGGTGTTTGAAGAATTTTCATTAAAGTTGGACTTGAAAATGAACATTTTTTATTTTTTCACTAAAATACTGGTGTTATCCCAAATTTTTCATTTTCCCAAGTGGTAATTGGAAAAAAGCTCCCACAATTTGTAACACCATTTCTTCTGAGTATATAAATACCCCATACGTGGACATAAAGTGCTCTACGGCGCACTACAATGCTCAGAAGAGAAGGAGCACCATTGGGCTGGTGCTCCTTCTCTCCTTCTCTGTGTCTGGAATGGAAGGCTATGTGCATTTACAAAGCCCCCATGGTGCCAGAACAGTGGACCCACCCCCCACATGTGACCCCATTTTGAAAACTACACCCCTCACGGAATGTAACAAGGGGTCCAGTGAGTATTTACACCCCACAGGTGTCTGACAGATTTTTGGAACAGTGGTCCGTGAAAATGAAAAATTAAATTTTTCATTTGCACAGCCTACTGTTCCAAAGATCTGTCAAATGCCAGTGGGGTGTAAATGCTCACTGCACCCCTTATTAAATTCTGTGAGGGGTGTAGTTTCCAAAATGGGGCCACATGTGGGAGGGGGTTCATTGTTCTGGTAGCATGGGAGCTTGGTAAATGCGCATGGTCCCCGACTTCCATTCCAAACAAATTCTCTCTCCAAAAACCTAATGGTGCTCCTTCTCTTCTGAGCATTGTAGTTTGCCCGCAGATCACTTTACGTCCACACATGAGGTATATCCATACTCAGAACAAATGGAGTTACACATTTTGGGGGGACATTTTCTACTATTACCTCTTGTAAAAATGGTAAATTTGGGAGAAAAAAAACAGCATTTTAGTGTAAAAATAATAATTTACACATTTAAGGAAAGGTTGTCACACACATGTGGGGTGTTAAGGCTCACTGTACCCCTTGTTACATGCCTAGAGGGGTATAGTTTCCAAAATAGTATGCCATGTGTTTTTTTTTTTTTTTTTGCTGTTATGGCACCATAGGGGCTTCCTAAATGCAATATGCCCCACAAAAACCATTTCAGCAAAATTCACTTTCCAAAATTCCATTGTTGCGTCTTCCCTTCTGAGCCCTCTAGTGCACTCACAGAGCACTTTACGTACACAGTTGGGGTATTTCCTTACACAAGATAAATTGAGATACACATTTTGGGGGTCTTTTTCTCCTTTTACGCCTTGTAAAAATTCAGAAACTTAGTCTACAAGAACATGTTAGTGTAAAAAATAGAGAATTTTCTCCTTCACATTGCTGCTATTCCTGTAAAACACCTAAAGGGTTAACAAACTTTCTGAATGTCATTTTGTATACTTTGAGGGGTGCAGTTTTCATAATGCAGTCATTTATGGGGTATTTCTAAAAAAGAAGGCCCCTGAAATCCACTTCAAAAAAGAACTGGTCCCTGAAAAATTCTGATTTTGTAAATTTTTTGAAAAATTGGAAAATTGCTGCTGAACTTTGAAGCCCTCTGATGTCTTCCAAAAGTAAAAACATGTCAACTTTATGATACAAACATAAAGTAGACATATTGTATATGTGAATCCATATATGATTTATTTGGTATGTATATTTTCCTAACAAGCAAAGAGCTTCAGAGTTAGAAAAATGCTAAATTTTAACATTTTTCATGAAATTATGGAATTTTTCACCAAGAAATGATGCAACTATCAACAAAAATGTATGACTATGTTAAAGTAAAATATGTCACAAAAACTGTCTCTGGAATCAAATTCATAAGTAAAAGTATCCCAGAGTTATTATTGCTTAAAGTGACAGAGGACGGATGTGCAAAAAATGCTCTGGTCCTTAGGGTGAAAATGGGCTTGGTCCTTTAGGGGTTAAATGAATTCACCCTGAGGTCGAGGACTGGCCCTAAGGAAAACAGTCACCAGGTCCAACCCCTGAACGACCTAAATCAGGACTCTCACTTTATGTAAAAGTCCCTTTGTAAAAGTCATTGTAGATGGTGTACCTCTAGAGGCGTTCATAGATATAGGGTCACAAGTGTCTACCATATCTAAACCTGTTTTCTATCAATATTGGGATGCTAGTTTATTATGTGTGCCTGATGATGTTCATTTCAGGTACAATTTCACTGAGATATTAGATGCTTTGTATGCCTCTCTTCACCATATGTCCCCTTCAGACCAGCGGGCTGTGCAGTACCACTTGAAAGTTCTACAGGTGGAGCAGAAGTTTGCCAACAAGCAAGGTGAAATCTGCAGACTACGAATTCAAGATATCAGGTAGGTGACCTTACATCCCAACACAGTGACAATCATCTGGTGTTGTGCACGTCCCGAAATCAAGAAGAGGGACTATCAGTCCCTCCTGGAACCTATGCAGTTAGAAGATCATCCTCTTGTCTGAGCTGCAAGAAGTCTTGTCACTGTCAGCAACGGGAGGTTCCCGCTGCGGTTAGTAAACCTTTCTGATTCTGCTACTTTCCTACCCAAATACACTCCAGTGTCTCAGGTGTACCTCCTAGAGCCAACAGAATATCTGGTGGCCCGACAGCTTACAGCACAAGTTTCTGATGGAACAGGTGCTAAACCCCCAGAGCCCTGGTGGGCACAGCTCCAGGTTGGGGATGACACTACTCCAAGAGACCAGGTCAATGGAGTCATCAATGTCACTAAAAGATATCATGAAGCTTTCAGCAAGCACCCTACCGACTTTGGGAAAACGTCAATGATCCAACATCGGATTCTCACAGGTGACAGCCCGCCTATCAAGGAGAGACATCGCCCGGTCGCGCCAGGCATGTACCAGACTGTCAAGAAGATGCTGACCGACATGAAAGAGGTGGATGTAATACAAGAAAGTCAGAGTCCCTGGGTGGCACCACTTGTCCTGGTCAAAAAGAAAGACAGAACCATCCGCTTCTGTGTCGAACTCCTCACAGCTCTCCTACAGGGTATGGCGAAGGAGAATTACAGTGGAAGACTACCTATTGAATGGGCGGAAGAGCAAGAGACAGCGTTCCGAGCTCTTAAGCATCTGCTGACACCCAGCTTGACAAATCCAGACTACAGTCAGCCATTCCGGCTATACACTGATGCCAGTTTTGAAGGTCTGGGAGCTGTTCTGTCCCAAGTCCAAGAAGAACAAGAGAGAGTGATTGCCTTTGCCAGTCATAACCTCCGAGGAGCAGAGAAGAACTATGCCAATTACAGCTCATTCAAATTGGAGCTTCTCGCTCTGGTATGGGCCGTGACAGAAAAATCCAAGGATTATTTTGCTGCCACGCCAGTTACTGTCTACACGGATAATAACCCTTTGGCCCACCTGAACACTGCCAAGTTGGAAGCCATCGTACAGCAATGGGCTCCAAGATTAGCTAATTGCATCAAGTATTGAAGGCATTGAGGAGCAGGAGAGACAGCTCAGGACAAAGGGACCTGTAGAAACTAGAGGTATAACAATCTGGGCCCGGACTTTTGCCGAGAGGCATTGATCGTATCGCACGGTCAAGCTCCTTGTCCGTGAACGGTCTCTCCAAGTCCTGAATGACGGAATCAGGATGCTGATGTATTTTATCTCTGAATGCCGGATGACTTGCGTGACTTATCCGCCACCAATTAGGGTTCAAGCCGCAATGTTTTAGGGCACTTTCTGCCTGGGAAACAAACATCAAATTTTCTGGCCGCTGCCACAGCTACAGCAGCGGTTGCAACAATACCGAATTTTTCAGGCATGTGTACATGCCTAATTTTTCTGGCCTCTGGTGCTGCACTGTGGCTTCAAAAACCAAACCAAAAAAAAAGGCACAAAACAGGGATTAAACTGATAGTCCTCAGTGCACAAAGCCCTGCTTTTCCTCAGTGCACAGAGTCCTGCTTGTCCCCAGTTGCAGAGCCCTGCTTGTCCTCAATGTACAGAGCCCTGCTTGTCCTCAGTGCACAGAGCCCTGCTTTTCCTCAGTGTACAGAGCCCTGCTTTTCCTCAGTGTACAGAGCCCTGCTTGTCCTCAGTGTACAGAGCCCTGCTTGTCCTCAGTGTACAGGGCCCTGCTTGTCCTCAATATACAGGGCCCTGCTTGTCCTCAGTGTACAGAGCCCTGCTTGTCCTCAGTGCACAAAACCCTGCTTTTCCTCAGTGCACAGAGCCCTGCTTGTCCCCAGTGTACAGAGCCCTGCTTTTCCTCAGTATACAGAGCCCTGCTTGTCCTCAGTTTACAGATCCCTGCTTGTCCTCAATATACAGAGCCCTGCTTGTCCACCCTCACTTCCTCTATTTGGACTCCTCATAGAGACACACAGGCAATAGCTGCAGGAACAAAAATATGCATATTTTTTAACCAATGTATATTACAAATATATATATAATATTTTTATTATCTACATCATATAAAACGTTTTTGTTGATGACAGGTTGACAACTAACTACAACCTTGAGCATTTTTAACTTTTAAACCTATTTTAAGTTGGTTTGTTATTCATTAAATTAAATTCATGAATAAATAAAGGCAGCATGTTCTAGGCTACAAAATGGAAATAATGGTCTTTGGATTCTGTAGCTTGTTATGTTATGCTGTGATTCATCATTCTGACTCTAAGTCTTAACTTTTCTAATGAAGCCATGGAAACTGCAGGCAGAATCTGTTTTGGACACAAAAAAAAACCATTCAATAGACACAGAATGTTATGATCAGGCCAGATAATGCTTTTTTTTTTTTTTTAAAGGAACTATGGCATTTAATACACAGCTTTCTAGATAGAAATAAAAGTTAATCTTCATGGAAAGGAAGGAAAACATTTGTACAAGGGAGCCTCAAACAAATCTAGCAGTATTAATGTACAAATATATTCACTTTCTGTGACCATGTCAAGATTTGACACATATATACTGTACATATTGTGAGAAGGTGAAAGGCATCATGGTTGGTGGGCGATATGTGTCACCAAGCCTTCTGGCCTTGGTGAAGTAAGAGCTGGTATTTATCCAGTGTCTGTGCTGCGATGCAGACTGACACTGTTGCTTATAGTATGGCTGGAAGGCCCATCTGGGACGGCTCTTACTGGGAATGGTAAAGTGCTGGGTGCGGGCCATTCCCCATAATCCAGGCCGCCTTTTGTTGGCCTTAAAGGCAGCCTTCTTCACCAGCTGGGGGGGGGGGGGGATTTTCTACTTGCAGCTCACACTGCCAGAGAGAACTGAATGTGGAGTTCTTCCCTGTGTTTGCTCCACATTTGGAAGCTGGTGAACAGCTGGCCTGGAGGCTTGGAAAAGACTTGCTTGATGCCGCATTGTATGGACTTCTGCATTTAAAGACTGTCTGCTGTGTGCCAAGTGTGAATCAAACACTGAACTTTGATTTGAAAAGTACTCATTTCCTCTATACTGGAACCGCACCTATCTGCAAGAGCGAGTTATCACATTTGGTGGAGGATGCGGGCACCATGAAACTGCGGGAGGGGGTGGTGAAATCCAGGAGATCCCCACCCTTGCCCAGGTGGCTAGAAAGCCATAAAAGTCCCTGGGAGGTGCTTCCCAAAGTCCCCGCCCTGTTGCTGTGTTGGGGGTGTCAACAACCGGGACATGTTAGGGCCAACTGTCCCCAGCGGGAAGAGCCCATGGACATGAACTATGCTCTCCGCCCATCCATGTACGCCCAGAGACTGTATGCTACCGGTGTTGCCAGGGCAACAGACTCTGATTATCTCTGCCAGGTTAGAGTAGGAGATACTGTTGTGGTGGCCCTGATAGATTCAGGTAGCATGGTGACTCTAGTGAGGTCCAACCTGGTGCGGCCCACTGAGTACACAGGCCGACAAGCTGGAGTCCATTGTATTCACGGGAACTTAAAGGACTATCCCACCGCCTGGGTGACTTTGTCCACCGGCAGCTGGACTCATGAGGTGGCCGTTGCCACGAAGTTACCCTATGAACTGATTAGTGGGAGAGACTTTCCAGGGTTCGTGTCTTTGTGGACCCAGACAAGAGTTCCCCAAACCCGTGAGGCAGGGGTGTCCCCAATAGACCGGCCATACTCAGGGGTGACCCCGGAACCCTGGGAACCCGAGTCAGAAGGGACAGCAGTTGGGGTGACCACCACTATGGTGGAAGAGGAGGTGTCCTCTCCACTGAGTGTATTGGTAGGAGATGTGGAGGAACTGCTGTCAGGACCAGAGTTGGCAGACATCAATGTCTCGGGAGAAAATTTCAGTACAGCACAGCATCAGGACCCGACCCTATCTCAGGCCTGGGAAAATGTCTTAATTGTAAAAGGTGCACCACAACAACTGGGGGCCGAGACTGTATAGCCCTGCTTTGTGCTGCACCGGGTAAATCAGGTACGGGGTTAGAGTGTGGAACAATTGGTGGTGCCTAAAGCATATCGGAGGCTTGTGTTAGAGTTAGCCCATCAACATGTTTTAGGGGGGCACCTGGGCCAGCAGAAGACGCAGGAAATAATTTTGCAGTGTTTTTACTGGCCCATATACTGGTGTATAAGGAGGTGGAAAGGTATTGGGAATATTGACCAACATGCCAAATAACGAGCCCCCAGCCACATTACCGTAGTCCCCTGGTCCCGCTCCCGATTATCGAGGTCCCGTTTGAATGGATCGCTATGGATCTTGTAGGCCCGTTGCCAAAATCCACTAGGGGGCACCAACAGATCCTGGTAGTCCTGGACTATGCGACTCGGTATCCTGAGGCGCTACCTCTGCTACATACCTCGGCCAAACACAGAGCTAAGGAGCTAATGGAGATGTTTTCCCGAGTCGGCTTACCTAATAAGGTGTTGACTGACCAGGGCACCCCGTTTATGTCAAGGGTAATGAAAGAGCTCAGTAAGTTACTGCAGGTAAAACAGCTACGAACCTCTGTGTACCACCCGCAGATGGACAGCCTGGTAGAAAGGTTTAATCAAACATTAAAATATGTGTTAAAGCGGGTGGTGGCTAGAGATGGAAAGAATTGGGATCTTTTGCTGCCCTATCTCATGTTCGCAGTGCGAGAAGTGCCACAGGCTTCTACTGGGTTCTCGCCCTTTGAACTGCTATACGGCAGACATCCACGTGGTCTGTTAGACATAGCTAAAGAGGCGTGGGAAAAACAGCCATTGCCACAAAAAAAGTGTAGTTGAGAATGTCACTCAATTGCAGGAACGGATGGAAACATTGTTGCCCTTGTTTAGGGAACATATGGAGGCAGTTCAGTGAGCTCAGAGCAGAGTTTATAATCGCCAGACTCGGGTTCAGAATTTTAACCCGGGAGATTGGGTTCTGGTTCTGGTACCAACGGTTGACATTAAATTTCTGGCTAGGTGGCAGGGTCCCTACGAAATGATCGAAAAGGTAGGTTTAAGGCAGGTAGAGGGAACAACAGCCGGGAGAAGGAAGCCAGAGCAAGTGTACGATGTAAACTTGTTGAAACCTTGGAAAGATAGGGAGACTAGTGTGGATGACAGTGAAAATAGCTGACAGCCTTTCCTCTGCACAGGCTCAGGAGGCCAGGGAGTTCCTCAGTAGGAACACAGAGGTGTTCTCAGACCTTCCTGGACGTACTTCTGTCATCTGCCATGACATTGTCACTGAACCCCAGGTAAAAATATGGTTGAAACCATACCGGGTAGCCATCTCGGAAGGAGTACAGCAGATGCTAAAATTGGATGTCATCGAGCAGTCAAAGAGTGAGTGGGCCAGTCCGATAGTCTTAATACCCAAGCCAGACAGTACGTTGCGGTTCTGAAACGATTTCCGCAAACTTAATGAGGTGTCCAAGTTTGATGCATAGCCCATGCCCCCGAGTTGATGAGCTTATTAAAAGGCTAGGACAGGCTCAATATTTTTCTGTTTTGGACCTCACAAAAGGGTACTGGCAGGTGCCCTTGACGGAAGCTGCCAAAGAGAAAACAGCCTTTGTCACACCAGTAGGTTTATTTCATTACAAGGTGTTAACCTTTGATTTATATGGCCCTCCCGCTATGTTTCAAAGGCTAATGGATATTGTACTTCGGCCACATCGTCGGTATGCCTCAGCTTATCTGGACAACATCGTCATCCACAGGAAGGCTGGGTTAACTGCTAACCCCCAAAAATGTGCCATAGGGTTGGAGGAGACAAAATACCTGGGGTATGTCATTGGGCGTGGAGTTGTCAAACCCCAGGTAAACAAGATAGAGGCCACCCGGAATTGGCCCTGACCTGTCACTACCCGACAGGTGAAGTAGTTTCTAGGAATGGTGAGTTACTATATGAGGTTGAGTGGGAACTCGAGTCTCTCTGCTATTATCTGTTGTGGAGGAAGTTTTGTCTCGTGACGGATCATTCCCCCTTTAAGTGGATGTGCCAAGCCAAGGACAAAAATGCCAGGGTCACCAGGTGGTTTCTGTTATTACAGAATTTCATGGTTAGTGTTGAGCCCAGGGCGGGTCGTTTGCTAGGCAACGCTGATGCCCTATCACGAGTACACTGTTGCACAAGTGTTCAACCCCTCAGGCTTGAACAAAGGGGGTGTTATGTGAGAAGGGGAAAGGCATGGTGGTTGATGGGTGATATGTGTCACCAAGGCTTCTAAGAGCCGGTATTTATCCAGCGTCTGTGCTGCTATGCAGACTGACACTGTTGCTTTAGTAGGGCTGGAAGGCCAATCTGGGATGGCTCTTACTGGGAATAGTCAAGTGCTGGGTGGGGGCCATTCCCCCCAATCCAGGCCACCTTTTGTTAAAGACAGCCTGCTTCAACAGCTGGGGGGGATTTGCTAATTCAATCTCACACTGCCAGAGAGAGCTGAATGTGGAGTTCTTCCATGCGTTTGCTCTAAGGTTGGAAGCTGGTGAACAGCCTGCCTGGAGGCCTGGAAAAAACCTGCTTGATGCCACATGGCATGGACTCAGGTGGAAACAAACACCTTAGAAATACAGGTGGACTTTTGTTATATTTTCCTTTGTTCTGCGTTTAACCCCTTGGGGACGGAGCCCTTTATAACCATAAGGGCGGGAGCATTTTTTGCAATTCTGACCACTGTCACTTTAAGCATTAATAACCCTGGGATGCTTTTACTTTTCACTCTGATTCCGAGATTGTTTTTATGTGACATATTTTACTTCATGTTTGTGGTAATTTTTTTTTTTCGATACTTGCAGAATTTCTTGGGGAAAAATTCCAAAATTTGATGAAAAAATTGAAAATTTGGCATTTCTCTGACTTTGAAGCTCTCTGCTTGTAAGGAAAACAAACATTTTAAATAAATTATATATTGATTCACAAATACAATATGTCTACTTTATATTTTCATCATAACGTTGACATGTTTTTACTTTTGGAAAACGTCAGAGGGCTTCAAAGTTCAGCAGCAATTTTCACATTTAAAAAAAAAAAATTCAAAATCCGAATTTTTCAGGGACCAGTTCAGTTTTGAAGTGGATTTGAAGGGCCTTCATATTAGAAATACCCCATAAATGACCCCCTCAAAACTGCACCCCTCAAGTATTCAAAATGAAAAAGTTTGAAAAAGTTTGTTAACCCTTTAGGTGTTTCACAGAAATAGCAGCAAAGTGAAGGAGAAAATTCAAAATCTTAATTTTTTACACTCGCATGTTGTTGTAGACCCAGTTTTTGAATTTTTACAAGGGGTAATAGGAGAAAAAGCCCCCCAAAATTTGTAACCCAATTTCTCTCTAGTAAGGAAATACCTCATATGTGTATGTCAAGTGTTCGGTGGGCGCAGTAGAGGGCTCAGAAGGGAAGGAGCAACAATGGGATTTTGAAGAGTGAATTTTGCTGAAATGGTTTTGGGGGGCATGTCCCATTTAGGAAGCCCCTATGGTGCCAGAACAGCAAAAAAAAACACATGGCATACTATTTGGAAACTACACCCCTCAAGGCATGTAACAAGGGGCCCAGTGAGACTTAACACCCCACAGGTGTTTGACGACTTTTCATTAGAGTGGGATGTGTAAATGAAAAAAAAAATTTTTTCACTAAAGTGCATATTTTTTCCCAAATATACAATTTTTACAAATGGTGATGGGAGAAAATGCCCCCCAAAATTTGCAACCCCATCTCTTCTGAGTATATAAATACCCCATGTTAGGGCGTAAAATGCTCTGGGCGAACTGCAATGCTCAGAAGAGAAGGAGTCACATTTGGCTTTTGGAAAGCAAATTTTACTGAAATGGTTTTTGGGGGGGCATATCCATTTAAGAAGCACCTATGGTGCCAGAACAGCACAAAAAAACCACATGGCCTACTATTTTGGAAACTACACCCCTCAAGGAACGCAAGGGGTACAGTCAGCCTTAACACCACATAGGTGTTTGACGAACTTTCGTTAAAGGGGGACGTGAAAATGAAAAATTAGATTTTTAACACTAAAATGCTGGTGTTACCCCAAACTTTTCATTTTCACAAGGAGTAATAGGAGAATATGCCCCACAAAATTTGTAACCCCATTTCTTTTGAGTAAGGGAATACCTCATATGTGGATGTAAGGTGATCTGCGGGTGCACTAGAGGGCTCAGAAGGGAAGAAGCAACATTGGGCTTTTGGAGAGAGAATTTTGCTGAAATGGTTTTTGGGGGCATGTCGCATTTAGGAAGCCCCCATGATGCCAGAACAGTAAAAAAACAAACAAAAAAAAACACATGGCATACTATTTTGGAAACTACACCAATCACAGAATTTAATATGGGGTGCAGTGAGCATTTACACCCCCACTGGCATTTGACAGATCTTTGGAACAGTGGGCTGTGCAAATGAAAAATTACATTTTTCATTTTTACGGACAACTGTTCAAAAAAATCTGTCAGACACCTGTGGGGCATAAATGCTCACTGCATCCCTTTTTTCATTCTGTGAGGGGTGTAGTTTTCAAAATGGGGTCACATGTGGAGGGGGTCCACTGTTCTGGCACCATGGGGGCTTTGTAAACACACATAGCCTTCAATTCCAGCCTAATTCTGTCTCCAAAAGCCCAAGGGCGCTCCTTCTCTTCTGAGCATTATAGTTGGCCCGCAGAGCACTTTACATCCACATATGAGGTATTTATATACTCAGAAGTGGGGTTACAAATTTTGGGGGGCTTTTTTCCTATTACCACTTGTGAAAATGAAAAATGTAGGGTGGGGTTAATTTTCATGTCCAACTTTAACGAAAATTTGTCAAAGGCTGGTGGGTTGTTAAGGCTCACTATACCCCTTGTTACGTTCCGTGAGTTTCCAAAATGGGGTCACATGTGGTTGTTTTTTTTAGTGTGTTCACGTCAGAACCGCTGTAACGATCAGCAACCCCTGTGCAAATCACCAATTTAGGCCTCAAATGTACATGGCGTTCTCTCCCTCCTGAGCCTTGTGCGCCCACAGAGCATTTTACGTACACATATGGGGTATTTCCGTACAAGAAATTGCGTTAGAAATTTTTGGGGTCTGTTGTAGTTATGCAACAACTGGGGAAGAACAGTTTGGAGGCCGCTAAGTAGTGGTCTCCCAACTGTATTCCTCCAGATGTTGCAAAACTAAAACTCCAAGCATGCCCTGACTCTCCAGGCATGCTAGGAGTTGTAGTTCTGCAACATCTGAAGGGCCAGATATTGCAGAACTACACACCCAGCATCTCTGACTGTCTGGCCATGCTGGGAATTGTACTTCTGCAACATCTGGAGGGCAACAGTTTGGAGACTACCATATAGTGGTCTCCAAACTGTGCCACTTCAGATGTTGCTAAACTACAACTCCCCGCATGCCCAGACAGTCAGTGCATGCTGAAAGTTGTAGTTTTGCAACATCTGAAGGACCACAGTTTAGAGACCACTACACAGTGGTCTCCAAACTCTGACCCTCCAGATGTTGCAAAACTACAACTCCCAGCATGCCCAGACAGCCTTTGGCTGTGTGGGCATGCTGGGAGTTGTAGTTTTGCAGCTTTTAGAAGGCCACAGAGAAGATCACTTACCTTGATCTTCACTGCAGCCTTCTCCACGCCTCACTTTCCACATTCTTATTTTACCCAATTGGCCCGGATCGCAGAAAATCGACAGTCTGAATTGACCGGTGATTTGCTGAGATCAAGGACATGTGGGGGTCTCAGGACCCCCCTAGGCATTGCTAGATATCAGCAGTCATCCCGGTCCGATCACCGCCCATCGTCCTTAAGTACCAGGACGCAAGGGCGTATCCATACGCCCTCCATCCCCAACAAGTTAAAGACTGTTTGCTGTGTGCCAAGTGTGAATAAAACACTGAACTTTGATTTGAAAAGTACTGTTTCCGCACCTATCTGCAAGAGCGAGTCATCAAAATATATACACATTCACGCTCAATGTGTTGACCTAGTCATTAAAACATATAAATGATGAATATTTTGGCCAGGGAAAGTTGAACAATCATTTGCGTGACCCTTCATTTACGTGGGGTGATTTTTTGGGCCAATAAATGCCAGCGATCAGCCAATGTGATTCTTCATTTCTCAGCTGATTACTGGGTCTTATATGTGGGGCAACTAATTGATCTGTTCGTGTCAATCATTGCCCTGCGTAAAAGCCTCTTTAGGCTGTGTTTCCACTGCCACTTTTTGTAATACTGTGCCTATTGAATGGTTTATTTTGGTGTCCAATACAGATTCTGCCAGCAGTTTCCATGGCTTCATTATAAAAGTTTAGACTGAGTCACAATGATGAATCACAGCATTACATAACAACTTACAGAATCCAAAGACCATTATTTAATTTGTAGCCTAGAACATTCTGCCTTTATTTATTCATGAATTTAAAGGGGTTTTAGTACCTACCTGACAGACAGTAATGGACATGCTTAGGAAGGATCTGTGCTTGTCTTGGGGCTAAATGGCTATGTTGTAAGACTACCATAACATTTTGGCCAGCTTTTTGTGAACTGGTATTTCCTGTTTGAGTTTTTTTTTTTTTTTACTGCAAATCCCATAATTCCATTTTCCTCCCTCCCATACATCAGCTCTCCCCCTCCATTGAAACATAAAGGAGCGGCATCCATTCAAAAGACCTGTGGTTTTCAATCAGGGTGCCTACAACTGTTGCATTAGTTGCAGATTAATCTCTCTACCACCAAGCAATCGCTCCACCCATTGAATCAGACAGGTTCCCTTTCATCAACTGACTAGTGAGTTAGGTCTTGGACGCATTGCAACCTGGGAAAAATCTGAGACAACAGTCATTTTGTATGCTGGTAAAAATAAATCTTGGGGTTAAAATCACAGAGGAATTGTTAGAATAATGTCACACACAGGTACAGACACTATATTATGAACTACACTAACTTTATAGCCCCTGTAGCATAGCCAACTAAAAATTTCCCTTTCATTTAATAAATGCAGTTTTTGTGCCAAAGCCAGAATGAAAGGAGCAGGAATGGGAAGTATAAGTCCTTCCTTTATATTTTCAATTTCTTTTGAATCCACTTCTGGCTTTTGCTCAAAGACTGCAGTGACAATTTTCCCCCAAAAAATGCCAAGTGGAAATCCAACCTAAGGGTCCATTGACACTATGTATTTTCCCAATGAAAAATATGTATTTCATATTTTGAAATGCATTACTGTCCCATTTCTGAGTGGTCCTAGCTCCACCTTGTTTTGCCAGTGCCCGCTACAGATGGGCCCTTGTGAATGGACCCTAACTCTGGCACTGTGCTTCTGACCCTAGTACCTCTCTTTACATCTCTGTTGATGGCTGCACACAGTATTATAAGTAAGTCTGTGATAGTTAAAGGGAGACTGAGGTTACTGTTCTTTACTTGCTCTGTCAGTTTTTTGTTAGAAATTGTTCTCAATTTGTACCTGACTAAGGCTAATTACTGTCCCTCAAGAACTGTCCTACACTGGGTTGGTCATATCTGTTCCCCCATTTGTAACCATGCTAGTTAGAATTGTATTAAAGAGAGATGTTCTTCACATTTATTTTGTAGCATGCTTGAGGGTTCTAAGAGGTCTTGAACGCTTGTAATCCGTATGCTCTCAGTTAGCCAATAAAAGCATCATTGCAACTCTACTCATCTCCAATATTTCTAAGGCTAACCTGGTACAAAATCTCATCTTTCTAAGGCTAGGTTCACACTGATGCTGAGCTACACTAAATGGAGCTCCATCACTCAATCTGTTTAATTGAGCTGAGAAAAATTTACTTCATATCCAATTTTTTTATCTGCTTAACTCCTATATAATACTAGACAACTGATGGTTCCCATTGAAGTCAATATGATCTGCCGGGAACCAGCACGATATAGTGGTTTTCTGTTGTGCAAAGGGTCCATTCAGCTTTCTTAAATGGACCCTATATGGGAAAAAGCACAACAGTGAGCCCTAGTCTTTACATTTTGTAATATATCGATATAAGAATGAGGATAGCACTCACTGCCAGAATTGCAAGCAGAACGCTTTATTCTAGACTTCACATGGAGACCAAATGTGTGAACATTGACTATCTGGATAAGGCAGGTGCCAGAGCGTTCAATGAAACGGTGTGACAGCTCTTGCGTAGGACAGTGCCTACTTCATAAGACCACACCCCATGGTCACGTCAGTATCGGTATATACCTGACCAGGTACACGTCATCAGGTGGGTGTTCACAAAGACAAAACAAGTGCAAAAGTGAGATTACAACACATTATAAATGTATAAAATCATTGTACCAGCCCATTCAGTACTATACAGTATAATATGCGGAGAACAACTATAGGAATATACCGATCTTATCATTAAGACCTAGCCTACCCTGGGCTTCCGTTCAGATGATACAGGTAGCCTCTGCTCGTAGTAATGCTTTCTTCCTGTCTTGGCCTTCTTTCGATTTAACTCTTTCCATGCCAAAGAAGTATAGTGAGGCTGAATCCCCATTATGAGCATCTCTAACATGTTCAATAACTCTAGGGGATCCTTTATCCATTTTAAGGAGTATGTAGTGGGTGGGTCGTGCTCTCTTTATGGAAACATCCACATTTACAAGTAAGGGCATAAACTACGAAGTCTGCACTGCAGCATATAAATTCCTTTACTTGAAACTCAACTCCTCCCACTACATAACTCTTACCTGGAAGAAATTGTGTACATCAGTTACAATTTTCACACTTGTGGTTTCCTTTTGGGGCTATACTTCCCAACCAATCCAGTTTTTTTGTGGAAAACCGTCTGCGTGTTATGCGGTCACCGATATTCCTCCCTCTTTTAAACACTATCAGGGGTTTGTTTTGAAGTACATTACACAGAACGGGATCCTTCTGGGTTTAAATGTGAAGCAGAAAGGTTGATAATTTTAACTATTTATTCTCCTGATTTATTTTTTGTTGTTGTGTTTACGGAATGACCTATTGAGCAGGGCAATTCTATCTTGCTTATTAGCCCTATCATAGGATGTTTGGATCACTTCAAGTGGGTAACCTCTTTCTAGCAACCTGTTACACAGATCAATGGATTGTGCCTCTAAACTAGACTGCGTACTATTTATCCTGTGAAGCCTAATAAACTGCCCATAAGGTACTGCGATTTTCACGTGACGAAGATGGTAACTGTTGTAATGCAATAATGCATTACCTGCTGTGGGCTTCCGATACCTAGCCTTATGAAGTCCACCCTCGCCAACCTGTACCAGGACATCCAGGGACTTGAGTTCCCTGCTACAAGTCTTGAAGGTAAAGTGTAAGCTCATGTCATTGGTCATTTAGGTAATGAACGAAAATGGCAAACTCTGCATTGAACCCCCTCCAGACAATGAGGTCATCGTCCACAAAACACATGTAATTCTTAATCTGTTTCCGGTAGGAGTTCGATGGAGAAAAGATTAATTGTTTTTCAAGAGTAGCGACATACAGGTTAGCCAGAGAGCAGGCAACCAGAGTCCCCATCGCCACCCCGCTCTTCTGGCTAAACCCTTTGCCATTAATTATTACTACCCCTTAAGGGATTTCAACCATACAAGGGCATTTTTTTCTTTTAATGTTAAGTTGGGGATCCACTGGATATTTAAGTGCTTTAATCTCTTCTTAAACCTTCTGTTGGAAAAAGTCCAGGTTACTACCCGGGGTAACCTGGGGGTTAAAGGTGGATTTAACCCCACCAGAGAAAAACTCATGAATCTCATCAATGACCTGTTCTGGTTCACAATTCCCTCCCAAAAGGTTAACCAAAGAGGAAAGACACTCTAACTCGGCACTACTGGGGTTAACCAGGGGACAAACCCCAAAGGACCTATGGTGATACGACTTTCACCCTCTAATATTGTATCACTGCCATCTTTATTAGAAATTTTTTCTAAGGTTAAATTTACATGTAGACTTAAATAAGTCCACTTCAAAATCGGCCCAGTCAAAAGTGTCCATGGGACAGAAATTCAAGCCCTTTAGTAAGACAGATGTTGCAGCCTCATCCAGATGTATGTCAGTGAGGTTGATGATAGTGGGGGGATTTTTATCAGTTGTGTCTCTTATTGGGATACTGGAACAAATAAAGTCCTCTTGCATCATGGAAGGACAATCAGGATCCTGCGCTTGTCCAAGCTCCAGCGATTCTAAAGTTGCCACGATACTTTCTTGCGCTTTTCCACCGGTTTTCCGCTGGTGTCTGAGCCTACTTTTCCTCCTAAAGGGGCAGGTTAATCAGGGCATGCGGTTTGTGCATTGGGTTTTAATTCCTTCTCTTCTGAGCCACTGGAATCGGACTCAGTGGTCCAAAAATCTGTGGCATTATGCTCTGATTTATTACCTTGATTTTTTCTGTGCTGATTTTTTAGCCAAGGTTCTTTATTGCTTCTTCTGCTAACAGGATTCCCATAGTTGTTGGATTTCTTAGAAAACACTTTCCCTGTCTCAAAATGTAACTTGTCTCTCAGAAACTTATCACGCTGCTGATCCTTGATCACACGTTGCAGATTTAGCAACTTATTCTCCATTTTCTTCAGAAATGTTTGTCGTTGCGGCTCCGATCTCCGAGTCAAGAGCTTCACTTTAGCTCTTCCCAAATTTTCCGTCACTACTGTTTGTTCTGCTTCATTACGTTCTAACACAAGGGAAAGCATATTTAAGGAGTAGTCAAAATGCACTTGTTCCTATTTCTGTATAAAAACAGGATCGTCCATGAACTGGGAAGGCTCCTTGTAGTTTCTGAGGCCCCTAGGGACCCATCCACAATCTCTGTACGATTTTAATGACCCGAGTTTCAAGTAAAGGAATTTATATGCTGCCGTACAGACTTCGTAGCTTATGCACTTACTTGTAAATGTGGATGTTTCCATATAGAGAGCACGGCCCGCCCACTACATACTTGCTTTCGGGAGCACATTTACTACCTAAGGACGGATAAAGGATCCCCCAGAGTTATTGAACATGTGAGAGATGCTCATAATGGGGATCAAGCCTCGCTATACTTCTTTGGCATGGAAAGGGTTAACCCGAAAGAAGACAAAGACAGGAAGAAAACATTACTATGAGCAGAGGCTACCTGGATCATCTGAACGGAAGCCCAGGGTAGGCTAGGTCTTAATAATAAGATCGGTTTAGATATATTCCTATATTTGTGCTCGGCATGTTATACTGTATAATATTGCATGGGCTGGTGCAATGTTTTTATACATTTATACTGTGTTTTAATCTCACTTTTGCACTTTTGTTTTTGTGAACACCCACCTGATGACGTGTACCTGGTCAGGTATATACTGGTACTGACGTGACCAGGGGGTGTTGGCTGATGAAGTAGGCGCTGTCCTACGAAACAGCTGTCACACCGTTTCACTGAACGCTCCGGAACCTGCACCTGCCTTATCCAGGTAGCCGATGTTCACATATGTGGTCTCCATGTGAAGTCTACAATAAAGCGTTCTGCTTACAAGTCTGGCGACGAGTGCTGTCCTCATTCTTATATCGATATATTGTGGATGTGGCACTTTGTGCATATATGGAGTAAGCAACAATACCGAGCATTATACTACACAACAGCGCATTTACTGACTTGAATTGCTAGGACTGCTGTGGTGCCGCACAGATCTGTGTCTTCCCCTGTGTTTCTTTACATTTTGTACCTGATAGCTTTATATAGTATTACTTGTTTTCATCAGTGATTATTTCCAGTACTTCTGCTTCCTTAGACTGTCTTCCCCTTATTTTCCTTTGGCTATCCTGACCTATGTATCCTCTTTACACTATCTTTCATTGTAACATCTTTAGTAATGCACCTGAAGTTAAATGGTTTGGATCCAGCCTGGAAAGGCTATATTTCCGTAAAGGGGTTAAGGGTTAAAGACAGATGGTTCCTTAGGCTGTGAGCACTGCTTTAGCCACTATAAAACTGGTTGCAGCAAAGTGGTCTCACCAACTTAGTGAGTTCTGAGACAAAGTTTCCAAAATTATTCTGTAAAGATAGCCATTAGAGATGAGTGAACCGAAGCTGATGAACCCGAATTTGTTATGAATTTCATGAAATATTCGATTCACAACGAATGCGAATATCGCCGCGATTCTATCACGCAGATCGTTTCATTAACCCCTACAGGACCCATGACGTAACGGTATGTCCCGACACCCTGGGTCTTAAGGACCAGGGACGTACATTTACGTCATGGGCAGTTCTGGTCCCCGCCTTGCGCCGGTCGGGGATCAGAGCGGGATGCCTGCTGAAATCATTCAGCAGGCATCCCGTGCAAATGCCCAGGGGGGTCATCAGACCCCCCCATGTCGGCGATCGCGGCAAATCGCAAGTGAATTTACACTTGCGATTTGCGCAATTACGGGTCATTATGGGTCTATAGTGACCCGGTGACACGGAATGTAAGGGGGATCGCGGGTGTCTAAGACACCCACGATCCCCCTGAAGTGATAGGAGTGAGGTGGCAGGGTTTCCACCCCTCCTATCCCTGCTATTGGTGGTCTAGACGCGACCACCAATAGCAGATCGGGGGCGGGGGGGTTTACTTTAGTTTTCCCCGTCCTGCCCTCCCACAATAGGCGGGGCAGGACGGGGAAATGACGGGGACCAGCACCGAAGATCCACTTACCGATCCGGGCGGGCGACGGAGGCTGAGGGCGACGGAGATCAGCGGGCGGCCATGACGTGCGGCTGGATCCGACGGAAGCCGGTGAGTTGCCTAGCAACATCTGGAGGGTACAGTTTGAGACCATTATACAGTGGTCTCTAACTGTAGCCCTCCAGATGTTGCAAAACTACAACTCCCAGCATGCCCAGACAGCTGTTTGGGCATGCTGGAATATGTAGTTTTGCAACAGCTGGAGGGCTACAGTTCGAGACCACTATATAGTGGTCCCTAAACTGTAGCCCTCTATATCTTGCAAAACTACAACTCCTAGCATGCCCAAACAACTGTTTGCTGTCAGGGCATGCTGGGAGTTGTAGTTTTGCAACAGCTGGAGGACCACAGTTTGGAGATCACTTTGCAGTGTTCTCTAAAACTGTAGCCCTCCAGATGTTGCAAAACTGCAAATCCCAGCATGTCCAAACAGCAATCAGCTGTCTCGGCATGCAGGGAGTTGTGGTTGCGTACCTCCAGCTATTGCATAACTACATCTCCCAGCATGCCCTTCGGCGATCAGTACATGCTGGGAGTTGTAGTTTTGCAACAGCTGGAGGCACACTGGTTAGAAAATACTGAGTTAGGTAACAGAACCTAACTGAAGGTTTTCCAACCAGTGTGACTCCAGCTGTTGCAAAAGTACAACTCCCAGCATGCACGGTCTGTCAGTACATGCTGGGAGTTGTAGTTTTGAAACAGCTGGAGGTTTGCCCCCCTATGTGAACGTACAGGGTACATTCACACAGGCAGGTTTACAGTAAGTTTCCTGCTTCAAGTTTGGGCTGCGGCAAATTTTTCGCCGCAGCTCAAACTCCTAGCGAGAAACTCACCGTAATGTACCCTAAAAACACTACACTAACACATAATAAAGAGTAAAACACTACATATACACCCCTTACACTGTCCCCCCCCCCCCAAAACAACAACTCCCAGCATTTCCGGACAGCCACTGACTGTCCAGGCATGCTGGGAATTTAGCAACAGCTGGAGGCACCCTGTTTGGGAATCACTGGCGTAGAATACCTCTATGTCCACCCCTATGCAATCCCTAATTTAGTCCTCAAATGCACATGGAGCTCTCTCACTTCGGAGCCCTGTCGTATTTCAAGGAAACAGTTTAAGGCCACATATGGGGTATCTCCGTACTCGGGAGAAATTGCACTACAAATTTTGGGGGACTTTTTCTCCTTTTACCCCTTATGAAAAGGAAAAGTTGGGCTACACCAGCTTGTTAGTGTAAAAAAAATAAAAAAAATTACACTAACATGCTGGTGTTGCCCTTTACTTTTTATTTTCACAAGCGTTAAAAGGAAAAAAAAGACCCCCAAAACTTGTAGCGCAATTTCTCCTGAGTACAGAAATACCCCATATGTGGGCGTAAAATGCTCTGCGGGTGCACAACAAGGCTCAGGAGAGAAAGCGCACTATGTACATTTGAGGCCTAAATTGGTGCTTTGCACAGGGGTGGCTGATTTTACAGCGGTTCTGACATAAACGCAAAAAAATAAATACCCACATGTGATCCCATTTTGGAAACTACACCCCTCACGTAATGTAATAAGGGGTACAGTGAGCATTTACGCCCCACAGGTGTCTGACAGATTTTTGGAACAGTGGTCCGTGAAAATGAAAAATTTTATTTTTCATTTGCACAGCCCACTGTTCCAAAGATCTGTCAAGCGCCAGTGGGGTGTAAATACTCACTGCACCCCTTATTAAATTCTGTGAGGGAAGTAGTTTCCAAAATAAGGTCATATGTGGGGGGTCCACTGTTCTGGCACCACGGGGGCCCCTGACTTCCATTCCAAACAATTTTTTTCCCAAAAGCTCAATGGCGCTCCTTCTCTTCTAAGCATTGTAGTGTGCCAGCAGAGCACTTGATGTCCACACATGGGGTATTTCCATACTCAGAAGAGATGGGGTTACAAATTTTGGGGGTCTTTTCTGCTATTAACTCTTGCAAAAATGTGAAATTTGGGGGGAAACACACATTTTAGTGAAATTTTTTTTTTTTTTTACATATGCAAAAGTCGTGAAACCCCTGTGGGGTATGAAGGCTTGCTTTATTCCTTGTTAGGTTCCTCAAGGGGTCTAGTTTCCAAAATGGTATGTCATGTGTTTTTTTTTTTGCTGTTCTGGCACCATAGGGGCTTCCTAAATGCAACATGCCCCCCGAGCAAAATTTGCTCTCAAAAAAAGCCAGATATGACTCCTTCTCTTCTGAGCATTGTAGTTCGCCCGTAGTGCACTTCAGGTCAACTTATGGGGTACCTCCATACTCAGAAGAGATGGGGTTACAAATTTTGGGGGATATTTTCTGCTATTAACCCTTGCAAAAATGTGAAATTTAGGGGGAAACACACATTTTAGTGAAAAAAAATTTTTTTTTTACATATGCAAAAGTCGTGAAACACCTGTGGGGCATTAAGGCTCACTTAATTCCTTGTTACGTTCCTCAAGGGGTCTAGTTTCCAAAATGGTATGGCATGTGTTTTTTTTTGTTGTTCTGGCACCATAGGGGCTTCCTAAATGCAACATGCCCCCCAAAAACCATTTCAGAAAAACGTACTCTCCAAAATCCCCTTGTCGCTCCTTTGCTTCTGAGCCCTCTACTGCGCCCGCCAAACAATTTACATAGACATATGAGGTATGTGCTTACTCAAGAGAAATTGGGCTACAAATATAAGTATAAATTTTCTCCTTTTACCCCTTGTAAAAATTCAAAAATTGGGTCTACAAGAACATGCGAGTGTAAAAAATGAAGATTGTGAATTTTCTCCTTCACTTTGCTGCTATTCCTGTGAAACACCTAAAGGGTTAAAACGCTGACTGAATGTCATTTTTAATACTTTGGGGGGTGCAGTTTTTATAATGGGGTCATTTGTGGGGTATTTCTAATATGAAGACCCTTCAAATCCACTTCAAACCTGAACTGGTCCCTGAAAAATAGTGAGTTTGAAATTTTTGTGAAAAATTGGAAAACTGCTGCTGAACTTTGAAGCCCTCTGGTGTCTTCCAAAAGTAAAAACACGTCAATTTTATGATGCAAACATAAAGTGGACATATTGTATATGTGAATCAACCTTTTTTTTATTTGGAATATCCATTTTCCTTACAAGCAGAGAGCTTCAAAGTTTTTCATCAAATTTGGGGATTTTTCACCAAGAAAGGATGCAAGTTACCACAAAATTTTACCACTATGTTAAAGTAGAATATGTCACGAAAGAACAATCTCGGAATCAGAATGATAACTAAAAGCATTTCAGAGTTATTAATGTTTAAAGTGACAGTGGTCAGATGTGCAAAAAACGCTCTGGTCCTAAGGTGTAAAATAGCCTGGTCCTTAAGGGGTTAAACTCCATTTACTGCAGTCCATTTAAATGGCAGATTCACATGTCAGTACATGGGGCAAGGAATGCTGGGAAGGTAAGGCTGGAAGGGAAGTAGGTGGGATGACCCTAAATCACATGCAGGAGGCAGCCTATCAGCAGCCAGTCAACCCTGTGATGTCACAGCCCCATATATATTCGGCAGCCATTTTGCAGCTTGTCATATCATTCATTGCACTGCATAGAGATAGGACGGACATCGCTGTGTGTTACACAGAAAAGCTCATTCCCCTTATGGGTTGAGGTGGCTGATCGCTCTTACCCCCTCCAGTCACTACTCATCTTGACCTGTTCGTAAGCACACATCTTGGACCCTGTTGTGGCTAATTAGATTTTTCAGTTTTGCCATGCCCGGGGGTCGTGGAGGTCCGGGGCTGCTCCAGGACGTGGGGTAAGCACTTCTCCTTCTACTTCTGTTCCTGTATCCTTTTTTTTCATCCCCCCCCCCCCATTTTTTTCTTCCTACCCTTCCTCTCTCACCTGTACTTTTATTATTATATGCCCCTATGAAATTTGTCACATACCGTTGCCCTGAACCACTTCTTGTCAATGATACCTACTTGATTTGACTCCCCTTTACACCATGAAAAGTTGACTTCCTTTATTGGGTGTCAAATGTACTTCACATTACCCGTGTGGATTTCAGTAGAATTGTGATTACTTTGCCTTTTTGGCCCAGACAGGGGATTCTCCCATAGTGATAACTTACTTAATCGAAGTTTCTACTTGTTTTTTTTGGGAAAAACGACAAGAAAAACACCAATTCTGCCACATGGCATTTTTTCGGCCAAAAAACGCTGCGGCCATATGTTAGCTGTAAATCGATGAGAAATGAAAAAATTATTTTTCTACTTGGCGTTTTTCAGTTTGGCGTTTTTTTTAAATCATTTTGGCGTTTTTTCACTCTTTTTTGGCGCTTTTCTTTTTTGGCTGTTTTGCAAAATCGCAGCATGTTGAGCCACTGGTGTTTGTTTTCCCTGAAATCGTGGCATTTTTCTCCCATAGAAGTCTATGGGAGTATAAAAACGCCAAGAAAAATGCCATGTGGGTTTTAACCTTGGCATTTTCAGGTGGTTTTTATTCTCTTTTGGACTTTAGCAATCCAAAAAAGTGATGGAGATACCTTTTTAAATAAAATTTCGTAGGGTACCATTAAAAAAATTATAATAAAAAAGATACAGTAGTGATGGAAAAAATTGTATTTAACAAAATGTATCTTTTTTTATAACAAAATGTTTATTACTTTCTAAACAGGGATCAATTTATGTGGGCGGGCAAGGCACTAAATTTTTTTGCGGACAATAATAAAAATGTAGTGTGTGTGTTTTTCACTTTTTATTCTTTATTTTTTGGGGTGTACTACTACTCCCAGCATGGAACACACACTGTTCCATGATGGGAGTAGTAGTACCTGTACTAATTGACAGATCACCCCGGGTTCCGTTGCTATCCTCCTATATAATTTATAGATGCGGCTGGCAGCTCTTCTGTGGTCCCCTGCACTGCCGTATTTATACACCTATTCATATTTCCTGCAGAGAGCTGTGATTGGCCAGTTGGTTCCAGCCAATCATAGCTCTCTGTGGGAAATATTATTAGGTGTATATATACTTCAGTGCAGGGGACCATAGAAGAGCAGCCGACTGTATCGATACATTATACAGGAGGATCACAGCGGGTGTCAGAAGTGACATCCACTGTGATCTTTCCTTAACTGCAGGTACTACAGCTCCCAACATGGAAAAGAGTGTGCTCCATGATGTGAGTAGTAGTACCTGCAGTTAAGTAGAGATCACAGTGGGTGTCACTCCTGACATCCACTGTAATCATCCCTTCTATTGCAGAGATGTGGAGCAGCTCTATACTGCGCTCGCATCTCTGCACTATACTCTGGCCAGTGATGTGAATAGAACATCACTCATTCATATTTCCCGATGAGAGTGGTGATTGGCTACAACCATCCGGCCAATCCCCACTCTGGGCGGAAAATATGAGTTATGTTCTTTTCACATCACTGGCCGGAGTACAGAGCAGATATGCGAGCGCTGTGTAGAGCCGCTCCGCATCTCTGCTATATTATGGACGATCGCATCGGGTGATATGTCTATTAGTACAGGTACTACTACTCCTATCATGGAACAGTGTGTTCCATGCTGGGAGTAGTAGTACTATCTAAAAGAAATGTCAAGAAAGAGAGGGGGAAAAAAGTGAAACACACACACTTAAAAAAAAATTAATTAACAATTCGTTCTAAAAAATATATATTTCATTAAAATTTTGTCCATCACTACTGCATCCTTTTTTTATTTTTTTATTTATTTTTTTTTGGTACCCAACAAATACCAAAAAAAAGTACAAAAAAAAAATACAAAAATGCTATTTTTACACAAATGAAAAAATGCCAGAAAAAACGCCAGACGCAGGAAATTGCACTGGCGTTTTTTCAGGCATTTTTTTCAAACCAAAAAACGCAGGACAAAAAACCAAGTAGAAACTTAGCCTTAAGCTAATGAAACTGCTATGCTATTGCTTGTTTTTTGTTTTTTATTTGCTCTTCTGCGATGTTTTATTGAACACTTGAAAACTTTAATAAACTTTTATTATGAAAAAAAAAAAAAAAAGAAAAGCTCATTCTAGCACCGTTTCACATCCTAGTAATATTAGCGTTCTGGTGGAAGAGAGCAGTGTTTTTTTCACTGAAAAGGATTTTTACTGCAGCCATTAACCTCCCAGTTACTTTCTTCAGCATTGTATTACAGAGAGGGGCAGATAGCAGTCCATTCCTAATAGTCTTTGACAGAGTGCAATTTTGTGTTTAGTACACAGCTTTTGTGTGCTGCAGCACTGTTGTGTACTGCTGGTGTTGTGCAAAAATAAAAATTCGTTAAGCGTACTAATTTTTCTGCCCTCATAAGTACATACCACATACGTACATCTAAGTAGTGTACTATTTTGTACCTGTTAATCTGTCAATGGCCTAGATACTGTGAAAGGACAGCCAAAAGTAATCACTGACTGATGTTTTACAAAAATACAGAGTTTTTAAGCGTACAGTAGCGCATGTTTCTGTCCTCATAAGTGCATACCACATACGTATATCTAAGTAGTGTACTATTTTGTAGCTGTTAATCTGGCAAGGGCCTAGATGCTGTGAAAGTCCAGGCAAAAGTAATCACCAGCTGAGGTTTTACTAAAATATGTTTTTTGAGCGTACTGTACCGCATTTTTCTGCCCTCATAAGTGCATACCACATACCTACATCTAAGTGGTGTACTGTTTTGTCCCTGTAAATCTGTCAAGGGCCTACATACTGTGAAAGGAAAGCCAAAAGTAATCACCAGCTGGTGTATTACTCCAATACGTGTATTAAGCGTACTGTAGCACATTTTTCTGCCCTCATAAGTGCATACCTCATACCTACATCCAAGTAGTGTACTATTTTAAACCTATTAATCTGTCAAGGGCCTAGATACTGTGAAAGTCCAGGCAAAAGTACTCACCGGCTAATGTTTTTACTCAGATACTTTTTAAAGTGTACAGTAGTGCATTTTTCTGACCTTACAAGTGCATAGCACATATGTACATCTAAGTTGTGTACTATTTTGTAAATGTTAATCTGTCAAGGGCCTACATACTGTGAAAGGACAGCCAAAAGTAATCACAGGCTGGTGTTTACTCCAATACGTTTATTAAGTGTACTGTAACATATTTTTCTGCCCTCATAAGTACATATCACATGCTTACATCTAAGTAGTGTACTATTTTGTACCTGTTAATCTGTCAAGGGCCTAGATACTGTGAAAGTCCAGGCAAAAGTACTCACCGGCTGGTGTTTTTGCTCAGATACTTTTTTAAGTGTATTGTAGCACATTTTCTGCCCTCATAAGTGCATACCACATACGTACAACTAAGTAGTGTACTATTTTGTACCTGTTAATCTTTCAAGGGCCTAGATACTGAGAAAGACCAGGCAAAAGTAATCACCGGCTGGTGTTTTACTAAAATACTTTTTTTTAAGCGTACTGTACCGCATTTTTCTGCCCTCATTAGTCCATACCACATATGTACATCTAAGTGGTGTATTATGTTGTGCCTGTTAATCTGTCAAGGGCCTACATACTGTGAATATCCAGGCAAAAGTACTCACCGGCTGGTGTTTTTACTCAGATACTTTTTTAAGTGTACTGTAGCTCATTTTTCTGCCCTCATAAGTGCATACCACATACGTACATCTAATGTACTATTTTGTACCTGTTAATCTGTCAAGGGCCTACATACTGTGAAAGTTCTAGGCAAAAGTACACACCTGCTGCTGTTCTAGACAAATAATTTTTTAAGCATAGTGAAGCGTATTGTACTCCCCTCAATATGCACTAAGTATGTCAGGCAGAGAAGTGCCAGGACGTGCACAGTGGCAGAGGCCTAAATTCATCAGGCAGAGGTCACAGCAGACTAGGGGCGAGTGGCAGCAGGAGTCACAGCGAGAGGCCTGAGCTCCAGGTATTAGCTAGCGGTCGCGTCTCGACCTGCAACCCATCTGCCATCATCAATTGGTTAATAGGGTCATCCACTTCATCACAAGTGACATCTGATACTCCCAGTCAACAGTTGGTGGGTTCCCCACACACAACCCTCAGTTGGCATGGCCCGGGAGCAGTTCATGTCCTCCTATTGCCTCTGTCCTATGCTGTTCCCTCCACTACAGAAGTATCTTATGCTATGGGTTCAGCTCAACTATTCGCTGAGGAAGACCTAATAGAGGACATTCAGCAGCTACTGCCCAGTCAACAAGTGGAGGAGACACACGCCGCTTCCTCCACTAGGTAGGCAAGTAGTGATGAGTAGTGATGAGGAGCGGGAGGCGGTGTTGCCAGGGTTCAGGGTCCTGAAGCAGACATTATTGAGGAACTTTAGGAGGACATCAGTGATGTGCAGACACTTGTTGATGATAATGAAGCCGATTGCAATTGGGAGCTGGGTGCAGAAAGTGCTTCATCATCATCAGGAGAAGAGAGTTGCAGGTTGCCCTGCACCGTTTAGAGAACTGATGGCTTGTGCCGAGCCGAGGTGGAGAGTGCCAAGCAGTCATTTCTTTGCGAAGAAGGCAGTACCAGACCTGAACAATTTTGTAGAAGATTAGGTGTGCCAATCCTTGAGCCTGTGTGTGTGCGTGTACCAAAGTGCACGGCAGCACCGACGTCTGGAGCTGTAACTATGGTCAGGGACAATAGATGTCCTTTACAGCTCACTGGCCGAATGTGGTTCCTGCACAGCCACAACACCAACTTTAGGTAGGAATGTAGAAAAGGTGTTCCCCTCAATAACGGTGCTGGTCCATGGATAGATGTATATGCATTTATTATAACATACAACACCAACTTTGACAGGTCACGCCGCTTCCTTCTCCACGCTCTCAGGATGTTGGTCCTGTGACAGTGTGCAACTCCGCCTCCTCATCCTCCACTGTGTCCTCAGCCTTCATTGTCCAGACAAGTCTCAGTGGCCCCTCAGCATACTATGTGTGCAGGGCACTGCGGTGTCACGCTGTTCTTCACATGGTTTGCCTTGGCGAAAAGAGTCACACTGGGGAGGAACTGCTAAAAGTCATTCGTAAAGAAATCAGAGCATAGCTTACTCCCCGAAAACTGGAAATGGGAATCATGGTGACTGACAACGGGAAGACCATCTTGCATGCGATGCGACTGGGAAGGCTGAGCCATGCGCCCTGCATGGCACATGTGTTCAATCTGGTTGTGAAGCAGTTCCTGAAGTGTTCCCTCCATTTGCAAGACATCCTAACAATGGGAAGGCAACTTTGCATGCACTTCAGCCACTCATACACCGCAAAGCACACCCTCCTTGAGCTGCAGCGTCAGAACGGTATCCCCCATCATAGTCTGATTTGTGACGTTGCCACACGTTGGAATTCCACCCTCCATATGTTGGATCAACTGTACGAACAGAGAAAAGCCATTACTGATTTCTTGATGATCCAAACGGATAGGGGTACTCCCCTGTGTAACTTTAACCCCTTAAGGACCCAGCCAATTTTCACTGTAGGACCCTGCCATTTTTTGCACATCTGACCACTGTCACTTTAAACATTAATAACTCTGGGAGGCATTTACCTTTCATTCTGATTCCAAGATTGTTTTTCCGTGACATATTCTACTTTATGTTGGTGGTAAAATTTTGTTCGATACTTGCATCATTACTTGGTGAAAAATTAAAAAATTTTATAAAAAATTGAAAATGTTGAATTTTTTTTACTTTGAAGCTCTCTGCTTATAAGGAAAATGAATATTCCAAATAAATTATATATTGATTCACATATACAATATGTCTACTTTATGTTTCCATAATAAAGTTGAACTATTTTTTACTTTTGGAAGACATCAGAGGGCTTCAAAGTATAGCAGCAATTTTCCAATTTTTCACAAAATTGAAAATTTTCAGGGACCAATTCACTTTTGAAGTGGATTTGAAGGGCCTTCATATTAGAAATACCCCACAAATTACCCCATTATAAAAACTGCAGCCCTCAAAGTATTCAAAATGACATTCAAAAAGTTTGTTAACCCTTTAGGTGTTTCACAGGAATAGCAGCAAATTGAAGGAGAAAATTAAAAATCTTCCTTTTTTACACTGGCAAGTTCTTGTAGACCCAGTTATTGAATTTTTACAAGGGGTAAAAGGAGAGAAATCTTCCTAAAATGTGTAACCCAATTTCTCTTGAGTAAGAAAATACCTCATATGTGTATGTCAAGTGTTCGGCGGGCGCAGTAGAGGGCTCAGAAGGGAAGGAGCAACAGTGGGATTTTGGAGAGTGAGTTTTTCTGAAATGGTTTTTGGGGGGCATTTCACATTTAGGAAGCCCCTATGGTGCCAGAACAGCAAAAAAAAAACACATGGCATACTATTTTGGAAACTACACCCCTCAAGGCACGTAACAAGGGGTCCAGTGAGCCTAAACTCCCCACAGGTGTTTGACGACTTTTCATTAAAGTTGGATGTGTAAATTATTTTTTTTCTTTTTCACAAAAATGCTAGTTTTCCCTCCAATTAGAAATTTTTACAAGGGATAATAGGACAAAATGCCCCCAAAAATTTGTAACCCCATCTCTTCTGAGTATGGAAATACCCCCCTGTGTGGACGTCAAGTGCTCTGCTGGCACACTACAATGCTCAGAAGAGAAGGAGCGCCATTGAGCTTTCGGGAAAAAAAATTGTTTGGAATGGAAGTCAGGGGCCATGTGCGTTTACAAAGTCCCCCGTGCTGCCAGAACAGTGGACCCCCACATGTGACCCTATTTTGGAAACTACACCCCTAACAGAATTAAATAAGGGGTGCAGTGAGTATTTACACCCCACTGGCGTTTGACAGATCTTTGGAACAGTGGGCTGTGCAAATGAAAAATTACATTTTTCCTTTTCATGGACCCCTGTTCCAAAAATCTGTCAGACACCTGTGGGGCGTAAATGCTCACTGTACCCCTCATTACATTATGTGAGGGGTGTAGTTTCCAAAATGGGGTCACATGTGGGGGGGTCCATTGTTCTGGCACTATGGGGGCTTTGTAAACACACCTGGCGTTCAATTCCGGACTGATTTTCTCTTCAAAAGCCCAATGGCGCTCCTTCTCTTCTGAGCATTGTAGTTCGCCTGCAGAGCACTTTACATCCACATAAGGGGTATGTCCTTACTCAGAAGGTATGGGATTACAAATCTTGGGGGGCTTTTTTCCTATTTTCCCTTGTGAAAATGAAAAATTTTGTGTAACACCAGCATTTTAGTGAAAAATGTTTTTTTCCATACAACTTTGAAGAATTTTTATTAAACACCTGTGGCATGTTAAGGCTCACTATACCCCTTGTTACGTTCCGTGAGGTGTGTAGTTTCCAAAATGGGGTCACATGTGGGTATTTTTTTGCGTTTATGTCAGAACCGCTGTAAAATAAACCACCTCTGTGCAAATCCCCAATTTAGGCCTCAAATGTACATAGTGTGCCCTCACTCCTGAGCCTTGTTGTGTGCCTGCAGAGCATTTTACACCCACATATGGGTTATTTCCATACTCAGGAGAAATTGCGTTACAAATTTTGGGGGTCTTTTTTTCCTATTAACGCTTGTGAAAATAAAAAGTATGGGGCAACACCAGCATGTTAGTGTAAAAATGTTTATGTTTTTTTACACTAACAAGCTGGTGTAGCCTCCAACTTTTCCTTTTCATAAGGGGTAAAAGGAGAAAAAGCCCTGCAAAATTTGTAGTGCAATTTCTCCCAAGTACGGAAATACCCCATATGTGGCCCTAAACTGTTTCCTTGAAATATGACAGGGCTCCAAAGTGAGAGAGCTCCATGTGCATTTGAGGACTAAATTAGGGATTGCATAGGGGTGGATATAGGGTATTCTACGCCAGTGATTCCCAAACAGGGTGCCTCCAGCTGTTGCTAAATTCCCAGCATGCCTGGACAGTCAGTGGCTGTACAGAAATGCTGGGAGTTGTTTTGCAACAGCTTGAGGCTCCGTTTTGGAAACACTGCCATACAATACGTTTTTTTTTTTTTTTTTTTGGGGGGGGGGGGGGGGACAGTGTAAGGGGGTGTATATGTAGTGTTTTACCCTTTATTATGTGTTAGTGTAGTGTAGTGTTTTTAGGGTACATTCGCACTGGCGTGTTATGGTAAGTTTCCCGCTAGGAGTTTGCGCTGTGGTGAAAAATTTGCCGCAGCCCAAACTTGAAGCAGGGAACTTACTGTAAACCTGCCTGTGTGAATGTACCCTGTAAGTTCACATGGGGGGGGCAAATCTGTATAGTGGTCTCATCCCTGCCACCTCACTCCTATCCCTTCAGGGGGATCATAGGTGTCTTAGACAACCGCGATCCCCCTTATATTCCGGGTCACCATAGACCCGTAATGACCTAAAATCGCGCAAATCGCAAGTATGAATTCACTTGCAATTTCCCCTGCCATGGCTGCTGGGAGGGGTGAGGTGGCAGGAGCAGTACCAGCTCCATCAGCAGCAGCCTGAGTCTACAGTCACTGATGAGTAGCATTCTTCACCCGCAAAGTGAAGCAACTCATCAGCAGCAGGTAGACCTGGAGCAGGATCTGAAGCAGCAGGTGGTGGCATACCTTGACATGACCGTGCCAGCACACCTTGAAGATCCGCTGGACTTCTGGGCATCAAAACTTGATTTGTGGCTGCAACTAGCAGAGTTTGCCCTGGAAAAGCTGTTCTGCCCGACCAGTAGTGTGCCATCAGAGCGTGTTTTTAGTGCGGCAGGGGCCATAGTCACCCCAAGGAGAACTTGTCTGTCCATGAAAAGTGTGGAGAGACTGACCTTTGACAAGATAAATCAGGCATGGATCAGCCAGGATTTCCAACCACCAATGCCTGATGCATTAGAGTAGATTGACCATGGTGCCAAACCAACACTTCACAAATATGGATAGTGCCAAACAGAGTTAAGGCGCTGCTCCTAAGTTACAAACATTCCTCCGCATCAGGTCTTTTTTCACCCACCTTCGTCACCGTGTACTGGTATTGCCACCCACCGCACCAATCTGTCACCGGGTCACTTTTAGGACTCCTGATGCTGCTGCTGCCACCTCCAAGCTGTCTCATTCAGCCACTATATGGTCTCTTCTTATGCTTTAGCCAACTCCAGGCTGTGTCATTTAGCCACTATATTGTCTCCTCATGCTTCAGCCACCTCCAGGCTGTGTCATTCAGCTAATCTATGGTTTACTGGTGCTGCTGTGCATGGGCCTAACATTTTTTATTGTAGCACTAGCTACAATTTAAATTTCAAAATTCATCTTTTAATCTTAGGGATTCTGAAGCCCTAGTGTCTGCTCATGATGATGCCAGCTCCAGGCTGTGTCATTCAGCAACTATATGGTCTCCTCATGCTGCCATCTCCTCCAGGCTGTGTCATTCACCCAACATATGGTTTACTGATACTTCAGCCACCTCCAGGTTGTGCCATTCATCCAATATATGGTTTACTGATGCTTTAGCCACCTCCAGGAAGTGCCATTCATCCAATATATGGTTTACTGATGCTTTAGCCACCTCCAGGAAGTGCCATTCATCCAATATATGGTTTTTTGATGCTTCAGCCAGCTCCAGTCTGTGTAATTCAACAATGTCTCTGGTATCTCAAAGATAATGATCAAAAGACAAAAAATGCAATATATTTGATTCAATGCCCCTGTGGAATGGGTTACGTGGGCCAAATATCCAGAAATGTGAAAATCAGACTAAATGAACATAAAAGCTCTATTAGAAATTATAAGAGAAGAAGTGAGAAAAAAGATGAAGATTATAAAGATCATTTTGGTGAAACAAGTCTGGCTAGACATTTTTCCGAAATCGGGTATGTGATGTAAGGTGGATGATACTAGAAGAGGTAGAGAGTACAGTAGAGGAAGAGTTAACTAGAAGAAACCTATTGAACCGTGAGGTATATTGAATCCAGAAGTTGGGAATGCTAGCCCCAAATGGGATCAATGAAAATTGCTCATTTAATGTATTTTTGTAAAATTGCTGATCTGCATAGTACTGTTTTTAATGTGCACTATATATAGTGATGTTTTTATGTCTTTTCTACTTTGTTATAGAACTAATGTTCTCGCGAGAAGTATGTTGTATTTAATCATGGTGGTGGGTTTGCATGTGAGAGGCTTGAGAAAGGGAGTTCTTTCTCCTGAAACGTTGCCTGTATTATGGTCGGCGCTCGGATCTCCTGAGCAGCTCAACTTTCAGCCCGCAGGAGATGCAGCCAGGAACAGAAAACCTCGGAGAGGCTGGTGAAAATCATAAAGGTGCCAGACTGATTTTTGTTACTTTATCACTGGGTGACTATCCTTGTTATATCCATTCTATGTCTGTTTTTTTATGACAGTTGAAAAATGTATGGATAAAGATATTGGATATATGCAATCCCCGTTTGTTTTGTATTCTTTTACTACGTATTGTGTTGGGCCTAGGACATTACCTATAAATATTTCTGGCAGCACTAGGCACCATACATCTTCAATGGAAATGTCAAAATTTATCTTTTATTCTTGGAGATTGTGAGGCCCTATTGTCTCCTCATCTGCCGCCAACTCCAGGCTGTACCATTTAGCCACTATATGGTCTACTCATGCTGCCAACACCTCCACACTGTGTCATTCAGCCACTATATGGTCTCCTCATGCTGCCAACACCTCCACGCTGTGTCATTAACCTCTTAAGGACCGGAGGTTTTTCCGTTTTTGCATTTTCGTTTTTTGCTCCTTGCCTTTAAAAAATCATAACTCTTTCAAATTTACACCTAAAAATCCATATGATGGCTTATTTTTTGCGCCACCAATTCTACTTTGTAATGACGTCAGTCATTTTGCCCAAAAATCTATGGTGAAGCGGGAAAAAAAATCATTGTGCGACAAAATTGAAAAAAAAACGCTGTTTTGTAACTTTTGGGGGCTTCCGTTTCTACGTAGTACATTTTTCGGTAAACATGACACCTGATATGTATTCTGTAGGTCCATACGATTAAAATGATACCCTACTTATATAGGTTTGATTTTGTCGGACTTCTGGAAAAAATCATAACTACATGCAGGAAAATTAATATGTTTAAAATTGTCATCTTCTGACCCCTATAACTTTTTTATTTTTCCGTGTATGGGGCGGTATGAGGGCTCATTTTTTGCGCCGTGATCTGAAGTTTTTAACCGTACCATTTTTGCATTGATAGGACTTATTGATCACTTTTTATTCATTTTTAAATGATATAAAAAGTGACCAAAAATGCACTATTTTGGACTTTGGAATTTTTTTGCGCGCACGCCATTGACCGAGCGGTTTAATTAATGATATATTTTTATAATTCGGACATTTCCGCACGCGGTGATACCACATATGTTTATTTTTATTTTTATTTACACTGTTTTTTTTTTTATTGGAAAAGGGGGGTGATTCAAACTTTTAATAGGGGAGGAGTTAAATGATCTTTATTCACTTTTTTTTTTCACTTTTTTTTTGCAGTGTTATAGGTCCCATAGGGACCTATAACACTGCACACACTGATCTTCTATGTTGATCACTGGTTTCTCATAAGAAACCAGTGATCAACGATTCTGCCGGATGACTGCTCAGGCCTGGATCTCAGACACTGAGCAGTCATTCGGCGATCGGACAGCGAGGAGGCAGGAAGGGGCCCTCCCGCTGTCCTGTCAGCTGTTCGGGATGCCGCGATTAGCCACGGCTATCCCGAACAGCTCGACTGAGCTGGCCGGGAACTTTCACTTTCACTTTTAGCCGCGCGGCTCAGCTTTGAGCGCGCGGCTAAAGGGTTAATAGCGCGCGGCGCCGCGATCGGCGCTGCGCGCTATTAGAGGCGGGTTCCGGCTTCACTATGACGCCGGGCCCGCCATGATATGACGCGGGGTTACTGTGTAACCCCGCGTTATATCGGAAGAGCAGGACCAAGGACGTACCGGTACGTCCTTGGTCCTTAAGGGGTTAAGCCACTATATGGTCTCCTCATGCTTCAGCCACATCAAAGCTTTGTCATTCAGCCACTATATTGTCTCCTCATGTTGCCAACACCTCCACACTGTGTCATTAAGCCACTATATGGTCTCCTCATGCTTCAGCCACATCAAAGCTTTGTCATTCAGCCACTATATGGTCTCCTCATGTTGCCAACACCTCCATGCTGTGTCATTCAGCCACTATATGGTCTCCTCATGCTTCAGCCACATCCATGCTTTGTCATTCAGCCGCTCTATGGTCTCCTCATCCTGCCAACACCTCCACGCGGTGTCATTCAGCCACTATATGGTCTCCTCATGCATTAGCCATATCAAAGCTGTGTCATTCAGCCACTATATGGTCTCCTCATGCTGCCAACACCTCCACACTGTGTCATTCAGCCACTATATGGTCTCCTCATGCTTCAGCCACATCCAATCTTTGTCATTCAGCCACTATATGGTCTCCTCATGCTGCCAACACCTCCACACTGTGTCATTTAGCTACTATATGCTCTCCTCATGCTGCCAACACCTCCACACTGTGTCATTCAGCAACTATATGGTCTCCTCATGCTTCAGCCACATCCAAGCATTGTCATTCAGCAACTATATTCTACTCATGCTGCCAACACCTCCACACAGTGTCATTCAGCCACTATGTGGTCTCCTCATGCATTAGCCACATCAAAGCTCTGTCATTCAGCCACTATACGGTCTCTTCATGCTGCCAACACCTCCAAGCTGTGTCATTTAGCTACTATATGGTCTCCTCATGCTGCCAACACCTCCACGCGGTGTCATTCAGCCACCATATGGTCTCCTCATGCATTAACCACATCAAAGCTGTGTCATTCAGCCACTATATGGTCTCCTCATGCTGCCAACACCTCCACGCTGTGTAATTTAGCCACTATATGGTCTCCTCATGCTGCCAACACCTCCATGCTATGTCATTCAGCCACTATATGGACTCCTCATGCTGCCAACACCTCCACGCTGTGTCATTCAGCCACTATATGGTCTCTACATGCTGCCAACACCTCCACGCTGTGTCATTCAGCCACTATATGGTCTCCTCATACTGATGCTACCTTCAGACTTTGTCATTGTGGCGCTCTGCGGCAGTGATTCTAAAAGCAATGCCTGTAATCTGCATGTCATATAACATTATTATTTCACTACCCCAGCACACTCCATATGCATGTTAGAACAAAGCAAAGTGTTCTACACCCCTATTGAGGCTCTCTGTAGTCCAGAACTAGCTGTTTTTAATATAGATTTGCCACAAATAAATTTGTATCAAAACAAATTTTTTCGAAAAATTCGGCGAATTGGCTGAATCAAATTTTTCTAAAGTTCGCTAATCTCTAATAGCCATATGTGTACGGTCACCAAATGATTCCCTAAATATGTCAAATCTTTAAAAGAGGGATGACTCTAAAACATATTTTTTTATGTGAACTATGGTCACTTAGCCCTAAAGAACTTCATCCAAAACCCTTCACAGTGGTTTATCTGTCTATATAAGCAATAGATATTTCATTTTCTTTTATCCCATACAATTTGTATCCTTAACATTTCCTGTCTGTTGAAGCTCACCATTGTATGGGTTGATCTGATAAGGAGACAGGTGGAAGAGTTACTTGCATGGTGTAATGTTTCTTCTTTCTTACATTACTATATTCTAAACAGATGATCACTTTGAAGACATTGTGAACATTTTTAGCTTGGATATTGAATAGTTATTGGCAACCTGCAAATACATGGGCTTAGAGTTACACAATGTTTAAAATATGTATGTACATGAATGGTTATAACAATATCTTTATCAGATCCATATAGTTGTTGAGTTGTTGTGATAAAAGTGTTCCTTGAGGAAAATCTCCTTTTAAGAAATAGTATGATCTTATGCATGAAGATTTATGTGCACGTTGATGCACCCAATATCTGGGCAGAACAGAATGTTTTTTTTTAATATAAAAAAAATATATAAAATATGCAAAAATTCAAGGTTAAAAAATGGAACTCTATTTTTTCTACTCCCATCTAGTACTTTTAATCAATATATATGTTTTAAGAAAATATTAAAAGACTGAATATAACTATTCCTTTTCCACATTGTTAGCAATTTTCAGGGATCATTCAGATATACAAATTTAAAAAAAGGTTTGGTTCTAATGCATATATTTAGAAGTTATCTGCCTCTAGCCTACACCTAAATTCTTGGCACACACTGGCTGAAGTAGCAACATCTTACAAAGGAATAAGCAAAACATTGTACTTCTGCAAATGGGAAATGTTTTTATTTCTTTTTTGTTTTATTGTTGCTTTTGCATCAAGCCCATATGAGATGAGTTAGGGTGTAAGTTTCTTATTTATACAAAAATATATACATTTTGTACTACTGTAAAGCAATAAAAATGCAGTATAAATAAAATAAATATATTTGTCTGTGGTTAAAATATTTTAGACTTCTTATATTTTTTATTTTCTTTTAATCACTAGTTATCTTGACTCTTGCTAGCATCAGTATATTGATATAAGCACTTGAGACTGGTTCTTTAGCAAGTTTTAGGAAAATAACATTGATGGCCTATTCTTATTATAGGCTATTAATTTGTGATAGGTGGGGGTTCAATATCCTGTAACTTGGTTGATCAGCAGACAAGAGGATCACAGCCCTCTCATTGTCTATACAAGTGGTTGTGTCTGGTACTTCAACTCAGCTTCATTTGCTTGAGTGGCACAGCTGCAGTACAAGGCAAACCAGCCAGTGAGATCTTTGCTAAATACCAAAGTGCTATAGAGCTTTGAAAACTGCTGTAAGTACCTCCGTTCTAGTGATCGATAGTGTTCACTGCTTACTGTTCCCATTAATGACATGTCATTTTATACTATTAAATGGAGAATGTACCGTATATACTCGAGTATAAGCCGAGTTTTTCAGCACGATTTTTCGTGCTGAAAACACCCCCCTCGGCTTATACTCGAGTGAACTCCCCCACCCGCAGTGGTCTTCAACCTGCAGACTTCCAGAGGTTTCAAAACTACATCTCCCAGCAAGCCCGGGCAGCCATCGGCTGTCCGGGCTTGCTGGGAGTTGTAGTTTTGAAACCTCCGGAGGTCCGCAGGTTGAAGACCACTGCGGCCTTCAACATCATCCAGCCCCCTCTCACCCCCCTTTAGTTCTGAGTACTCACCTCCGCTCGGCGCTGGTCCGGTCCTGCAGGGCTGTCCGGAGAGGAGGTGGTCCGGTGGCATAGTGGTTCCGGGCTGCTATCTTCACCGGGGAGGCCTCTTCTAAGCGCTTCGGGCCCGGCCGTGACAACGACGCATAGGTGCGTTCATTGCCAACGTACTTATGCGTCATTGTCAAGGCAACGCCTCTATTCCGGGCCGGAAGCGCGGAGAAGAGGCGCCCCCGGTGAAGATAGCAGCCCGGACCACCTCCTCTCCGGACAGCCCTGCAGGACCGGACCAGCGCCGAGCGGAGGTGAGTACTCAGAACTAAAGGGGGTGAGAGGGGGCTGGATGATGTTGAAGGCCGCAGTGGTCTTCAACCTGCGGACCTCCGGAGGTTTCAAAACTACAACTCCCAGCAAGCCCGGACAGCCGATGGCTGCCCGGGCTTGCTGGGAGTTGTAGTTTTGAAACCTCTGGAGGTCCGCATGTTGAAGGCCGCAGTGGTCTTCAACCTGCGGACCTCTGGAGGTTTCAAAACTACAACTCCCAGCAAGCCCGGACAGCCGATGGCTGCCCGGGCTTGCTGGGAGTTGTAGTTTTGAAACCTCTGGAGGTCCGCATGTTGAAGGCCGCAGTGGTCTTCAACCTGCGGACCTCCGGAGGTTTCAAAACTACAACTCCCAGCAAGCCCGGACAGCCGATGGCTGCCCGGGCTTGCTGGGAGTTGTAGTTTTGAAACCTCTGGAGGTCCGCAGGTTGAAGACCACTGAGGGCGAATGATGAGAAGAGGATGATGAAGGGGGGGGGGGTGTGGGGATGATGAAGGGGGGTGGGGATGATGAAGGGGGGGGGTGTGGGATGATTACAAGGGGATGATGAAGGGGGGATGTGTGGGATGATAAGGGGATGTGTGGGATGATGACAAGGGGATGATGAAGGGGGGATGTGTGGGATGATAAGGGGATGTGTGGGATGATGACAAGGGGATGATGAAGGGGGGATGTGTGGGATAAGGGGATGTGTGGGATGATGACAAGGGGATGATGAAGGGGGGATGTGTGGGATGATGACAAGGGGATGATGAGGATGTTAATGACGGGTCTGGATGATGACAGGGGGGGATGAGGTATTTCCCACCCTAGGCTTATACTCGAGTCAATAACTTTTCCTGGGATTTTGGGTTGAAATTAGGGGTCTCGGCTTATACTCGGGTCGGCTTATACTCGAGTATATACGGTACTTAATAATTGAATTTTATTAACTTTTTTCAGCCCGCTAACTATGTAATTAGATGTACTCCTTCTTACTTTTGTGTGTTATTTGAAGATGAAGATGGGAAATGAAAATGGACATAAGTAATTAAATGTTATCTTCTACAATGTCAAAACAATATTCTCTTTTTATCTTTAGAGTACTGTCTCTCCATTTTTGTTTTTTCTTTTTATGCTAATTGTTCTGGGCACAATGTAACATTGTCTACTACTTTTATAATAAGGAGATTTCAATCTGTGAACATTGAAATATATACAAGAAGAATTACCATAATACCCATATTTAACTGCAGACTGTACATTTTTTGTTTTCCAGCAGAGTAAGCCTGTCTTTGGTGCAAAAAAAAAAAAAAAAAAATTTAACTTATGGGGAGGATAGTGGGACGGAGGTGCAGGGACAGTCAGTCAGTTAGCTTGGTAACAGTTAGAAAATGGGGTAGAGGGAAAAGTGTCAGGGAGGCTAGTGCTGAACTGGCACACCCCAACAAGTTTGCCTGGTTGGCAGATGAGGGGGATGCCATTTCAGAGCAAGCAGTACTGCAGCAAGATACTGCCTCTGACCGCCAGTGGGGTGTCTGCTCCAGTAAGGAGGGAAGGAGGAGTGCAGGGAAGGGCAGACAGTTACTTGTAGTGGGGGACTCTATTATTAGGGGGATAGACAGGGCAATCTGTCACAAAGACCGGGAACGCCGAACAGTGTGTTGTCTTACTGGTGCTCGAGTTTGGCACATCGCGGGTTGACAGGTTGCTGGGTGGGGCTGGAGAAGAAGCAGCGGTCATGGTACATATCGGCATCAACGACAAAGTAAGAAGTAAGTGGAGTGTCCTTAAAAATTATTTTAGGGACTTAGGACCTCCATGGTAATATTTTCTGAAATATTACCTGTACCGTGAGCCACACCAGAGAGGCAGCGGGAGATTAGGGAGTTAAACAAGTGGCTCAGAAGCTGGTGTAGGAAAGAGGGGTTTGGGTTCATGGAGAACTTGGCCGACTTTGCTGTCGGATACCGGATCTACCGTAGGGACGGGCTGCATCTCAATGGGGAGGGTGCAGCTGTGCTTAGGGAGAGGATGGCTAGAAGGGTGGAGGAATGTTTAAACTAGGGACCTACAATGTAGAGGGGGAAGGGAACCTACAATGTAGAGGGGGAAGATAGTGTGGATTAAGGGGGGGGCTTATTAATGTACCTGGGGGTGGAGTGGAGGGATGGGTTAGAATAGTTGATAGGGATAGGCTTCATAGGAAAAAAACATACACCATTGAATTGTATGTTGACTAATGCCAGAAGTCTATCCAATAAAACAAACAAACTGAAGTTGATAATGTCCAAGGAGAATTATGACATAGAGGGTACAAAAGAGACTTGGTTGGGCGATGTATGTGACTGGGCGGTCAACATACAGGGTTATAGTCTTTTCAGGAAGGATCGGACAAAATGGAAAGGGGGAGGAGTCTGTCTTTATGTAAAGTCCAGTCTGAAGGCCGCACTGCAGGAGGATATATGGAAGGGAAACAATAATGTGGAGTCATTATGGGTAGAAATATATGGAGATAAAAAAAAAATTCTAATAGGGGTTTGTTATAAGCCACCAAACATAATGAAAGAGGAAGAAGATCCATTACTGAGGTAAATAAACAAGGCAGCAAATCAGAATGAGGTGATAATAATGGGGGACTTTAACTATCCTGATATAAACTGGCAGGCTGAGGCCTGTGAATTTCATAAAGGAAACAGGTTTCTGGCTATAGCTAAAGACATTTATCTGTCCCAAATGGTGCAGGACCTGACCAGAGGGGGCACTCTGCTAGACTTAATATTAACCAACAGACCTGACAGAGTAACTATTGTGCAAGTAGAAGGACACCTAGGAAATAGTGATCATAATATAATACGATCAAAGAAGAGAAACAGAGGGAGCACTCAATGCGCAGGGATGACATCAAGTGGTAACTTTATTATTAAGTTGCGGTGCGGTGCTTGTGTATCAAGGAGCGGGACGCCAGGAGCTCACGAACATGGACGGTGAACAGCTGCTTTCACACTGATCGAGTAGTGCTTTGTCTGACCCACCCTTTCCGCCACCTGAGCACAGGTAAATACACCCTTCTTGCTCACGTCACGGAAAAGGGGTGCTACATTTCAGTGAAAAAAACACAGTGAATTTAAAACATATTCAAACAGACACATCAACACAGACCTGGATAGATTGAATTAAACGAATACATTAATCTCTAACCTGTCGTTTAAGCCTGGATTCCCCAGGGCATCAGTCTTTTTATCCATATCCCTTCTTTTTTCAAAAGGCTGTTACGGACATCTATGCCATACGCTGTGGTTACTCGTTCAATGCCGAAAAAGTGCATTGTTTTAGGATCGTGTAGATTTCTCTTCTTTGATTGCTTTGCATGAACTGTTTCTTCAATAGAGGTTGAGCACGGGAAGATGTTCATATAGTGGGTCCGTTATTGTGTCCTGCTGCTGTTGGATTAGTGAAGCTGAGATATCAGGTGTCAGGAGGGGCAGTTGTCGATCGCTGTTTCTACCAGCTTGCATAATATAATACATTACAACTTGTTCTGCAATAAGGGAACCTCGCAAGAGGCCACAAAAACAATGAACTTTAGGAAGGCAAAGTCTTATCAACTCAGAGAAGCTCATTACAATATAAAATGGGATAATGTCTCAAAAACTAATACTGACACTAAATGGGAGACTTAAGAATATTTTAAAATCTCACGGTAAGAGGTATACACCTTATGGGAATAATAGGGTCAGAAATAAAAGAAAATCAATGTGGATAAAGGAAAATGTTAAGGGGCAATAAATGACAAAAATAAAGCATTTAAACTACTAAAACAGGACTGCAGTGAAGAAGCATTAGAAAGCTATAAAGAAAAATGTTTCATAATTTCATATGTTCATTTGTTGCACTACAGCTGTATAGCTATTAACGTTTTATCTATATACTCATGTTTCATCGATATACTCATGTTTTATCTATATCTTTGTGCTAGCAGTGTGCTGCTGTATTCTCCTGTTGTTGTATATTTAGCCCAGCAGCCTGCACCTGTAAGCCAGGTCCATATAATAGTTTGGAATCAATAGTGCTGGCCAACTTATTCTTTGGTTGTATTACACATACGGGGGAGTGGCTACCTTCATGTTGGCTCTTGCACACCACCCACCTCTATCAGGTGTATATAAGGTGCCTTGGATGTTTCAGATCCTGCAATGTCTGCTGAACTGTTCACACAGAGGTATATTCATAGTGTAGGGTCCGTCCCAAAATGAGGTCACCTTACCGTGGTGGGACGGTCCAAGCTATTTGGCCACCAAATTTGCAAGCTAAGTACCTCACAGTTTCATAGTTTCATATGTTCATTTGTTGCACTACAGCTGTATAGCTTTTCATGTTTTATCTATATACTCATGTTTCATCTATATACTCATGTTTTATCTATATCTTTGTGCTAGCAGTGTGCTGCTGTATTCTCCTGTTGCTGTATAGAGAAAAATCTAAAATATGTAAAAAACTGATAAAAGCCGCAAATATAGAGACACAAAGACTTATTGCCGAAGAGAGCAAAACTAACCCCAAAATGTTCTTTAACTATATAAATAGCAAAAAGGTCAAAAATGAAAGTGTTGGCCCTTTAAGAAATGAGGAGGAAAAAATTATAGACGGGGATCAGGAAAAAGCAAATATATTAAACAAATTCTTCTTCACTGTATTCACCGAGGAAAATGAAATGCCAGGGGAAATGTAGCGAGATAAGGTAAACTCCCCAATACAGGTCACCTGTCTAACGAAGGAAGAAGTACAGTGTCACATACAAAAGTCAAAATAGACAAATCACCAGGCCCACATGGCATTCACCCCGTGTTCTAAAGGAATTAAGTAATGCAATAGACAGACCCCTATTTTTAATATTTAAGGACTCTAAATTGACAGGGAAGGTTCCCCAGGACTGGCGCATAGCAAATGTGGTGCCAATATTTAAAAAGGGGTCAAAAGGTGACCCCGGGAATTATAGACCAGTTAGTTTAACCTTGAGGGTCTTCTATGAGATGCTATTTTGGAGTATCTTGATAAAAATAAATGTTTGACCCCATATCAGCATGGCTTTATGAGGGATCGGTCCTGTCAAACTAACATGATCTTATGAGGAGGTGAGCTCCAGACTGGACCAGGGGGAATCACTGGATGTCGTATATCTGGATTTTTCCAAAGCATTTGATACGGAGCCACATAAAAGATTGGTGCATAAAATTAGAAGGATGGGGCTGGGGGAGAATAATATATTCATTAATGACCTTGTAGAGGGGTTGAATAGTAAAGTAGCAATCTTTGCAGATGATACTAAACTCAGTAAAGCGGTAAACACTATAGAGGACAGAGAACTGTTACAAATGGATCTGGATAGATTGGAGGTTTGGGCTTGGAAGTGGCAGATGAGGTTCAACACTGATAAATGTAAGGTTATGCACATGGGGAAGAAAAATCCGGGCTGGGATTATGTATTAAATGGGAGCACATTTGGGACGATGTGAAAAAGGAGTCTTAGTTAACAGTAAATTTAGCTGTAGTTACCAGTGTTGGGCAGCTGCAGCCAGGGTAAATAAAATCATGGGGTGTATCAATAGGGGCATAGATGCCGACAACAAGGAAATAATTCTACCGCTGTACAAATCACTAGTCAGACCACACATAGAATACTGTGTACAATACAGGGCACCAGTGTACAAGAAAGATGTAGGGAAGCTGGAGAGAGTTAAAAGATGGGCAACCAGAGTAATACGGGGAATGGGAGGACTACAGTACCCAGAAAGATTATCGGAATTAGGGCTATTTCATTTAGAAAAAAGAAGGCTTAGGGGAGACCAAATAACTATGCATTAATATATCCGGGGGCAGTACAGAGATCTCTCCCATGACCTATTTATACCCAGGACTGTATCGATAACAAGGGGGCATCCTCTACGTCTAGAGGAAAGAAGGTCTCTACACCAGCATAGACGGGAGTTCACTACTGTAAGAGCAGTAAGACTGTGGAATTCTCTGCAAGAGGAGGTGGTCATGGTGAACTCTGCAAAAGAGTTCAAAAGGGGTCTGGATGCATTTTTGGAGAATAATAACATTACAGCTTATCTATACTAGATTTATAGGGACAGAACGTTGATCCAGGGATTTATTCTGATATATTTGGAGTCGGGAAGGAATTTTTACCTCGAGTATGAGGGTTTTTTGCCTCCCTGTGGATCAACTCAGTAGGGACTGATTAGGGATATAGGTTGAACCTGGTGGACTCTGATCTTTTTTCAACCTTATGAACTATGTTACTATGGTATTGTATAAGAAAAAAATATATGAACATATGAAATTGTTAAATTTTTATTCCTCTGTCCATGGTACTGATCAAATGATTGAAATGAATTAGGTTCAAGATGTTAAATAATAGTTTACAACAACTCACAACAATTTTGTATTGAGAGTTTCAGAAACAGACTGGGACTGTCAGCAGGGGATTAACTAAATCCCACGGAGGGACTATAAGCTACAGTGGCCCCGTTCTTATGTCTAGTTTCGGTAGAGTGGCTGACCGACTGTGCAAGTGCATATCAAGATATCAAGTCATCTTGAGACTTACGTCTTGTGTCACCATAGTAGTGTGCTCATATTCTCCCTCACTGGGAAACTCCCTACTAAACTCACAGTGAAGGCAGACATGCTTTCCTAACCCTATAAGCCTGCAGCCTCTTGCTACAGGTGTCCCCTTTACCCAACAATACACTGGATCCATAATTGATGAAATGGTAAAAAAAAAAAAAGAAGATGCCACCAAATGAATTGTCTTGTACAATCTTTAGGTGGAATCTGACAATATCTGACTCCGCAGACAGTGCCGTCTATGAGCCCGCACTCGGAATCTAAAAATTCTGTGGTGTGAACCCAGCCTTAGTATCTCCATTCTCCCCCTATTAATTCATTCAGGAAGTTAAAACATGGCAATTGGATTTATATGTTATGACTACTGACTAATGCACTTTGTAACTACACATCTGCTGCATACGATAATTGCAATTGCAGGATTGTAAAATGTGTCCTCTGTGGTGGTAATAACAAGCCCCACTACCTGCTCTAGTGACCCCATGCCTTCACACCTCATCCAGTCTCTCTCTTCTGCTATCAGCTGTCACCTAACTAAAATCTTTAACCTCTCCCTCTCTTCTGGGGTCTTTCCCTCCTCCTTCAAACACTCTATCATAACCCCACTATTGAAAAAACCATCTCTGGACCCGTCCTGTGCAGCCAACTATCGACCCGTCTCAAATCTCCCCTTTATCTCCAAACTCCTGGAACGCTTGGTCTACTCCCGCCTTATCCGCTATCTCTCTGAGAACTCTCTCCTTGACCCCTTACAGTCTGGTTTCCGCTCCCTTCACTCCACAGAAACAGCCCTAACCAAAGTCACTAACGATCTTCTGATGGCCAAATAAAATGTCAATTTCTCTTTACTGATTCTCTTGGACCTGTCTGCTGCTTTTGACACTGTGGATCACCAACTCCTCCTCAGTAGTCTCCGCTCCATCGATCTCAAGGACTCTGCTCTCGCCTTGTTTTCCTCCTATGTCTCTGGCTGCTTCTTTAGCGTCTCGTTTTCTGGCTCTACTTCTTCTCCTCTTCCCCTTGCTGTCGGGGTTCCCCAGAGATCGGTCCTGGGTCCTCTACTCTTTTCACTCTACACATCCCCCATTCGAAAAACAATCAGTAGATTTGGTTTCCAGTACCACCTCTACGCTGATGACACCCAACTCTATACCTCCTCCGCCAACATCACCCCTGCACTCCTACAGAATATCAGTGACTGTCTCTCTGCCGTCTCAGATATCATGTCCTCTTTATATCTTAAACTAAATCTTTCTAAAACAGAACTTCTTGTCTTTTCTCCATCAACTGATACTGTACCTAACCCTGACATTTCCATCTCGGTATGTGGTACTACCATAACTCCCGGGCAGCAGGCTCGCTGTCTTGGAGTTATACTTGACTCTAATCTGTCTTTCACTCCCCATATTCAGTCTCTTTCACGTTCTTGTCACCTGCATCTCAAAACCATTTCAAGAATCCGCACATTTCTCACTACTGAAACTGCTAAAACTCTCATTATTGCTTTGATTCACTCCCGCCTCGACTACTGTAACTCTTTACTAATAGGCCTTCCTTTCTCCAAACTCTCTCCTCTCCAGTCCATCCTTAATGCCACAGCCAGACTCATCTTCCTCTCCAGCCGCTACACCGACGCCTCCTCCCTGTGCCAGTCACTACACCAATTCAGTCCAGAATACAGTTACCAATTCAGTCTCACACACAAAGCTCTACAAAATCCTCAGTCTCACACACAAAGCTCTTCACAATGCTGCACCTCCCTACATCTCCTCTCTCATCTCTGTCTACCATCCTACACGTTCTCTCCGATCTGCTAATGACCTCACACTAACATCTTCTATAATCCGAACTTCTCACTCCTGTCTCCAAGACTTCACTCGTGCTGCACCGGTTCTCTGGAATGATTTCCCTCAATCCCTCAGACTCAACAACAACATCCATAGTTTCAAACGTGGCCTGAAAACACATCTCTTCAGACAGGCCTATAACAGTCTCTAATTGGCTTCAACATATCCTCAACATATCCCCAACATATCCCCAACATATCCCCAACATATCCCCAACATATCCCCAACATATCCCCAACATATCCTCAATATATCCCCACACCTCTTGTTTGAATAGTTATTGTGTAATTTTATGTCTGATACTTGTCTTTGTTTGTACCCCATAATTGTAAGCGCTGCAGAATCTGTAGGCGCTATATAAATAAAATAAATAAATAAAATTGTTTTTTTTTCTTCACGATGTGCTATTGCACTGAAGAAAAATGTTGAAATCTATTGGGTCACCAAGCCTTGTCCAGAAGCCAAAAACAGGGGAAAAGAAAATATGAAATCTTAAAAAATGAATTTTATTATAGAGAGTAAACACCCATATATGACACACTGACACCTTAAAGGATTAGTGCAGTGAAATATAACTTATTGTGGGGGTCCAACCACTGAGACCTCCTCGCAATCTCCTGAACGGGGCCCCGGCAGTCTGCTGGAAGGGGGTGTGCCGAACCCTGCACGTAGCGGGATACATGGATGGGGGGGTGTAAGCCACCGCTCCATTCACCGGGTCGGCACACCGCCTTCCAGCAGACTGCTGGGGCCCCGTTCAGGAGATTGCGGGGGGTCTCAGCGGTTGGACCCCCACAATAAGTTTTATTTCACTGCACTACTACTTTAAGATGTTAGTGTGTGATATATGGGTGTTTAATCTCTATAGTAAAATTCATGATTTAGGGTTCCATACTTTCATTGCCCCTGTTTTTTGGTTTTGTACGAGGTTAGGTGGCTTAATAGATCTCTAAATTTTTCTTCAGTGCAATAGCACATTGTGAAAAAAAAGACAAGCTTGTTACTACCACCTCAGAAGACACATTTTACAATCCTGCAATTGCCATTATCTTGGCATCATATGCAGCAGATGTGTAGTTACAAAGTGCATTAGTCAGTAGTCATCCCATATAAATCCAATCCAACACAGTTTTAAGTGTTTAAACTATAAACACATAAGAAAATCCCACTATCGCATATTGTCACGATGCCGGCTGGCAGGTAGTGGATCCTCTGTGCCAGAGAGGGATTGGCGTGGACCGTGCTAGTGGACCGGTTCTAAGCCACTACTGGTTTTCACCAGAGCCCGCCGCAAAGCGGGATGGTCTTGCTGCGGCGGTAGTGACCAGGTCGTATCCACTAGCAACGGCTCACCTCTCTGGCTGCTGAAGATAGGCGCGGTACAAGGGAGTAGGCAAAAGCAAGGTCGGACGTAGCAGAAGGTCGGGGCAGGCAGCAAGGATCGTAGTCAGGGGCAACGGCAGAAGGTCTGGAATCACAGGCAAGGAACACACAAGGAACGCTTTCACTGGCACTAAGGCAACAAGATCCGGCGAGGGAGTGAAGGGGAAGTGAGGTGATATAGGGGAGTGCACAGGTGTAAAGACTAATTGGGACCACTGCGCCAATCAGCGGCGCAGTGGCCCTTTAAATCGCAGAGACCCGGCGCGCGCGCGCCCTAGGGAGCGGGGCCGCGCGCGCCGGGACAGAACAGACGGAGAGCGAGTCAGGTAGGGGAGCCGGGGTGCGCATCGCGAGCGGGCGCTACCCGCATCGCGAATCGCATCCCGGCTGGCAGCGGAATCGCAGCGCCCCGGGTCAGAGGACGTGACCGGAGCGCTGCCGCGGGGAGAGTGAAGCGAGCGCTCCGGGGAGGAGCGGGGACCCGGAGCGCTCGGCGTAACAGTACCCCCCCCCTTGGGTCTCCCCCTCTTCTTAGAGCCTGAGAACCTGAGGAGCAGACTTTTGTCTAGGATGTTGTCCTCAGGTTCCCAGGATCTCTCTTCAGGACCACAACCCTCCCAGTCCACTAAAAAAAAATTTTTCCCTCTGACCTTTTTGGCAGCTAAAATTTCTTTGACCGAGAAGATGTCCGAGGAGCCGGAAACAGGAGTGGGAGGAACAGATTTGGGAGAAAAACGGTTGAGGATGAGTGGTTTGAGAAGAGAGACGTGAAAGGCATTAGGGATACGAAGAGAGGGAGGAAGAAGAAGTTTATAAGAGACAGGATTAATTTGACACAAAATTTTGAAAGGACCAAGATAGCGTGGTCCCAACTTGTAGCTAGGGACACGGAAGCGGACATATTTAGCGGAGAGCCATACCTTGTCTCCAGGGGAAAAAACGGGGGGAGCTCTTCTTTTCTTATCCGCGAACTTCTTCATGCGTGATGAAGCCTGTAAGAGAGAATTTTGGGTCTCTCTCCATATGATGGAAAGGTCACGAGAAATTTCATCCACAGCGGGCAGACCAGAGGGCAAGGGAGTAGGGAGGGGGGGAAGAGGGTGACGGCCGTACACCACGAACAATGGGGATTTGGAGGAAGACTCAGAGACCCTGAAGTTATACGAGAATTCGGCCCATGGGAGGAGATCTGCCCAGTCATCCTGGCGGGAGGAAACAAAATGTCGCAAATAATCACCCAAGATCTGGTTAATCCTTTCTACTTGTCCATTGGACTGGGGATGATATGCAGAAGAAAAATTTAATTTAATCTTGAGTTGTTTACAGAGAGCCCTCCAGAATTTAGACACGAATTGGACGCCTCTATCCGAGACAATCTGCGTAGGCAATCCGTGAAGACGAAAAATGTGTACAAAAAATTGTTTAGCCAACTGAGGCGCAGAAGGAAGACCAGGAAGAGGGATGAAATGTGCCATTTTGGAGAATCGATCAACGACCACCCAAATAACAGTGTTGCCATGAGAAGGGGGTAAATCAGTAATAAAATCCATACCAATCAGAGACCAAGGCTGTTCGGGGACAGGCAGAGGATGAAGAAAACCAGCGGGCTTCTGGCGAGGAGTCTTATCCCGGGCACAGATAGTGCAGGCTCGCACAAAGTCCACAACATCCGTCTCCAGAGTCGGCCACCAATAGAAGCGGGAGATGAGTTGCACAGATTTCTTGATACCCGCATGACCTGCGAGATGGGAGGAGTGACCCCATTTGAGGATTCCGAGGCGTTGGCGAGGAGAAACAAAGGTCTTTCCTGGAGGAGTCTGCCTGATGGAGGCAGGAGAAGTGGAGATCAGGCAGTCAGGTGGAATGATGTGTTGCGGAGAGAGTTCAACTTCTGAGGCATCCGAGGAACGAGAGAGAGCATCGGCCCTAATGTTCTTATCGGCAGGACGAAAGTGAATCTCAAAATTAAATCGGGCAAAGAACAGAGACCACCGGGCCTGGCGAGGATTCAGCCGTTGGGCAGACTGGAGGTAGGAGAGGTTCTTGTGGTCGGTGTAGATAATAACAGGAGAACTTGATCCCTCCAGCAGATGCCTCCATTCCTCAAGTGCTAATTTAATGGCTAGAAGCTCTCGATCCCCGATGGAGTAGTTCCTCTCCGCTGGAGAGAAGGTCCTAGAGAAAAAACCACAAGTGACAGCATGCCCGGAAGAATTTTTTTGTAGAAGAACAGCTCCAGCTCCCACTGAGGAGGCATCAACCTCCAATAGGAAGGGTTTGGAAGGGTCAGGTCTGGAGAGGACGGGAGCCGAAGAAAAGGCAGACTTGAGTCGTTTAAAGGCGTCTTCTGCTTGAGGAGGCCAGGACTTGGGATCAGCATTTTTTTTGGTTAAAGCCACGATAGGAGCCACAATGGTAGAAAAATGTGGAATAAATTGCCTGTAATAATTGGCGAACCCCAAAAAGCGTTGGATAGCACGGAGTCCGGAGGGGCGTGGCCAATCTAAGACGGCAGAGAGTTTGTCTGGATCCATCTGTAGTCCCTGGCCAGAGACCAAATATCCTAGAAAAGGAAGAGATTGGCATTCAAACAGACATTTCTCAATTTTGGCATAGAGTTGGTTGTCACGAAGTCTCTGAAGAACCATACGGACATGCTGGCGGTGTTCTTCTAGATTGGCAGAAAAAATTAGGATATCGTCCAGATATACAACAACACAGGAGTATAACAGATCACGAAAAATTTCATTGACAAAGTCTTGGAAGACGGCAGGGGCGTTGCACAGTCCAAAGGGCATGACCAGATACTCAAAGTGTCCATCTCTGGTGTTAAATGCCGTTTTCCACTCGTCCCCCTCTCTGATGCGGATGAGGTTATAGGCGCCTCTTAAGTCCAATTTAGTGAAGATGTGGGCACCTTGGAGGCGATCAAAGAGTTCAGAGATGAGGGGTAAGGGGTAGCGGTTCTTAACCGTGATTTTATTAAGACCGCGGTAGTCAATGCAAGGACGTAGGGAGCCATCTTTTTTGGACACAAAGAAAAATCCGGCTCCGGCAGGAGAGGAGGATTTACGGATAAAGCCCTTTTTTAGATTCTCCTGGACGTATTCGGACATGGCAAGAGTCTCTGGGGCAGAGAGAGGATAAATTCTGCCCCGGGGTGGAGTAGTGCCCGGGAGGAGGTCGATAGGGCAATCATAAGGCCTGTGAGGAGGTAGAGTCTCAGCTTGTTTTTTGCAGAAAACATCCGCGAAGTCCATATAGGCCTTAGGGAGACCGGTTACTGGAGGAACCACAGAGTTACGGCAAGGGTTACTGGGAACCGGTTTTAGACAGTTCTTGGAACAAGAGGACCCCCAACTCTTGATCTCCCCAGTGGACCAATCCAGGGTAGGGGAATGAAGTTGAAGCCAGGGAAGACCAAGGAGAATTTCCGAGGTGCAATTGGGGAGGACCAAAAGTTCAATCCTCTCATGATGAGATCCGATGCTCATAAGAAGGGGCTCCGTGCGGAAACGTATGGTACAGTCCAATCTTTCATTATTTACACAATTGATGTAGAGGGGTCTGGCGAGACTGGTCACCGGGATGTTGAACCTGTTGACGAGAGAGGCCAAAATAAAATTTCCTGCAGATCCAGAGTCCAAGAAGGCCACTGTAGAGAAGGAGAAGGCAGAGGCAGACATCCGCACAGGCACAGTAAGACGTGGAGAAGCAGAGTAGACATCAAGGACTGTCTCACTTTTGTGCGGAGTCAGCGTACATCTTTCCAGGCGGGGAGGACGGATAGGACAATCTCTCAGGAAGTGTTCGGTACTAGCACAGTACAGGCAGAGGTTCTCCATACGGCGTCGTGTCCTCTCTTGAGGTGTCAGGCGAGACCGGTCGACCTGCATAGCCTCCACGGCGGGAGGCACAGGAACAGATTGCAGGGGACCAGAGGAGAGAGGAGCCGAGGAGGAGAAACGCCTCGTGCGAACAGAGTCCATATCTTGGCGGAGTTCCTGACGCCTTTCGGAAAAACGCATGTCAATGCGAGTGGCTAGGTGAATAAGTTCATGTAGATTAGCAGGAATTTCTCGTGCGGCCAGAACATCTTTAATGTTGCTGGATAGGCCTTTTTTGAAGGTCGCGCAGAGGGCCTCATTATTCCAGGACAATTCTGAAGCAAGAGTACGGAATTGTACGGCATACTCGCCAACGGAAGAATTACCCTGGACCAGGTTCAACAGGGCAGTCTCAGCAGAAGAGGCTCGGGCAGGTTCCTCAAAGACACTTCGGATTTCCGAGAAGAAGGAGTGTACAGAGGCAGTGACGGGGTCATTGCGGTCCCAGAGCGGTGTGGCCCATGACAGGGCTTTTCCGGACAGAAGGCTGACTACGAAAGCCACCTTAGACCTTTCAGTGGGAAACAGGTCCGACATCATCTCCAGATGCAGGGAACATTGGGAAAGAAAGCCACGGCAAAACTTAGAGTCCCCATCAAATTTATCCGGCAAGGATAAGCGTATCCCAGGGGCGGCCACTCGCTGCGGAGGAGGTGCAGGAGCTGGCGGAGGAGATGACTGCTGAAGCTGTGGTAGTAACTGTTGTAGCATAACGGTCAGTTGAGACAGCTGTTGGCCTTGTTGCGCTATCTGTTGTGACTGCTGGGCGACCACCGTGGTGAGGTCAGCGACAACTGGCAGAGGAACTTCAGCGGGATCCATGGCCGGATCTACTGTCACGATGCCGGCTGGCAGGTAGTGGATCCTCTGTGCCAGAGAGGGATTGGCGTGGACCGTGCTAGTGGACCGGTTCTAAGCCACTACTGGTTTTCACCAGAGCCCGCCGCAAAGCGGGATGGTCTTGCTGCGGCGGTAGTGACCAGGTCGTATCCACTAGCAACGGCTCACCTCTCTGGCTGCTGAAGATAGGCGCGGTACAAGGGAGTAGGCAAAAGCAAGGTCGGACGTAGCAGAAGGTCGGGGCAGGCAGCAAGGATCGTAGTCAGGGGCAACGGCAGAAGGTCTGGAATCACAGGCAAGGAACACACAAGGAACGCTTTCACTGGCACTAAGGCAACAAGATCCGGCGAGGGAGTGAAGGGGAAGTGAGGTGATATAGGGGAGTGCACAGGTGTAAAGACTAATTGGGACCACTGCGCCAATCAGCGGCGCAGTGGCCCTTTAAATCGCAGAGACCCGGCGCGCGCGCGCCCTAGGGAGCGGGGCCGCGCGCGCCGGGACAGAACAGACGGAGAGCGAGTCAGGTAGGGGAGCCGGGGTGCGCATCGCGAGCGGGCGCTACCCGCATCGCGAATCGCATCCCGGCTGGCAGCGGAATCGCAGCGCCCCGGGTCAGAGGACGTGACCGGAGCGCTGCCGCGGGGAGAGTGAAGCGAGCGCTCCGGGGAGGAGCGGGGACCCGGAGCGCTCGGCGTAACACATATTTTGTGCTTCAGGAGGTTAGTTTAATCATTATATACAATATATAGGGAGGAAGCAGGGGTCCTGGTGAGGAACACACAGCCCGAGCTGTGAGTAGCCCCAAGTGTGGACAAGAGACACACACAAGAGGTTGCAAACGCTGTGTGGGAACAGTGAGTAGAAGTTGCAGGAGGCATAAGTTTAACTGGCCGGGAAAAGCCCACCAGTTGATAGTCAGGGCACGCTGGATTGTTTAGTTAGTGACTAGATGGTCTAGGGTTTTGTTTGTTCCTGTGTTATGTTTTTGTTCTGCAAACTGTTCAATAAAGCTGGCAAGGGGCCGGACTTCTATAAAGTACTGTTGTTTGCCTTGCTGATTGAAGTGGAAACGTGTCTTGTGGCATTGTCACGGACGATCACAGAGCTATCACCAGGGATAAATCCTTACAACTGGTGGAGGATGCGGGCAGCAGGTTGCTAAGAGCAGCCAACGGTCAAGATGCAGGGAAGTTGCTGCGAGGAGCAACCAACCGTGCATGTTGCAAGTTGGACAAGCCCAGCTGTGGAGTACAAGAGCAGGACTGAGTCTGTGGTGAAAGTGTTGCTATGTGTAACGGATCGTGTCAAGTGAGTGAGCGCTCTCTCAGCTAAGGAGACAGGTGGACGGGCCACTTGCGCAGCACAACAGCATTAAGCCGTGTTGTTTGTTTTGCAAAGATGGGTTGACATCGAAATGCCATTGCTAGGAGCAACCGATGTGAACAGAAGCTGGTTGTCGCCAAGATAGATGCTATGGTGATCACCTTGATGAAATTGGCTGCAGTTCAGTAAGAGGACGTCTTCACACCTGATGGTCCTCTGGTCAGGAGGCCAGAAAAGATGGATGTGAGGATCCGTGAGTTGATGGTCTGTGGTATCCCGATGTACATGGAACTGGACTGCCACAAGGCTGTATCAAGAGTCCTGCCGGACATAATACCAATTGTGAAAATTCAACCAGAATCTTGTAAGACTGTTCTAATTGAATTTGAAACCTGTTATGGGACAGTGAGCCATGTTATGGAGGCGTGTGCCGAGCTTGAGATAGAGATTATACTGGGCAGAGACTTCCCATATTTTTGGCAGTTGGGGAATGGGAAGAGTATGCCAGAGAAACCTCACACAAAGGTTCCTGAGCTAATGGTGGGTGGTGTGTCACCACTTGACTGCGTGAACTGTCCTGTAAATTTTTTATCTATGCTGTGTGATAATATTTTTTTGTAAAAAATTCATGCTTATGTTTACTGAAGTGATGTGTACTGCTGCCAACTCTGACAGGACAAAAGAAAACCTGTGTGAGCTGGTAGTAGGTGGTGAAAAGATGATTGCTTTGCTAGAGCCTAGGGGTATAATAAGTCTGGTGAAGCTGGACCCTGTCATAGTGTCTATACAGGCAGTTATTTGGGGTTGTAAAACTGTAAATGTCTGTTTTTCTAACCCCTATGGTACTGTGAGTCACAAGGCTGAAATAAAGCCTTCCATAGAGTTTGATGTAGTACTGGGGATGGATTTTCTATTTTTTCAGCAATTATGGGAAGACTGTCAGGTAACTAGAGTGGGTATACCTGAGAGGCTCACAACACTTGACTTGCACCACACACTAATTGAGAGTTACTCAACAGAGGCTGAGGATAGGGAGTGTCAGCAGTCACTAGAAATGCTGTATGTCAGATAGGGGTCTGCCAGACTGCTGGGAGAGCTGAAGTACAGACCATGAGTCAAGTCCAGGAGGATCCAGAGACTCAAGTGACAATTGTGCCTCTGACTGAAACAGAGTCTTCAATAAAACCAGAAACAGAGAAGGTGCCGGAACATGGGTACCATCCGCCAGTTAAAGATGAGCCCAAGGGGGTACTGAAATTGCACTGTCATCTGGAAGAGGTGACCAGAAAAGAAGCTACAGAGATGTCTGTGGATAATGCAGACACACACAGCAAGAGGTTGCAAATGTTGTGTGTGAACAGTGAGTAAAAGGTTGCAGGAGGCATAAGTTTAACTGGCCGGGAAAAGTCCACCAGTTGATAGTCAGGGCACGCTGGATTGTTTAGGGTTTAGGGTTTTGTTTGTTCCTGTGTTATGTTTTTACTTATCCTGCAAACTGTCTAATAAAGCTGGCAAGGGGCCGAATTTCTATAAAGTACTGTTGTTTGCCTGCTGAATGAAGTGTAAACGTGTCCTGTAGCGGTGTCAAGGACGGTCCCAGAGCTATCTCCTGGGAGAAATCGTGCATCTCTACCTTAAAGGGGTACTCGAGTGGAAAACTATTTTTTTCAAACTGGCTCCAGGAAAGTTAAACAGATTTGCAAATTATTTAATTTAAAAATCTAAACCCTTTCAGTACTTATTAGCTGCTGTATGCTCCAGAGGAAGTTTGAGTTGTTCTTTTCTGTCTGACCACAATGCTCTCCACTGACACCTCTGTCCATGTCATGAACTGTTCCTGACACAGACAGAGGTGTCAGCAGAGAGCATTGTGGTCAGACTGAAAAGAACCATACAACTCCCTCTGGACCATACAGCACAGGAAGTACAGAAAGGATTAATATTTTTATATAGAAGTAATTTACAAATCTGTTTACCTTTCTGGCACCAATTGATTTGAAAAAATTACCCCATTAAAGTCATTAAGTTGCAAGGTTACAATGGACCATATGTGGTTCCCTTCCACCTTTTTAGAGGTCTTTGCATCACATCAATACTTGGTGGTGTAGGTGGCACATGATGTTTTTTTGCACACCTTTCCTTTTATATATTTTATCCTAAGAAAAGTTAAGTTTTAACTAATGCATATCCTCAATACTTGTGGTCTGATGGCGTGGAATGTCTGTAACTGGGGAGCAGAACCTTAAACATGTTTTTCACTATCCATATTTGTGAAGTGTTGGTGTGGCACCATGGTCAATGTACTCTGATGCATCAAGCTAATAAAACCCAGGGCCAAAGCCCGAGGCACAAGATTCCTTTAATATCTAACCCCCCTCCTCTTTTTATTAAAAAATAACTTTTATTTCTTATTGTTAAGATAACAGTAACAAGTATTTAAAACCAAGTAACCAGCTCCAGAAATGTAAGTCAATGGAGGGACAAACCCTCTGTCTAATAGTATAAGGATCTGCAGACACCCTATTACAACTGAAAAAACTGCATTACTATCTTAAAAACACAGAAATTCCCGCCCTCAACTAGTTTCAGCGCATCAGCACCGTCCTCAGGAGGAAAAATTGGCAAACGTCCTTCATGTGTTTTCTCTGGTCTTTTATATCCTATGGGCTCCCCGTCATCAGTCTGTGACAGCAGAGCAACCAATTAATTAGGAATTGGGGGGGGGGGCGATGGTTGGGGGAAAACGGTGTAATTAAAATAAATTGATATAGCTGATAGAATCAACTAAAAGACCAGTCCTCAAGGTATATATATAGGGGAGAAATTGAGGATAGTACAAGCTAGTAGATGATCCAGGTGGTATTAATAAAAGTATTTATTAAATAATATGTATGTTAGTAGCTACTGTTCGCTGTCCCTGCAGGGCCCTTGCATGGGACATAAAATACAGCAAATAGATGTACATAAAATAAGCACTTAATGAGGCAAATAGTAAAATCAAATGATAAGATCAAAATATTGAATCAACAACTTAATAATACTGAGTCAATAGAAAGTCAAAGAAATCAATGTCTCTCAATATCAAATCATTCCAATGGCTGGATATGATGTCAGCTTTTCTGTATACTGCCGATCTGAATTTGATAAATAGTAACAGTTTTTTTATGCAGTGTATCCAGCATTAATGGTACAGTCTTTATGCATGATAGTCTTTATGCACAATGTACTAATTGTGGTAGCACAATGTTACAAATTGTATTTGCAAGTTTGGGGTCCGGTGCACAGCACCACTCCTGGGATTGTTCTTAGAGCCGGCTCGGCGGTGTGGCACGGAGGTGTTAGGCCTCCGGCAATAACTGGTAACGGTCCCCGGTAGCTTGTTAGCGCTGCAGGTCTCCTCCTTCAGAGGTCCACGGCTGGCACGGATGGCGCCGGCCTAGCAGGTATGCCGTGGGTGGTGTTTAGAGACAGCGGTAGTGCAGCGGTACAAGTAGGAGCAGCGTCCCTCGTGTGAATTGAGCGCTAATGCGCGTGTGGAGCAGCAGTAAGGTAGCAGTGGACCCGAAACTAGGGACTTCCAGCAGTTGCAAACAGAGTTCTGCATATAGCTGGATTAATGATAATTTGAGGTAGGTATGGATTATATGCAAGTATTAGATAGGGTTCTAGAAGCGTTTCAAGGCCCCGGGCCTTTTCTTCCATAGAAAAATATTAAACCTTCTATAATAACATTATCTTTGCATTCTATATGTACTTTCATGAAAATATTGTTGTACTCTATATGTGCTTACAATGAGGCATGCTATTCTATTACTAATGGGGGGCAATCATACTATATCTATGTAATAATATTATGCCAGGAAAACAATGGAAGGACACAAAAGGTGTCACTAATTAATTGTAATCAATCTTTACAATCTCAAAGCGGATCTAGGAAGGTGGCAAAAGAAAATTCCTCATTAAGGCCTTTCGGAGCCATGCTCTTCAATCTATGTATCCATCTAGCCTCTTCCCTTAATAGTTGTGAGTCAATGTTGCCACGTCTCGCACCTAAGTAAAGTTGACAAAAAGAACAATGGCCACAAGGGAAGGAGCCTTTAGTTTTGTTGCTCAGCCAGGTACCCCTGGGACTGGAGGTCTCCAAATGACTATGGACTAAAATGTCCCACTACGGTTGCAAGTTCTTTATCTGTTGTCAAGAGATGCCAAGCCTTGCGTAGGATACCCATAATTTTATGTGTGTAACCATCATATGAGCCTATGCACCGTGTACGATTTTCTGGTGTCTGCCGTTACAACGCCGATAGGCCCTTTTCAGATGTTTCTTAGGATAGTTTCTCTGCCGAAACCTCTGGTATAGGCTCCTACTCTCCTCCTCAAATTTGTCCTCCTCAGAACAATTCCAACGTGCCCGCAAGTATTGTCCTATCGGTATACTCCCTTTAAGGTGCTCCGGGTGCCAACGCCCCCAATGTAGCAGCGAGTTGGCAGATGTGGGTTTGCGAAAAACCTGTGTTTGAATTCTCAGATTCCCATTAATATAGATATGGAGGTCCAAAAAATTTATGGAGGGTCCTCCTATCTCACTGGTGAATGACATCCCTATTTCGTTAGTATTAAGAATATGAACAAATTCTGTGAAAAGTGAAGTATCTCCATCCCAAAGAATAAGAACATCATCGATATAGCGCCCCCAAAAAATGTGTGCCGTGAACAAACATAAAGCCTCAACAAAAAAATAAGTGTCCTCCCACCACCCTAAAAATGTATTTGCATAAGTGGGGGCACAAGAAGACCCCATTGCTGTGCCCTGTGTTTGGTGATAGAAAGTGCCATCAAATAAAAAATAATAGTGAGTGAGGATAAATTTTAGTAGATCAATGACAAATGAAAATTGTGATTGGAGAAGAAAGTGCTTTTTGTGCTCAAAAAGTGAGTCATCGCGGTAATACCCAAGTCATGTTGGATATTGCTGTATAAGCTCTCAACATCGAGGCTTGTAAGAATGGTAGTTTTAGTTACGATGATATCCTGAAGTTTGAGTACAGTATCTTTCGTATCTTTGAGATACGATGGTAACGTGCCCACAAATGGGGCCAGCACCCTATCGATATAGGTGCTCGCTCCCTGCGTCAGGCAGTTATTCCCAGAGACTATGGGTCTACCACGAATCGGTATAGTGTTTTTGTGTGTCTTGGGCAACGCATAAAACGTTGCAATAGTCAGGTGTTTATTGTATAGACATTTTTGTTCATCTGTAGATATCAGTGACTGTTCTTTTGCATTGGTTAACAAAGTTTGTAATTGGGCCAGGTATTCACCAGTGGGGTCAGACAGTAATATCTCATATTTCTCCCGGTCAGAGAGTAGCGTCATGACGATAGAGACTTAATCGGTCCATAATCACCACATTACCCCCCTTATCAGAGGGTTTTATGATTATGGACTGATCCGATTTCAACGTCTCCAAGGTCCGACATTCACCCGTTGTTAAATTAGAATTAATCAGGTGTTTCTGAGGATATATTGCTTCAATATCAGCTGTTGTTTGAGCAACAAATGTCTCAATGTTGGCATATTGGGAAAAGAGTGAAGTCATAAGAGACCTTAGCCTCAGGTCAGTATACGGTGCTTCAAAGCCTGCGGTGACACCCTCATTCTCCAATAATAATTCATGGAGTGTGTGTCTCGTTATCTCATCACGTCTCAGTTGTGCTCTAGAATCCGTATCCATCTGTATATGTCATTTCCTCAGGGCTAATTTTCGAGCTAACAAATTAATATCTTTAACCCAATTAAAGCAGTCAAATTTTGGTAGGGGTGTAAACGAAAGGCCCTTAGACAGGAGGGAGATTTCATCTCTCTCCAATGTATGTGATGATAGGTTGAAGATTTTCAATTTATCTTTATCTTCCCCCATCGTGCCATCCCACGTGCAAGTACCACTAAGTCTCTCATCTTCATATTCACCTAGGTCATTCCTTTCCCTGATCCCTGTCCTAGGTGTAAAAAAGGCATTCTCATAGAGGAACTCTGTCCTTGCATGGTTGTCGTCACCAATGGAAAATTGGTATTTTGTCCCAGTTGTATATCTCGAAACATTTGTATGTTTGTGGGTGTTGAGCCCAATCCCTGTTGGACTGGATTGGTGTATGGTCCCTGTCTCCCATTGAAAGTGGGATTTGTACTAACCCCTGTAGGCATATATGACAAGCCAACAGAGGATTGTAAAGTAGGTAACTGAGTGTCCCCAACAGCTCCTTGATCCTGACATATTGGTGCTGTATGGGTGGACTGATGAGGTATTTGTTGGTATGAGGTCCTTCTAGGTTGTTGAAATCGATTCCTAAAGGCCTTAGTTTTACGTTTTTGTGTAGTCCGTAATTTATTGGAATCTGATTGAAAGCCCTCAGTCCCAGATGTGTCAGTTTCTGATATATCCGTATATTTGGTTCTATTTCATGTTTGTGGATTTGATCTATTAGGACCAGCTCCACCCTGACCCCGGTATGTGTATACCTGTCCGGTATTAAAATCAGTGACGTCCCGTATATATTTTTTGTGCTTTTTCTCTTTAATTTCACTTTTAAGGGATTCTAGATGTTTCTGTAGTTTAGTCTCCAAGGTGATGCATCAGGCATTGGTGGGTGGAAATCCTGGCTAATCCATGCCTGATTCATCTTCAAAAACCTCAGTCTCTCCACATTTTTGTGGACAGAAGAGTTCTCCTTGGGGTGACTATGGCTCCTGCCACACTAAACACCCGCTCTGATGGCACACTACTGGCCGGGCAGGACAGCTTTTCCAGGGCTAACTCTGCTAGTTGTGGCCACAAATCAAGGTCGGCTGCCCAGAGGTCCAGCGGATCTTCAAGGTGTGTTGGCATGGTCATGTCAAGGTATGCCACCACCTGCTGATTCTGGTCCTGCTGCTGATGAGTTGCTTTACTATGCGGGTGAAGAAAGCTACTCATCGGCGACTGTAGACTCTGCTGCTAATGGAGCTGGTACTGCTTCTGCCACCCCACCCCTCCCCAGCAGCCATGGCAGTGGAAGGTGAGTGCAGAGGGCCCCCCGAGTCAGACCTGCGAGAGGATGGACAATGGAGCAGATAGGCATCAGCCAACTGACTAAGTAGGATGTCGCTGTAGTAGGTCAGTTTGTCCTCCCTCTCAGTGGGTGTGAAAAAGGCCCTAATTTTGTGCCGGTAGCGAGGGTCCAATATGGTGTAGAGCCAGAAGTCATCCCGCTGCCGAATGGTGACAATTCGGCTGTCACTACGCAAGCAAGTGACCATGCATCGTGCCATTTGTGCAAGTGACTCGGAGGGACTCCCTGCCTCCATCTCCACTGCATACTGACACGGTGGTGTCTGGGTCCTGTGTCTCGCCTTCTTCATAACCCTCTAGCTCCTCTAGCTGCTCCTGCTCCTCCTCTTCTGTCAGATCATTAGAAAAACCATCCATCTCACGAAACCTAAGCTGTGCTCCATTGTGCCCCCCCTCCTCCTCTTCCAGTTCAGCCCTCACAGTGCTCATGAGTCTGTGAGATGTAGTCGCCTCTTCTCCAGTGCCCTGACCAGCCATCGTTTCCGACATGTGTTGTAGTAGATGAAGCAGTGGAATGACGTTGTTCATCCAGTAATCCTGGTGACTGACTAATGTGGCTTCCTCAAAGGGCCTGAGCAAACTGCAGGAGTGCCCCAATCTGCTTGGATCATCAAAAAAATCGGTGATGGCTTCTCTCTGTTCGTATAGTCGGTCCAACATTTGGAGGGTGGAATTCCAACATGTGGAAACGTCGCAAATCAGACTATGTTGGGGGATACCGTTCTGACGCTGCAGCTCAAGGAGCGTGTGCTTTGCGGTGGACAAGTGGCTGAAGTGCATGCAAAGTTTCCTTCCCATTGTTAGGATGTCTTGCAGAGGGTGGGAACACTTCATGAACCACTTCACAACCAGATTGAGCACATGTGCCATGCAGGGCGCATGGCTCAGGCTTCCTTGTTGCTTTACAGACAAGATGTTCTTCCCTTTGTTGGTCACCATGGTTCCCATTTCCAGTTTTTGTGGAGTAAGCCATGATTCGATTTCTTTATGATGGACTTTTAGCAGTTCCTTCCCTGTGGGACTCCGTTCGCCAAGGCAAACCATGTAAAGAACAGCATGACACCGCCGTGCACTGTACACATGGTATGCTGGAGGGGCACTGAGACTTGTCTGGGCAGTGGAGGCTGAGGAGACGGTGGAGGATGACGAGGTGGAGTCACACACTGTCACAGGACCAACGGCCTGAGAGCGTGGAGGCGGAAGCAGCGTGACCTGTCCAAGTTGCTGTTGTGGCTGTGCAGGAACCACATTCACCCAGTGGGCCGTAAAGGACATGAATTGTCCCTGACCGTAGTTACAGCTCCACATGTCAGGTGCTGCCGTGCATTTTGGTACATACCGACAGGCTAAAGGACTGGCCCACCTTCTCTTCCACAAAATTGTGCAGGGCTGGTATTGCCATCTTCACAAAGAAATTATGGCTTGGGACTCTCCACCTCGGCTCGGCACAAGCCATGAGCTCTCTGAAAGGTGCAGAGTCCACAACTTGAAAAGGGAGGGACTGTAGCACCAGCAACTTGGACAGGAGCACATTCAGCTTCTGCGCCGTTGGATGAGTGGGCGCATACTGTTGTCGCGGATGGATTGCTGGCGAAATTACAGACTTGAAGTAGGAAGAGCAGGAGCATCTGGAGCAACAGAAGATGGATATGACACACAGCCCCCTTAGGTTGAGGTGGTGGAGCCTTGGCTGGCTGAAACAGGGAGTGGTGGGCCACTGGGTGATGCAGCAGGCTGGATCACCACATCAGAGCCACGGTTCTCCCAGGCTGCTTTATGGTGATGCTGCATATGTCAACGCAGGGCCGTGGTGCCAACATTGGGACCCTTGTCATGCTTCACCTTCTGCCGATACATCTTGCATATGGCCATGTTAACTTCCTCTGGATGCTTGATGAAAAACTGCCACACCGCCGAGTAGCTGTTTTTCCCACCAACAGTCCACACTGATTGACTGCTACTGCCACCGACTCCAGGAACCCCTGTTTCACTACCTCCCAAGAAGGTAGGCTGCCGCAAAGCAGGTGGTCTACCCGGGGCACGTTTGGCTCCAGACTTTCCACTTCTGCCACCATGCTGACTGCCAACCATGCTACCACCTTGCTGGCTCAGCTGCTGCCTCACAGGCGACCTGCAACCCTCTTTCCTGAGGATAATGAAGCCCCTTCTGCACCCGACTCCCAAGTGCAATTGGCTTCATCACCATCGAGCTGTGTCTGCACGTCACTGATGTCCTCCTCAGGTTCCTCAACAGTGTCTGCTTCAGGGGCCTGAACGCTCGCAACACCACCTCCCACGACACTCTCCTGATCACTACTTGCCCGCCTAGCGGAGGAAGCGGCAGATGTCTCCTCCACTTCTTGGCTGGGCAGTAGCTGCTGACTGTCCTCTAGATACTTCTGTGGGGGAGGGAACCGCATAGGACAGAGGCAATGGGAGGACAGGGACTGCTCCCGGGCCACGCCAACTGAGAGTTATGTCTGAGGAACCTACCGAATGTTGACTGGGGGTGTCAGATGTCACTTGTGGATGACCGTGTTGACCAATCAATGATGGCAGATGGGTTGCTGGTCGAGACACGACCACTAGCTGATACCAGGAGCTCAGGCCTATCACTGCGACTCGTGCTGCCATTGCCCCTAGTCTGCTGCGACCTCTGCCTGATAAATTTAGGCCTCTGCCACTCCTCTGTGAATTTTCTGGCACTTCTCTGCCTGACATACTTAGTACGTATATGAGGGGAGTACAATACGCTCCACTATGCTTAAAAAAGTATTTGTGTACAACACCAGCCTGTGATTACTTTTTCCTGGCCTTTCACAGTATCTAGGCCCTCAAGACTTTAACAGGAACAAAATAGTACACCACTTAGATGTACGTATGTGGTATGCACTTATGAGGGGAGTACAATGTGCTCCAGTACGCTTAAAAAAGTATTTGTGTACAACACCAGCCGTTGTGTACTTTTGCCTGGCCTTTCACAGTATCTGGGCCCTTGAGACTTTAACAGGAACAAAATAGTACACCACTGAGATGTACGTATGTGGTATGCACTCATGAGGGGAGTACAATGTGCTCCAGTACGCTTAAAAAAGTATTTGTGTACAACACCAGCAGTACACACCCGTGCTGCAGCACACAGTTGCTGTGTACTACACCCAAAATTGCACTTTCTCTTTCTCAATCTCACTCCCTTCCCTATGAGTGCTTCTAGGAAGGATTTGGGCTTGAGCTGAATCGCTCCTGTTTTGTGCAACACACTGCTCTCTGTCCCTCTGTGCAACAGAACGCTGATGTGACTTGGAGGTGAATTATTACTGGAAAAAAGCTTTTCTGGCAACACACAGCACTGTCTGTCCCTAGCTATGTCTCTGCAATGAAAGTGAAGTGACTGGCCGCAATGCATGCATGATTCAGGGTAATCCCGCCTACCCTTGTTCCCACCTTCTCAGGATTCCTTTCCCCATGTCCCCAATGTCCCCACATGTGGATCTGCCATTTTACATGCCCTGGAGCCTTGACCGCACTAAATGGAGTTTAATGAAGCGATTCATGAGACTGAATTGCGGCAATATTCACATTCATTGCAAATCTAATTTTTCCTGAAATTCATGACCACACCTAAAGTGGAGACAAGGAGGGCGCTGTCTTTGAAAGAAAAAATGCCTGTTTTTTTTTATTCCTGGAATACCCCTTTAAATCTTCATAAAACATCTCAGTTGTCATTATAGGTCAAATCACTTTGAATGAAAAAATGCATCAAAACTACATGTAGTGTGAACTAACAACAACCCTCTTATAAGTCTCATTTGGTTAATTACACTAGCCCCTCTCTGTGCAAAGCCAGGGAATTCCTCAGAAATGGAGGCAGCATGAGAAAATAATTTCTGTACTGAAATTAATTGGAATTAATAAGGCTGAAAACCATTGCTAAAAGAGGTAAGCACAAGGCATACTGTATGCAAGAACCTCTACATTATTCTTTAACAATAGCCTTTGCTGTCCTATATTCTCAGTACTATACTCAAAATTGGTCAATTTCAGAAATCCTTAGTGCTAAGGTTTCTTTGTATTGCAGGGTAAGGTCTCAAGCACACTGCCATAGTAGTCTATATGTAGTATCCCAGTACCAGAGTGCGTCCTATCAGGTAAACATTGCTTCAGGTGTCGACGCTAGGCCCTGTTGCTCAGGTGATGCTTTAATATTTGTTATGATCTTTGTCTGTTAATTTATATTGTGTTGCACTGTACCTTTAAGGAATGTACAGGATATTAATAAGGAGGCATGATGAAGAGTGCATATGTGACCCTGGTTGCCCAAGGAGAGGCCCCTCTAGCTAGGACATGTATTGTGTAGGGGGGAGGAACTAGTTAATCAGTTTTTAGTTTAGTTCAGTGAGAGTTTTTACTGTGCTGTGTGCACAACTCAGAACTGCAGTGTGGAGAAGAGACAGCAGGAGTGTGAGGTGAATCTAAGGAAAGCCTAAATTAAATCTTCAAGAGAGTGACCACGCCATTGTGCAAGTGTTCCCCACCCAGGAGGATTCCAAAATTCCTAATTGCAAGCATAATACTCGGTGAGTCGACGGGCCACACAGAAATAGTTCATACCCTGGCTGTGAAGCATAATTGTAAGCTATCAGAACCCTAGTCGGCATGGGAGGCCTCAGCAAGAAGCCTAAAATCCCAAGAACAATACTACAAGTCACAGCAAGTGTACAGGGCTCCCAAGGGTTACACTGCATCTCCTCTACTCTAATCTGCACTGTTATAATTGATTGTAACATCTACTCCTGCCTCAGTTAACCTGATAACAACCGTGGATGAGTATAGATGTCCAGTTTGGCAACCGTTCCCGCAAATGGACGTCTATACTCGTCCATTATTCTCGTGGGTGCTGCCCAGTGCACCCACGAGATCGCGGCAGGGACTCGGCTGTATCACACAGCCGGGACTCTGCTGCACTGCCAGGACCAAAGTAAACTTCGGTCCCGGCAGTTTTAACCCTTACGGCTGTAAGTGTTATGACAGAGGGAGGGGGCTCCTCTGTCTCCTATGCAGCACCCCGCATCGCGATCACGGGGTGCTGTGTGTGGCCGCTGCTGGCCGGGGCCTGCCGGGAGTGAAGTTCACTTCACTCCCGACAGTTTAACCCTTACAGCCGTGGTCAGAAGTGACCGCGCGCTGTAAGGAGTTCTGACAGGCTCCCTCTGTCTCTCCTGCAGCACCCCGGAGCATCACGGGGTGCTGCTGCATACCTGGGCAGCCGGGGGTCCTACAAATGCTAAGTATTCCAAAGCATTAAAAAGTGTAAAAATAAATAAATAAATAATGTAAAAGTGTAAAAATAAATAAAAATGTAATAAAAGTGTAAAAAAAAAAAGAAAAAATATTAAAAATACATTTATTAAATGAATCTAATAAAAAATGCATTAATGTTTATGCATAACATTAATGCTTATGCAGAATTATAAAACTACATCCCTTCCCCTTATCCCCTTACACCCTTCCCTTCAATTCCCTGGTTGGACTTGATGGACGTATGTCTTTTTTCAACGATACTAACTATGTAACTATGTAATGTGTAGGATCGCATTGGCGGACATCCGCAGCATGTAATATGCTGTGGATGTCCACCATGTGATCCTACACATTATGCAGCAGTCACGGTAATGAGCTCCCTGCTGCGGCTGGTTAGCTTTGTGTGTCCACTCATAGCGGCGGATTTCCCACCGGCAGTCATGAGCGGACACACTGAGCTACCCAGCCGCAGCAGTGATGGATATATTCGCCATGAGCGGGTGCTTATTCCCACAACATGGCGGATATATCTATCAGGAGCCTTAACTGTCTCAGACAGACGCGTTATACTGCTAGCCGACAAAGGACTAATCAGAGAGGTCCCTGGTCCAGCCAATAACTTGTAGGGGTGCGGTCTATAAATGGGGTCACTTGTGGGGGTGGGGGTACTGTTCTGCCCTGAAAGCCAAATGGCGCTCCTCTCCTTCTGAGTCTTACCACGCGGCCAAGGAACCATATATGGCCTAAGCGGGGGTATTTACGAACATGGGACAAGCAGTTAAATAAAATATAGGGTGAATTTCTTTCAATATCAGAAGTGATGTACAAAAAATATGTCCCACAAATGATGCATTTGTGAAAAAAAGCTAGTTTAGATTTTTTAACACTGACTTTGTAATAATTCCTGCCAAAAAACTATGGTATTAAAATACTCACTGTACCCCCTAGCGAATACCTTGAGGGGTCTAGTTTTTAAAATTGTGTCATTCGGTGGTGGGGGGGGGGGTCCCATATTTTATTACTTCTCAGTTGCTGCAAACCTTGCTTAGCACATAAAAATAAGATGTACTTTTCAAATTTTCAAAATGTCAAGTAAATTTGTTAGGCCTCTAATACATCTAAAATGTGAATAATAATTTAAAGAAAAAGTTGAGAAAATAAAGTAGACATATGAAATTATAATTTTTGATAAAGAAAATAAACATTATGTATAAATATATGCAACCTATTAACGTCAAAATAACAAAAAATCGTCTTTTTTCAAAAATTTCACGGTTTCTTGCATTGTAAATAAAAAAATACTAATTATATCGATTTAACTTTTACTATTTTCATGTAGCACAACTTGTGACAAAAAAACAATGTCAGAATTGTTTTCATTGGCAAAACATTACAAGAGTTATTCTCAAATAAAGACATACATCCCAGATTTGAAAAACAGGCCTGGTCTTTGAGGGGCGTACAGGCTTAATTAGCTTGGTCCTTAAGGGGTTAAGACCCCGAGATGTCACGGGACCGGAAGGGCAGCGCACAAGCAACACACTGTTTACACAGACAGACCTGCTGTATTGCCTGAGCGTGGAGTCCTCCGCCGCGCTTGCTGAACCCCACTTCCAGCGATTGCCGGATGCCACGTCACGAAGCCGGTCACATGACTGGATCACATGACGCGGCTCCCGGGAGATCACGGGATGGAGGATTGGTGCACGCGCACTACGCCACACTCAGGATACAGAACGTAAAGTGACAACAGTGCAGTGGTATCATAACAGTGTTTCTCAACCAAGGTGCCTACAGCTGTTGCAAAACTACAACTGTCCGGACATGCTGGGAGTTGTAGATTTGAAACAGCTGGGGACACTCTGGTTGGGAAACACTGTAGTATAATATACTATATACAGTATGATGGATGAATGAATGGAATCAAACATGCACACCAACATTTCTTTACTGATGAACTAGAATTTGCTACCATTGCTGTTATTTGTTACAGGGTATTTTTCAGCTATGTGTACGTGCAGCATTTATGCCCCTCAGTAGGAGCCTTTAGCTTACAGGAAGCAATGCTTGTTTAGTCTGATCTGAGTAATAAATCCATTGACTAAGTCAAATGGGACTCATGTTTTTGTTGTTCCACTGGTGTGGTCCTCTCCAGATGGAGCTGCCACCAGCATATGTGTTATGTTTTGCTTCTGAAAGAGTTCAAGCTGCAGTGATCGGTCTTCTCATTCTTTTTCCTACAACAAGACCTTAGCTTAGGGGTAAGGACCACCAAATGTGATTTTTGTCTATTCGGAAGCTCTGCCCCATCAATAAGGCAAAAACTGCATCTTGTTTGTATATGGTAACGTTATTGTTACATGAAATGTGAGACATACATCGAATACCTATTTCAGTAGGCTGTGAACAGCATTGCCCATGAGGATTGCAGCCCACATCACTGCTATAGGTTCTGTGTCCAGTAGATATATGGAAGCCGATTTCTGGTCCTAAAACAGGTGTTGGAAAAGGGCCAGGCACAAATTCAATATAAGGAATGCCAATACTAGGGCGGTGAACAGAGACAGTGAACGAGCAGCAGTAGAACAATCCATTGAAATTGGTAGGTCCACATGTGTTCTTGCTCTTATTTATCTCATCTGTTGGCATTGTGTAATGGGAGCAGCGGACCCTATTCACTCATAGGGCATTTAGTGGCTCCATTTGGGATGTATCCGCTATTTCAAAAGCACAGTCCCTGTTTTTTAGTCCGTTTCAATTTGGCCATAAAAGAGAATAGGGTCCGCTGGTCCCGTTAACAGTATGCATCTGAATCTATACTGTCTTTTTCATTGAGCAAACCAACAGTAGTACCTCAGGGTGGGTTCATGCAGGACAAAAATGCTGCAGCTTTTTCTCCTGGATTTGCAGTAGATTTTCCAAAAGCTGAAAATTAAATAAAAAAGGGGGTGGGTTGAAAATTAGCAATTGCAGATTTTGCTGGGGATCTGCCTCTAATCTTCAGCAAAATCTAAAACAAACTTATATGTCACTGCAAATTTACGGCCGATATTTGACATCCCCATTAAACTCAGCTGATAATATGCAACAAATCTGCAATGCAACTGTCACATATATTAACCTCCCTAGCGGTACGATTCCGTCTGGAAATTTGTACCAAAAGCGGTACAATTTTTTGCATTGAAATTCCACATCTCCCCCCCCGTCACATTCCCCCTCCCTTGTAACATTTCCCCCCCCATATCACATTCCCCCCCTGTCACATTCCCCCCCCTTGTTGCATTCTCCCCCCCCTGTCACATTCATCCCCCCTGTCACATTCTCCCCCCTTGTTACACTCTCCCCCCCGTCACATTCATCCCCCCTGTCACATTCCCCCCTTGTTACACTCTCCCCCCCCGTCACATTCATCCCCCCTGTCACATTCCCCCCTTGTTACATTCTCCCCCCCCCCTTGTTACCTTCTCCCCCCTCCATGTTACATTCCACTCCCCCCCTGTCACATCCCCCCTTTGTCACATTCCTCCCCCCTGTCACATCCCCCCCCTTGTCACATTCTCCCCTCTGTCACATTCCACCCTATGTCACATACCCCCCCCCCCTTGTCACATTCCCCCCCCCCCCCCCCCTTGTTACATTCTCCCCTGTGTCACATTCCCCCCTTGTCACCTTGTCACCTTCTTGTCCTGCAGCAGCATACACTAGGTTTGCCGGCAGATTTCAAACCTAGTGTATTTGCTGCAGAACAAGCCCTTTCCCCTTCAGCCAATCACAGGCTTTACACCACTGCGGCCTGTGATTGGCTGAAAAGGGAAAGGTCCTGTAAGATGAATAGAGCAGTGAACAGAGCGCACGGAGGGGAACGACATCTTCAGGGACCGGGACTAGGTGAGCAAAAGGTTTTTTTATTTTCTTCCTTCTTACTTTTACACTTAGTTCAGGGTTTTCTACCAGGGGGCCTCCAGCTGTTGTGAAACTACTGCTCCCAGCATGCCCGGACAGCCTTTGGCTGTCCGGGCATGCTGAGAGTTGTAGTTTTGCAACATCTGGAGGCCCCCTGGTTGAGAAACACTGACTTTTAGTATATGTCTTTACCTGCTCTGGCCGGCCCCCGCAACGGGAGCCGACCCGAGCAGATAATCACATATTTTCCTGGGGGCTGCATCACTACATCGCAAAAAGCAAAAATCGCGATTTGATTGCTTTTGCGATATACTGTGCAGCCCGCACAGCAACTCTGCAATTCTACCCCGAGCGTGACTCGGGGTTACCGCTTCTAGCAGCGAAAATTAACCCCGAGTCACACTCGGGAATACCGCTAGGCTGGTTAAAGGGGTGTTCCACGTTTTTTTTTTTTACTTTTCACAGTCACCCAGAAGAATGCTGAACCTGGGGGGCTATGAAAAGACAAAAAAAGAGGTCAATCCATCCCACACATGTAACTCAAGTAAATGGACTTAAAGAGGTACTCCGATGGAAAACTTTTTTTTTTTTTATAAACTGGTGCCAGAAAGTTAAACAGATTTCTAACTTACTTCTATTAAAAAATCTTAGTCCTTCCAGTACTTTTCAGCTGCTGTTATGATCCACAGGAAGTTCTTTTCTTTTTCAATTTCCTTTTTGCCTGACCACAGTGCTGACACCTCTGTCCATTTCAGGAACTGTCCAGAGTAGGAGAAATTCCCCCATAGAAAACCTATCCTGCTCTGGACAGTTCCTAAAATGGACAGATGTGTCAGCAGAGAGCACTATAGTCAGGCAGAAAGGAAATTCAAAAAGAAAAGAACTTCCTGTGGATTACAACAGCAACTAATAATTACTGGAAGGATTAAGATTTTTTAATAGAAGTAATTTACAAATCTGTTAAACTTTCTGGCACCGTTGATAAAATGTTTTTTTTCCAGTGGAGTATCCCTTTAAGATGTAACTTTGCATCAGGAGCACCATACTGAAAAGTAATAAAAACAAAAAACTGGAACACTCCTTTAACATATCACAGATTTTTTGGCAAAGCACGTGGGTGAGATTTGTTAATACAATGCTGGTTTTTAACCCACACAATCCAGACAGACATTCTACAGCATAACCGCTAGTAAACATAGTAACAAAGTTCATAGTAACATAGTTAATAAGGTTGAAAAAAGACCATCAGGTTCAACCTATAACCCTAATGAGTCCCTACTGAGTTGATCCAGAGGAAGGCAAAAAAAAACCCCTCATACTAGAGGTAAAAATTCCTTCCTGACTCCAAATATGGCATCAGAATAAATCCCTGGATCAACGTTCTGTCCCTATAGATCTAAAATCCATAACCTGTAATGTTATTATTCTCCAAAAATGCATCCAGACCCCTTTTGAACTCTTTTACAGAGTTCACCATAACCACCACCTCTGGAGTGAATTCCACAGTCTCGCTGCTCTTACAGTAAAGAACCCCCGTCTGTGGTGGTGTAGAAACCTTCTTTCCTCTAGACGTAGAGGATGCCCCCTTGTTATAGATACAGTCCTGGGTATAAATAGATCATGGGAGAGATTTCTGTACTGTCCCCTGATATATTTATACATAGTTATTAGGTCTCCCCTAAGCCTTCTTTTTTCTAAACTAAATAACCCTAATTCTGATAATCTTTCTGGGTACTGTAGTCCTCCCATTCCCCGTATTACTCTGGTTGCCCGTCTTTGAACCCTCTCCAGCTCCACTATATCTTTCTTGTACACTGGTGCCCAGTACTGTACACAGTATTCTATGTGTGGTCTGACTAGTGATTTGTATAGTGGTAGAATTATTTCCTTGTCGTGGGCATCTAAGCCCCTATTGATGCACCCCATAATTTTATTTGCCTTGGCAGCAGCTGCCCGACACCGGTCACTACAGCTAAATTTACTGTTAACTAAGACTCCCAAGTCCTTTTCCACGTCAGTCGTCCCAAGTGTTCTCCCATTTAAAACATAATCCCAGCCCAGATTTTTTCTCCCCATGTGCATTACCTTACATTTATCAGTGTTGAACCTCATCTGCCACTTCACATCCCAAACCTCCAACCTATCCAGATCCATTTGTAACAGTGCACTGTCCTCTATTGTGTTTACCACTTAACAGAGTTTAGTATCATCTGCAATGATTGCTACTTTATTATTCAACCCCTCTACAAGGTCATTAATGAATATATTAAATAGAATAGGACCCAAGACTGACCCCTGTGGTACCCCACTAGTAACAGTCACCCAATCAGAATAAGTACCATTAACAACCACCCTCTGTTTCCTATCACTGAGCCAGGTACTTACCCACTTGCACACATTTTTCCCAGACCAACCCCTCTCATTTTATGCACCAACCTTTTATGTGGCACCGTATCAAATGCTTTGGAAAAATCCAGATATATGACATCCAGTGATTGTCCCTGGTCCAGTCCAAGCGTATCAGGTTAGTTTGACGGGACCGATCCCTCGTAAAGCTATGCTGATATGTGGTCATACATTTATTTTTATCAAGATACTCCAAAATAGCATCTCTTAGAAAAACCTCAAACAATTTACATACAACGGAGGTTAATCTAACAGGCCAATAATTCCTGGGGTCACCTTTTGACCCCTTTTAAAATATTGCCACCACATTTGCCATGAGCCAGTCCTGGAGAACAGTCCCTGTTATTATAGAGTCCCTGAATATTAAAAATAGGGGTATGTCTATTACACTACTTAATTCCTTTAGAACACGGAGGTGAATGCCATCTGGACCTGGCGATTTGTCTATTTAGATTTTTTGTAGGGGGCACTGTACTTCTTCCTGGGTTAGACAGGTGACCTGTACTGGGAAGTTTACCTTATATCACTGTATTTCACCTAGCATATAATTTCCTCTGTGAATACAGTGGAGAATGATTTTTTTTTTATATATTTGCTTTTTCCTGATCCCCGTTTATAATTTCTTCCTCATCATTATTTAAAGGGCCAACACTTTCATTTTTAATCTTTTTTGCTATTTATATATTTAAAAAACATTTTGGGGTTAGTTTTACTCTCTTTGGCAATGAGTCTTTCTGTCTCTATTTTTTGTGGCCTTTATCTGTTGTTTTTTTTTAAAATAATTTACCGTATATACTCGAGTATAGGCCGAGTTTTTCAGCACGATTTTTCGTGCTGAAAACACCCCCCTCGGCTTATACTCGAGTGAACTCCCCCACCCGCAGTGGTCTTCAACCTGCGGACCTCCAGAGGTTTCAAAACTACAACTCCCAGCAAGCTCGGGCAGCCATCGGCTGTCCGGGCTTGCTGGGAGTTGTAGTTTTGAAACCTCCGGAGGTCCGCAGGTTGAAGACCACTGCGGCCTTCAACATCATCCAGCCCCCTCTCACCCCCTTTAGTTCTGAGTACTCACCTCCGCTCGGCGCTGGTCCGGTCCTGCAGGGCTGTCCGGTAAGGAGGTGGTCCGGTGAGGAGGTGGTCCGGGCTGCTATCTTCACCGGGGGCGCCTCTTCTCCGCGCTTCCGGCCCGGCCTCAGAATAGTCACGTTGCCTTGACAACGACGCAGATACGTCATTGTCAAGGCAACGGCTCTATTCCGGGCCGGAAGCGCAGAGAAGAGGCGCCCCTAGTGAAGATAGCAGCCCGGACCACCTCCTCACCGGACCACCTCCTTACCGGACAGCCCTGCAGGACCGGACCAGCGCCGAGCGGAGGTGAGTACTCAGAACTAAAGGGGGTGAGAGGGGGCTGGATGATGTTGAAGGCCGCAGTGGTCTTCAACCTGCGGACCTCCGGAGGTTTCAAAACTACAACTCCCAGCAAGCCCGGACAGCCGATGGCTGCCCGGGCTTGCTGGGAGTTGTAGTTTTGAAACCTCTGGAGGTCCGCATGTTGAAGGCCGCAGTGGTCTTCAACCTGCGGACCTCCGGAGGTTTCAAAACTACAACTCCCAGCAAGCCCGGACAGCCGATGGCTGCCCGGGCTTGCTGGGAGTTGTAGTTTTGAAACCTCTGGAGGTCCGCATGTTGAAGGCCGCAGTGGTCTTCAACCTGCGGACCTCCGGAGGTTTCAAAACTACAACTCCCAGCAAGCCCGGACAGCCGATGGCTGCCCGGGCTTGCTGGGAGTTGTAGTTTTGAAACCTCTGGAGGTCCGCAGGTTGAAGACCACTGAGGGCGAATGATGAGAAGAGGATGATGAAGGGGGGGGGTGTGGGGATGATGAAGGGGGGTGGGGATGATGAAGGGGGGTGGGGATGATGAAGGGGGGGTGTGGGATGATTACAAGGGGATGATGAAGGGGGGATGTGTGGGATGATAAGGGGATGTGTGGGATGATGACAAGGGGATGATGAAGGGGGGATGTGTGGGATGATGACAAGGGGATGATGAAGGGGGGATGTGTGGGATGATAAGGGGATGTGTGGGATGATGACAAGGGGATGATGAAGGGGGATGTGTGGGATGATAAGGGGATGTGTGGGATGATGACAAGGGGATGATGAAGGGGGGATGTGTGGGATGATGACAAGGGGATGATGAGGATGTTAATGACGGGTCTGGATGATGACAGGGGGGGATGAGGTATTTCCCACCCTAGGCTTATACTCGAGTCAATAACTTTTCCTGGGATTTTGGGTTGAAATTAGGGGTCTCGGCTTATACTCGGGTCGGCTTATACTCGAGTATATACGGTACATTTTTCTCAATAGCTTTTCAATGCTTCTTCACTGCCTTCCTGTTTTAGTAGTTTAAATGCTTTGTTTTTGTCATTAATTGGCCCCTTAACATTTTTATTCATCCATATTGGTTTTTCTTTATTTCTGACCCTTTTATTCCCATAAGGTATATACATCTTACAGTGAGAATTTAAAGGGGTTTTCCGCCCCTGGCATCTTATCCCCTATCCAAAGGATAGGGGATAAGATGTTAGATCGCCGCGGTCCCGCTGCTGGGGACCCCGGGGATCGCAGCTGCGGCACCCCGCCATCATTACTGCACAGAGCGAGTTCGCTCTGTGCGTAATGACGGGCGATACAGGGGCCGGAACAGCACGACGTCATGGCTCCGCCCCTCATGACATCATGGCCCGTCCCCTTAATGCAAGTCTATGGCAGAGGGGCGTGACGACCGCCACGCCCCCTCCCATAGACTTGTATTGACGGGGGCGGGCCGTGCCGTCACGAGGGTCGGAGCCATGACTTAACAATGCTCCGGCCCCTGTATTGCCAGTCATTACGTGCAGAGCGATCTCGCTCTGTGCAGTAATGATAGCGGGGTGCCGCAGCAGCGATCCCCGGGGTCCCCAGCAGCGGGACCCCGGCGATCTGACATCTTATCCCCTATCCTTTGGATAGGGGATAAGATGTCTAGGGGCGGAGTACCCCTTTAAGATATTTTTAAACGTCTCCCATTTAGTGTCAGTATTCTTGTTTTTGAGGACATTATCCCAATTTATATTGTTAAGGGCTTCTCTGAGTTGATCAAACTTTGTCTTCCTAAAGTTCATTGTTTTTGTGGCCACTCGAGAGATTCCCTTATTGAAGAACAAGTTATAATGTATTATAGTATGATCACTATTTCCTAGCTGTCCTTCTACCTGCACATTATTTACTCTGTCAGGTCTTTTGATTGATATTAAGTCCAGTAGGGCGCCCCCTCTGGTCGGGCCCTGCACCATTTGGGACAGATAATTGTCTTTAGCTATAGTCAGAAACCTGTTTCCTTTTTCAGATTCACAGGACTCAGTCTCCCAGTTTATATCAGGATATCATTCTGATTTGCTGCCTTGTTTATTTGCCTCAGTAATTGATCTTCTACCTCTTCCGTTATGTTTGGTGGCTTATAGCAAACCCCTATCAGATTTTTTTAAATTTTTATTTCCATATATTTCTACCCACAATGACTCCACATTATCATTTCCCTCCCATATATGCTCCTGCAGTGCGGCCTTCAGACTCAATTTCACATAAAGACAAAATTTTCCCCTTTCCGTTTTGTCCGATCCTTCCTGAATAGACTATAATCCTGTATGTTGACCGCCCAGTCACAGCTATCGTCCAACCAAGTCTCTGTTATACCCACTATATCATAATTTTTCTCAGACATCAACCACTCCAGTTCCTCTGTTTTATTGGACAGACTTCTGGCATTAGTCAACATGCAATTCAAAGGTGTATGTTTTTTAATCCTATGAAGCCTATCCCTATTAACTATTCTAAACCCTCCCTCCGCTCCACCCCCAGGTACATAAATAAGTCCCCCCTCTCTATCTACAATATCTTCCCCCCTACGTTGTAGGTTCCCTCCCCCCCCAGTCCCTAGTTTAAACACTCCTTCACCCTTCTAGCCATCTTTTCCCCAAGCATAGCTGCACCCTCCCCATTGAGGTGCAGCCTGTCCCTATGGTAAAGCCGGTATCCGACAGCGAAGTCAGACCAGTTCTCCATGAACCCAAACCCTTCCTTCCTACACCAGCTTCTGAGCCACTTGTTTACCTCCCTAATCTCCCGCTACCTCTCTGGTGTGGCTCGTGCTACAGGTAATATTTCAGAAAATATTTCCTTGGAGGTCCTTGCCTTAAGCTTGCGGCCTAAGTCCCTGAAATAATTTTCATGGACACTCCACTTACCTCTTACTTTGTCATTGGTGCCAATATGTACCATAACTGCTGGGTCCTCTCCAGCCCCACCCTGCAACCTGTCAACCCGATCCGCGATGTGTCTGTCCCCCTAATATTTCAGTCCCCCTCTACCAGGGCCTGTCTGGCCTGCCCTGCACTCCTCCCTCCTTACTGGAGCAGACACCTCCATGGTGGTCAGACGCAAAGTCCTGCTGCAGTACTGCTAGCTCTGAAATGGCATCCCCCTCATCTGCCAACCGGGCAAACTTGTTGGGGCGTGCCAGATCAGGATTGCATACATTGTGGAAGATACACACTGGACTGCCTTTTCCAACATGGAGGCCATGCTAGATTTGGGCATTGCAAAAATTAAATAAAAAATAAAAAAATCAAATATTTCAATTAAACACGATGAATTTACAGTCCCTTAATTTTAAGTCCCTCTCACTTTTATACTTACACTCACTTGTATACTTCACACTCTTGTATACAGACACAATCACTAGCTCAGACAATCGCTTAGTGTACTTTCATTTATAGTTACCAGACACCACCTCTCTCTTCCACTGCCTGGAAGTGAATGCAAAGATTTATAAAGGTATATTTAAAGAATATTATACACTTGCCTATCAGAATATATGACTTAAAAGAGGTTTCCAGTATTTCTTAAAATTGCCTACAGACAGGGATTGGGGAGAAAAAGAAAATAAATCGTTTACTCACCTTCAGTCTGCCACTGCTCCAGCACCACTGCTGCAGTACAGGACATCATTACAGCACTTCCTTCTAGGGAACACCAGAGTGGCAAAGGTGGCGTTGAAGCAGCAGCAGACTGAGGGGTGAATTTAATTTCTTTATTTTTTTTTTACCAGGGTTACTGGAAAAGCCGGAAACCCCTTTATCGATGTACAGGTCAAAACTTTAAAATAAAATCCTGAACTGGTTTTCATCAAAGTGAAACAGAAGAGTCAAAGCCTATGTTACATGAATGCACATAGAGGAACATTCCATATTTTCCCAGTTTTATGATGTGTACAATTTGCATCTTTGGCAGCATTCTTTCATTCAGACTTCAAGTAATGTGTTGACTCATTAGAAGGTAAAAGTGAAGCATGCTCCCAGGGACGTAAGGGTTTAGCATGCCAGGCAGCTATCTAAACTGAAAACACAGATTTACTCAACAAGTCAGGAGTCAAATAAAGCTGTGTTTACTTTTTAGCCCCTAGCAGTAACAAGAATGCAACTCACACACTTCCAAGTTCCAGCACCCAAGTCACAGCCATGTTATAGCCAAATATAGGCCTTGTTTAGGAGTAGTGTATTTGTGTAGATATCTCCTGACCTAGCTATGTTTCATGTTTAATCTATACACAGACCTATGATTAATATGTATGTTGTTTAAATTGTCAATCACAATTATTTGGAAAATACACTGTTGAAAGGATAAAGGACATGACTGGGCCTCCACAGAAGGTATGTGAGCACAAAGATCAGTGTTTCCCAGCCAGTGTGCCTCCAGCTGTGGCAAAACTACAACTCCCAGCATGACTGGACTTCTATATGCTAGTGATTTTATTTGGAGGTTAACAGAATATATATTTTCCATTTGGAAATCTGTTAAGCATTAGTAGGTAGAAAAGACCAATGGATTTGCAGCTACAGATAAAGATATATGAATAATAACATAAGTTTATCAAAGCCTTGAGGATTAAATAGATAAAGCGTTAGTGTGAAAGGGAAATATGCAGAGGAAATCTGACCTATTATAAACATGGTCAGTACGATAGCAGCTGAAAAAGCAAGGTCATCTTACACTCCAATGCTAAGAGGTCACATCATCCAAGTGATTCCAGTGATCGCCACAAATAAGAAAGAACGTACAATCAATGCAGAATGTCAGCTAATAGGCTGGATGAAGGGGAACGGTCATATTTTGTGATGTCCGTTGTCTGGTTTCCATAACTGTTGATTGTTGTACATTCATTGGTACTTATGAAAGAAAGCATGAAGAATAGCTCATTCCAGTTGGATTTACAAACACAGTAAGGCTATGTGGACACACAGTTTCTGGTAAATATTTTCAGCTATACCCCCCCTCCCCAAAAAAGTATTTTTAACAAGCAAAAAAGTCTCAGACATTTTTTCTGACATTTGGAATGTTATATCATCAGTTATATCATCAGCTTTATATTTGGACCATTATTGGGTAGTTTTTAAATATTTTTTTTCAGACTTTCTAATTAGAATTTTTTTGGTTGCAGTGGAAATTATGAGGCTATTTACAAAGCAGACTTTTTGAAGTGTTTATATCCCAATAACATTCTAAAATACCTTCTATATGGCTTAAAAGAAGTCCATTTCTCATAATATTATTGTTACGCTATGCGCTCCGGCCTCACACGCTGGCCGTGAGCGCATGGTCCCCTTACCCTCTGCTGCCGACGGGGCTGGGACTCGCACTGCGGGACGCACCCGCATGCGAGCCCCAGTCTGTCACTCTCCGGGTGTTTCCCCTGCCTCTGCTTCCACCTCTCTGCTCCGGCGCACATGTCCCCGTCCCTTAGGGCATGCGCACGCCGGAGTTTAAGATTTAATGGGCCAGTACGCTCATTAGTGAAACCACCTGTGTCTTGTTGATAAATTCCTCCACCCTTCTCAGTTCTCTGCCGGATCTTTGTTGCCTTGTGCCCTAGAGAAAGCGTTCCTTTGTATTGCCCTGCCGTGTACCAGATCTCCTGCTCCTGTGACCTTGACCTTGCTTCTCTGCCACCTGCCTACTGAACTTCTGCTACGTCCCGACTACGCTACTGTGGTGCGTGCCCTGACCTACAGCTATCCTGACTACGAGTTGTCTCATCCCTTCTGTGCTTCGCATCTCTTCAGCCGCCTGTGTGGTCGAGAGGTGGCCAGGGGGTTACGACCAGGGTGTCGCCAGCAGCAGAAAGCCCATCCTGCTTTGCGGCGGGCTCTGGTGAAGACCAGCGGCATCTTAGACTCCGTTCCCTGTCGCGGTCCGAGTCATCTTCCACACAGGCCCAGCGGATCCACATACACAGGAGTTCCTGTCTTCAGAAACGTGAGTGTTACAGTAAGATCCGGCCATAGATCCCGCTGAGGAACCCCTGCCTGACTGTGGTGATCCAGTATCCTTCAATTTGTCGTCATTCTTGGCCAAATTTCGCAGTGTCTTTGAGGAACCCACATATGCCTCTTCAGCTGAGACGGCGTTGCTGAACCTGTTACGCCTAGCGCTCCGGGTCCCCGCTCCTCCCCGGAGCGCTCACGGCGTCTCTCTCCCTGCAGCGCCCCAGTCAGTCCCGCTGACCGAGAGCGCTGCACTGTCATGGCCGTCGGGGATGCGATTCGCACAGCGGGACGCGCCCGCTCGCGAGTCGCATCCCAGGTCACTTACCCGTCCCGGTCCCCTGCTGTCATGTGCTGGCGCGCACGGCTCCGCTCTCTAGGGCGCGCGCGCGCCAGCTCTCTGAGACTTAAAGGGCCAGTGCACCAATGATTGGTGCCTGGCCCAATTAGCTTAATTGGCTTCCACCTGCTCCCAGACTATATCTGCTCACTGCCCCTGCACTCCCTTGCCGGATCTTGTTGCCTTGTGCCAGAGAAAGCGTTTAGTGTGTCCAAAGCCTGTGTTACCTGAACTTCTGCTATCCATCTTGACTACGAACCTTGCCGCCTGCCCCCGACCTTCTGCTACGTCTGACCTTGCCTCTGCCTAGTCCTTCTGTCCCACGCCTTCTCAGCAGTCAGCGAGGTTGAGCTGTTGCTAGTGGATACGACCTGGTTGCTACTGCCGCAGCAAGACCATCCCGCTTTGCGGCGGGCTCTGGTGAACACCAGTAGCCTCTTAGAACCGGTCCACCAGCACGGTCCACGCCAATCCCTCGCTGACACAGAGGATCCACTACCTGTAAGCCGAATCGTGACAGTAGATCCGGCCATGGATCCCGCTGAGGTGCCGCTGCCAAGTCTCGCTGACCTTACCACGGTGGTCGCTCAGCAATCGCAGCAAATTGCCCAACAAGGACAGCAGCTGTCGCAGTTGACCGCCACGTTACAGCAACTTCTGCCTCTGCTACAGCAGCAACCATCTCCTCCGCCAGCTCCTGCACCTCCTCCGCAGCGAGTGGCCGCTCCTAGCCTCCGCTTGTCCCTGCCGGACAAATTTGATGGAGACTCCAGACTCTGCCGTGGATTTTTGTCTCAGTGTTCCCTGCATATGGAGATGTTGTCGGACTTGTTTCCTACAGAACGGTCTAAGGTGGCGTTCGTAGTGAGCCTTCTTTCAGGAAAGGCCTTGTCTTGGGCCACACCGCTCTGGGACCGCAATGATCCTGCCACAGCCACAGTCCAGTCCTTCTTCGCTGAAGTCCGGAGTGTCTTCGAGGAACCAGCCCGAGCTTCTTCTGCCGAGACTGCCATGCTGAACCTGGTCCAGGGTAATTCTTCAGTGGGCGAGTACGCCATCCAATTTCGTACTCTTGCTTCCGAATTATCATGGAATAACGAGGCTCTCTGCGCGACCTTTAAAAAAGGCCTATCCAGTCGCATCAAGGATGTGCTGGCCGCTCGAGAGATTCCTGCCAACCTGCAAGATCCATTTGGCCACCCGCATTGACATGCGTTTTTCTGAGAGACATCAGGAGCTCCGCCAGGAAAAAGACTTAGATCTCTGGGCACCTCTCCCACAGCATCCTTTGCAGTCTACGCCTGGGCCTCCCGCCGAGGAGGCCATGCAAGTGGATCGGTCTCGCCTGACCCAGGAAGAGAGGAATCGCCGTAGGGAAGAAAATCTCTGTCTGTACTGTGCCAGTACCGAGCATTTCTTGGTGGATTGCCCTATCCGTCCTCCACGTCTGGGAAACGCACGCACGCACCCAGCTCACGTGGGTGTGGCGTCTCTTGGTTCTAAGTCTGCTTCTCCACGTCTCACGGTGCCCGTGCGGATTTCTCCCTCAGCCAACTCCTCCCTCTCAGCCGTGGCCTGCTTGGACTCTGGTGCCTCTGGGAATTTTATTTTGGAGTCTTTTGTGAATAAATTCCGCATCCCGGTGACCCGTCTCGTCAAGCCGCTCTACATTTCCGCGGTCAACGGAGTCAGATTGGATTGTACCGTGCGTTACCGCACAGAACCCCTCCTGATGTGTATTGGACCCCACCACGAAAGGATTGAGTTATTCGTCCTTCCCAACTGTACCTCTGAGGTCCTCCTCGGTCTGCCATGGCTCCGGCTTCATTCTCCCACCCTTGATTGGACCACCGGGGAGATCAAGAACTGGGACTCTGCCTGCCATAGGAAGTGCCTCTCCCCCCCTCCCAGTCCCGTCAGGCAAGCCTCAGTGCCTCCTCATGGCCCCCGTCCTGGTGACACACTGCCCCGTGCCAGGCTTCGCCCTCTGCCCTCCCTCCCCATTCCCACTCCTGCTGTACTGCCTGCCGTTGAGGAAACCCTCCATTCTTTCCCGGTGTCCTCATCCCAGGGGAGGCAGTTACCGGACAAAGAAAAGGGGAGACCTAAGGGGGGGGGTACTGTTACGCCTAGCGCTCCGGGTCCCCGCTCCTCCCCGGAGCGCTCACGGCGTCTCTCTCCCTGCAGCGCCCCGGTCAGTCCCGCTGACCGAGAGCGCTGCACTGTCATGGCCGTCGGGGATGCGATTCGCACAGCGGGACGCGCCCGCTCGCGAGTCGCATCCCAGGTCACTTACCCGTCCCGGTCCCCTGCTGTCATGTGCTGGCGCGCGCGGCTCCGCTCTCTAGGGCGCGCGCGCGCCAGCTCTCTGAGACTTAAAGGGCCAGTGCACCAATGATTGGTGCCTGGCCCAATTAGCTTAATTGGCTTCCACCTGCTCCCAGACTATATCTGCTCACTGCCCCTGCACTCCCTTGCCGGATCTTGTTGCCTTGTGCCAGAGAAAGCATTTAGTGTGTCCAAAGCCTGTGTTACCTGAACTTCTGCTATCCATCTTGACTACGAACCTTGCCGCCTGCCCCCGACCTTCTGCTACGTCTGACCTTGCCTCTGCCTAGTCCTTCTGTCCCACGCCTTCTCAGCAGTCAGCGAGGTTGAGCCGTTGCTAGTGGATACGACCTGGTTGCTACTGCCGCAGCAAGACCATCCCGCTTTGCGGCGGGCTCTGGTGAACACCAGTAGCCTCTTAGAACCGGTCCACCAGCACGGTCCACGCCAATCCCTCGCTGACACAGAGGATCCACTACCTGTAAGCCGAATCGTGACAGAACCTCTGTCAAGGGAATTCTACCGTTGGTGACTACGTGGTTCAGTTCCGCATTCTAGCCTCTGAACTTGCCTGGAATGAAGAGGCCTTGTGTGCCACATTTAAAAAAGGACTGTCAAGCAGGATTAAAGATGCCCTTGCACCACGAGATCCTCCATATTCTTTGTCTGAACTTATCCACTTGGCCACATGCATTGATGTGCGTTTTGCCGAAAGACAGGAGGAATTGCGCTTTGAGAGGGAATCTGCCCGCCTGACACCTGTGTCCCAATGTTCTCCTCTTCTGTCTCTTGCACCTCTTGTCAAAGAGGTTATACAAGGAGATCGTCCTCGTCTTACGCAGCAGGAGAGGTCACGATGATGCAACGAGAATTTGTGTTTGTACTGTGCTAGGCCGGAGCACTTTCTCAAGGACTGTACTGTTCATCCGCACCTAGGGTATGTGGGAGAGGCGTCCCTGGGTGTGAATACTACCTCTCCACGCTTAACTATTTCTGTACAAGTCTTCGCTTCAGCCAAGTCTTCCTTCAGCGCTACAGCATTTTTGGACTCCGGATCTGCAGGTGATTTTATTGATGCAACTTTAGTCCACAAGTATCATCTTCCTCTTACTCGGCTTGCAAAGCCCTTGTTCATCTTCTCTGTAAATGGACAAAATCTGGACTGTAAGGTTCACTTCCGTACTGAATCTCTCGTCATGCAAGTGGGAGTATCGCTTAAAGAAAACATGGAATTCTATGTTCTGCCACACTGTACTGAGATTCTTCTTGGTCTTCCTTGGCTGCAACGCCATTCCCCGCAACTGGATTGGAGAACTGGAGAAATAATTCGCTGGGGACAATCCTGTCAACATTTTTGCCTCCAATCTGCTCTGTGTAAAGTTGATTCTCGACCTCCACCTTTACCTGGCCTACCGCCATCTTACCAAGATTTCTCGGATGTCTTCTGCAAGAAACAGGCTGAGTCTCTGCCTCCACATCGTCCTTACAACTGCCCTATTGATCTTCTGCCTGGTACCACTCCTCCTCGTGAAAGGATATATCCTCTTTCAGTTCCTGAGACCAAAGCCATGGCTGAGTATATCCAGGAGAATCTCCAAAAGGGATTTATCCGTAAGTCCTCCTCTCCTGCAGGAGCAGGTTTCTTCTTTGTAGGGAAGAAGGATGGCTCACTCCGTCCATGCATTGGCCACAGGGGACTTAACAAAATCATGGTCAAGAACTGTTACCCTTTACCTCTTATCTCAGAACTTTTTGACCATTTACGTGGTGCCAAGGTCTTCTCCAAGCTGGACTTACGCAGTGCGTATAATCTCATTCGTATCCGCAAGGGAGATGAATGGAAAACGGCCTTCAATACTCGTGACGGACATTTTGAGTATCTTGTTATGCCATTTGGTCTCTGCAATGCTCCAGCCGTTTTCCAGGAATTCGTTAATGATATCTTCCGTGATCTTCTTTACACCTGTGTTGTCATATACCTTGATGACATCCTGATCTTCTCTTCCAACTTAGTGGAGCATCGTACTCATGTTCGTCTTGTTCTTCAGAGACTACGGAAGAATCATCTCTACGCCAAATTGGAGAAATGCCTGTTCGGAAAGTCTAGTCTTCCGTTTCTTGGCTACATTGTCTCCCATCAGGGCCTGCAGATGGATCCAGATAAGTTATCTGCTGTTTTGGATTGGCCTCGTCCCTTGGGCCTATGTGCAATTCAACGCTTTTGTGGATTTGCTAACTATTATCGTCAGTTTATCCCACAGTTTTCATCCTTGGTTGCTCCTATTGTAGCTCTCAATAAAAAAGCATCCAATCCTAAGTCTTGGCCTCGAGAGGCTGAAGAGGCCTTCGCCCGTTTAAAGTCTGCTTTGCCTCTGCTCCCATGCTTACAAGACCTGATCCAGAGAGGCCCTTTGCATTGGAGGTTGATGCCTCATCTATTGGAGCGGGAGCCGTCCTCTCACAGAAAAACGCCAAGAGTGTAACTTGTGGGTTTTTCTCCAAGACTTTCTCTCCTGCTGAGAGGAATTACTCCATTGGAGATCGTGAACTCCTCGCTGTTAAGCTAGCTTTGGAGGAATGGCGACATTTACTGGAAGGTTCTTCTCATCGGGTCAGCATCTACTCCGATCATAAGAATCTTCTATACCTTAAATCTGCTCAGCGTTTGAACCCCCGCCAGGCAAGATGGTCACTGTTCTTTTCCCGTTTCAACTTCTTTATTCACTTCCGTCCTGCAGACAAGAACATCAGGGCTGATGAACTCTCCAGGTCCTCTGACGTCATTGGTTTGGACTCCACGCCTAGGCACATTATTCCTCCTGACGCTCCTGCCGAGATTCAGCAAATTCCTCCGGGAAAATCCTTTGTGCCCACCAGATTGAAACGCAAGGTCTTGAAATGGGGTCATTCTTCCTTGACAGCAGGACATCCTGGAATACGCAAGACCCTACTTCTTATTTCCCGGTACTACTGGTGGCCCCAACTTGAACGTGATGTTTCTGATTTTGTTCGGTCCTGTGTAACTTGTGCTCGTGACAAAACTCCTCGGCAAAGACCTGCAGGACTCTTACAGCCTTTACCCATTCCAGAGACTCCCTGGTCCCATATCGCCATGGATTTCATCACCGATCTGCCACCTTCTCATAATAACACTGTCATCTTGGTCGTGGTAGATCGGTTTTCCAAGATGGCTCACTTCATTCCTCTACCAGGTCTTCCTTCTGCTCAACAGCTGGCAAAGTACTTCTTGTCGCATGTCTTTCGTTTACATGGTCTTCCACAACATATCGTTTCAGATCGAGGTGTGCAGTTTGTCTCTAAGTTCTGGCGAGCCCTTTGTAACCGTCTGGACATCAATCTGAACTTCTCCTCGGCCTACCACCCTCAGTCCAACGGTCAGGTGGAAAGGGTCAATCAAATCCTTGAAACTTATCTTCGGCATTTTGTTTCAGCTTGCCAAGATGATTGGGTTGACCTTCTCCCCTGGGCTGAATTCTCATATAATCTTATCTTTTGTTGTCTACGGACTCCATCTCCATCCTCCTCTTCCTCTCCCAGTCTCCTCCGGTGTGCCTGCTGTTGATGAGCTGGTCCGTGACTTCTCCACCATCTGGCAACAGACCCGACAGTCATTGGCCCAGGCTTCTTCACGCATTAAGGCGCAAGCGGATCCTTCTCTCCTGGTTACATGGTGTGGCTTTCATCCAAATACATCCGCTTCAAGATCCCATGTTACAAGCTCGGTCCCTGCTACCTTGGTCCCTTCCAGATTCTACAAAAGATCAATCCTGTTTCCTACAAACTCCGTCTACCTGCTACGTTACGTATTCCCAATTCCTTCCACGTCTCTCTCCTCCAGCCTCTTGTTGTAAACCGGTTTTCTTAGAAGAATCCTCCCCCAACACCTGTCTCCGGCTCATCAGATGTCTACAAAGTTAAGCAGATCCTTTCTGCATAAACTGTGAGAGGTTAACAATTTTTTCTTGGGAACCTGAGGAGAATATCCTGGACCGTGACCTTCTCAGAAGTTTCCTCTCTCGTATAAGGAGGGGGAGACCAAAGGGGGGGGGTACTGTTACGCTATGCGCTCCGGCCTCACACGCTGGCCGTGAGCACATGGTCCCCTTACCTTCTGCTGCCGACGGGGCTGGGACTCGCACTGAGGGACGCATCCGCATGCGAGCCCAAGTCCGTCACTCTCCGGGTGTTTCCCCTACCTCTGCTTCCATCTCTCCTAAGATTTAAAGGGCCAGTACGCTCATTATTGTAACCACCTGTGTCTTGTTGATAAATTTCTCCACCCTCCTCAGTTCTCTGCCGGATCTTTGTTGCCTTGTGCCCTAGAGAAAGCGTTCCTTTGTATTGCCCTGCCGTGTACCAGATCTCCTGCTCTTGTGACCTTGACCTTGCTTCTCTGCCGCCTGCCTACTGAACTTCTGCTACGTCCCGACTACGCTACTGTGGTGCCTGCCCTGACCTACAGCTATCCTGACTACAAGTTGTCTCATCCCTTCTGTGCTTCGCATCTCCTCAGCCGCCTGTGTGGTCGAGCTTTTGCCGAGAGTTATAACCTGGGTGTCGCCAGCAGCAGCAAGCCCATCCTGCTTTGCGGCGGGCTCTGTTGAAGACCATTGGCACCTTAGACTCCGTTCCCTGGCACGGTCCAAGTCATCTTCCACACAAGTCCAGTGGATCCACATACACCGGAGTTCCTGTCTTCAGAAACGTGAGTGTTACAATTATGTCCATAATAATTATGGACATTTATAATTTAATGTCAACTCCCAGACGTTTTTCTGTTGAATTCAATGGTACAAAAAAGTTATTTTTTTTTCTTTTTTTCTTCAGATGTAAATCAGACATTTTTGTGACATTTTACATCTCCCAAAAAAAAAAAAAAAAAAAAGGCCCAAAAATGTGTGTCCATATACAGGTGAAACTCAAAAAATTAGTATATCGTGCAAAGTTCATTTATTTCAGTAATGCTACTTAAAAGGTGAAACATATATGGCTTACAGCTCATGAAAACCCCAAATCCCACCCAATTACTATGATTTGGGGAGCCATGTCATTTGCTGGTGTTGGTCCACTGTGCTTCATTAAGTCCAGGGTCAATGCATCCATCTACCAGGAGGTTTTGGAGCTCTTAATGCTTCCTTTCCTTTTAAGTTGGATAACTGAAATACAATGGACTTTTGCATGATATTCTAATTTTTTGAGTTTCACCTGTAGAATGTACCAATCACTTTTGGCTGAACATAGCTATTCCATGAGCCTCCTCCACAAGCATTCATGCTACAATTGGCAAGTGTTCATGTTTATTTCAAAAGGGTCAGGAAATAAGTGGCTGCCAAAAAGCCTCTTTCATTGCTTCTCTTATATGTTTATAGGTTAAAATCCAATCAGTCTGATTCTTCTTCTTCCTGATAACATATATAAGGGAAATATTGGACAAGCATCCAGAAACCATAGACATGAGATTGTTAATAGATCCCAACCATAGTAGTCAACATCTCATGAGCATGGTCCACTTTAATACAATAAATGGAAGTTCCATTCAGCAGTATTACCAAAGTTTCTGCCTGAGCAGGTGATATTACTGTGACATAGGACATAGTAAAACTATTTCTAAGCTAAATATGTAGCAATTCGGTGAAAATTTTAAACACACACAATAGATGAAGATTAATATTTAAAAATGTATAGTGTAGTTGTGCATTACAGCTGTATTATTATTTTGTATTTGTATTTGTGGTGAGCACATGTCAATTCATGAAACACAAGCCTCTACCCCACCAGCACCCCTGACCTGGTAGATAGTGGCAAGATGGACACAAATAAAATTAGGCATTCATTCATTTGCAGGCTTCGATGGCAAGGTTTGCTGAAGGAAATCAAGGGAGGACTTAAAGAAGATATCCCATGCAGCAAAGAAAAAAAAAATACCTAGCCATTCCATAGTATATTCACCTACCCCCTCTCTGACATGTTTGTGATTTTTTTTCCGGCCCCCATTCACCAGCTATTCAGCTCATAAATTCCAGTTACTTCCTGGTTATGGTGGCTATGCCTGTGATCTCAAAGACTACATTTCCCTGCATGCACTGCTCTCATTTCCTGCTCTCAGCTGCCTGAGCAGAGAACTTGTTACCTCCCCTAACTTATGTTAGTCCCTCCCACAGCTCTGCTAGCCACTCCCACCTAACACTGAGCTCCAATCATAGCCCTATACAGCAGGGTGGCCACGAGGAAACAAAATGTAATCTCAGTGCTCAGAGAGAGGGACCCTGGAGTAGAAGCTGCAGTTTTACACTGTAAAATCCTTCCCTCCCCCTCCTCCTCTCAGTGAAATAGCTTTACACTGGCACAATCACCTCCCCCCTTCTCTGCCCTGCACTCCTCTCTCCCCAGTGCTCAGTGTGACAGCTCCCTCCCCTCCCCCTCTCCTCCGTTCTCAGTGTAAAAACATTAGCAAGGAGAGGGAATCAGCCTGTTTGCTGACTCTGCTATGATCTGAATCAGCCGGCATATAGGCAGTGCTGCTCAGCCAATCACTGCAGAACAGAGGGAGGACAGTGTGAATATTCATCAGATGGGAGGGGCTAAGGCCGAGCTCAGGCAGCTCTCTGCAGCACAGGGGTTTTCTGGGTAATTGTCACGTCACGGCCCCTGGATGCTGCTGATAACAGCCTGAATAGGGGGTCGAAAGTCATGAAAACCTGGAACAGCTGAATTTCCTGTCAGACAGAAGAATGCAGATAAAGCTGGTTTCTAAGCAGCATTGGTATTGGAAGTGATTTACAAACCTATATAACTTTACCTTCTGCACTAAAAGCTGAACAATTGTTTACTGTGAGACTTGTCCTTTAACCCCTTGGGGACAGAGGGTTTTTCCGTTTTTGCACTTTCGTTTTTTCCTCCTTACCTTTTAAAAATCATAACTCTTTCAATTTTGCACCTGAAATCCATATGATGGCTTATTTTTTGTGCCACCAATTCTACTTTGTAATGACATCAGTGAAACGGAAAAAAAATCATTGTGCGACAAAATTGAAGAAAAAAATGCCATTTTGTAACTTTTGGGGGCTTCCGTTTCTACACAGTACATTTTTCGGTAGAAATTACATCTTATCTTGATTCTGTAGGTCCATACAATAAAAATGATACTCTTCTTATATAGGTTTGACTTTGTCGTACTTCTGGAAAAATCATAACTACATGCAGGAAATTGTATATGTTTAAAATTGTCATCTTCTGATCCCTATATCTTTTTTATTTGTATTGATCTGACTTTTTGATCACTTTTTATCAATTTTTTTATGATATGAAAAGTGACCAAAAAGACACTATTTTTTGCGCGTACGCCATTGACCGTGCAGTTTAATTAACAATATATTTTTATAATTCTGACATTTTTGCACACAGTGATACAACATATGTTTATTTTTATTTACACTGGGTTTTTTTAAATGGGAAAAGGGGGGTGATTCAAACTTTTATTAGGGAAGGGGTTAAATGATCTTTATTCACTTTTTATTTTTCACTTTTTTTTGCAGTGTTATAGCTCCCATAGGGACCTATAACACTGCACACACTGATATTTTACATTGATTAAAGGTTTCTCATAGGAAACCATTGATCAATGATTCTGCCGCTTGACTGCTCATGCCTGGATCTCATGCACTGAGCAGTCATTCGGCAATCGGACAGTGAGGAGGAAGGTAGGGGACCCTCCTGCTGTCCTGTAAGCTGTTTGGGATGCCGCGATTTCATTGCGGTGATCCCGAACAGCCCCCTGAGCTAACCGGCAATGGTTTACTTTCACTTTAGATGCATCAAAAGAGTTAATAGCGCACGGCACCACGCGCGGCCCTGCGTTATAGACAAGAAGTGGGCGGAGGGCATACAGGTACTCCCTCTGTCCCCCAACAGGTGAAAGGGGTACTCCAGTGGAAAACAATTTTTTTTTCCAAATCAACTGGTTCCAGAAAGTTAAACAAATTTGTAAATTTCTTCTATTAAAAATTTTTATCCTTCCAGTACTTATCAGCTGCTGTATGCGCCAGAGGAAGTTGAGTTATTCTTTTCTCTATGACCACAGTGCTCTCTGCTGACACCTCTATGTCAGCTATTGTCCGGAGCAGGAGAGGTTTGCTATGGGAATTTTCTCCTACTCTGGACAGTTCCTGACACGGACAAAGGTGGCAGCAGAGAGCACTGTGGTCAGACAGAAAAGAACAACTCAAATTCCTCTGTAATATAAAGCAGTTGATAAGTACTTGAAGAATTAAGATTTTTTAATAGTACTTTACAAATCTGCTTAACTTTCTGGAGCCAGTTGATTTGAAAAAAAGTACCCCTTTAATGCATTGGTGGAAAACAGCAGGGAAGAGGAGAAGGAAGTAAGCTTGCGCAGTAGGAGAAGTCAACTTTGGGGAAGCATTCAGCCTTATGTGTTCGACATACCTAACCTTATGAAGAAGCTGCTTGTTGTTTAGACATTGTTTGCTGGTGGTACCATCCATCACTGCACATGTTTAGGGGTTGACAACTAAGATTAAATTTAAGTTAAATATTGTATTATGATGTTAGTAATGAAGCAGGGGACAAGAAGAGAAGGAAATTCCGTTTTGAGTCCCTTTTCCCATGTGTAAATGTAGATTGGCTTTATAAACTTAACACACTGGATAGCAATCACTGTTGGTGTTGTGGTTGTTCCCTTGTCACCCATTTCCACTTGACGTGCCCAACCATTAAATCCTTTTGTGATTCAGTTTTAGCTACCATAAATTTAATTGGCACACTTTTCCAGTGGTGACTCCTCTGTTACTCCTTTGGGTACCAATTTCCTCCTTTCAACCAAAGAGGTCTGACCAGACTACTCATATGATAACTGCTGCTAAACTACTTATACCAGCCAAGTGGCGCTCTTTCAACCCCCCAAGTGGCACTCAGTTGATTAAGACATGGTGGCTAGAATGGACAGCCTGTGTCATATGGAGTAATTGGCAATTTAAAAAAATGTCACACAAAAACTTTATCAGAGTTTGGGCTCACCAAAAAAGTTTAGAGGTCTAGAAGGCCCTTCCCTACATGATGTGTGTTAATACATCCTACCCTCATGTTATAACAATTTCCAAACCTTCCCCTCCCCTTCTATGTTAAAAATTCTAAACCCTTGACCATTTCAATATTTTTAAATCTAAACTACAGAAAAATATACATAATTTGTATCAGGCGAAAATGTCTAAACTATTAAAATAAAACAGTATTTGTCCAGCATGGTAAATGGCATAAAGGTAAAAAAAAAAAAAAAAAATACCAAATGCCAAAACTTAGACTTTTGGCTTTTATCATCCTTGGAATAAAAAGCAATAAAAATGTATAATCTATATTAAAAGTGTACAAACAAGAATTACAGATCTCTATGTAATCCTGATATAGATTTTATAAGATGAAACAATGTGGTTGTGATGTTATCAGACAAAATAATTCTAATGAAAGGCTTGCTCCTGAAACACATCATATGACATTTACATACGACTATATTAGCATAAACAGCACAGACAGTAAAAAGTACAAGCAACAAAAATTACATAACTTTGCATGTAAATAGCACAGCATCATGTGACCTATATCACACTATAAATGTCATCATGTGGTCCAAGTTTTATTCTGTACTTTAAATCCCTAGCGGCCAGTTAAGCTATTTTTTGTATTTGTCTTGTTTCCAGTTGGCATTTCTAGAATTTGGCATTTATGTGTCATATGTGCAGTTCTGGTTTTCTCATAGACTTGTTTCTTTGCTGTTAGTCAGGCTCCTTTAGTGAAATAATCAGAGCACAAACTATTAAGCGGGTGAATGTAATTTTTGTCCTGCCGGTGCAACCACACAGGATGTGCATAGGAATAGTATACCCCTAAGGCATCTGCTATTGGAGATGACAACATTATCAGGACCCCCATACTCCCAATGAGCAAGGGTTTCCAGTGATTAGACACCTATGGCTTATCCTATGCAATTGTCATGAACAATAAATTCTGGAATGCCACTTGCCACCAATGTGCACCATGAGTCCAGTTGCATTAATGGAATATGGAGAATGAATTTCATTTTCCCTGAACCATTGTTGATAAGCATATCTTTTTCACAAATACATGGGTCACAATAAGGTATCACCATAAAAATCCTTATAAGTGTATGTTTATGTATGAAAAGGGCTGGGTTCACACACTGTTAAATTGAAAGAAAAACAGGTATTAAAAAATTGTCTGATTTTTATCTACATTGCAATTATGAACAATTAGAGTTGAGTGAAAAAGTTCAAATGCTGAGCGTAGGCCTGGCTGGTAGGAGCAGTAGCAATTGTCATGGTGAACTGGTGGTAGTTATATCCAACAGACTGTGGTGGATTGGTTGTAGTTGTAGTAGCCAGTAGACAGGACAGCAGGTAGTGGTGAACTGGTGGGACTTATAGTAGCCAGTGGACAGCAAGCACTGGTGGACTAGTGGGGGCTGTAGGAGCCAGCAGACATCAGGCAGTGGTAAACTGGTGGGAATTATAGTAGACAGCGGACAGGACAGTAGGCAGTGATGGACTGGTGGGAGCAGCAGTAGCCAGTGGACAGCAGGGGTGGTGGTAGTAGGAGAGCAAAGGAGATTTAAATTCCTCACTGATCCATGCCTGATTCATTTTAACAAAAAAAAAAAAAATTCATGTTGCTGGCAGACAATATTGTTTCCTTAGGACACAGTATCACATTTTTTGCATGTGTAGAAAAAATATTTTATGTCTAACTAAACCCAGAAAACATATGTAACTTGGCCTAAAATGTGTATTCCACATTAATTAAATGCTTTTAATGCATATTTATGTTAAAGACAGGTAGAAATACTATATGTTTGATTAAAAACAAAAATTCCACATAAATTGGACTAAACCTACTTTCACACTGCTGCTGGGCTCTTCCACAAACATCCGTTAAGGGTCTCTTTTTTTTGGCCTTTAACGGTCGTTAGTGTAACGCAGCCCAACGGGAGGCATAACGGGCACAGAGTATCCCATTCACCTGAATGGGATTCTCTGGTGTCCGTTATTGCGGCGGTTATTCCGCCGGAAGATAGAGGGAGAAAAAGACATCACAAGTGCTAATTTTTCTCCCTCTATCTTCAACAAATCCGCTACTGGCAGGCAGTAGCGGTAGTGTGAAAGGAACCTAAAATGTGTTTTTCATGTTCACTATTAACACTTTTATTACGTATTTATATTATACCCAGGTAGAAATAAAACATGTTTGATTAAACCTGGAAAATACATGTAACTTGGCCTTAGATGCCTATTAAGTGTTCTGTCTCAATGCTTTCAATGCATAGTTATGTTACCATACAGGTTAGCCCACTGCTTTGTTCAGCTTGCTTTGTATTGTAATGTTATAGCTTTTATTGGCTTTTTCTGCAGTGGCACTGCTGGGATCTGTAGAGCACCAACTGGACACAGTAATGCAGGTGACAGGAGGTCACTGTTTGGCTAAGTTTCTACTTGTTTTTTTTTTTTTTCTGGCAATTTTTGGAAAACTGTCACTGCAGTTTTTGAGCCAAAGTCTGAAGTGGATCCATAAGGGAGGAGAAGTGTAAGTCCTTCCTTTATATTTCCCATTCCTTTTGAATACACTTCTGGCTTTGGCTCAAAAACTCCAGTGGAAGTTTTCCAAAAACTGCCAGAAAAAAAAACATGTGGAAACTTAGCCTTTGAGGTCAGTCCACTTATTAATGCTTTTCTCAGATTGCTTTGTATTGTAATGTGATAGCTTTTATAGGTTCATTCTGCAGTGACACTTCTGGGATCTGTAGTGCACCAACTGGAAGTAGTAATGCAGGTGACAGGTCACTGAGGTCAGCTCACTAATTAATTCTTTGCTCTGCTTTCATTCTATTGGATTTGTGTAAGCTTTCTGAAATCAGTAGTTCCTGTGAACTATCTTCTCTCTCTGTTTTATCTCCAAGATGGCAGCCGCAATGCCTCTTAAACCTACCCCTATGCTATCTCCTGATTGGCCTGGGAGCTATATGTCACATAATGCAAACTATGATAGACTTACTTAGGGTCATGTGATCTTGCTGCTAGCTGCAAGATATGCTTGGCTGCCCTGATGTCATTTCATCTCAGTAATTCTAGTACTGCCTCCATTCATTTAACCCCTTAAGGACCCGGGGTTTTTGCATTTTCGTTTTTTCCTCCTTACCTTTAAAAAATCCTAATTTTGCACCTAAAAATCCATATGATGGCTTATTTTTTGTGCCACCAATTCTACTTTGTAGAATCAGTCATTTTACCCAAAAATCTACGGCGAAACGGCAAAAAAATCATTGTGAGACAAAATTGAAAAAAACAACGCAATTTTTTTTTATTTTGGGGGCTTCCGTTTCTACACAGTACATTTTTTGGTAAAAATGACACCTTATCTTTATTCTGTAGGTCCATACAATTAAAATGATACCCTAATTATATAGATTTGATTTTGATTAACCCCTTAAGGACTTAGCCCTTTTTCACCTTAAGGACTCGGCCGTTTTTTGCAATTCTGACCACTGTCACTTTAAACATTAATAACTCTGGAATGCTTTTACTTATCATTCTGATTCTGAGGTTCTTTTTTCGTGACATATTCTGCTTTAACACAGTGGTAAAATGTTATGGTAACTTGCATCCTTTCCTGGTGAAAAATCCCAAAAGTTGATGAAAAAAATGAAAATTTTGCATTTTTCTAACTTTGAAGCTCTCTGCTTGTAAGGAAAATGGATATTCAAAATATTTTTTTTTGGGTTCACATATACATGTATGTCTACTTTATGTTTGCATCATAAAATTTATGAGTTTTTACTTTTGAAAGACACCAGAGGGCTTCAAAGTTCAGCAGCAATTTTTCAATTTTTCACAAAATTTTCAATCTCAATATTTTTCAGGGACCAGTTCAGTTTTGAAGTGGATTTGAAGGGTCTTCATATTAGAAACACTCCATAAATGACCCCATTATAAAAACTACACCCCCAAAGTATTAAAAATGACATTCAGTCAGTGTTTTAACCCTTTAGGTGTTTCACAGGAATAGCAGCAAAGTGAAGGAGAAAATTCAAAATCTTCATTTTTTTACACTCGCATGTTCTTGTAGACCCAATTTTTGAATTTTTGCAAGTGGTAAAAGGAGAAAATTTTGTATTTACTTGTATTCGTAGCTCAATTTCTCTTGAGTAAGCACATACCTCATATGTCTATGTAAAGTGTTCAGCGGGAGCAGTAGAGGGCTCAGAAGGGAAGGAGCGACAAGGGGATTTTGGAGAGAACATTTTTCTGAAATGGTTTTTGGGGGGCATGTCACCTTCAGGAAGCCCCTAGGGTGTCAAAACAGCAAAAAAAAAACACATGGCATACCATTTTGGAAACTATACCCCTCGGGGAATGTAACATGGGATAAAGTGAGCCTTAATACCCCACAGGTGTTTCATGACTTTCACAAATGTAAAAAAATATATATATATATATATATATATATTTTACCTAAAATGCTTGTTTTCCCAAAAAATTAAAATTTTTAAAAAGGGTAATAGCAGAAAATAGCCCACAAAATTTGAAGCCCAATTTCTCCCGATTCAGAAAACACCCCATATGGGGGTGAAAAGTGCTATGCTGGCGCACTACAGGTCTCAGAAGAGGAGTAGTCACATTTGGCTTTTTGGAAGCAAATTTTGCTCTGGGGGTATGCCGCATTTAGGAAGCCCCTATGGTGCCTTGACAGCAAAAAAAAAAACCACATGGCATTTTATTTTGGAAACTACACCCCTTGGGGAACGTAACAAGGGGTTAAGTGAACCTTTATACCCCACAGGTGTTTCACGACTTTTGCATATGTAAAAAAATAAAAAATAAATTTTACCTAAAATGCTTGTTTTCCCAAAAATCTTACATTTTTAAAAAGGGTAAAAGCAGAAAATACCCCCCAAAATTTGTAACACAATTTCTCCCGAGTACGGCGATACCCCATATGTGACCCTAAACTGTTGCCTTGAAATACGACAGGGCTCCAAAGTGAGAGCGCCATGCCCATTTGAGGCCTAAATTAGGGACTTGCTTAGGGGTGGACATAGGGGTATTCTACACCAGTGATTCCCAAATTGGGTGCCTCCAGCCTGGACAGTCAGTGGCTGTCTGGTACTACTGGGAGTATTTATTTTGCAACAGCTGGAGGCTCCGTTTTGGAAACAGTGGCGTACCAGACGTTTTTCATTTTTATTGGGGAGGGGGGCTGTGTAGGGGTATGTGAATATGTAGTGTTTTTTACTTTTTATTTTATTTTAGTGTAGTGTAGTGTTTTTAGGGTACAGTCACACGGGCGGGGGTTCACAGTAGTTTCTCGCTGGCAGTTTGAGCTGCGGCAGAAAATTTGCCGCAGCTAAAACTTGCAGCCGGGAACTTACTGTAAACCCATGTGAGTGTACCCTGTACGTTCACATCGGGGAGGGGGGGGGACATCCAGCTGTTGCAAAACTACAACTCCCAGCATGCGCTGACAGACTGTACATGCTGAGAGTTTGTTTTGCAACAGCTGTAGGCACACTGGTTAGGTATCACTGAGTTTGTGACCTAACTCAGTGTTTCACAACCAGTGTGCCTCCTAACTCAGTGTTTCACAACCAGTGTGCCTCCAGCTGTTGCAAAACTACAACTTCCAGCAGGTACGGTGCATGCTGGGAGTTGTAGTTTGCAACAGCTGGAGGCACACCGGTCGTGAAACACTGAGTTAGGTAAAAAAAAAACACTGAGTTTCACAACCAGTGTGCCTTCAGCTGTTGCAAAACTACAACTCTCAGCAGTCACCGACAGCCAACGGACATGCTGGGAGTTGTAGTTATGCAACCAGCAGATGCACCACTACAACTCCCAGCATGCACTTTAGCTGTTTGTGCAAACTGGGAGTTGTAGTTATACAACAGCTGAAGGTACACTTTTCCACAGAAAAAATGTGCCTCCAGCTGTTGCAAAACTATAAGTCCCAGCATGCCCATAAGGGAATGCTGGGAGTTGTGGTGGTCTGCCTCCTGCTGTTGCATAACTACAGCTCCCAGCATGCCCTTTTTGCACGCTGGGAGCTGTTGCTAAGCAACAGCAGGAGGCTGTCAATCACCTCCAACTGCTGCTCCACACTGCCGCACACAGATCAGTCCCTCTTCGTCGCCGCCGCTTCTGGGGCCCCGATCCCAACAGGGACGCCGGGGATCGGGGTCCCCAGCTGCCGGTCCACGTCCCGCACCCGCTCACGTCCTCCGGAAGAGGGGCGGAGCGGGTTGCTGGAGTGACACCCGCAGCAGGTGCCCTGATTGGTCGGCCGTTAAACCGGCCAACGAATCATGGCAATCGTGAGGTGGCACCAGTGCAATCTCACCCCTGCTGGCTATGGCTGTTCGGGGCCGTCATAGACGGCCCCCGATCAGCCAGTAATTCCGGGTCACCGGGTCATTGGAGACTCGATTGACCCGGAATCGCCGCAGATCGCTGGGCTGAATTGTCCAGCGATCTGCGACCATCGCCGACATGGGGGGACATAATGACCCCCCTGGGTGATATGCCGCTATGCCTGCTGAACGATTTCAGCAGGCATCCGGCTCCGGTCCCTAACCAGCTAGCGGTGGGGACCGGAATTCCCACGGGCGTATGGATATGCCCTGCGTCTTTAAGGACTCGGAATGCAGGGCGTATCCATACGCCCTGCTTCCTGAAGAGGTTAACTACATGCAGGAAAATGTATACGTTTAAACTTGTCATATTCTGATCCCTATAACTTTTCCGCGTATGGGGCGGTATGAGGGATCATTTTTTGCGCCGTGATCTGAAGTTTTTACTGGTACCATTTTTGCATTGATAGGACTTATTGATCGCTTTTTATTAATTTTTTCATGATATAAAAAGTGACCAAAAATGCCCTATTTTTGACTTTGGAACTTTTCTCATAAGAAACCACTGATCGATGATTCTGTTGCTTGACTGCTCATGCCTGGATCTCAGGCACTGAGCAGTCATTCGGCGGTCGGACACCAGGAGGCAAGGAAGGCAGGGGCGTACCTAGAGCATTTGGCACCCGGCGCGGACCCTTTGTTTGGCACCCCCCCCCCACACACACACACACACGCACCCCCCTTAATTACAACCCTCCCCCAGAGGCGGACTGACAACACTGGGGGCCCCCGGACCAAAAACAAAGCAAGGGCCCCTGCTAGGCTCTGCAGCTCATCAATCTTCCGCCCAAATCCCACACAGAATAAATTAAAATTTATATATGTAAGAAACACTTTAACGTAGGTAAATTTCCATGACCAATAATACTGGTATACAAGGAGTAAATATATACCACCACACAATGACTGGATAATACCACCATACTGTATAAAACCACTATATACAGACCAGTATACTATAAAGAATCTGTATACAATAAAAAGTGATTATATACAGGACCATATGGCGGTAGATATCAGCTGTACACAGGATGTGTATACCATATAAGTGATTACAGTTACATTTTGGGACTGACAATTACGTATTTTCTGATCAGTGGCGTCCTCTTTCCTTTTCTTCTCCGTCCGGATAAGATCGCCATGTGGATCTCTTAACATCTGCAGGAAAAACATGTCAGACTCTGCATATATTCAGTGCCCTCCTCTGCACAATCTTTTCTTCTATAGGCCCACAAACTATAATAATGCCTTCCTTAGTGTCCTGCACAGTAAAAGGGCAGGTAGGTAGGTAGCCAGGTAACCCCCTCTTTCCCATAGGTATATGCAGAGTTACACCCCCCCCCTCTTTCTCATAGGTATATGCAGAGTTACACCCCCCTCTCTTTCCCATAGGAATATGCAGAGCTACGCTACACCCCCCCTCTTTCCCATAGGTATATGCAGAGTTACACCCCCCCTCTTTCCCATAGGTATATGCAGAGCTACACCCCCCACCCCCTCTTTCCCATAGGTATATGCAGAGCTACCCCCCTCTTTCCCATAGGTATATGCAGAGTTACACTCCCCCCTCTTTCCAATAGGTATATGCAGAGCTACACCCCCCCCTCTTTCCCATAGGTGTATGCAGGGTTACCCCCCCTCTTTCCCATAGGCATATGCAGAGCTACCCCCCTCTTTCCAATATGTATATGTGGAGCTACACCCCCCCCTTCCCCATAGGTATATGCAGAGCTACACCCCACCCTCTTTCCCATAGGTATATGCAGAGCTACACCCCACCCTCTTTCCCATAGGTAAATTCAGGGTTACACCCCCCCTTCCCCATAGGTATATGCAGAGCTACACCCCCTCCTCTTCCCCATAGGTATATGCAGAGCTACACCCCCCCTCTTTCCCATAGGTATATGCAGAGCTACACCCCCCCTTCCCCATAGATATATGCAGAGCTACACCCCCCTCCCCATAGGTATATGCAGAGCTACACCCCCCCTTCCCCATAGGTATATGCAGAGCTACACTCCCCCCCCCTCTTTCCCATAGGTATATGCAGAGCTACACCCCCCTCTTCCCCATAGGTATATGCAGAGCTACACCCCCCCTTCCCCATAGGTATATGCAGAGCTACACCCCCCCCTCTTCCCCATAGGTATATGCAGAGCTACACCCCCTTCCCCATAGGTATATGCAGAGCACCCCTCCTCTCTCTCCCTTCCCTATTGGTATATGCAGAGCACCCCCCTCTCTCTCCCTTCCCTATTGGTATATGCAGAGCACCCCCCTCTCCCTCCCTTCCCTATAGGTATATGCAGAGCACCCCCTCTCCCCCCTTCCCTATAGGTATATGCAGAGCACCCCCCTCTCTCCCCCTTCCCTATAGGTATATGCAGAGCACCCCCACTATCCCCCCTTCCCTATAGGTATATGCAGAGAACCCCCCCCCCTCTGCCCCTTCCCTATAGGTATATGCAGAGCACCCCGCCTTCCCTATAGGTATTGGTAGGGTTAAAAAAAAAGGATGCTCACCTGATATCCCACGCAGCGATCTCCTCAGCAGGGCCCCGCTACTTCTCCCCTCCAGAGTACAGGCACCGGATGAGTGACGTCATCGGCGCCTGTACTGCATGCTGCATGGGAGCGGAGGTCACGTCTACTCTGTGTAAGCTGTAGATGCGGCTCACACAGAGGGGACGCCTTCTCCTGTATGTGCGTGTATCACGCATACAGGAGAAGGCACCGCTTCCTGCTGGGGATCTGGGACGAGTGTCCAGGACCTCAACAGCGGTGGCGGGTCAGTCCGCCCCTGGCACCCCCCTTGAGAGTGGCACCCGGGGCGGGCCCCCCCCGCCCCCCTTGGTACGCCACTGAAGGAAGGAGACCCTCCTCGTGTCCTACAGCTGTTTGGGATGCGCAGCGATCCCGAACAGCTCCCTGAGCTAACCGGCATGGTTTCACTTTCACTTTAAATGCAGCGTTCAACTTTGAGGGTTAATAGCGCGCGGCACCGCGATCAATGCCGCTCGCTATTAGCCACGGGTCCCGGCCGTTGTTAGAGGCCGGGTCGGACCCACCATGACGCGGGGGACACGCCGGGAGCAGACTTATGACGTATGCGTACGTCATGGGTCCTTAAGAGGTTAAAGGGGTATTCCAGGATTTTTTTTTTATTTGACCATGCTACAGGGGCTGTAAAGTTAGTGTAGTTCATAATATAGTGTCTGTACCTGTGTGTGACAGTTTTCTCACAATTCTTGTGTGATTTTCATCCCAATATTTATTTTTAACAGCATACAAAATGACTGCTGTCTCGGACTTTTCCCAGCTTGCAATGCGGTCAAGACCTGACTCACTAGTCAGCTGATGACAGGGAGCCTGTCTGCTTAAATGGGTGGAGAGAGCAATCTGCCATTTGTACAACAGCTGGAGGCACCCTGATTGAAAACCACAGGTCTGCAGCTCATTTATGTTTCAATGGGTGGGGTAGCTGATGTGTGGGAATGAGGAAAATGGTATCATGGGATTTGTAGGCAAACAAAAAAACTGAAAACAGGAAATACAAGCTCACAAAAAGCTAGCCACAGTGTTCTGGTAATCTCACAGGATAGCCATTTAGCCAAAGACAAGCGCAGATCCTTCTTAAACATATCCATTACTGTCTGCCAGGTACGTATTAAAATCACCTTATGCTGGATAACCCCTTTAAGCACCAAAACGCCATGTGTTCCTCCTCTCTTCTGCTAATAATAGTGCCGTTGTCAGGCTCTCGCGAGCCAAGCCTGGCAAGGTTAGAAAGGTTTGCAAATCGACTTAATCCCTACATTTCTGAGTAAGAATGGGTTCACTAGGCTCGGCTCGCTCATCTCCATAAGCAGTGCACTGATGGTGGCTATTTTACATGTACTGGTGGTGGCTTTTTTATATGTTCTGATAGTGTCTTTTTTATAGACTTAAATGTAACACATTATTAGATTTAAAAAATACTCCAATTTTTTATGCCTATTTTACAGCTGTTACTTTACTTTGATTTTATAATCTGAAAACCCAGCCTAAGCCTTGCTGCAGTGTTTGGACATATACGGTATATACAGGAACAAAACATTTTATTTGTTTACATTATTTGCAAATACGATTAAAGATAATGAACTGTTTAACTGTCATTTACCATAAGCCTGTTGATTAAAGAGTAAATATAATAAACACAATTGGAAACTATGTTAACGCATGGAACTTTAAATGGCTTCATGTAAATAAACTGACCTGGGCGCATATGTTTCAATGTAAAGTTTAAAAAAAACTCTTTGATGTCTATGGCGCCAAATCTACATTGTGCTTTCGGCCCAGCCACAAGTCATAAACAGAAGGATTAACTCATTGTATAATTTAAAATATCCTTTCAGCATTATATCCATATATCTTAAGGAAAAAAATATTGATGTTAAGAGTATAATAAAGTGACAACAGCAGTGTAGATAAATCACCGCTCTTATTTGTACAGATATTAAGAGCCATACTATAAAACAAATATGTAGATGAAGCAAATGGGTAGGGACTCAATGTTTTCAAGCTCTGGTCACTTGGTCATTTTGGCACCTTCATTCTCCCTTTTAGGCAATAATATGTTGATAATATGGTTTATGTTAGGATGATTTCCACTGGAAAATCTCTTCATTACTTTAAATGAAACTGTAGGCATTTAGCTTATAGCAGACAAAAAGCCAACATTCCGTCTTCATTATATTGATACATGCTGGAGTTTCCTTTGGTGCATTATATAGTGTGGTTTCTTGCTCCTTCATGAATCTCAAATACAGGTGCACTGGAGCTGGTCCTGACGTTTTGTAAGCATATGAGAGCCTATTAGACCCCCTTACTCCAGTATGGATACAATATTACAACTTTGTATAATGCAGAGCAAGTACAAAGTTGTAGTAGGGCTGTGTACAGGGGCCCATGGTATGGTTGTAAGAAGGTACAGTAGTTTACCTGCTAAAGCATTGAACTTAACGCTTGCCATGTGTTGTGCAGTTTCATGGACTTTTGTAAAAACTTGTAGACAGGGGCATACCTAGAGTATTTGGCACCCAGGGCAGATCCAAGATTTAGAACCCCTTTCCTGCCCGTGGCCATTCTATTACTGCATAAAACAAAATATTATATTTCCCAATATTGTGAGTTTAGTGACCATATAGCATTAGATTCCAGCAGTGACTAACAGGTGATGTCTTCTTTGAGTTTATTTCTTTCCTTTTTCTTTTTCAAACTATTTCAAGCCCCTTCTTTTCCAACCTGCATCCCACCTATGTGCAATCTCCCCATCTGTAGTCCCCCAAATGGTAATAATGTCTCCCTTGGTTGCACTTCCAAGTATGACTTCCACAGCAGTTACATAGTTTCGCCATTAAGTAGGTATGTCTGTAGGTAGGTCGTTCCTCCATTATGCAGCTAGTCCTCCTCATTAGGCAAATATGTCTCCACATTAGGCAGGTAGTCTCCTATTCGTTAAGTATGTGTTCCGAATTAGCCAGTATTCAGGTACCCCCCACTAAAGGCAGGAAATCCCCTCAATAGATTGGTAACCACCCTAGTAGGCAGGTAGCTCCATCTGTAGGCAGCTACCCCCTCAGTAGGTAAGTAATCCCACAGTAGCCAGGTAGCCCTCCCAATACACAGCCAATCACCTTCGCCAGTAGCCAGGTAGCTTTCTCAGTAGGCAGACAGTCCCCCTATTAGCCAGGTAGTCTCCCAGTAGGCAGGCAGCCCCCCCATGTAAACAAGCAGTCTTTGCATGTAAGAAAGCAGTCCCACCATTTAAAAAACATCCCCCATTAGCCTAACTCCTGTCTTCAGGCTGCAACCTACATTAACAGCTGGAGTTTTCTGACCTGGGGGTCTGGGAAAAGTATCCTGAATTCCGAGTTAGCGATTGGATTATAAAGTTGGCTGTTTGAACTCCTGTCCAAACACCTACCTTATAATCCACTGGGTCAAGTTGATTGGGGGGACTTGACACCCCAAAGTTCAGTGGCACCCAAGGCAGAATGCTCCACAGCCCCTCCTTACATACGCCACTACTAGGAGACCATGCATGTTCGGCAATTGGATATTTCTAATCATTTACATATGGATGCTCACTTGCTCAGTACTATAAACAGTGAATATATGTTGACTTAGAACTAGGCCACTTTCCTGAGGAAACTCAGAAGGAAGAATGTGCTAGTGTAAGAGGGGGAGACTGATGTGCGCACAGACATAGTGTGTTTGCTTGACAAGTAAAGAAAATACTGTTGTAGGAGATTATGACAGTAAGTAAGAGGAAGATAGGGACTTTACTTTTGAAAAGAAATAGAGATGAGCGAATCGAAGCAGACAAACCCGAATTTGTTACGAATTTCAGGAATTATTCGATTCGCCATGATTCTATCGTGCAAATCGTTTCATTAAACACTGTAAAATTTTTTTTTTTTACAGTGTTCCAGGCTCCAGGACACCTAAAATGGCGGATCCACTTATCAGTACATGGGGCAGGGGATGCTGGGAAGTCGGGAAGGCAAGGCGGGAAGGGAGGTAGGTGGGATGACCTGAATCACATGCAGGTTTCAGTGCATCAGCATTCATTGACCCCTGTGATGTCACAGCCCTATATAATCGGCAGCCATTTTGCGGCTGCTCTTTTCATGCCATACACTGCAGAGGGATAGGACAGACTGCGCTGAATTGATCATACCGCAGCATTCCACTGCCAACTGCTAGTCACATCAGCGTTGTGGACCGAGAGCAGTGCTTGTTCTCACTGAGAAGGATTTTTACGCCAGCCGTTAACCTCCCAGTCACTTTATTCAGCATTTTATCAGAGAGGGGCAGATAGCTTTTCTTTGCCTCATAAATTTCAACAAGCTGCCTTAACTTCATGAACCTTATCACAGGAGGAAGGAATGATTTTTCAGTGCAATTCTGTATATTTTTTCCACAAGAAATCATTTCCTGCTTATACTAGTCTGTAGACGGTATAATAACCAGCAGTTCACACCATTCTTAATACTCTGTGACAGAGTGCAATTTTGGGTTTAATACACATTTATTTTTATTTTTTGTGGTGCTGCACTGTTGTGTCCTGCTGCTGTGCAAAAATATGTTTTTTCAGCACACTGTAGTGCATTTTTCTGCCCTCATACGTGCATACCACATCCCTACATCAAAGCAGTGTGCTATTTTGTATCTGTAAATCTGTCAAAGGCCTACATATTGTGAAAGTCCAAGCAATAGTACTCACCGGCTGGTGTTTTACAAAAATACGTTTTCCAAGTGTACTGTAGCGCATTTTATTGCCCTCATACATGTATACCACATACCTGCATCTAAGTACTGTACCATTTTGTACCTGTTAATCTGTCAAAGGCCTACATACTGTGAAAGTCCAAGCAATAGTACTCACCGGCTGGTGTTTCACAAAAAAAACAGTTTTTTGGTGTATGGTAGTGTATTTTTCTGCCCTAATCAGTGCCTACCGCATACGTACATCTAAGTAGTGTACCATTTTGTACCTGTTAAACTGTCAAGGGCCTACATACTGTAAAAGTCCAAGCAAAAGCAATCAACGGCTGGTGTTTTATGAAAATACATTTTCCAAGTGTACTGTAGCGCATTTTTTTGCCCTCATACATGCATACCTACATCTAAGTAGTGCACTTTTTGTACTTGTTAATCTGTAACAAGCCTAACAGGCCAGGGAAACAGGCCTGACAGGCCAGGGAAAACTAATCACTGGCTGTTGTTTCATGAAAATACGTTTTCCAAGTGTACTGTAGCGCATTTTTCTCCCCTCATACATGCATACCACATGCCTATATCTAAGTAGGTTACCATATTGTACCTGTTAATCTGTCAAGGGCCTACATATTGTGAAATTCCAAGCAAAAGAACTCAATCGTTAGTATTTAAAAACAAAAACTGAGTTTTTAGGCATGTTGTAGCGCATTTTTCTGCACTCATACATGCATACCAAATATGTACATCTAAGTAGTGTACCATTTTGTACCTGTTAATCTGTCAAGGGCCTACATACTGTGAAAGTCCAAGCAAAAGTAATCACCGGCTATTGTTTCATGAAAATACATTTTCCACGTGTACTGTAGTGCATTTTTTTTTGCCCTCATACGTGCATACCACATAACTTCATCTAAGTAGTGCCCTTTTTTGTACCTGTTAACCTGTAACAAGCCTACATACAGTGAATGGCCAGGGAAAACTAATCCCTGGCTGTTGTTTCATGAAAATACATTTTCCAAATGTACAGTAGCGCATTTTTCTACCCTCATACATGCATACCACATACCTATATCTAAGTAGTGTAATATTTTGTTCCTATTAATCTGTCAACTACCTACATACTGCAAAAGTCCAGCCAAATGTACTAATCGGCTGTTGTTGTACTCAGATACTTTTTAAGAGTACTGTAGAGCATTTTTCTGCCCTCATCAGTGCATGCCACATACCTTTATCTAAGTAGTGTACTATTTTGTTCCTGTTAATCTGTCAAGGGCCTACATACTGTGAAAGGACAGCCAAAAGTGCACACCTGCTGCTGTTCTTGACAAATACTGTTTTAAGAGTAGTGAAGCGTATTGTACTCCCCTCATATATGCACTAAGTATGTCAGGCAGAGAAGTGCCAGGACGTGGACAGAGGAGTGGCAGAGGCCTAATTCCTTCAGGCAGAGGTCGCAGCCGACTAGGGGCAAGTTGCACCAGGAGTCCCAGCGAGAGGCCTGAGCTCCCGTCATCAGCTAGCAGTCATGTCTTGACCAGCGACCCATCTTCCGTCGTCGATTGGTTAACACGGTCATCCACTTCATCATGAGTGACATCTGAAACCTACAGTCAACAGTCGGTGGGTTCCTCAGACACAACCCTCAGTTGGCATGGCCCGGGAGCAGTCCCTGTCCTCCCAGTGTCTCTGTCCTATACTGTTCCCTCTCCTGCAGAAGTATCGTATGCTGTGGGTTCAGCTCCACTATTCACTGAGGATGATCTAATAGAGGACAGTCATCAGCTACTGCCCAGCCAAGAAGTGGAAGAGACATATGCCTCCGCTAGGCAGGCAAGTAGAGATGAGGAGAGTGACGTGGAAGGCGCCAGGGTTCAGGGTCCTGAAGCAGACACTGTTGAGGAACCTGAGGAGGACATCAGTGATGTGGAGACACTTGTTGATGATGAAGAAGCCGATCGCAATTGGGAGCAGAAGGGGCTTCATCATCATCAGGAGAAGAGAGTTGCAGGTTGCCCTTGAGGCAGCAGCTGAGCCAGCAAGGCGGTAGCATGGTTGGCAGTCAGCGTGGTGGCAGAAGTGGAAATTCTGGAGCAAAACATGCCCAGGGGAGACCACCTGCTTTGCGGCAGCCTACCTTACCGGGAGGTAGTGGACAGGGGTTCCTGGAGACAGCGGCAGTAGCAGTCAATTAGTGTGGACTGTTTTTGGGAAAATCAGCTACTCGGCAGTGGCAGTTTTTCATCAAGCATCGGAGGAGGTTCACATAGCCACATGCAAGATATGTCGGCAGAAGTTGAAGAGTGGCCAGGGTTCCAATGTAGGCACCATGGCCCTGCGTCAACACATGCTTCACCACCATAAAGCGGCCTGGGGAACCGTGGCTCCGATGTAGTGGTCCAGCCTGCTGCATCATCCAGTGGCCAGCCGCCCCCTCCTTCAGCCAGCCAAGGCTCCACCACCTCAGCCGAAGCGAGCTGCGTGTCATACCCTCCTTCTATAGCTCCAGATGCTCCTGCTTCTCCCACTTTTAGTCAGCCATTCCGCCAACAATCCATCCTCGAAGCCAAGAGACAACAGTATGCACCCACTCATCCAACGGCGCAGAAGCTGAATGTGCTCCTGTCTAAGTTGCTGGTGCGGCAGTCCCTCCCATTTCAAGTGGTGGACTCTGCACCGATTAGAGAGCTGATGGCTTGTGCCGAGCCGAGATGGAGAGTGCAAAGCCATAATTTCTTTGCAAAGAAGGCAGTACCAGCCCTGCACAATTTTGTGGAAGACAAGGTGGGCCAGTCCTTGAGCCTGTCCGTTTGTACCAAAGTGCATGGCAGCACCAACGTCTGGAGCTGTATCTACAGTCAGGGACAATACATGTCCTTTACTGTTCACTGGGTGAATGTGGTTCCTGCACAGCCACAACCGCAACTTGGACAGGTCACACCGCTTCCTCCTCCACGCTGTCAGCCCGTTGGTCTTGTGACAGTGTGTGACTCTGCCTCCTCATCCTCCACCGTGTCCTCAGCCTCCACTGCCCGGACAAGTCTCAGTGGCCCTTCAGCACACCATGTGTGCAGGGCACGGCGGTGTCATGCTGTTCTTCACATGGTTTGCCTTGGCGAAAAGAGTCACGCAGGGGATGAACTCCTAAAAGTCATTTGTAAAGAAATTGGAGCATGGCTTACTCCACAAAAATTGGAGAAGGGAACCATGGTAACCGACAACGGGAAGAACATCTTGGCCGCGCTGTGACAATGAAGGGTGACCCATGCACCCTGCATGGCACATGTGTCAAATCTGGTTGTCAAGCAATTTCTGAAGTGTTCCCCCCATTTGCAAGACATCCTAAGAATGGGAAGGAAACTTTGCATGCACCTCAGCCACTTGTACACCGCAAAGCACACCCTCCTTGAGCTGCAGCGTCAGAATGGTATCCCCCAATACAGTCTTATTTGTGACGTTGCCACATTTTGGAATTCCAACCTCCATATGTTGTACCGACCGTACGAACAGAGAAAAGCCATCACCGATTTCTTGATGATCCAAGTGGATAGGGGCACTCTCCTGTGTAACTTCAATGTGAACCAGTGGCAGCTCATACGTGACACCTGCCGTTTGCTCAGGCCAGTTGAGTAAGCCACATTATAGATAAGTCGCCAGGATTACGGGATGAACAACGTCATTCCACTGCTTCATATCCTACAACAAGTGTTGGAAACGATGGCTGGTCAGGGCAATGGAGACGTTGCGCCTACTTCTCACAGTCACATGGGCCCTGTGGGGGCTGAACTGGAGGAGGAGGATGAGGGGCACAGTGGAGCACAGTTTAGGTTTGATGAGATGGGCGGTGTTTCTTTTCATCTGATAGGAGAGGAGGAGCATGATCCACTAGAGGAGCTAGAGGGTCATTAAGAAGGCGAGACAGTGGACCCAGACACACCATGGCAGTATGCAGTGGAGATGGAAGCAGGGCGTCCCTCCGAGTCACTTGCACAAATGGCATGATGCATGCTCACTTGCTTGCGTAGTGACAGCCAAATTGTCACCATTCGGCAGCGGGATGACTTCTGGCTCTCCACCTTATTGGACCCTCGCTACCGGCGCAAAATGAGGGCCTTTTTTATACCCACTGAGAGGGAGGACAAACTGACCTACTACAGAGAGATCATACATAGTCAGTTGGCTGATGCCTATTGGCGCCATCGTCCATCCACTAGCAGGTCTGACTTGGGGGGCCCTCTGTGTTCACCTTCCACTGCCATGTCTGCTGGGGAGGGGTTGGGTGGCAGGAGCAGTGCCAAACAGATTTAAGGCACTGCTCCCCAGTTACAAACATTCCAGCCACCTTCATCATCGGGTACTGGTATTGCCACCCACCGCACCACTCTTTCACCAGGTCACTTTCAGGACTCCTGATGCTGCTACTGCCATCTCTAGGCTGTTTCATTCAGCCACTATTTTGTCTCCTCATGCTTCGGCCAACTCCAGGCTATACCATTCAGACACTGTATGGGCTCCTTATGCTTTCCCCACCTCCAGGCTGTGTCATTCAGCCAATATATTGTTTTCTGATGCTGCTGGGACTGTCTTGGATATACAATTTTTTTATGTTTGCACTAGCAAACATACATGCTCAATCGAGATTTCAATATTGATCTTTTAATGTTAGGGGTTGTGAAGCCCTCTTATGTACGCATCCTGCTGCCTGCTCCAGGCTGTGTGTCCCAGCAACTATATGGTTTAGTGATGCTGCTGGGCCTGTGCCTAAAAATTTTTGAGGTTGGCACTAGCTAACATACATCTTGTATACAGATTTCAACATTAACATTTTAATGTTAGGGGTTGTGAAGCCCTCTTGTAAACTCATACTGATGCCACCTCCAGGCTCTGTCATTGTGCTTCCATGTGACTCCTTGTTAGATTTGGCCCTTTGTACCCACATGCCGGGGGTCCGGGACATTACAACTTGGGAGTTAAAAGTTTAATTTCAAAATCCTTAATTTAAATTTCAAAATCTTAAATTTAAATTTCAAAATCATACATTTCAATGGTCTCCTCATGCGTCAGCCACCTCCAGGCTGTGCCATTCAGCCACTCTATGGTCTCCTCCTACTGATGCCACCTCCAGGCTCTGTCATTCTGCTTCTATGTGACATGTGACTCCTTGTTAAATTTGGCCCTTTGTACCCACAAGCCGGGGCCTGGGACACTAACTTGGGAGTTAAAAGTTCGATTTCAAAAACCTTAATTTAAATTTCAAAATCTTAAATTTAAGTAAAAAAAAGTCATATATTTCAATGGTCTCCTCATGCTTATGCCCACTCCAGGCTGTGTCATTCAGCCAATATATGGTTTACTGATGCTGCTGGGCCGTGTTCTGGGCCTAAAAAGTTTGTTATGGTAGCACTAGCTACCCAAAATTTTCGGTTTTAATTTCTAAAATTCTTCTGTTTTTTCTTTGGGATTGTGAAGCCCTGGTGTGTACTCATGCTTCAGCCAACTCCAAGCTGTGTCATTCAGGCAAAATATAGTTTACTGATACTGCTGCTGGGCCTGGGTCTGGGAATAAAAATTTTGTTATGGTAGCACTAGCTAACCTAAATGTTTAATTGAGATTTCAACATTGCTCTTTTAATGTAAGGGGTTGTGAAACCCTCTTGGATACTACTGATGCCTGCTCCTGAACTACTTGGCTTACTGATGCTTCTGGCCTTGGGCCTCAAATTTTTGGATGTTTAGCACTAGCTAAATACATGCTTAATAGAAATGTCAACATTGATCTTTCAATGTAAGGGGTTATGAAACCCTAGGGTGTACTGCTGATGTCTGCGTCTGACTGTTTCTGTGTCTTTCAGGAACTACTTGGCTTACTGATGCTTCTGCACTTGGGCCTTACATTTTTGGATGGTAGCACTAGCTAACATGCATCTTCAATAGAGATTTCAACATTCACTTTTTAACCCCTTAAGGACGCAGGGTTTTTTCGCTTTTGCATCTTCATTTTTTCCTCATCACCTTCTAAAAATCATAACGCTTTCAATTGTGCACATAAAATTCCATATGATGGCGTATTTTTTGCACCACCAATTCTACTTTGCAGTGATATTAGTCATTTTACCCAAAATTTTATCCACGGCAGAAAGGAAAAAAAATCGTTGTGCAACAAAATTGAAGAAAAAATGTCATTTTGTAACTTTTGGGGGCTTCCGTTTCTACACAGTGCATTTTTCTTTATTCTGTAAGTTCATTCAGTTAAAATGATACCCTACTTATATAGGTTGGATATTGTCGTGCTTCGGAAAAAAAATCATAACTACATGCAGGAAAATTTATATGTAAAAAATTCTCATCTTTTAACCCCTATAACTTTTCTATTTTTCTGTGAACGGGCCAGTTTGAGGACTCAATTTTTGCCCGTATTCTGAAGTTTTTATCGGTACCATGTTTGTATTGATCATACTGTTTGATCGCTTTTTATAATTTTTTTCATGATATAAAAAGTGACCAAAAATACGCTACTATGGACTTTCACATTTTTTTGCACGTTCACCATTGACTGTTCGGTTTAATTAAGTATATATTTTTGTAGTTTGGACATTGCCACACACGGCGATACCACACATGTTTATTTTTATTTACACAGTTTTTTTTATGGGAAGGGGTATTCGAACTTTTATTAGGGAAGGGGTTTAATGGCCTTTGTTAACTTTTTTTTTGCAGTGCTATAGCTCCCATAGGGGGCTATAGCACTGCACACACTGATCTTTTACCCTGATCCCTGCAAAGCCATAGCTTTGCATGGATCAGCGAGATAGGGGCTCGGTGCTGCACGCTATTAGCCCAGGGTCCCAGCTATGGTTAGAAGCCGAAACTGACCCCGTTTTAAATACCAGGACCGGGCGAGGGGCGTACAGGGCGTACAGCCCTTTGTCCTGAAGGAGTTAATGTTAGGGGTTGTGAACCCCTCTTGTGTACTCATGATGCTTCCTGCTCCACTCTGTGTGTTTTAGGAACTACTTGGCTTACTGTTGCTGCTGGGCCTGGGCCAATTTTTTTTTTTTTTTGATGGTAGCACTAGCTAACATACATCTTCAATAGAGATTTCAACATTAATCTTTTAATCTTAGGGGTTGTAAGTTTTTTCAAGACTGATGACTTTTGGCTGTCAACGTCATAGTACCTGTGGAATTATCACAAGAATCCAATAAAACATGTTGGAGCAATAGCAATGAACCGTAACTGATTAAATGAAACATTAGTACTTTCATAATCAGGGGGGCACTGAGAAGCAGGGGTTGGAACAGGTGGTATCTCGCCTGGCAGAGGACCGCTTGCTCGATGCTCGCCAGAATTGGTAATGAAAAACTAGAATTTTCACATCAAATGACATTAAATATGACATAAAAGATCTCTTTATCCTCTTCAATTTTGACACCAAATGGTCTCCCTGCTGCCACATAGACGCTCTGCAGCAGTGATTCTAATGGCAATGCCTTTAATCTGCATGTCATAATGAATAACAGTATGATTTCACTAACCCAGCACACTCCCTATGTGTGTTACATCAAGGCAAAGTGTTCTACACCCCTATTGGGGCTCCTTGTAGGCCAGAAATATTTGTTTTTATTACAGTTTTGCCACAAATTTATTCAACCCGAAACAAACTTTTTGAAAAAATTTGGCGAATCGAATTTTTGAAAAGTTCGCTCATCTTTAAAAAGAAACAGAATTTAGATGATAAGTATTAATATGTAAATGTTTATTATTATTTTTCAATTACATCCAAAACCTTTTTCTTACATTTTGAGAAGAGATACTTATTCAGTTTGTTCTCTAAGGATGGATTTTCACTAGTCAGCTTTTTTGAAAACTGCCACTGCAGATTTTGAACCAAAGCCAGGTGTGTATTGAAAAGGAACAGGACATATAAAGGAAAGATTTATACTTATCCTGCTTCATGGATCCACTTCTGGTTTTAGCTCAAGAACTGCAGTGGCAGTTCTTAATAAAAGAAAAACTAGCGTAATGGTGTTTTTTATCCTTGGCATATACAGAAGAGAGGAAACCCCAAAGTAAAGATCCCACTGGGTTCTTCATTATGTTTTTGTTTTTTGGGGGGCTTTTTTGCCCAGCACAGAATGACTGAATGGTGTTTGCTTCACCCTTTTGTATAAAATACAATATAATAAACAGTAGCACAGTAGCATCCAGTAGCACAGAGGATAGGATCAACACAAATGGCTTTAAGACCATGGTGGCTGTTTAATTGGAGATTTTCCTAGTCTTGTTGACGGAAAATATGGATTTTATTAAAGACAGGAGGCGAATATTATGCATTTCTTTCTTTAATTTAGCCCACAGCAGCAAGGGTTAACATACAGAAAAGTGAAGAAAACTTTTTAGCGTAACCAAACATCAGGTGTATGGTAGTCCATATCATCCAATCAGCATAGAGTACAGGTGATAAGGTCCGTGAGCACCAACTGTTATTCCTCTTTCTTGTTGCGAGGAGTATAGGCGAAAAACCACACAGTAACTTCGAAGTAGAGCTGGAGTTTGGAGATCAAACAGGAAAACATCGGAACAAAGACTTGACCACGAAGCGAATCAGTATTCTCTCCTCTAGGCTGAAACAAACAAGAAAACGACAAATAAAGGTAAATAGGGGGGGATCAAAGGGAGGGATAATATTCGCCTCCTGTCTTTAATAAAATCCATATTTTCCGTCATCAAGACTAGGAAAATCTCCAATTTTATTGAAAGACGGAGGCTCATATTATGCATGTTTAAAGCTAAACTATAAATCATATCATTAAAATACAGACATAGAAACATGAGAGGAAGGTCTGAAATAAAAGGTCCTGAAAGTAGATTCTGAAGACCAATTAGCAGCCTTCAAAAGGTCTGAAAGAGAGCCTCCAGATTGAATGACTCTAGTGGCCATAGCCCCTCTAGCAGAGTGAGCCCCAAACCTGGAGGTGTCCACACCTGCTAGGTGCATGGTTTGCTTGACCCATCTGGCAATAGTGGCCGATGAGACGGGAAGATGGGGTCGACAATAAGAGATCAATAATTGAGAAGAAGAATTAGAGCGTAAAGAAAGTGTTTTACGTTCGTAAGATTGAAGGCAAAGAACTACACAAAGATTTACATTGTGTGGAAAATAAGGATAGAACACTGAATGTAAATTGGTTTTAGTACGTTTGTAAATGGAAAAAGTAACACCTTGAGGAGAAAAAGACTTATGAGAAATATCAAGAGCCTTGACATCAGAGACTCTTTTACAAGAGATTAAACATAAAAGCATGGAAAGTTTAAGGGAAAGGAGTTTTAAGGATAGAGAGTCATTAGGACCTAAAGAATCCAAGAATGACAATACTAGATTAACATCCCAAGTAGAAGTATATTTGGGCTGAGGGGGTCTTCTGAAGCGAATCCCTTTCAAGAGTCTGCAAACCAAAGGATGTTTGCCAATAGGACTAGAATCAATAGGGATGTGGTTTGATGAGATAGCAGAACGGTATACGTTAATCGTGCGATAAGCTTTACCTTGATCGAACGAAAAAGAGAGGAAATTTAGAATATCATTCAAAGATGAGTGAACGGGATCCAGATCCCGTTGTGCGCACCAATGAGACCAAACCTTCCAGGCAGATCTGTAAGCAGATCTGGTTCCTGGGGCCCATGCTTCCAATAAAATGTCTCTAGCCGATTGTGAAAGTCCCTGATCATTAGAGATTTCCCTGATACTAGCCAAGCTACTAGAGACAAGGTGTCCAACAGAATTAGAGGGTGTGAATTCCCTGATGGATCCAGGAGGGTTGAAGGGGACATGGGAATGATCCGAGGGAAATCTACGGTCATACCCAGAAGCTGAGGGAACCATGCTTGAGATGGCCACCAGGGAGTTATTAAAACCACAGTCGATTTCTGGGAGAGAATTTGAAGGAGGACTCTGGGGATTAGAGAAAAGGGAGGAAAGGCGTAAAGGGTCTCTGCGGGCCAAGATTGGAGAAGGGTGTCTACGCCTAAGGCTTCTGGATCGTGACGCCAACTGAAGAAGAGAGGTAGTTGACGATTTAAACGAGAAGCAAAGAGGTCTAGGTACAGAGGACCCCAAAGATAATTGAGTTGATGAAATATGGGAGGATCTAGGCGCCAGTCGCTGGCATCCACAAGAAAACGAGAGTTCCAGTCCGCAATCCTGTTCGAAAGACCAGGAAGATATTCGGCCTTGAGAACAATGTTCCTGTCTAAACAAAAATGCCAGAATTCTTTGGAGATTTCTGACAACTTTTTTTATTTCGTACCCCCTAGGCAGTTGATGTATTGAACCGCCGAAATATTGTCCATCCGTAGAAGAATACAACAATCGGATTTGTTCTTCGCAAAACTCTTGAGAGCGAAAAATCCAGCTAGAAGCTCCAAACTGTTGATATGAAGGAGGGATTCGTCTGAAGACCATTTCCCTCCGGTGGAGAGATGGCCACAGCGAGCACCCCAACCTAAAAGACTTGCATCTGATTCTATAGAAAAATCCGGGAAGGGATGAAAAATTGCCTTCCCATTCCAAGATTCTATATGTTGGAGCCACCAAAGTAATTCTTCCTTCGTCTCTGGTGTGAGAGAGATCGAGTCTGAATAACTTAAACCGTTCTGGAGGTGTTGAATTTTGAGTCGTTGTAATGCTCTGTAATGTAATGGGGCCGGGAAAATAGCCTGGATGGATGCAGATAGGAGGCCCACTAGACGTGCAATATTCCTCAAGGAAATCAGATTCTTGTTCAGAATCGAGCGAATCTCCCGACGAATAGTTTTCAACCGTCTTGGGGGGAGACTCAAAGTGTCTGTAACGGTGTTCACCAAAAACCCTAGAAATTCTACTTCCCTTAAAGGGGTCAGAATAGATTTTTTGTAATTTATAACAAATCCTAGGTCTGTGAGTAGTGAAAGAGTCCATTGCATATGAAGGTTGATGAGATGAAAAGATTGAGCCATGATGAGGATGTCGTCCAGATATATTATCAGACATACACCCCGACTCCTCAATATGGACACTACTGGTTTCATCAACTTGGTGAAACACCAAGGAGCGGATGCCAGACCGAATGGAAGGTACGTAAATTGCCAAATTAGATTTTTCCAGGAAAACTGAAGATAATGTTGGAATGAAGAATGAATGGGAACCGTGAGATAGGCGTCTTTGAGGTCTATCTTGACCAGCCAATCTTCGTGAAGAAGAAGATCTCTCAAGAGATGAATACCCTCCATTTTGAAATGACTATATCTGATGAAGGCATTGAGAGACTTGAGATTTATGACTGGTCTGTGACCGCCCTCTTTCTTTTTCACCAGAAAAAGGTTGCTGATAAAATTCTGAGGAGATCTTTCTATAGGGATGATAGCGTTTTTTGAAAGAAGTTCACTGATCTCCAAATCTATAAGATTTTGATCTAGACTGGAAAAAACCATCGGATTGGGGAGATGAGACTGAAAAGGAAGAGTCATGAATTCTATTTGACAACCTTTGATTGTGTTGAGCACCCAAGAGTCTGATGTTATCATAGACCAATTTTGGAAAAAATGGGTTAGTCTGCCCCCTAGGGGTATGTGAGGGAAAGGAACATGAATTGGACTTACCTGAAGAAGGTCTTGATTTCTGGAATCCTCTGGATCCTCTGGACCGCCATGGCCTTCCACGATAGGGAAAGAACGGAGAGGTATAGGAGTTTGTTGTTTGAGAGGTCTTGGGTTGATTGGGGCCTCGAAACTGTTGTCGTTCCTGGACAGTACGGCTGGGGAAGCGGCCCCTTCCTCTCCCAGCCTTGGGAAAAACCTTTGGTTGAAAAACCTTTTTTATGGATGTTTGAGCCTTATCTAGGCTTGAAAATAAGCCCACATATTTTTTGAGCTCTTTAATGAATGATTCTCCAAATAACAATCCCTCATTAGAGGGAGCCGGTTCATTGGGAGCAAGATGGGTAAGTTGGGGATCCATCTTTAGTAAAATAGCCCTTCTCCGTTCAGCTGAGAGGGCAGAGTTGGCATTGCCAAAGAAGCAAAATGCCCTTTGTATCCACCCATGTAGGACATGAGGGTCAATGGGGTCCTTAGAGGCTAGAGCCTCTTCAGAAAGATTCATAATCTTCGTTAAAGGACCCAAAATGTCAATTAATTTATCCTGGCACGATTTTAGAGATCGGTCCAGCCCCTTTTTGGGGTTCTTCCCTGACTTAGATAGATATTTCACCAAAGTGAGGTCTATGTCAGGGGTCGTAGTGGTTATGTCAGGTAAAGATGGTCTAGGGAATTCTGCCCTAAGTCTGTTTCTGGCTTTCTTGTCCATAGGTTTGTTAAAACAGGACTGAACATATTTGGCCACATTTGGATGTGGGACCCAATCCCCTGATCTCGGATGAAAAATTTGATCCGGATCAAAATAGGGGGTGCCAGAACTGTCCAACCTTACCTCAGCCGAGGTGTCATTTACAGCTACATTATCTGATTCATTAGATTCCGACACATCCTCGTAACTGGAATCATGTTCCTCAGAAGAGGTATCAGACTCGGAAGATGACCGGTCAGATAGGACATAGAGTCCGGTTTGTTTCTAAATGAGGATTTCGATGTCCGTTTATTTATAACTTCCTCACGGACTGAGGGTTTTTTGTGGGAAGATTTTCCACTTGATTTTTTGCCGTGATGATGTGAACGGCCATCAGTAATTTTGTCAACTTGACCCTTCTTTGATTTCTTATTAGATGAAGGGTCGTCATGGCAATGATGCCGCTTTCTGGAAGCTTTACCAGATTTGAAGCCTCTGGCTAATTGAGAGACCGACTCTTCGGCAGAATAGAATAAATCTGAGGGAGTAGTCAGACCCTGTTGCATAGGGATGGCTTGAGCAATCGCCATTTTGACTGAGGTAGAAATAGATTCTTGTAAAGAAGAAAAAGCCTCCTTAATGACAGAGTGAACCGACTTATTCACAGAGTCTGAGACCAAATTTTGTACATGAGCCTCATTAATAAAGGTTAATTCTCTAACCTCAGATGGGGAGACAGTATTCACCTCAGAAGTCATGTTGATATAATATAATGAAAAATTTTAAATGAGATTTTCTAAATGTATGAAATTTCAAAACCCTATCAAATGTATTGAAAAATACACTAGTTAAGGTATATGGGCAGATGAAAGGACAAAACTCAATATTCTTCCTAATATTGTCGAGCTATCGTAGCGCAATACTGTGAGGGAAGATCTGTGAGGAGAAAGGGGCGGGGAAGCAACTGAGAACCAGTTGCGCCGCAACTCTCGCGATAAACGAGAAAACGCGAATCAGACGATACTGCGCATGCGCACGCGGCCGAAAGATGGCCGATAGCGAAAAGGAACTGCGCCACCGAAGAAAATATGAAACTGAGTCCACCGAGAGACGTGGAGAACGCTCCGGATCACCCCGTGGACCCGACCCAATAAACCGGGACCAGGTGTGAAAGACCGTGAGTAGAAACGGTGTTTAACAGTTGAGAACCCCGGTACCGCAATGAAATAGGCAACGGGAAGAAAAGATAGGGAAAGTATATCTATATACTTAATATCAAATATATTTGAATATATCTGAATATGTATGACATGAAAAAACACATATACACATACACATACACATACCACGCGGGTATATACCTATATATATGTATATAAATATATATGCGTGAAATAATGCAGGAGCAAAATTTGTGTGTACTTATCTTAAGCTGTGAGCAGCAAGAAAGAGGAATAACAGTTGGTGCTCACGGACCTTATCACCTGTACTCTATGCTGATTGGATGATATGGACTACCATACACCTGATGTTTGGTTACGCTAAAAAGTTTTCTTCACTTTTCTGTATGTTGACCCTTGCTGCTGTGGGCTAAATTAAAGAAAGAAATGCATAATATGAGCCTCCGTCTTTCAATAAAATCGTCAATTTACTATGGAAATAGTAGCACACAGGTGTCAAGTTAGTCAAATGTTTCCAGAAAGAATAATAGAAAATGACAAAAGAGAAAGTCCTAAGAAAAAAAAAAAAAAACCCTGCACAAAACATCAGCTCACAGCTGTTTATAGAAGTCTACGGAGAGGGGAGGGGAAAAGGGGTCTATACTTGAGAGAGACAGAAAAAGGATCTTGTACTGAGTATTGAACCTTACTAAAGGGTTTGATTCACAGCTTTCATTCCTCGGTACTCCTCTGTAATGTTCTACATGCTCTTGCTGCTTCTTAGGTTGTACAAAGAAGACAAAGATAAGCAGGATTCCCTCCCCCATTAGGTGTATGGGAGACATCACAGATGCTAAGCTCCACCCTCTAGCTAAAGGACAGCTGGACATAAGAGATGGGGCCTGTGGAGCAGAAATCAGGTGAAAACCTTCATATATATATATATATATATATATATATATATATATATATATATATTATATTACATACATGTAGATACAGCACACCAAACGTCTATTGTCCAAACAGGGGTTTTATCCCATGATGTGATAAAGACAACGTTTCGATAGTCTCAAACTACCATTTTCACTTGGTCAGATACAGTGGGGCAAAAAAGTATTTAGTTAGCCCCCAATTGTGCAACTTCACCCACTTAAAATGATGAGAGAGGCCTGTAATGTTCATCAGTGGTATACCTCAACAATGAGAGACATAATGAGAAGAAAAATCCATAAAATCACATTGTCTAATTTTTAAAGAATGTATTTGCAAATTATGGTGGAAAATAAGTATTTGGTCAATAACAAAAGTTCATCTCAATACTTTGTTATATACTTTGTTGTCAATGACAGAGCTCAAATGTTTCTGTAAGTCTTCACAAGGTTTTCACACACTGTTGCTGGTATTTTGGCCCAATCCTCCATGCATATCTCCTCCATGCGTATCTGTCGCTGGGCAACACATACTTTCAACTCCCTCCAAAGGTTTTCTATGGGGCTGAGATCTGGAGACTGGCTAGGCCACTCGAGGACCTTGAAATGCTTCTTACAAAGCCACTACTTCGTTGCCTAGGCGGTGTGTTTGAGATCATTGTCATGCTGAAAGACCCAGCCACGTTTCATCTTTAATGCCCTCACTGATGGAAGGAGGTTTTCACTCAAAATCTCACGATACATGGCCCCATTCATTCTTTCCTTAACATGGATCATTCGTCCTGGTCGCTTTGCTTAAAAACAGCCCCAAAGCATGATGTTTCCCCCCCCCCCCATGCTTCACAGTAGGTATAGTGTTCTTTGGATGCAACTCAGCATCCTTTCTCCTCCAAACACGATGAATTGAGATTTTTCCAAAAAGTTTTACTTTGGTTTCATCTGACCATATGAAATTCTCTCAATGCTCTTCTGGATCATCCAAATGCTCTCTAGCAAACTTCAGGCAGGCCCAGACATCTACTGGCTTAAGCAGGTGGACATGTCTGGCACTGCATGATTTGAGGCCTTGGCAGTGTAGTGTGTCACTGATGGTAGCCTTTGTTACTTTGGTCCCAGGTCTCTGCAGGTCATTCACTAGGTCCACCCGTGTGGTTCTGAGGGAGATTATCAGTGGTCTTGTGTGTCTTCCATTTTCTAATAATTGCTCCCACAGTTGATTTCTTCACACCGAGCTGCTTGCCTATTGCAGATCTTCCCACCCTGGTGCAGGTCAACAATTTTGTTTCTGGTGTCCTTTGACAGCTCTTTGGTCTTGGCCATAGTGGAGTTTGGAGTGTGACTGTTTGAGGTTGTGGACAGGTGTCTTTAAGGCTATGTTTCCACTTGGGTTTTTTTCTGGCAGTTTTTGGAAAATTGCCACTGCAGTTTTTGGAAAACTGCCACTGGAGTTTTTGAGCCAAAGTTAGAAGTGGATTCATAAGGGAAGAGAAGTATAAGTCCTTCCTTTATAAGTCCCATTCCCTTTGAATACACCTCTGGCTTTTGGTCAAAAACTGCACTGATAAGTTCAAACAGGTGCCATTAAGGGTATGTTCACACTGAGGAATTGGCGAGGAATTCTCGCTTAAAAATTCCGCCATGGGATTTCTGTTTTCTTTTCGGGCTGACTTTGCGCAGAAATATTGGAGGAAACAGGGTTTTTTTTGTTGATGACAACCAACAATTAGAATTTCCCTTTGTACGCAATTTTTGCTCGTATTCCGCGCGGAACGGCGTCAGGCTGAAATTTTTTTTATTGATTCCGCATGAAGAAAGAACATGTTCATTCTTCATGCGGAATGGAATTCAGCATCAGAATTCCACTTGCGGAAATTCCTCAGTGTGAACTGAGGAGTGGAAATACAGTAAAACTCTGTTGGGTTTTTCACTGCTGACTGAATTGGAGAGGAATAAGCGAGCGGAATTACACGAGTAAACTCTCCAATTCCTCAGTGTGATCATAACCTTATACAGGTAAGGAGTGGAGGACAGAGGAGACTCTTAAAGAAGAAGTTACAGGTCTGTGAGAGCCAGAAATCTTGCTTCTTTGTAGTTGACCAAATACTTATTTTACCGAGGAATTTACCAATCAATTCATTAGAAATCCTACAGTGATTTCCTGTATTCTTTCCCCCCATTCTGTCTCTCAAGGAGTGGGAGGAGTCTAAAAATACATTATGGCATCTCAACAGAAATGTAACTCCTTCCTTGCCAGTCGTCAGCAGGATATAGACTGGTGATCTATAGTCTACTGATGGAATCACAATTCAACTAAATTAAAATTTCTCTGTGGCTGCCCGGGCCACTCCAGAAATATTAATAACTAGCTGAATACCCGGCGTTGCCCGGTTTTTCCTTCCTCATCCTTGTTGGGGAGGAAAATCAACAAAGGAGGAAGCTTTAGACTTCAAATCCCATCCCCATATATTGTTGTCATATCCCAACCCCATATCCCGTCCTCATATCTCAACCCCATATCCCGTCCTCCTATCCCGACCTCCTATCCAGTCCTCCTATCCTGTCCTCCTATCCCGTCCTCCTATCCCGTCCTCCTATCCCGTCCTCCTATCTCGACCTCCTATCTCGACCTCCTATCCCGACCTCCTATCCCTACCTCCTATCCCGTCCTCCTATCCCGACCTCCTATCCCGACCTCCTATCATGACCTCCTATCCCGACCTCCTATCTCAACCCCCTATCGAATCCTCCTATCCCGTCCTCCTATCCCGTCCTCCTATCCCGACCTCCTATCCTGACCTCCTATCCTGACCTCCTATCTCGACCTCCTATCCCGTCCTCCTATCCCGTCCTCCTATCTCCCCCTCCTATCTCCACCTCATATCCTGTCCTCATATCCCGACCTCCTAACTTGACCTCCTATCCCAACCATCCTGTCCTCCTATCTTGACCTCCTATCTCGACCTCCCATCCCGTCCTCATATCCCAACCTGTAATATGTGTACCAGGTATTGAAATATCTCCAGCCAAACAGAAGTTATGTGAGAACATACATTTCCCATTGATTTGCATGGGACTTTAACCCCTTAAGGACCAAGGACGTACCGGTACGTCCTTGGTCCTGCTCTTCTGATATAACGCGGGGTTACACAGTAACCCCGCATCATATCATGGCGGGCCCGGCGTCATAGTGAAGCCGGGACCCGCCTCTAATAGCGCGCAGCGCCGATCGCGGCGCCGCGCGCTATTAACCCTTTAGCCGCGCGCTCAAAGCTGAGCCGCGCGGCTAAAAGTGAAAGTGAAAGTTCCCGGCTAGCTCAGTCGGGCTGTTCGGGATAGCCGCGGCTAATCGCGGCATCCCGAACAGCTGACAGGACAGCGGGAGGGCCCCTTCCTGCCTCCTCGCTGTCCGATCGCCGAATGACTGCTCAGTGCCTGAGATCCAGGCATGAGCAGTCATCCGGCAGAATCGTTGATCACTGGTTTCTTATGAGAAACCAGTGATCAACATAGAAGATCAGTGTGTGCAGTGTTATAGGTCCCTATGGGACCTATAACACTGCAAAAAAAAAGTGAAAAAAAAGTGAATAAAGATCATTTAACTCCTCCCCTATTAAAAGTTTGAATCACCCCCCTTTTCCAATAAAAAAAAAAACACAGTGTAAATAAAAATAAAAATAAACATATGTGGTATCACCGCGTGCGGAAATGTCCGAATTATAAAAATATATCATTAATTAAACCGCTCGGTCAATGGCGTGCGCGCAAAAAAATTCCAAAGTCCAAAATAGTGCATTTTTGGTCACTTTTTATATCATTTAAAAATGAATAAAAAGTGATCAATGAGTCCTATCAATGCAAAAATGGTACCGTTAAAAACTTCAGATCACGGCGCAAAAAATGAGCCCTCATACCGCCCCATACACGGAAAAATAAAAAAGTTATAGGGGTCAGAAGATGACAATTTTAAACGTATTAATTTTCCTGCATGTAGTTATGATTTTTTCCAGAAGTCCGACAAAATCAAACCTATATAAGTAGGGTATCATTTTAATTGTATGGACCTACAGAATACATATCAGGTGTCATTTTTACCGAAAAATGTACTACGTAGAAACGGAAGCCCCCAAAAGTTACAAAACAGCGTTTTTTTTTCAATTTTGTCGCACAATGATTTTTTTTCCCGCTTCACCATAGATTTTTGGGCAAAATGACTGACGTCATTACAAAGTAGAATTGGTGGCGCAAAAAATAAGCCATCATATGGATTTTTAGGTGTAAATTTGAAAGAGTTATGATTTTTTAAAGGCAAGGAGCAAAAAACGAAAATGCAAAAACGGAAAAACCTCCGGTCCTTAAGGGGTTAAACAAAAACCCCGACCCTCACAAATGGGGGTAGTTAAGGGTTAAATTAACTATCCTATATTTTAAGTGGACATATAAGTAACATGTGACCAAGTATTATCGAAATATCTCCAGCTGTTTGGAAGTTATGCAGTAACATATATTTTCCATAGACTTGTATAGGACTTTAACCATAAACCCCACCCCTGGCAAATGGGGGTGAGTAAGGGTTAAATCACCTATCCTATGTTTGTTGTTGACATATAAGTAACATGTATGCCAAGTTTCATGTTAATATCTTTAGCTGTTTGGAATTTTTTGTGGAACATACACACATACATACACACATACACACACACACGTTGAGTTTATATATATATATATATATATATATATATATATATATATATATATATATATATATATATATATTAATCTATCGTTTTAACGTATGTCATTCCAGAATACATTATGTAGAGTACCTGAAACCTAAAGATACTAGTAATATTGTATGAGAAGCTGTTAAACTAGATTCCTCATACTTTTTTCTCTATTTTTTTTTATAGTTTTGCAAACTTTTGGGAGGAAAAAAAATCTCACAAGTCACAACTACTATATGCATTTTCCTCTTGTATGCCACCTAGTGTTATTTTCAATGTACTTCAATTAAAGCATATTTAGCATACATTTATTTTGTAGGGAATTAGAGTAAATGAGTAATGATTGTGCACAACCGAAAAGAAAAAGAATGTTTTTCTGTGTTAAATGCTGATGCTAATCCTTGTAGTGCATTGTGCAGCTTCGAAAGCAGTGTTTCCCAACCAGGGTGCCTCCAGCTGTGGCCAAACTACAACTGCCAGCCTGCCCGGACAGCCTTTGGCTGTCCGGGCAGGCTGGCAGTTGTAGTTTGGCCACAGCTGGAGGCACCCTGGTTAGGAAACACTTTTCTAAAGTATCACCTATCCTGCCACTTTCATTACAGAACTTCAGTATGTGTAGGATGTTCACAAGAATATCAGTCCTCAGTAGCTCCTGAAAGTAAAAGAAAATGTTCATTGTTTTCTAACTATGATGTATGACATTGGAGTCTTTGCACTTTGCCATTGAGTGCTTGAGGTTCTTTCGCCTAAGTTCTGGTCTCTCAAAGTCACCAGTGAGGCCCCTTTTCTTTCTTAACCAAACACGACTAGACACCTTCCCTTTTAACCATTGCTTACTCACAGTTTCACACATTTCACATTATCCTTACGCTAACAAAACAATGAAAGAGTTAATTCAGCCATTGATATTCTTGTAGACCTGCTTTGGCCGAGTGGCTTCTTCCAGATAGTGTTATCTTGAATCTGTCTGACCACATTTTGCATGTGGCTGATAGAGCTTCAGGTTGGAGCTCAATCCCTTATAAGCACAATGATCCTTTTATAGGAAGTAGCTGTAAGGAGTCTTTCAGGCTGTTCTAGTAGTGGGCGACGGGGGTAAAACAGAGGTGCTTTTTTCATGACCAGGCAAGTTGTTAAAGCACTGGACATTCCTGAGCTTTCTGAGCACTGAAGGTTTTCTACCACTGAAGCTGAATGAAATTCCCTAGTACTTATAACAGTCTAGCTTTTATCAATAGGCTTGATTTAGCTTTCATTCTGGTTGTACTGCTATGTTATAGATTACTATGGACCAGGGTTGGCAATGGTCCCCATGCAGAACATTTGGCATATTATAGATTAGTTACCAATGCTGGATAAAAAGATTAGCTTACTTTCATAGAGCCTAGGTGATGTCATTAGGATCTGACGATGATCTAAGCAATCCCACTATTCAAAAGGGAGAGGCAAGGGCTCCCATACACTGCACACATGCAGAAGAAAGGATCCGCCAATCCTGCTCTTCACTTTATAGTACACCCTAAGATGCAGCAGCAGCATGGAGGACAAAATATAGCAGTACTGAGCATCTGAATTAAAGGGGTACTCCGGTGGAAAACATTTTTTTTTTTTTATCGACTGGAGCCAGAAAGTTAAACAGATTTGTAAATGACTTCTATTAAAAAATCTTTACGCTTCAAGTACTTTTTAGCAGCTGTATGCTACAGAGGAAATTCTTTTCTTTTTGAATTTCTTTTTTGTCTTGTCCACACCTGATGTCCGTATAAAGAACTGTCTGTAACAGCGTGCGCTCCGGCCGCTTCTCCTGGCCGTGAGCGCACTGTCCCTCACTACCCTGTTGCCGGTGGGGCTGAGATTCGCATGCGAGTCCCAGCCCGTCAATTACCCCGCTCTCCTGCTTCAGTAACACAGCTCCGCCACGCTCGTCCCCGTCTCCTAGGGCGGAGCTCTGAGATTTAAAGGGCCAGTGCGCCCATAATTAGTATCTGCACCTGACACCACCCTGCCGGATCTTCAGTGCCTATTGCCTGATAGAAAGCGTACCCTTTTGCCAGTTTGCCATACCCGTGTACCCAGACCTTCCTGCTACGTTTCTTGACTACGAACCTTTGCCGCCTGCCTTGACCTTCTGCTACGTTGACTACGCCACAGCCTCATACTTCTGCACCTTGCCTTGCCCAGTTACCTGTGTGGTCAAGCCATGTCGGGGGTAGTGACCTGGGTGTCGCCTGCCGCTGTAAGCCCATCCTGCCTTGCGGCGGGCTCTGGTGAAGACCAGCGGCACCTTAGACTCCGCTCCCTGATACGGTCCGAGTCATCGCCACACAGGTAGAGGATCCACATCCTGTTCCAGACCTCCTGCATTCAGGTGCGTGACACTGTCCACAGCAGGAGAAATTCCCCATAGCAAACTTATGCTTCTCTGGACAGTTCCTTTAAAGTAAAGATTTTTTAATAGAAGTAATTTACAAATCTGTTTAACTTTCTGGAATCAGGTAATTAAAAAAAAAAATTAAAAAAAGTTTTCCACCGGAGTAATAACCCCTTAAGGACCAAGGACGTACCGGTACGTCCTTGGTCCTGCTCTCCTGATATAACGCGGGGTTACACAGTAACCCCGCATCATATCACAGCGGGCCCGGCATCATAGTGAAGCCGGGACCCGCCTCTAATGGCGCGCAGCGCCGATCGCGGCGCCGCGCCCTATTAACCCTTTAGCCGCGCGCTCAGAGCTGAGCCGCGCGGCTAAAAGCAAAAGTGAAAGTTGCCGGCTAGCTCAGTGGGATGTTCGGGATAGCCGTGGCGAAATCGCGGCATCCCGAACAGCTTACAGGACAGCGGGAGGGCCCCTACCTGCCTCCTCGCTGTCCGATCGCCGAATGACTGCTCAGTGCCTGAGATCCAGGTATGAGCAGTCATGCGGCAGAATCGTCGATCACTGGTTTCCTATGAGAAACCAGTTATCAATGATGAAGATCAGTGTGTGCAGTGTTATAGGTCCCTATGGGATCTATAACACTGCAAAAATAAAGTGGGAAAAAAAAGTGAATAAAGATCATTTAACTCCTCCCCTATTAAAAGTTTGAATCACCCCCCTTTTCCAATAAAAAAAAACACAGTGTAAATAAAAATAAACATATATGGTATCACCGCGTGCGGAAATGTCCGAATTATAAAAATATATCATTAATTAAACCGCTTAGTCAATGGCGTGCGCGCAAAAAAATTCCAAATTCCAAAATAGTGCATTTTTGGTCACTTTTTATATCATTTAAAAATGAATAAAAAGCGATCAATAAGTCCTATCAATGCAAAAATTGTACCGTTAAAAACTTCAGATCACGGCGCAAAAAAATGAGCCCTCATACCGCCCCATACATGGAAAAATGTAAAAGTTATAGGGGTCAGAAGATGACAATTTTAAACTTATTAATTTTCCTGCATGTAGTTATGATTTTTTCCAGAAGTCCGACAAAATCAAACCTATATAAGTAGGGTATCATTTTAATCATATGGACCTACAGAATAAAGATAAGGTGTCATTTTTACCGAAAAATGTACTACATAGAAACGGAAGCCCCCAAAAGTTACAAAATGGCGTTTTTTTTATTTAAATTTTGTCGCACAATGATTTTTCACCGTAGATTTTTGGGCAAAATGACTGACGTCATTACAAAGTAGAATTGGTGGCGCAAAAAATAAGCCATCATATGGATTTTTAGGTGCAAAATTGAAAGAGTTATGATTTTTTAAAGGCAAGGAGCAAAAAACGAAAATGCAAAAACGGAAAAAACCCCGGTCCTTAAGGGGTTAAGCCAGGTTCTTGAACCGTCTGTACAAATAGGGATTTGTTTTTTTCAGCCCCTGTGGGAAAAAAACACTTGTCTGTGTTGTTGTTTTTTATTTTTATTATTATTGTTATTAGTACTATCACTTGGAATTATAAATATCATCATTTTATAATGCTAATGATAGAGCCATCATCTCAATTTAGTTTAGACCAGAGGGGCATGTAGCATAAAAGGTAATTCCTTGTGTGATGTAATGTACAAACATATACTTTCATCACTTGGTACCAGAAGAGTATTTTGACTGTTCACTAGTAAATCACAGACCAATAGAAAAAAAACTGCAATAAAAAATCAAGAGGCGCTTACTTGTGTGATACCCTCTGACAGCTAATTCCTAAACAAGTAGGTGAGCCAAGAACTGACTCACCTGTGGCGGTTGTGCTAATGCCCGCACAACACGTACAAAAGGCATGGATCAATGGCTGCAGCTACCTCCTCCGAAACGCTGGACTGCGTGTTCCATAAAGTATTATATTTTAATAAATATCATCTTTCAAGAAGTTGTGGGCAGCGCTCCATTATCCTCCTTGGTAGTGCGATTGTGGATTTGGACGCGATAGAAAAAAAAAGGTATTACTAGATTCTGCAACATTCTATGTTCTTGCATGTAGTAAATCACATTAATATTTTGATCATCCTCAAGCCATTTACAAATGTTTCGGGAGATGTTGTACCAGAGCTTTATTTGCCAACACAATGGGCCAATGCCTTGTCACTAAAGGTGCCAATCAACAACTGACAGCTGAACATGCAATAGTTATCTCTCCTGTCCTCCCAGTACACATCAACATTCAAATGATTTATGTTCAACTGTGAGGGAAAAAAAATTGTGTTTATAGTGGATTTGATGCTGCAGATTTGATGCTGTGTTTAGTCATTTAGTTACATTGATTTACACCAGTGTTTCCCAACCAGGGTGCCTCCAGCTGTGGCAAAACTCCAACTCCCAGCATGCCCTGACAGCCTACGGCTGTCAGGGCATGCTGGGAGTTGGAGTTTTGCCACAGCTGGAGGCACCCTGCTTGGAAAACACTGATTTACACAGTAGGTGTGAATGTGCTCTAAATGAGACCATGAATCATTCCAAAAACAAAACACTATCTATATCTAAAAGCTGAGGCCACAGTACCATAGCCTTACTGTATATCCTACTTCTTGATAATCGCAAGAAATTATAAGGCTTGTATAATTGCAAATGATTAACAATAAATGTCTTAAGATCTTCGTATAAATAAGGCATACAGTTTATGATCTATAGGTGTACAGAGAGATTTTATGACCCAAGGTATGAGGTAACCTCATCCTTCTGTATTCTCTTTCATTTTCCACAAAACATTGGTGGTACCTTTCATAAAAGAAAGTAGAGTTTCTACACAATTGAAGATAATAAACTACAAATCTACCTGTTTAAAAGGATGGTGGCCATTTTAATTCACATCCTCCTTGACAAAACAAGTGTCTTTGCTACTTAAAGCATTACTTTGGGTTGCAAAATCTTATCCCTTATCGTAAGGGTCACGGCAGGTGGTGGATCCTCTGGGCCTGTGTGGATGATGTCATGAGCCGTGCCAGAGAGCAGAGTCTAAGGTGCCGCTGGTTTTCACCAGAGCCCGCCGCAAAGCGGAATGGTCATGCTGCGGCAGGCAGCACCCAGGTCGCTACCCCTGGTACGACTCATCCACACAGGTTGCTGGGATGTGGCGTGGCACTGAAGGAGACTGGCAAGACGAGGACAAGGTAGCAGTAGGTCAGGGCAGGTGGAACAGGTGCAGGGTCAGGTAACGGAACAAGGCTCAGGAACACGGATATCAGGAACACAGTATGCTTTCACTAGGGCACAAGGCAGAAAAAGATCCGTCAGGGAACAAAGGGAGGAGCTGATATTTAAAGACAAGGTACCGGTGTAGATACTTAATTAAATGAGTACTGGCCCTTTAACCCCTTAAGGACCAAGGACGTACAGATACGTCCTTGGTCCTGCTCCCGTGATATAACGCGGGGTTACACGGTAACCCCGCATCATACCACGGTGGGCCCGGCGTCATAGTGAAGCCGGGACCGGCCGCTAATAGCGCGCAGCGCCGATCGCGTTGTCGCGCACTATTAACCCTTTAGCCGCGCGCTCAGAGCTGAGCCGCGCGGCTAAAAGTGAAATTAAAAAGTGCAGGTTAACTCAGTGGGCTGTTCGGGATAGCCGCGGCGAAATAGCGACATCCTGAACAGCTTACAGGACAGCGGGAGGGCCCTGCCTGCCTCCTCGCTGTCCGATCACCGAATGACTGCTCAGTGCCTGAGATCCAGGCATGAGCAGTCAAGCGGCAGAATCATTGATCACTGGTTTCCTATGAGAAACCAGTGATCAATGATAAAGATCAGTGTGTGCAGTGTTATAGGTCCCTATGGAAGCTATAACACTGCAAAAAAAGTGAAAAAAAAGTGAATGAATATCATTTAACCCCTCCCCTATTAAAAGTTTGAATCAACCCCTTTTCCCATAAAAAAAAAAAAAAAAACACAGTGTAAATAAAAATAAAAATAAAGATATGTGGTATCGCCGCGCGCGGAAATGTCCGAATTATAAAAATATATTGTTAATTAAAACACTCGGTCAATGGCGTACGAGCAAAAAAAGTCCAAAATAGTGCATTTTGGGTCACTTTTTATATTATTTAATAATAATCAATAAGTCCTATCAATGCAAAAATTGTACCTTTAAAAACTTCAGATCACAGCGCAAAAAATGAGCCCTCATACCGGGGCGGTATGAGGGCTCATTTTTTGCGCCGTGATCTGGAAAAATAAAAAAGTTATAGGGGTCAGAAGATGACAATTTTAAACGTATTAATTTTCCTGCATGTAGTTATGATTTTTTCCAGAAGTACAACAAAATCAAACCTATATAAATAGGGTATCATTTTAATCATATGGACCTACAGAATAAAGATAAGGTGTCATTTTTACCGAAAAATGTACTACGTAGAAACGGAAGCCCCCAAAAGTTACAAAACAGCAGTTTTTTTTTAATTTTGTCGCACAATGATTTTTTTTTCCGTTTCACCGTAGATTTTTGGGCAAAATGACTGACGTCACTACAAAGTAGAATTGATGGCGCAAAAAATAAGCAATCATATGGATTTTTAGGTGCAAAATTGAAAGAGTTATGATTTTTTAAAGGCAAGGAGCAAAAAACGAAAATGCAAAAACGGAAAACCCCCCGGTCCTTAAGGGGTTAAATGTAAAAAGCTCCGGTGCCCTGTGCCCTAGGAGGTGGAGGCACACGTGCCGGGGGCTGCGGGAACAGTAAGAACAGGGAGGTGAGTGAAGGGCTGGGATTCACATGCGGGCGCGTCCCGCAATGCGAATTCCAGCTCCGCCCGCAGCCGGGACATGACAAGAGAGCGCACACAGCCAGCTACTACTGCTGACTCTCTGACCACTCAGTTCAAAGTGATGTTCTCATAATGTTTGAATATAAGCCTAGTATTTACACCACCTTCCTGCGGCCAAATCATTTGAAATGTGTCCGGGCATCAGTGGGAATTGTGACAATACTCATATTTACACATAATGATTGAACTAAACCTGCCATTGTACACATTACAGCTCAAGGTTTTATAAATGTCTTTCAAGTGGCAATGACCTGCAAGCATTAAAGGATTTTGAAACTTTACTCTGCGTTTCATATTATTAGATTTTATCCATTATATTCCACTATATTTTCCAATGCTTTGGAAATAAAAACATCATTTTTTTCAATTCAAAGCAAAATAATGGACTCTGCATATTTAAAGTCTGAATCACTGAAATTCTACTTTCAGATTTTACTTTCAGTTCCCAAGCATATTACAAGTTCATTCCTATGCGAAATGTCATCTTCCCAACATTTTCTCCTTATGCCCTCTAGTGTGACTTATGTGCTTTTTAAGAACTTTCACATCTAATTCTCAGGTATTGAAAATTGAACTAATAACCAATATGTGTTGATAATTTGTGAGTGACAGAAGAGACATAACTTTCCACCAACATTGGGTTTTGCACCATTGATGTTGGTGAGGTGCGGATTAAAGCTAAGACTCTGGGACTAAGACGGAGCTGAATTGCAAACAGGTAACTTTACTGAACAAAAAAACTTATTCTACAAGATGGAGGTAGAAAAGCTTGAAGAGTTCTCAAAGTGTACCCATGTCCAAGAGACATGCTAAATGTGCAGTTCTTCAGTCTCTATCTCGGGATCAGTCAGGGTCTGAACTAGACTCCAACCAAATTTTTTTATGTCTCTATGACATATGAAAAGGTTATTTTTTTTTCATGACAGTGTCATTTAAGCAATTACCAGCATTTACTGGCAGTGAAGAGTTAACCCATGTAGTATGTTAAACGTGTTTAACTAGTTAATGACCAAGTACATGTATACACGTCCTTGTGCCGTTAAAAGTGTATGTTGCGGGCTCCCGACTCAAGTCCACGCCATATTGGTCAGCCCCCAGTTGATTCTTGTAGCTGAGGGCCGCCGTTAATAGCTGACATGGGGCAATTGCTGCGGCCGGCTATTAACCATTTAGATCGCCACTGTCAAATCTGACAGCAGCGTCTAAAGGGACCTTTAACCAGTCCCTGGTGGTGCAGTGGGGTGGATCACTCCACCGAAGCACGATCGTAGGGGGGGAAATCCACTGTGGAGGTAGCTGGAAGGCTTACCTCTGCTTCCGTGCTGGTACCGGCTCTGTAAGTGATAGAGCCTGGCTGGACCAGGCTTTATTAATCGAAAGCAGAGCACAAAGATCAATGTAGTTCTAAGGTGTCACTTTTACCAAAAAGTGCTCTGCGTAGAATTGGAATCCCCCAAAAGTTACAAAATGCCGTGTTTTTTAATTTTTAATTTAGCCCCACAAACATTTTTTTTCTAGTTTCAACGTAGATTTTGTGGTGAAACGATTGATTTCATTACAAAGTAAAATTGGTGGCACAGAAAACAAGCACTCATATGGGTCTGTAGGTGGAAAATTGAAAGCGTTGATTTTTAGAAGGAGAGGAGGAAAAAACTAAAGTGCAAAAATGAAATAACCTGTGGTCCTTGAGGGGTTCAAATCTAGTGCTACCCCCTGGTGACTACTCTGAAGGATCATGGCACCGATTGGTTCTCAGTGGGTGGAGTTGCTTGGAGTTGTAGTGCAGTTGAGCTGTGGTTTCCTATCGCATAACGCAAGTTTGATTGGAGCTGCAATGTGACAGCCGCAAAGTACTGATCCTGACTGGAGACTCAATTCAGGTACCAAACAGGAACTACAGGGTCCATGGGAAATGTACCCCTGCAGACCAAGAATTATAGTTATAGTTAACCCTGTCTTAAAGGGGTTATCCACCATAAGGTGATTTTAGTACGTATCTGACAGACAGTAATGGACATGCTTAGGAAGGATCTGCGCTTGTCTTGGGGTTAAATGGCTATGTTGTGAGATTACCATAACACTGTGGCTAGCTTTTTGTGAACTGGTATTTCCTGTTTGAGTTTCCTTCTTTTCCTACAAATCCCATAATTCTATTTTCCTCCCTTCCACACATCAGCCACCCCACCCATTGAAACATAAATGAGCTGCATTCATTTAAAAGACCTGTGTTTTTTTAATCAGGGTGCCTACAACTGTTGCAAAACTACAATTAGTCGCAGATTGATCTCTCTCCCACCAAGCGATCGCTCCACCCATTGAACCAGACAAGCTCCCTGTCATCAGCTGACTAGTGATGTCAGGTCTCGGCCGCATTGCAACCTGGAAAAAATCTGAGACTACAGTAATTTTGTATGCTGTTAAAAATAAATATTGGGGTAAAAATGACAAAAGAATTGTGGGAAAACTGTCACACACAGGTACAGACACTATATTATGAACTACACTAACTTTACAGCCCCTGTAACAAAATCAAATAAAAAAAATTCCTGGAATACCCCTTTAAAGGAAAACGGTCACCCGTTCACCAGCACTATAAACCGATACACTGGGCTATAGTGGGGTGAACAGGAGACCGATGCGGGGTCTCGGACTGCAATACCTACCTTCAGTCTGGAGCCCTGATGCTCCAAAGGTCCCCCTCTTCCAGCGCTGACTTGCGCTTTAAGGCGGGCCCGCCAGCTAGATTTAAATATTCATAAACGCCCGTCACGTGATCGCTCAGTAGGCACGAATGCTCACGTGACCAGCGCTTATGAATATTTTAATCCAGCCGGCGGGCCCACCTCAAAGCGCAAGTCAGAGCTGGAAGAGGGGGACCTTTGAAGGATTGGGGCTCCGAACTGCAGGTAGGTATAGCAGTCCGAGACCCCGCATCGGTCTTCTGTTCTCCCGCACTATACCCCGGTGTATCGGGTTATAGTGCAGGAGAAATGGTGACCGTTTTCCTTTAAAGGGGTATTCCAGAAATTTGGCTCTGCTCCAAGACTCAAACTCAACACCATGGGAGAGATTTATCAAAGCCTGTGTAGGGGCAGAGTGACACAGTTGCCCATAGCAACCAATCAGATTGCTACTTTCATTTTTTATTTTTTTTAAAGACTTCTGAAAAATGAAAGAAGGAATCTGATTGGTTTTTATGGGCAACTGCACCATTCTTCCCCTACACAGGTTTGAGATATCTCCCCCTATGTGTTTCAGCAAAGTTGACTTTATATAGACAAATAATCATCTTAACTCCTCCCTTTCACTAGAAGCTTCTACGGGCTTCCACAATGTTCTGCAAAGTTCTAAAGCTCTCATCATATCACCACCTGTAGTTGACAGCAAAGAGTATCAAAAATTTAATACTGTGTGCACATGCATTATGTGAATGGGATTACAGGGATTATCAATAATTTGAAAAAGAAAACAGCTACTTTCTTTCAGAAACAGCACCTTTCTTGTCCTTAGGTTGTGTGTAGTATTGCGGCTCGGTTATTTTGAAGTGAATGGAGCTAAGTTGTAATACTGCACACAACCTGAGAACAGATGTAGAGTTTTTTTTGGAAGCAAGCAGCAATGTTTTTTTTTTATTTATTTTTTAATCCTTTAACTTCTCACATCTACTGAACACATGGTGCAGAAATACTGTACAGTTTAACCCCTTAAGGACGCAGCCAATTTTCACTGTAGGACACGGCCATTTTTCGCACATCTGACCACTGTCACTTTAAGTATTAAAAACTCTGGGATGCTTTTACCTTTCATTCTGATTCCGAGACAGTTTTTTCGTAACATATTCTACTTTATGTTAGTGGTAAAATTTTGTCAATACTTGCATCATTTGTTGGTGAAAAATTCCCAAATTTGATGAAAAAATTGAAAATGTTGCATTTTTTTTTACTTTGAAGCTCTCTGCTTATAAGGAAAATGAATATTCCAAATAAAGTATACATTGATTCACATATACAATATGTCTACTTTATATTTACATCATAAAATTGAGATGTTTTTACTTTTGGAAGACATCATAGGGCTTCAAAGTATAGCAGCAATCTTCCAATTTTTCACAAATTTTTCAAAATCAAACTTTTTCAGGGACCAGTTCTGTTTTGAAGTGGATTTGAAGGGCCTTCTTATTAGAAATACCCCACAAATGACCCCATTATAAAAACTACACCCCCTAAAGTATTCATAATGGCATTCAAAAGATTTGTTAACCCTTTAGGTGTTTCACAGGAATAGCAGCAAATTGAAGGAGAAAATTCAAAATCTTCATTTTTTACACTTGCATGTTCTTGTAGACCCAGTTATTGAATTTTACAAGCAGTAAAAGGAAAGAAATCTTCCTAAAATGTGTAGCCCAATTTCTCTCGAGTAAGAAAATACCTCATATGTGTATGTCAAGTGTTCGGCGGGCGCAGTAGAGGGCTCAAAAGGGAAGGAGCGACAGTGGGATTTTAGAGAGTGAGTTTTTCTGAAATGGTTTTTGGGGGGCATGTCCCATTTCGGAAGCCCCCATGGTGCCAGAACAGCAAAAAAAAAAAAACCACATGGCATACTATTTTGGAAACTACACCCCTCAAGGCACGTAACAAGGGGTCCAGTGAGCCGTAATAGGACAAAATGCCCCCCAAAATTTGAAACCCCATCTCTTCTGAGTATGGAAATACCCCATGTGTAGACGTCAAGTGCTCTGCTGGCGCACTACAATGCTCAGAAGAGAAGGAGTGCCATTAAGCTTTTTGGAAAAAAATTGTTTGGAATGGAAGTCAGGGACCATGTTTGTTTACAAAGCCCCCCGTGGTGCCAGAACAGTGGACCCCCCACATGTGACCCTATTTTGCAAACTACACCCCTCACAGAATTTAATAAGGGGTGCAGTGAGTATTTACACCCCACTGGCGTTTGACAGATCTTTGGAACAGTGGGCTGTGCAAATGAAAAATGTTATTTTTCATTTTCACAGACCACTGTTCCAAAAATCTGCCAGACTCCTGTGGGGCGTAAATTCTCACTGTACCCCTTATTACATTACGTGAGGGGTGTGGTTTCCAAAATGGGGTCACACGTGGGTATTTATTTTTTTGCGTTTATGTCAGAACCGCTGTAAAATCGGCCACCCCTGTGCAAATCATCAATTTAGGCCTCAAATGTACATGGTGCGCTCTCACTCCTGAGACTTGTTGTGCGCCCGCAGAGCATTTTATGCCCACATATGGGGTATTTCTGTACTCAGGAGAAATTGCGTTACAAATTTTGGGGGTCTTTTTTTTCCTTTTAACGCTTGTGAAAATAAAAAGTATGGGGCAACACCAGCATGTTAGTGTAAATTTTTTTATTTTTTTACACTAACAAGCTGGTGTAGATCCCAACTTTTCCTTTTCATAAGGGGTAAAAGGAGAAAAAAGCCCCCCAAAATTTGTAGTGCAATTTCTCCCAAGTACGGAGATACCCCATATGTGGCCCTAAACTGTTTCCTTGAAATACGACAGGGCTCCGAAGTGAGAGAGCTCCATGCACATTTGAGGACTAAATTAGGGATTGCATAGGGGTGGACATATGAGTATTCTACGCCAGTGATTCTCAAACAGGGTGCCTCCAGCTGTTGCTAAATTCCCAGCATGCCTGGACAGTCATTGGCTGTCCGGAAATGCTGGGAGTTGTTGTTTTGCACCAGCTCGAGGCTCCGTTTTGTAAACACTGCCATTTAATGCATTTTTCATTTTTATTGGGGGAGACAGTGTAAGGGGGTGTATATGTAGTGTTTTACCCTTTATTATGTGTTAGTGTATTGTAGTGTTTTTAGGGTACATTGGCACTGGCGTGTTACGGTGAATTTCCCGCTAGGAGTTTGCGCTGCGGTGAAAAATGTGCCGCAGCCCAAACTTGAAGCAGGAAACTTACTGTAAGCCTGCCCGTGTGAATGTACCCTGTACGTTCAAATGGGGGGGCAAACCTCCAGCTGTTTCAAAACTACAACTCCCAGCATGAACTGACAGACCGTGCATGCTGGGAGTTGTACTTTTGCAACAGCTGGAGACATACTGGTTGGAAAACCTTCAGTTAGGTTCTGTTACCTAACTCAGTATTTTCCAACCAGTCTGCCTCCAGCTGTTGCAAAACTACAACTCCCAGCATGTACTGATCGCCGAAGGGCATGCTGGGAGATGTAGTTATGCAATAGCTGGAGGTATGCAACTACAACTCCCAGCATGCCGAGACAGCTGATTGCTGTTTGGACATGCTGGGATTTGCAGTTTTGTAACATCTGGAGGGCTACAGTTTTAGAGAACACTGCAAGGTGATCTCCAAACTGTGGCCCTCCAGTTGTTGCAAAATTACAAATTCCAGCATGCCCTGACAGCAAACAGTTGTTTGGGCATGCTAGGAGTTGTAGTTTTGCAACATCTGGAGGGCTACAGTTTAGGGACCACTATATAGTGGTCTCAAACTGTAGCCCTCCAGCTGTTGCAAAACTACAACTCCCAGCATGCCCAAACAGCTGTCTGGGCATGCTGGGAGTTGTAGTTTTGCAACATCTGGAGGGCTACAGTTAGAGACCACTGTATAATGGTCTCAAACTGTACCCTCCAGATGTTTCTAGGCAACTCACCAGTTTTCGTCGGATCCAGCCGCACGTCATCGCCGCCGCCGCCGATCTCCGTCGCCCGCAGCCTCCGTCGCCTGCCCGGATCGGTAAGTGGATTTTCGGCGCAGGTCCCCGTCGTTTCCCCGTCCTGCCCCGCCTATTGTGGGTGGGCAGGACGGGGAAAACGAAAGATAACCCCCCCGTCCCCGATCTGCTATTGGTGGTCGCGTCTAGACCACCAATAGCAGGGATAGGAGGGGTGGCACCCCTGCCACCTCACTCCTATGCCTTCAGGGGGATCGTGGGTGTCTTAGACAACCGCGATCCCCCTTATATTCCGGGTCACCGGGTCACTATAGACCCGTAATGACCCGGAATCACGATTCTGATGACCCCCCCTGGGCGTTTCCACGGGATGCCTGCTGAATGATTTCAGCAGGCCTCCCATTCCGATCCCTGCCCGGTGATTTGTAAATCACTTCTATTAAAAAATGTTAATCCTTCCAGTACTTTTTAGGGGCTGTAAACTAAAGAGAAATCCAAAAAAGAAATGCATTTCTTCTTATGTCATGACCACAGTGCTCTCTGCTGACCTCTGCTGTCCATTTTAGGAACTGTCCAGGGCAGGAAAAAATCTCCATAACAAACATATGCTGCTCTGGACAGTTCCTAAAATGGACAGCAGTGGTCAGCAGAGAGAACTGTGGTCATGACATCAGAGGAAATGCATTTCCTTTTTGGATTTCTCTTTAGTATACAGCCCCTAAAAAGTACTGGAAGGATTAAGATTTTTAATAGAAGTGATTTAAAAATCTGTTTAACTTTCTGGCACCAGTTGATTAAAAAAAAAAAAAAAGTTTTCCAGGGGAATACCCCTTTAACATTATTAGAAACAATATAGTTTTGACTCAGGTTGTACTACATCCAACCAAAAGCAAAGGTATTGGGATACTACACATATGGTGGGCCAAAGGAGAAAAATCAGCTGCTACAGTGAACATACACTGCTCAAAAAAATAAAGGGAACACTAAGATAATACATCCTAGATCTGAATGAATGAATTCATCGTATGAAATACTTTCGACTTTGCATAGTTGAATGTGCTGACAACAAAATCACACAACAATTATCAATGGAAATCAAATGTATCAACCCATGGAGGTCTGGATATGGAAAACCACACTGCAGGCTGATCCAACTTTGATATAAAAAGGCTCAGTAGTGTTTGTGACCTCCACTTGCCCGTATGACCTCCCTACAATGCCTGTCCCATGATGTCCCAGATGTGCTCAATCAGATTCAGGTCTGGGGAACGGGCGGCCAGTCCATAGCATCATTGCCTTCCTCTTGCAGGAACTGCTGACACACTCCAGCCACATGAGGTCTAGCTTTATATTGCATTAGGAGGAACCCAGAGCCAACTGTACCAGCATATGGTCTCACAAGGGATCTGAGGATCTCATCTCGGTACCTAATGGCAGTCAGGCTTCCTCTGGCAAGCACATAGAGGGCTGTGCCCCCCCCCCCCCCCCAAAAAAAAAATGCCACCCCACACCGTTACTGACCCACTGCCAAACTGGTCATGCTGGAGGATGTAGCATTCAGCAGAACGTCTCTACAGCATCTCCAGACTCGGTCACGTCTGTCATCTGTAAAAAGCACAGGGCGCCAGTGGCCAATTTGCCAATCTTGGTGTTCTCTGGCAAATGCCAAACGTCCTGCACGGTGTTGGGCTGTAAGAACAACCCCCACCTCTGGAAGTCAGGTCCTCATACCACCCTCATGGAGTCTGTTTCTGACTGTTTGAGTGGACACATGCACATTTGTGGCCTGCTGGAGGTCATTTTGCAGGGCTCTGGCAGTGCTCCACCTTGCACAATCGCGGAGGTGGCGGTCCTGCTGCTGGCTTGTTGCCCTCCTACAGCCTCCTCCATGTCTCCTGGCCTGTCTCCTGGTAGTGCATCCATGCTCTGGACACTACGCTGACAGACACAGCAAACCTTCTTGCCACAGCTCGCATTGATGTGCCATCCTGGATGAGCTGCACTACCTGAGCCACTTGTGTGGGTTGTAGACTCCGTCTCATGCTACCACTAGAGTGAAAGCCCTGCCGCATTCAAAAGTGACCAAAACATCAGCCAGGAAGCATAGGAACTGAGAAGTGGTCTGTGGTCATCACCTGCAGAAACATTCCATTATTGGGGGTGTCTTGCTAATTGCCTATAATTTCCACCTGTTGTCTGTTCCATTTGCACAACAGCATGTGAAATTGATTGTCAACCAGTGTTGCTTCCTGAGCGGACAGTGTGATTTCACAGAAGTGTGATTGACTTGGAGTTACATTGTGTTGTTTAGGTGTTCCCTTTATTTTTTTGAGCAGTGTAGCTTTAATGTCTTTAGTTCTACAAGTTTTGCTGGTCTGTCAAAAGCTGAGGCCAATAGCTCTAAGTTTATTACATTACAAATACAGATGAATGGCCAAAAAGTTCACCGCAAACCAGCAATACAAAAGAGTTAAGTTGCAAAAAACAACTTATCCCTGAAGGCTGTCCGGGAATGATGGGAGTTGTAGTTTAGCTACAGCTGGAGGTTCCCTGTTTGGGAACACACTTACAGAAAGGATCTTTTCACATTAACATGCCTTTGTAAGCCATAAAATGGCATACTACAAATGCACAATGGGAACAGATTCATACTTACCAATCTTGTTCCTGTCTGTTTGTCTTCTTCTGTAGCTCCACCTCAAGTGATGTCATCATTAGAGGTGGAGCTACAGAAGAAGAGCCCCGAACCAGAAATGAGGTTGGTAAGTACGACTTCCTTCGGTATGCAATATACAGCAAAGTCTGTATACTGTATACAACCCTCCCAACGAGATAAGCAGAACTGCGCATCGGGTCTCATTTCTGAGACCTGCTGTGATCATGAGTTATATGCCAGGGAAGCGAAAGGCAATGCGTTCAGCTCCCTGGCCAACAGAGAGATCTGTCAGGTCTGTAATTTCTCTACATAGAATTTTATGCAGAGAAATGTATGGATCTGTTAGGAAGGTGACAGCATTTAATATGAGGTAGTGCCTTTATATAACAAATGCTAGGGAAGGACCTGTAAGAGGGGATGCTGGAGCCACTGGACCCTGCTGCAGATGTATGCTAGAGTAGTTTAACATTGAAAATGTAAGGATAGGATTGGGATGGAGGGTAAAGGGATGTATTTATTCTAAGTAACAATGTTATGGATTAATGAGGAAAGGAGGGGACAGCAAGGGACGATTAGGCTGCATTTACATTACAAAAGTGCTTTATGTGTGTCTTAGATATTGGCCTAGCTGCAGAAAAGTATGCTAAAGTATACCACTGCATACCTGAGGCAGGCCCATTCAGGACCGAACTCAGTCTTCTAATGACTACGTTCAGTCCCCTTCCCAAATTTACACTGATATACAACAAAATAACGGTATATGTTCAATAATAGACAGAATATAATTAGTAGACTAATATTAAAGTGAAGGGGCCCACCGCAGTATATGTCTGCATACCTTTCTGCCTGTGTGCCAATGTATGCCACACACATTCTGCACTTTTGTAATGAAGCATGCCACCATGTAGTTGTGGGTGTTACGCCGAGGGCCAGCTTGGATTTCTGTACATTAGCTCAAGTGGCAGCTAGAATAAAGCCTCTGATCCCGGAGGCACCCACTCCAGCACACACAGCAGTGCTATTAAAGGGGTACTCCGGTGGAAAACTTTTTTCTTTAAATCAACTGGTGCCAGATAGACATGTGCAGAACCAAACATTCTGTAAAATTTGTTAAATTTAGCATTCGTTACTAAACGAAATGCACATTAGTTTCACTTGCTGATCCTCTTTTGTAATAAATAGCAGATGTTACCTTAGGATTCTTGTTGTTTTCACCTTTTTTTGCAGTTTTCTCTGTGTAGGAAGGCAAGTTTTCCTCAGGTAAACCCAATAAAACAAATCTAATTCATTCCTTACATTCGGTTTACTGATAACGAATGCATTCATGCATTATTCGTTATGCGTTATTTAACGAATGCATTCGTTAACTGTATATTTGTATTCTTTTTCGGAAATATTCCATTTTTTTTTCGTGCATTCGGATTGAAACGAACACCCGAAAATGGGAAAATTTGTTACGTTTAGTATTCGTTCCGAAACGAATTGCACATGTCTAGTGCCAGAAAGTTGAACAGATTTGTAAATTACTTCTATTAAAAAATATTAATCCTTCCAGTACTTTTAGCTGCTGAATACTACAGAGGAAATTATTTTCTTTTTGGAACACAGTGCTCTCTGCTGACATCACAAGTACAGTGCTCTCTGCTGACATATCTGTCCATTTTAGGAACTGTCAAGAGCAGCATATGTTTGCTATGGGGATTTCTCCTACTCTGGACAGTTCTTAAAATGGAAAGAGATGTCAGCAGAGAGCACTGTGCTCGTGATGTCAGCAGAGAGCTTTGTGTTCCAAAAAGAAAAGAATTTCCTCTGTAGTATTCAGCAGCTAATAAGTACTGGAAGGATTGAGATTTTTTAATAGAAGTAATTTACAAATCTGTTTAACTTTCTGACACCAGTTGATAAAAAAAAAAAAAAGTTTTCCAACGGAGTACCCCTTTAAGGGAGCTGCACCAATGTTTGGGCAATGTTCTTCTCAGGGGTGCAGACACCCACATACAGTTCCTGGCCACTGGTACCGTGGGGTACCCTTAAAGGGGTACTCCGCCCCTAGACATCTTATCCCCTATCTAAAGGATAGGGGATAAGATGTCAGATTGCCACAGAGCCGCTGCTGGGGAGCCCCAGGATCCCCGCTGCTGCTCTGCGCTATCATTACAGTACAGAGCGAGTTCGCTCTGTGCATAATGACGGGCGATACAGGGGACGTAGCCGCGTGATGTCATGGCTCCGCCCCTCGTGACATCACGGCCCGTCCCCTTAATGCAAGTCTATGGCAGGGGGCGTGACGACCGCCGCGCCCCCTCCCATAGACTTGTATGGAAAGGGGCGGGGCGTGACGTCACGAGGGGCGGAGCCGTGACGTAACAATGCTCCGGCTCCTGTATCGCGCTTCATTACGTGCAGAGTGAACTCGCTCTGTGCTGTAATGATAGCGCAGTGCCGCAGCGGGGATCCCGGGGATCCCCAGCAGCGGCACCGCGGCGATTTGACATCTTATCCCCTATCCTTTGGATAGGGGATAAGATGTCTAGGGGCGGAGTACCCCTTTAATATTACACAAGTGCAGGTGTAGCTGGGTGACCAGGAGACATAAAAACGACACTGAAATAAGAGAGCAGTGCACCTGGTAACTTTACTTTTATCAAATGGATTATTCACATACATGGAGTGGTGCAGGTGATGGAGACTTAACCCTTTCAACGTCAATAAGAGTCCTGAGCTAGTTCCTGAGATGTTAAAATCCCCAAGGTGACACTGTTTGGCTCCTGACGGTGGAAGTGGCCAAACCTAACCTAAGGTCAACTATGGTTTCAGATTGCTAAGCGGTCCTTGACAACAGTTACCCTCAAAGACTAGTATAAGTGTAATGCTGGTCTTCCTCTTCCAGGTCACAGAGGAAGTGATTAGAGATGAGCAAATCGGACGAATCCGAATTCGTTCCGAATTTCATGGAAATTTCGATTCGAATCGAATCTGAATTTCCCCTCGATTCGAAATAACAAATTTCTTCATTCGCTCCATTTTGTCATTACTCTAAGGTTAGGATTACACAGAGTTTTTGCGGTAAAAAAATGTATTTAACGAAATTCTTATTTTCCATAACAAAAATGTAATACATTCTTTGTGCTTAATCTTTGTTTATTTCACTTCACAAAGGCAAAACAAACAATACAACATGAAACATAACCCCTAAGTACAGGGGAACATCAAAACAAATAAAGAAAAAGAAGAAGAAAATAATTCATGCACCCATTCATTCAAACCTTTCATACCTGTAGGTATTTATTTTGGGTCAGGAGATCAGTAGTTATACTTTGTGTGCTAGTGCTATAGCAATTTAACTTATTTTCCTTCAGTTATTAACTAGCGCATCATCTCTCAATAATTTCCATAATCTCCACTTCTGTTCATGTATTTTACTATCTGATTTACTTTGTGCTATGTTTGTGATAGTAATGCTGTTTCTGGCCCCCATTTAATAAATCGATCCACCACCCAAACCAATTTATTTGGGTGGGCAGGGACCTAAAAATGTAGCCGACAATAATAAAAATGTAGAAAAGGGCCATTTAAATGTAAAAATAATATATTTTTTAGAATTCATTTTGTTAAACTTTTTATTAGTATTGTATTTTAATAATGTGTTTAATAAAGTGTGTGTGTGTGTGTGTGTGTGTGTGTGTATGTTTTTAACTTTTTCCCCTTTTTTTTTTTTTTTTTAGGTAGTACTACTACTCCCAGCATGGAACAGAATGTTCCATGATGGGAGTAGTATTACCTGTACTAATAGATCATCCCGGGTGTCACTTCTGACACCCGTTGCGATCCTCCTATATAATGTATAGATGCGGGAGGCTGGCCGCTCTTCTGCGCGATCCTGCACTATATTCTGCAATGTAAAGTTCTAATCTTCACATCATAGATTCATATATCCAGCAGAGAGCTGTGATTGGCCAAATGGTTCCAGCCAATCACAACTCTCTGCAGGAAATATGAATAATAGGTGTATATACGGCAGTGCAAGGGACAAGAGAAGAGCGGCCGTGCCCCACATCTAAACATTATACAGGATGTTCGCAGCGGGTGTCATCCGCTGTCGGTGGGTCCCGCAGTATAGCTCAAAACTGTTTCAGGACCCAGCAAATCGAGTATAAGTACCATATGGATAATATGTTATAATATATACTGTAGATGTATGTAGATGTAAACTTTCACATTAGATCATAAATATATATATATATATTATTTAATTTATTTCGCTCACACAGCAGACAGATGAATGAAGAACAACAGGAAATAGGAGGGAAAGACCTTAATTGAATAATAAAACCACAGCCAATTAAGGTCAAACCACTCGACCTACATTCCTTTGATGTTCTATTTCCTATTTGCCCTTAATTGGATGTGGTCTCATTATTCAATTAACCTTAATTTGCTTTAATTAGAGCAACTACTGTTTATTTCAAAACTTTATTCCTTCCCTTCATACGGCCCCAGGACGGCCATAAACTCCTTGCCGGTCCCGCTGCAACCACTGTACTGGAAATCAGGAATCACAACTCCCATCATCCCCTACATAAAATATAAAAGATTTTTCACATACAGAGCAGAGACATTGGAATTGCAAGAAGAGTTTTTCAGTAATGTGTCAATTAAAACCAGCTCATACTGTATAATTACATTGACATCGTCTTTCCCAATTACATTAAATACATACATACATTATTGTCCTGGACATCTGCCTCCGCAATTTGAAGTATATTTAATTTCTGATAGAAGACCTCTGTAAATGTATGGATTTGTGGTAAATTAAGTAAATTGTCAGAATTATTTTTGCCTACTGTATTATACATATTACTGATGTCCCTGTCCTCAGCTCGTCTCTGACCCCTGCAATTATTCATGCCAGCACATTTAAATACCCGAAAAATTAAATAAATGGGGCTAAAAAAGTAAAGTGAAAATATATATAACATTACTCCCCATGATTAGTTCTGTAGTACCTGCATTAATAGACAAATCAGAACAGGTGTAAGAAGTGACCCCTGTTGCGATCTGTCTATTAATGCAGGTACTACAGCTCCAAGCATGGATCAGAGTGTGCTCCATTTTGGGAGCAGTAGTACCTGCAGTAAAGGCAAGATCACAGCAGGTGTCACTCCTGACACCCGCTGTGATCCTCCTGTATAATGTATAGATGCGGGCGGCCGCTCTTCTCTGGTCACCTGCACTGACATATATATACACCTATTCATATTACCTTCAGAGAGTTGTGATTGCCTGGAACCATCTGTCTAATCACAGCTCTCTGGGGAAATATGAATCTGTAATGTTCACATCGCAGAGCATAGTGCAGGATTGCGCAGAAGAGTGGCCAGCCGCTCGCTTCTATACATTATACAGAGGATCGCAATGGGTCAGAAGTGACACCCGGGGAAATCTGTCTATTAGTACAGGTACTACTACTCCCATCATGGAACAGTCTGTTCCATGCTGGGAGTAGTAGTACTACCTTAAAAAATTTTAAATAAAGAGAAAAAAGTGAAAAAAGTTAAACACACACACTTTATTAAATCGATTCGCCGCAAATTTATTTGGATCAAATCTAATTTTTTTTTTTTAAATACGGAATTTTTTTTTAAATTCGCTCATCTCTAGAAGTGATGTTCCTTAGGCCAACGCAATGCTGATTTACTGGATGTTTTAGTAGAAGGTGCTTAAAGTATTCAGACTTGGACCAGGGTAGGCTTTGACAACTAATTTATTGTTTTCCTTATGCTTGTTTTCTGTCTCTACCCTATGCTCTCTATGTCAGACTACTCCATCCTCAGCTCTTACTCCACTACTCTTCCCCTTAAAAAGTTTTAAAAGGGTACTCCAAGGAATTCAACTTATCCACAGGATAGCAGGTAGGTGTCATTGCAGGGGGGGGGGGGGGGCTTGTGGTAGGGGGTTCAATTGCTTCTGTCTTCTTTATGATTCTAAGACGAGTACTCAGTGCAGGACCTGCCCACTAAACCAATCACTGGCCACAGCAAAAGTCCAAGAAACATCTAAATTTTAATAAAAATAAAGAATACCCCTTTAATGCTGCACCAACCACATTCAATACTCAATCCTTCTAGAAAGAGTTAAACATTTAAACATATGTCACTTCAAGTAACTATTCACATTTTACCAATATGTAGTTTTGCAAGACTGGCCTTTTACTCAGCCAAAGACAAGAAATGGCAAGTGTACTGGGATGTAGTAATGTGAACAAAGACTTTACTGAATGAATGGCCAATGCCCAGCTATCATGTTGAACTTTAGGAAACAAGAGTGATGGAGGACATTCTCCAGCCCATCTACTGGGTATCAGGACCCTTAACCCCTTAAGGACGGACCCATTTTTTCTTTTATTTGACTGGGTCTCTTTAAATGGTAAATAACTTTAGAACACTTTTTCTGAGCAGAGCGATTCTGAGATTTTTTTTGTGACATATTGTACTTTATAGAAGTGGTGCATTTTTGTTGACACATGCAGCATTTTTGTGAAAAACTCAAAAATATTGGGAAAAACTGGAAATTGAATGTTTATTATATTTAATATACATTATAGTTTTATAGTACTCATCATTATGGATGTAGCAATAACTATTATGTATATGATTTGTGTTTTTGATATTTTTTGATGACAATACAGTGTTTTATTGGGAAAGATGCATTTTTTTTTATTTTTTTTTACACTTCATACATGTATTGAACCTTTTCTTATTTTATTTGTCACTTTTTACAGGTTATACCATGCTGCAATACATTTGTACTGCAGCACAGTATAACCTAATCTGCTGCAGATAATACAGACTGGCTGGATCTCACAGGCTTCCATAGCAGACAGGCAGGAGTTCATAATCTGACCTCCTGCTGCCATAGCAACCAATGGCAACCCACAATGGTATCACGGCATCTATGAGGTTAATGCTGTCGGGAACGGCGCCATCACGACCACGGCAGCTATGGCGGGTCCCCAGCTGTGATTGAGGGGGCAGGAGATTGCTAGGACATATGCATACGTCCCGGCATGCGAACATGTCGGGTTAAAGGGGTACTTTGGTGAAAAACATTTTTTCTCAGTTACTCTTCATTGGGGGACACCTATACTGATGGGTATATGCTCTTGCCACAAGGATTTGCTGACACTAGGTAAAAAAAATGTCGGCTCCTCCCTGGCAGAATATACCCACCTACTGGAAGTGAGATAATCAGTTTTTCAGGTGGGGGTTCAGGAGCATGGCGCTACCTGTTCCCCCATATGTGGCAAAAGGGGCACAGACAGAGTATGTACTGTTAATCCCTTCTTGCCAATGGCCAGTGCCTGGAGGTTGTACCCTGGGTCCGGGTCCCTCACTGCCCCTGCTCGCCCTGCTATCTTAGCCTGGTATGATGCAGCGTGGCCACAAGCTGGTTGAAGACTTCAGGGGTGAGTATAAGAAGATGGAGCCATGGGTGAGTATGTACTACAATCCCTCTTCCCCCTCTCCCTCCCTCTTGTTCATCCAGGAGTCCCCTTTCTATCATGTGCCCAGCTCCTCTGCCGCCATTCCACGTGGCTGTGCTGGGCCAGACCCCTCATGGCCTCTGGTGCCATTCTGACAGGGACAGTCCGGTGGGACTGCCCTCACCCCTCTTTGGGTCCAACATGTCCTCTTATCTTGCGGCCAGGCACACTGCCCACTGCATATACTTTTCATTCGGCCGGAGACTCGTTACTGCTGCCGCAGTGTTAGTATGTGGGGCAGTGGGTCCGGTCCCACAAGGCCATTCACTTCCCCAGTGGGGGTGCAAAAAACCTGCTTTCTACTCTTCTGTGGCCAGGTGCAGCTCCTGGCCGCATTCTTTATTATTAGGATGACCGGAGACCTACAGCTGCAGGCAGCGGGTCTCCGGTCCCACGTGGCCAACCACTGCTGTGCGGGGTGGCGTCCTCAGGGCAGGCACTCCAGCCCACTTTCTCCTATTATGTTGCAGCCAGGCGCGGTGTCCTGGCCCGTTCTTTATTAGGCTGAATGGAGACCTACAGCTGCAGGCAGCAGGTCTCCGGTCCCACGCGGCCGACCACATCTTCAGTGCGGGCACACCAGCCTGCTTACTGCTCTTAGCTGCGGCCAGGCGCAGTGTCCTGACAGCGTTCCCGAGACCCTCTGCAGCTGCCCCCCTTGTTAGTTTTCTTGGAGCAGCGAGTCTCCGGTCCCACGCAGCCAGGCGCTTCCCCGGTTACGGTGGAGCCAGCCACGCCATTCTACATGTTCCCCTGTCTGTACCTGTAAGCTCATGCATGTGGCCGGGTGATGGAGAGGGCGGCCGCTTCTTCTATAAGTTCCCTGCCCCCTTACAGTATGCGGCCGTCTCCAGGGGTGTTGTTTCCCCAGCGCGCCCTCCTTGCCGGCGGGCAGCGCTACCTCAAAAAAAAATAGTTTTTTACACTGTTTGGTGGGGTTTGGCGTCCTCTTGTGGCCATAAGTGGTATTGCACCCTTGACTTTTCATTGCTTCTTGTGAGCCCCCCCTTGTGGCAACCATTTGCTATTGCAGCCTTGGTCTGTCACATCTGTTTTTATCAGTTTAATATCTGCAGGGTCCCTTTTCCAGGGACAGTATTGGGGGGGTCGCCTTATTTCCTTCATTCACCCTGGGTCAGGTGCCCTTGTAGGGTTTTTGCATCCTGACGGAAGCTAAGGACACTGTCAGGTTTGCTGGTCACCCATCAAGGGGATATTCTGGGCATCTCTTACAATATGATTCCCTTCTCCTCAGATGGTGGCATCCACGGCTATTTCTCCGGATCCTCACATCTAGTGTGAGATCTCCATGGAAGTGCCTTTGCGTGTGCATAGGCTGCACCTGATCTCATTATGCCAGACTGTAGTCTCACCTGACACTCATCTCTCAGATGCCACATCCGCGGCTGGCACTCCGGTCCCCCACTCTTAGTGCAAGGTGTCCACCGGAGTGACCCGTTGTCTATTATGGACCCATACCAGTAAGCCAGACAGTGGTCTTCGTTGTCTCCTCAGCTGCCTGTCACTCATCACACAGCTGATGTCTCTGTGGCTGGAGTTTCTGGTACCCCACTGCTGTGTGAGGTATCCGAAGGAGTGACCCGTTGTCTACTATGGACCCTTAATAGTAAGCCAGACAGTGGTCTGCATGTTTTCCTCCGCCACCTGTCACTCACCACACAGCTGATGAATCTACGCTGGAGTTCCAGTACCCCACTGCTGTGCAAGGTATCCGAAGGAGTGACCCGTTGTATACTACGGACCATTCCTGTAAGCCAGACTATAGTCTGCTTGGTTTCCTCCTCCACCTGTCCCTCACCACACGGCTGGTGTATCTGCGGCTGGAGTTTCGGTACCCCACTACTGTATGGGGTGTACGAAGAAGTGACCCAACGTGTCCTATGGACCCTATTCAGGGGAATGGGGAATACAATACACAGCTCCTCAGCCTCCCCCAATCTCCCAGGGTGGCGGGATACTATCCATGGCTCCTGGGCCTACCCGCCTTTCCACAGGCGACAGGGGGGCACAGTGATCATCTATCTGGCTATTCCCTTTTAGCCAGCGCCTGGAGGTGTACTTGTTCAGCCAGACTGTTGTCAGCCTCCCATCTCTGGGTTGCCGCGGCCATGGTCAGGTTTCCTATACCTCACTGCTGGTGTACGGAATCTGAATGAGGGTCCTTGCAGGTCCTCGGAACTGATGCCAGCCAGCCAGACTTTCATCTTCTGGTAACCCATTAGTTCGGCCACACTCCTGTACCTCACTTTCCTTGGGAGGGATTGAAGGTGTGACCATGTGTGTTCGGGAATCCTATACCAGTCAGCCAGATGGTTGTCTACATGGTTTACTACTATGTCGGGTCACCTACCATATACTTCCCACACCGTGGACGGAAGTTACGTTAATTCCCTACCAGGGTGAAGCTCGGAGTGATACAATGCACCCCATACTGGGTCGTGGGGTTTACTCCTTTACCAGTTCCCTCTCTACCTGCCTGCTGCTCTCTCGGCTGCAGGCTAGTAACACTTTTTCAGTGTGTGGTTCTGAATGCGAGAACCGGGGTGGTCATGTTCCCTATGCTAGATAGCCAGTTTGTGTCTGCATGGTTTTCTAATCCGCGAGGTGACCTCCCCCATTCTTGCCACTCCCGCAGATGCTGTCTAGTGACTCGTTTTCCATGTGAAGTTCCAAACAGTGTCTCGGTGGGTTCATGGGACCTTTTATGCCTCTCTGTCAGACTGTGTCTGCATGTTTCCTTCCCACATACCTACTTCATCTCTTGTATCTGCAACAGCAGTCCTGGTGGTGGCACCATTAGGAGATGGGGAGTGGGCATTTTCTGCTGGTTCCATGCTCTTTCACACCAACAGCTGCACTCTGTTTCCCCTTCTAAGGGTGCCCCATTGGTCTGCTAGGGGCATGGTTTGGACACACCGTTGGGTGTTGAGCCTGTCTTCCATACTGCTGGACTTTTGGATGTCTGCAGCTTCTTTTGCGTCTGCAGCCTTGGTACCCCATGCTATTTTATGGAAACCATGTCTGTGTCCCTGCGTATGCAAGGCCACTGTGCACATGTAGAGCCCACTTTCCCTTCTTTTCGGTGGGGTGTGCCTCTGGCCTTCCGGTGATCTTGTTTCCACAGGTCTTCAGCGGTTGAGCACCTCTGTTCTGGCATGGGGCCTGAGGGGGCAAGGCCTGAGGAGGTGGCCTTTCCCTGCTCCTATAGTGCCTGGCTCACTTTGACAATCCCCCTCCCACAGGGGGGGATGGAGATCAGGGAGCTTGGCATGATCGATGCCTGAGTCTCTTGTGTCCACCCTTTGTTTTCCCCTCCACTATATATGTGGGGTACCTGGTTGGGCCCTTGTTCTTTTTGCTGAGAGCAATCAGCAGAGCTGCGCACTTGCAGCATGGCTCCCTTACTGTTTCTTGGTTCTCTACTGCTGCTCTGGCAGACTTGGCATTCTCCTCTATTGGAGGAGTTTATGAAATCTTGTCTGGCTCGGCGACAGGCGGTCTGGCACCATCTGTTGTTTGGGTGCTGCCATTGCTCTCCTCCTCCCTTGGTACAATCTCCCTGGAGGGGAGTTTTTTTTTATTCTTCCCCTTGTCAGTGTCTGTTGCACTACACTTACACTGATCTTCTGGAGTACCCTTTACTTTTCCCCTCCTTACTATCCTGAAGGGATGTTGCTTCAGAGTGCTTGGTCCGCTTGGACTACTGGGGTCCATGTCCAGCTAATCGCCTTGTCTTGGATACTATCCTAGTATGATGATGCGTGCCTTCTTTTATGGGTCGGCCCTCCTGGTTCCTTGGGCCTTAGTGATGATTGTGGTCTCAGGCAGGTTAGCTCCCCTGCCTGGTCTCCTCCGCGATCCCTTTTGTGGGGCGGTCTTTCTGTACAGCACTTCTTGTCTTGACGTAGAACTTTGTCACCTGGAGCGTTTCGACTTTTCGACAGATTTACCGACTCTTCAGGTGTCCATCTTAAGGTGGCTAGGAAACCTTCATTTCCCATGTCGGCCACTCCGGCACCTTTTAGCCATTTATTCTTATGTGTACATCTTCCAGGTGACCCGGGAGCTTCCAATTCCCATGTCGGTCGCTCCGGTGTTCCGGGATGCCCCTTTTCAGGGCCTTCCGTTCCTTTTTTTGGCTGTTTTTACTGCCGTCTCCTTCTTCGGGGTCCAGGTGCTTCTAAGATGGAGGGCGTTCCGGTCCACCGGATCGCGCTAGTCGTCGAACTTATTTAGCCTCCCAGGTACTCGCCGCAGGCCCCTGGGATGGGCATTTTGGGTCTGCAGCTGTTCAGGTCATTGATTTACTGCACCAGGCCTCTCAAGAGTCAGTTTCCATCTTTCTTTCTTTTTTGTTCCGGTGGCTTTCTGGTCTCCACCTCCGGTGCGCGCCTTCTGTTCAGGTGTACGCTGTTCTCCCTGGCGTTTCTTCCGCCATGTTCTGTTGAATTGGCTGACTCTGGATGGGTTTATCTTGCTGTTCCTTTTTCCATTCTTGTTCCCAGCCGGACTAGCCCTCTGTCTGGTTCTGTGTTCCTTGGAGTTGATTTCCTACCTCCTCCCAAGATGGTTCCGGCTCATCTGGCTTCCTAGTCAACCTTTTCTTGTCTCTCTACTTGGTCTGTGGGTGTAGAGTCTCTTCATAGGACAGTCTCGTCCTTTGGCGTCCTAGTCCATCTCCATGGCTGAGGGTTCTTCCGGGAGCTCAGTTTGCAGGCCTCGGTTGTCTCTGCCTGGGATCGCATCAGCAGGCCTTACGGTCAAGTGGGTTCAGTCTCTGCACTGATTCCCTTTCTCTAGTGGTTGTTCTTCCCACCCTAGGGGACTGCCTTGGTACGTCCCATCAGTATAGGTGTCCAAAAAGAAGAGCGACTGAAAAAAGGAGATTTTTTTGTGCTCACCATAAAATCTTTCTCGTAGCCTTCATTGAGGGTCACCGCACACACCCATTTTTTGTCCCAATACTCTTTTCCTGTTCTTGGGTTTTTCTCCAGGACTCTTTTCTATGGTCCTTTGGACATGTTTCTTTGTTGGCTTCTCCTGCTGCTTTGCTAAAAAAAACTGTTTACCTCACTTCCAGTGGGCGGGTATATCTTGCCAGGTAGAAGCCAACTTTTTATACCCATCAATATAGGTGTCCCCCAACGAAGGCTAGGAGAAAGAGATTTTATGATGAGCACAACAAAATCTCCTTTTTTATTTTTTTCAAATCAACTGGTGCCAGAAAGTTAAACAGATTTGTAAATTAAAGTAGAGAAAACAAACATGGTCGCACATCTACATTTTGTATTTTGATCTAATTGCTTCTCGGCATAAATTCAAAAACTACACATTTTGATCAAAAGGTACAAGCCCACTTGCCACGTCAAGGTCACCTATTTAGAGTAACATCCCTAGCATAAAATGGTGTCGCACTGGGCGGCGACCACCACCTCTGCAACACCAGTGCCCACAGGGGGAACGACCCACTGGCAGAGAGGCCCCAATGCCACTTAAACCAGTCCCTGGGCTGCACCTCCCCAACAGACACCATGTAACAGCAGCAATGGATGCCATACAGCACCACACGTGTGTGAACAAGGTGTAAAAGCTCACTTACCATGTGCTCCCAGTCAGACTGGGAGGCTGCCAGAAATGAAAGGGCGCTGTGTAGCTCCCTGCTACTTTATATAGGGTTGGGCTGAGGGGGTGGGGCAGAGTGCAGACCAAGTGAAAGCAACAAAAACAGGAGGGGATAGAAAACACAATGTGAATTCAAGTAGAGAAAACAGGCATGGTTGCACATCTACATTTTGATCTCATTGCTTCTCAGCATAAATTCAAAAACTAACAGGTTGTTAGTATACATTTTGATCAAAAGGTACAAGCCCACTCGCCACATCAAGGCCACCTAATTAGAGTGGGTCCCTAATGTCTCTAGGATAAAATGGCACTGCCAGTGGGTCGTTCCCCCTGTAGGCACTGGTGTTGCGGCGGTGGTGGTTGCCGACCAGTGTTACGTCCTTTTATGCTAGGGACGTTAGGGACCCACTCTAAATAGGTAGCCTTGACGTGGCGAGTGGGCTTGTACCTTTTGATCAAAATGTATACTAACATCCTGTTAGTTTTTGAATTTAAGCTGAAAAGCAAGTAGATCAAAATACAAAATGTAGATGTGCTACCATGTGTGTTTTCTCTACCTGAATTCAGATTTGTAAATTACTTCTAATAAAAATTCTTAATCCTTCCAGTACTTGTCAGCTCATGTATGCTCCAGAGGAAGTTCAGTTGTTCTTTTCTGTCTGACCACAGTGCTCTCTGCTGAGACCTCTTTCTATGTCAGGAACTGTCCAGAGAAGGAGAGGTTTGCTTTAGGGATTTGCTCCTACTCTTGATTTCATGAGGCAATATCATGAGGCCATCAATACTCATTCCTCTAGGGCTGCAGCTAACGATTATTTTAATAATTGATTAGTTGTCGATTATTTCATCGATTAATCGGAAATAAAAAAACGTCAAAATGCCCAAAAAAGGGGTTCAGCTGATTCTACTTGAAAAGTCATGTACAATGGCCATATTAAAAGTTTCTAGCATGTGATGTGACCAAACAGCAGCAATTTTGGACTTTTATTTATTTTTATTTTACGTTTATGGCGGTTGCTGTACAGGATCATTATTAATGATCCTGTACAGAAAACAGCCTAAGTTTGATATTGCCGCATGGGTAACTATCTGAACTATTAAAATAAAATGTTAATGATTTACTAACATTCAATTTTAAAAGTTCAGACAATTAGCTAATTAGCTGTGTGGCAGTATCAGATATGTAAAAAAAAAAAAAAAAACATTCTTTTTTACTTCTTTTGTATAGCAATAGGAAAAAGGGGAGCTAATGCTCTGCACATACCCCCATGTGTATAGTAGTGTGTGTGTACTACAAACACACTGCTATATATACATGGTAGTATGTGCAGAGCATTGCATTCTAGTGTCTGTACTACAGACACAAGGGTGTAATGCTTTGCATATACCCCTATATGTATAGCAGTGTGTGCAGAGCTTTGCACCCCTGTATCTATAGTACAGACACAAGGGTGCAATGCTCTGCACATGCCCCCATGGGTAGAGCAGTGTGTGTGTATGTGTGTGTATATATATATATATATATATATATATATATATATATATATATATAATGCTATACACATGGGGGGTATGTGTAGAGCATTGCACCCTAGTCTCTGTAGATGACACTAGGGTGCAATGCTCTGCAGATACCCCCATGTGTGTGTCAATATGCAATGCAGCAGTAACGGTGGCAGGGTTCATTAAACAGCAGGAAACTGGCCTACCAGTGACAGTAGTACGGGTGAGGTCCTCCAGGGCAGGCTGTGGCACAATGTAAAGGGAGGAGGGGAGGAGAGCAGAGAAGCAGCAGCACACGTGATTGGTAAGCAGTGGGTCACCAGAAGTTTGGGCAGGGACTTGACGAACAGAGGCTGCGGCGGTGTGGCCTAGCACCTGCAGCAGCCTTATGAACGCCAGCGCTCAGACAACGAATTGGACGATTATTCGATAAAGGGATTCGTCGACAACGAATCCAGTTATCGAATTTCATCGATTTTATCGAATAATCGTTGCAGCCCTACATTCCTCCATGTTATCACTTATCACCTTATCACATACATTTACAGTATTATTAATAGGGCTAGTCTTCCTTTTGACGATTCTGAGAATTTCTGTCATCCAAATTCAAACTACTGTGTCAGCTTAGAAAAGCATAGACAGTTTACTCCAAACTAATAATGCCAATTTTCTCAAATGTTTCCATAAAAACATGGTTTGGAAACAATTGAACCCCAAATGAGCCCCATATCAGGCCAATAGGGACAGGACCTGAAAGAGCTACAAAGCAGCAGCTGGTGAGAATGAAAGAAACTTTTCTGGAAAAATAATTAGGACAGAAGCTTTGAACAAATTGGAGCCACATGTGATTCCTGGAGCTCTTTGTAACAAATTCACAGTCTATCTGCTCTACTGCACATGGTGCTGATTGTATTTTATTTGTTAGAATTTTAACATTTCTATTTTTCGAGATCTTTTTTTGCATGTGGGTGTCCATGCCTAGCCTGATATAGCCCAACCCAGTCTGTGCCCATGGTAACACGTACATACAGGAAGTAAGAAATTAAGGTGCCAGTATTTAAAGTAATATGATGAGTTATAGTCTCTCAGCTTAGTAGAGTCGTTTTGTGGTAAAAAAAAAAAAAGGCCAAGATAATGCTCTACCCTAGGTATAGGTAACCTTCGGCACTACAGATGTTTTGGACTACATCTCTCATGATGCTTTGGCAGCATTTTGGCTGAAAGAGCATCAATGGAGATGTAGTCCAAAACATCTGCAGTGCCAAAGGTTGCCTGTACGTGCTCTACCCCATGCCCTTGCAGAGTTCACCTTGGGAGCTAGTTATTATGTAGCAGATCACCACTGAACCACTTTGCTTGATCTAATAAAAAGGGGGTTTGTGACCTCAAAATGCATTTTTTATGAATATTTTATTGTACTTATAATAAATCTGCTCCACAATACTTAGCTCCCAAGGTGAATTCTGCACGTGCATGGGCAGGGGTGGACAACACTCAGGGCCTCTGGACCAAAAAAAAAAAGGCAAGGGCCCCCTACAAAGCTCTGCCGCTGGTCACACTTCCGCCACACCCCTATTCCACCCGAATCCAATACACAAAATAAACTCAAATTTATATATAGGTAAAATAGGTAAAATATTTTTCCATGACCAATAAAACTGGTATACAAGGAGGAAATATATACCACCACACAATAACTGGATAATACCACCATACTGTACTGAATAAAACCACTATACACAGACCTGTATACTATACAGGATCTGTATACTATAAAAGGGATTATATACAGTGTCCATATAGCGGTAGATACCAGCTGAACAGAGATCTGTATACAATATAAGTGATTATATACAGGACCACATGACGGTAGATATCAGCTGTACACAGGATCTGTATACCATAGAAGTGAGTACATGTACATCTAGGCACTCACAATCACGTGTCTTTTCTGATAAGCAGTGTCCTCCTTCCTTTTCTTCTCCGGATCAGACCACCATGTCAATCTCTTCACATCTGCAGGACAAACATGTTAGAATGCATTTTTCCTTGGTGTCCTGCGCAGTAAAAGGCTAACTACAATAAAAGTAGGTAGGTAGCCAAGTAGGTAGGTAACTAGGTAGGTAGATCCAATAGCCAGATATGTAGGTAGGTGACTAGCTAGGTAGTTAGGTAGCCATTTATGAAGGCCAGGTATGTACATAGTTAGGTAGCCAGGTATGTAGGTAGGTAGCAAGATATGTAGGTAGGTAGTTAGGCAGCCAGGTATGTAAGTGAGTATAAAATTAGGTGGCCAGGTAGTAAGTCATGTAAGTAGCCAGCACCCCTCTCCACACAGTGACGGATACAGAGTCTAGTCTCGGGAGGGACACTATCAGAGAATTTTGTGTTAGTGGACAGAAAATAAGCTGTTGCTTACGGAAGTTACAGGTAGGTAATGCCCCCAGGTAGGTAGTGTCGCCAGGAGGTAGTGGCCCCTAGTAAGTCATGCCCCAGGTAGTTAATGTCTCCTAGGTAGGTAGTCATGCCCCCTGTAGGTACATCCCCCAGATAGCTGTTCCTGTTATGAAAATCCCCATGTCCCCATATTAGCTAGGCAGGAACATAGTAGATAGTCCACTACATTGGCTAGGTAGCAGAAGTCCCCCACATTTGGTAGGCAGCAGTTCCCTCACAGTAGATATAGGTGGTAGCAGTTTTCCCCATAATTCCACTTTTCTCCCTCCCACACATCAGCCACCCCACCCATGGAACCACAAACAAGCTGAATTCCATGCAAAAGACCAGTGCTTTCTAATTAGGGTGCCTCCAGCTGTTGCAAATTCCCTGTGATCCCTCCAGCCATTGAAGAAGAACAGGCTCCCTGTCATCACCTGACTAGTGAGGACGTGTCTCGGCCGCACTGCATCCTGGGAATACAGGAGTCATTTCGTGTGCTGTTAAAAATGAACATGCAGAGCAAAGATCACATACGCGATAGGGGATAAGATGTCTTAGGGCCTGAGTACCCCTTTAAACATATCTGTAAATTACTTTTATTTAAAAACCTTAATCCTTCCAGTACTTATCAGCTTCTGTATACTAAAAAGGAAGTAGTGTAATTCTTTTGTGTCTGACCACAGTGCTCTCTGCTGACACCTCTGTCCATGTCAGGAACTGTCCCGAGTATGAGCAAATTCCCGTAGTAAACCTATCCTGCTCTGGACAGTTCCTGACATAGACAGAGGTGGCAACAGAGAACACTGTGGTCAGACAGAAAAGAACTATATAACTTTCTCTGTAGAATACAGCAGCTGATAAGTACTGGAAGGACTAAGATTTTTAAATAAAAGTAAATTACAGATATGTTTAAAGGGGTACTCAGGCCCTAAGACATCTTATCCCCTATCCAAAGGATAGGGGATAAGATGCCTGATCGCAGGGGTCCCGCCACTGGAGACTCCTGCAATCTTTCATGCAGCACCCTGCCATAGAGCGGGTTGCGCAGCAGCGGCAGCTGGGGGGGAGTTGTTCATTTATAGAGCGGGTTGCGGCCGTAACAAAGATATGTTGTCTTCAACACAGGGTGCATCCAGTTGTTTCACCACTACAACTCCCAGCATGCCCTGACAGCCAATAGATATCAGGGCAGGCTGGGAGTTGTAGTGGTGAAACAGCTGGAGGCACCTTGTACAGATGAACTAAGGGCGGAAGTCGCCCCCCCCCCCCCCCCCCAGCAGGCATCAGTGACGTCATGCCTGCTGGGGAAGTCTGCCTGGTAAGTGAGCACACTACCAGGCAGACAAAAAGCCATTTTTGTTATGGTAAAAAAAAAATTAAAGGCAGGGAGGGGGTTAGGGATAGATGGGCAATAGGCAGGGACCGGAAAGAAAGGAAGAAAAAAGGATGGTGGGAGCTACTCTTTAAAGGGTATTCTGGGACTTTAGTTTTTTGGATGTAAGACAGGGGCAACAAAATTATTCTAGTTACTAATATACTTCACTTTCCTGTGTTTGTAGCTGGTATCAAATTTCTTTGTCTTTCTTTCCCCAGAAGTTCATTTTCTGCAGCCTACAAAATGAGTGTTGTCTCGGGCCTTTCCCAGCTTGCTGTGCGGCCTGAGACTATACATCACAAGTCTGTGCTAAAAGGGGTCTTGGCTGCTTTGTCTGTGAAGCCAGCCCCCTGATGATGTTATCAGCGCATACATGCTTGCATTCATCCTCACACAGATCAATACCTTGTGGGTCAGGTGCAGCAATGGGTGGGGCGACCGATGTGTGGGAGGGAAATAAGTCACCTCCCACCTTGAAACAATGGATCCTGGGGATTGAAGTCTGTGTGTGTGGGGGAGGGGGGGTGGAGAGAAACAAGAATTGGCCAGTTCCTAAAAACAAGGGTGGCAAACCAATGCATGATATAAACAATTATATAGTACACTGGCGCTTGTTTAAGAAGCCTATTACATGGCTCAAATATTGTGCTTGCAGGGCTGAAAGAATGATTGTTGGATTGTTTGTGCAGTCCTTTACTGCCATCTTTGTCTTTCGCACATCCTGATTACACATATGTGACCTGCAAAGCTAAGTATCATCCCATTTAATAGGGCCCTTAGTCCTGGATAGTGCTTAGTACATTTTCAGTCACTTGAAGAGTTTCTTGTAATTAATGGGTTTTCCAGGATTACAGTATTAATGGCCTGCACTGTTCTTGATGGCCAATCATCTGTTTGAAAGGACCACAAAGCATAGGCAAGTGATGTGGCTTCTTCATTATTTACATTACTTTATACACCAGAATGCTGTTAATTTAGTAGCAGCTAGTTTAGGTACTGTAGTTGTGTCCCATTTAAAATGTTTATTATAGCTCCAAATGCTGGAAACTAGAGTAAATGTTTTTTTTCCATTGTTAATGTATTTATTTGCTCTCTGTTATTATATACTTCTCAACTTTGAAATCAGAACACCAAGAAGCAAAAGTCCTAGAATTATGGAAATCACAGGATTGATATTATTAATATGTAAATGATGGGAAAATGCTAAAAAATATTGCAAAATATCTTGATTTATGCTGTATCGAACTTTGTGCAAAATACACACATTTACACACCTTGGCTATACTATCAATGAGGTTATTAATGGTTCCCTGAGAAGGTTTTACCCCACTAAGTGCACTTGAGCATGTAAATCATCAAGATCCGCTGCTGAAAGCTCCCGGTGCAATTGCCAACCAATGGTGTCCCAGATGCTTCAGGTCATGGTTGCATGTTTAGACCACGCAGGCTGCTCATATTAGCACAAGCAACATGAAGCCTGGTGTTGTCATGTTGAAAACTGTCTCCTGGGACACTTTGGAGAAATGGCCGCACTACTGGTATGATGTTCCCTTTTCAACATTAAAATTGCAAAATCAAAAAGGACAAGCCGCAAGGTTATAGTGCAAAGGCTCTTCAGTGATAAGTCCTAATGGTGAGGTGATATTATAGCGTTTTTGGGTCAGTGGCAATTTTTCCAAAATGCAGCATACTATGGCTATGACATTTTTCCTCCTGCAGACCTTTTCAGGTTGAAAAACGTGCTTTAAAAAAATGCAGGTGAAAATGTGTGTGTGTGTGTGTGTATGTGTGTGTGTGTGCGTGCGTGCGTGCGTGCGTGCGTGCGTTTTTTTATCCCACATTCTTCAATAGAAATCCTTGAATCACATGATCACAGAATTGCATGACTTGCAATAAAAAAAAGAAAAGTAAAAAAAAAATGCATACACTAATGCTGATTATTTTGGAGGAAAATATTTACACAAAAATTGCTTTATGAAAAGCAAAAAAAAGTATAGTTTTATAGACTTTTTGTTAGGCCAGAAAAACAATATCTTAAGAAAACCAAGTAAAGACAGGAAACAATGTTCTAGTGAGACTTCAGATGTCAAATGAATGAAGAATGAATGCATATTTTGAAAAGCCTGTTAGCTTAATAAAGTTTGCTGATAAGCCTTAGATCACTATGCATATTGTAGATGTGTGACCATGTCTGTTTTTTTCTTTATTTGAATTTATTGGGGGAGAATTATCAAAACATTATGAAAACATTTAAAGAGGCCTATGAAAAATTAAAGAAGCGATCTGATTGGTTGCTATGGGCAACTGCCCAACTCTTCCTCTACACAGGTTTTGATAAATCTTCCCCATTGTGTTTTCTATCCCCCTCTTTTTTGTTTTTACTCGGTACTCAGCACTCTGCCCCTCCCCCCTTAGCCTAGGCCTATATAAATTGACAGGAAACTGCAAAGGGCCCTATTCTTTCTGCAGTCTCCCAGTCCTTGACTGGGAGTACATGGTAAGTGAGCTTTGTCACCTGTTCACATTGATGCTGAGATGTGCGGCGTCCATTGCTGCAACGGTGCAGTGTCTCTGGAGGGGGGCGCGGCCCAGGGTCTGGTTGGGTGGCACTGGGGCTGTTCTGTCAGTGGGTCCTTCCCCCTGTGGGCACTGGTGTTGCGGCGGTGGTGGTCGCAGTTCAGTGCAGTGCCATTTTATTCTAAGGATGTTAGGGACCCGCTACTTGTGGCTGTGACGTGCCCGTGGTGGCTAGCAGGCTTTTTTTTCTCTATTTGAATCCAGATATTTTGAAAAGCCACTTTCTATTCAGTAATTTTAGGATTATGTAAATGTATGCAAAAAAAGTGAAAATATTTACAAATAATGGGCTCTGGTATACTGTAATGTCTATTGTGTAAGATGAACTACAAAATAAAGAGAAGTGATTTGTAACGCATTATTTGAACATGGCAATCTGATATATTAGGTAAAGTCAGTTTCCTGTGCGTTGCTCTGAATGACTAAAACCAATTTCTACCTTGCTAGGTTCTTGCTTTTTTTTCTTGCTGCAGCACATACTGTGTCAGTGTCTACGGAGACGTCCAGAGTCTCTTCTGCTCAAGAGAAAATGAGGCCTTTCAGTCCTGCCAAAAGAAATGATGTCCAGAATGAAGCTACAGTAAATGATTCATTTTCCTGCCAAATACTGAAAACTCTTTTATGAATCAAAAGGCGAATCGTGAACAGTAGCGTTACTGTTACTGCATTGTGGTTTTTCTGAAATAACAAATGCTCGGAGCACTGGCCGATTTCCTGATTTCATGGGAGGAACGCTCTTTCTCCAATCCTTAATCAACACTAATTATAGTTTTTTTTGGGGGGGGGGGAAACACCCTATAAACCTAAGAATATGATGCATACATCCCCTTCCTTTCAAAATTACTTTATGTCTGCACAGTGAGAAAAAGAGTAATTTTTTTGAGAAAAAGACCTTTTAGTTGTAGAACCACGAGTCAACGTCAGTGTATCTCCATAGAATTAATACCTCATGACATCAGCCTATGTAGTATTGCTCCAGTAGATTCTGGTAAAACTAACAACCATGTCTGGAGGAATTTTAAAGCCAAAGAGCAACATTAGTAACATGATGCATTGATAGTATCCTTAGCTTGACATTGAAAAGTCTAAAGTTTACCCTATGGGAGGATTCACAAATGGCATACTTTTATGCTACACATTTCACCACAACAAATCCACTGCAAAATCTGTTCAGGCAGAACCCACATCAAAATTCACATGTAACATTTTGAATTTGTGGCAAATTTACTGTGGCTAAATCTGTAGAACAAAATAATACCACCTTTGCAATAGTCCAGTTAAGGCTAAGTTCACATTCGCATTGGAACTCCATTTGGGTGCTCCATTGCAGAGTCTGTTCCAGTGTTCTCAAGCAGAGAAAAAAAACTGGACCTGTGGAGTTTTCTTTTCCCACTCAACTCATCTGAAAAGGCCCAGCAAAAGGAGTTCCTTGAATGGAGCTCGACACCAATGTGAAGGGGATATTCACAATTGTCCTTTGCAGGCCTGCACAGAGCCGAGCAGAGCCTCCTCTCACTTACTGCTTTCAGCAGGGAGGGCTCTTGCTCTGTGATTGACACTTCAAACAACTGGTTGTGTGCAAGCTACTAGCACTTTGCATGAGTCACTGACACAGCTTGCACACAAGCAGAAGAGCTTGTGTGTTTGTGGTTATGTTAACATAAAGATAAGGGTTCCGGCAGATCATGTCATTCCCCTGCTCTATGGAGACAGAGTGTGTGATGCCAGCATGTAACATGAAAAGGAAGTTAGGAAATTATATATATTTCTAAACGTGTACAGCTTTGCATACCCATCAATTTATAAACAGGTTATGGAGAAGGGAATACCCTTTTAACACTTAAATGGGCACTGTCACCAACTTTATTTTTTGATATGTTGTAGTACTTATGTACTACAACATATCTCTAATATACTTTTATATATTTTTTTTCATTAAAAAGGTTTAATTTACATTTAAAAACCGGCCACTGAAAAAGGACTGATTTTGGAGTGGCAATCAGTCCTTTTTCAGTTAGGCTGCACTCTCTCCCTGCCTGTCAATCAGACAGGAGGGAGCGAGCGCATTGGCTCCCCGGCCACTGGCTGGGAGGCCACTTCTCCCGCACATCTCCGCCGCCGCCTCGTTGCCGCCGCTGTCCCTGCAAGCCCGCTGCCGGACTCTGCAGTAACTGCAAGTGTAATGAGGGAACGGGGTATGCGGGGCGGGGGGGAAGAGGGAACGGGCTAGTGCTGTAGCGGGGGGGGGGGGGAACGGGCTAGCAAAAAAAAAAAAAATAGGATGGTGGGAGCTACTCTTTAAAGGAGTACTCCAGTGAAATACAACGTATCCCCTATCCGATAGATAGGGGATAAGATATAGATTGTAGGAGTCTGACCACTGGCACCCCCTGCGATCTCCTGCATGGTACCCCAGCAGTCCACAGGGAGTGGGCATGCCAACCCCCACAGGAAGCCGCAGCCGATGTGCCCCCTCCATGTATCTCTATTGGATATATGGAGGGGGCGTGTCGGCCCCACTTCGAGCAGGAGTCGGCACAGCCCCTCCCTGGGGACTGCCAGGGTGCTGTGCAGGAGTTTGCGGGGGTCCCAGAGGTTGGACCCCACCCCCACCGATCTATAACGTATCCCTTATACAAGTTGTATAAGTTGTATTTCACTACAGTACTCCTTTAACTGTAGCCCATGTTCTCATTCACAGAGCAGAAACAAGAATGCACGTAGTGCGTAGTGATAGTGCTCCATAATATTGATATATTTTCCCATAGAAGCGAAGCTTCATGGAAATAATACCCCAATGCTTTTAAAAGTAAACGGTGCAGTACTCACGTGACCTGCAACAATAAATATTCAAATAGAGCCAGCGGCCTGCCTCCTGCGCGCAATTCATGGAAGATCTTCGGAGGCACAGACCTCTGGAGTACAGGTACATATAGTAGTCAGTGACCGCTCATCGGTCTCCTGTTCACCCACACTATAACCCAGTGTATTGGGTTTAGTGTGGGTGAACAGAATTACCATTTTTCTTTGAGATTGGACTCACACGTAGTTTTTTGATCAGCATTTGCTCCTCATTTTGCTCAGAATTTCTAGCCAAAACCAGTAGTATATCTGACACAGTATAAAACTACTGTATAATCGAAACATTTGTACCTTTTTCTGCATCTCTTCTGTTTTGAACCTACCCCTGTTTTTGGCTAAAATACTGTGTACTTGCACACATCATGGCTGCTCCAACTGCTCTATGAGCTAGTCCGAAAGCTGCCACGATGTGCGAATATACTGCTCATGCGCACGGCAACTTGCACATCACAGTGTTACTGCTTGTAGCGGCAGATTGCCGCGCCGAGCAGGCACCTGTAAAGGCAGCATAAAGAGGTCCTTCAGTGGCGGATCCGCAGCGTAATACGCGCTAGGGATCCGCTCGTGTGAACGTACCCTTACAGAGGCTAAATTCACCTTGGCAATATTGTTAGAATTAGTCTCAACCTGCTCAATGTTCTCTCCTGTCAATTCTGGCACAGATGATAGTTTGACAAGGTCTTATAAGGATGGAAACACATGCGCAGCTTTTGATGCTGATTTTTTAGCTAAAGCCTTTTTGAGTATAAATCGGTCCTTTACATTTCCTACATCTTTTTAATCCATTCCTGTTTTTTTTTCTAACAAAAGGAAAATTACATGAAAACTGTGTGTGTGTGTGTGTGTGTGTGTGTGTTTCCAGCATAAGGAATTTTACATTTGATAATTATTATCAAAATTAAATAAAACATGTGCAATAGAGGCTAAAATTCCACTGAGGTTTTTCCCCTGCGGTTTTTATTTTGGCTTAAAAACACCAGAAAAAACACCAGAAAAACTGCCACAGTTTTTCCCTGCCTTTTGGCGTTTTTTCTGACATTTTTTCTTGTGTTTTTACCTTTTGTGTGGAATTTGCCTTTTTTGGCCCCTTTGGCGTTTTTTTTTTTACAAAAATAGTGTGGTACCAAAAAAAAAAAAGGATGCAGTAGGGATGTAAAAATGTATTTAACTAAATGTTTATTTTTTTATAACAACATTTTTATAATTTTTTTTATAAAGTGTGTGTGTGTTTAACTTTTTTTTCTCTTTTTTTTTTTTTTTTTTATAAATTTTTTATGTAGGACTACTACTCCCAGCATGGAACACACTGTTCCATGATGGGAGTAGTAGTAACTGTACTATAGATATATCAACCGGGTGTCAGTCTGACACCCGATGCGATCATCCATTATATAGCAGAGATGCGGAGTGGCTCTATACAGCGCTCACATCTCTGCACTATACTCCGGCAATAGAACATCACTCATTCATATTTTCCGCCCAGAGCTGTGATTGGCCGGATGATTGCAGCCAATCACAGCTCTGAGGAAAATATGAATGAGTGGAGTACAGAGCAGGGATGCGAGCGATGTATACAGCCGTTCCATCTCTGCTATAGACAGGACGATCACAGCGGGTGTCAGTAGTGATATCCGCTGTGATCTGTTCTTACCTGCAAGTACTACTACTCCCAACATGGAGCACACTCTACTTCATGCTGGGAGCTGTAGTAACTGCATTAATAGACATATCGCAGAGAATGTACCGTATTTATCGGCGTATAACACGCACTTTTTAGGCTAAAATTTTTAGCCTAAAGTCTATGTGCGTGTTATACTCCGATACACACCCAGGAAAGGCAGGGGGAGAGAGGCCGTCGCTGCCCGCTTCTCTCCCCCTGCCTTCCCTGGGGTCTAGAGCCCTGCTGCCGAGCCTTCTCTCCCCCTAGCTATCGACGCCGCTGCCCGTTCTGTCCCCCTGACTAACGGTACCGGCGCCCCATTGCCGGCACCGATAGCCAGGGGGAGAGAAGCGGCGCCGACAGCCAGTGGGAGAGAAGGGGCAGCGGCACCCATTGCCGGCGCCGCTGCCCCGTTGCCTCCCCCCATCCCCGGTGGCATAATTACCTGGGTCGGATCCGCGCTGCTGCAGGCCTCCGGCGTGCGTCCCCTGCGTCGTTGCTATGCACGGCGCGGCGCACTGACATCATGCGCCGCGCCGTGCAGCGCATAGCAACGACGCCGGGGACGCACGCCGGAGGAGGGGTAATTATGCCACCGGGGAGGGGGGAGGCAACTGGGCAGCGGCGGCGGCAATCGGTGCCGCTGCCCCTTCTCTCCCCCTGGCTATCGGCGCCGGCAATGGGGCGCCGGCACCGATAGTCAGGGGGACAGAACGGGCAGCGGCGCCGATAGCTAGGGGGAGAGAAGGGCCGGCAGCAGCGCTCTAGACCCCAGGAAAGGCAGGGGGAGAGAAGCGGGCAGCGACGGCCTCTCTCCCCCTGCCTTTCCTGGGGGTATATCGGGGTATACACGCGTACACACGCACCCTCATTTTACCATGGATATTTGGGTAAAAAACTTTTTTTACCCAAATATCCTTGGTAAAATGAGGGTGCGTGTTATAGGCCGGTGCGTGGTATACCCCGATAAATACGGTAATTTCTGACACATGATGCGATCTATTAATGCAGGTACTACAGCTCCCAGCATGGAGCAGAGTGTGCTCCATGTTGGGAGTAGTAGTACTTGTAGTTAAGTATTCGTGATCCTTCTGTATAATGTATAGATGCGGTCGCTCTTCTATGGTCCCCTGCACTGCCGTATACATACACATGTTCCTATTTCACACAGAGAGCTGTGATTGGCTGGAACCATCTGGCCAATCACAGCTCTCTGCGGGAAATATGAATAGGTGTATATATATATGTCAGGATATTATACAGGAGGATCGCAATGGGGGATCTGTCTATTAGTACAGGTACTACTACTCCCATCATGGAACAGTGTGTTCCATGCTGGGAGTAGTAGTACTACCTAAAAAATGTTTAAAAAAAAGTGAAAAACACACACACACATTACATTTTTATTATAGTCGGCTATGATCCCTGTTTAAAAATTAATAAACATTTCGTAATAAAAAAGATACATTTCGTTAGGTACAATTTTTTCCAAAAAAAGAATAAAAACCGCCTGCAAAAACACAAAATTTAAAACCAACATGGCATTTTTCTTGGTGTTTTTGCTCTCCCATCAGCTTCTATGGGAGGAAAACGCCACGATTTCAGGGCAAAAAACGCTAAACTAGGTTTTGTCGGGCATTTTGAAAATCCAGCCTCTGAGCCCGAAATTGCTGAAAAACGCCAAAAGGATTAAAAAAAATGCCAAACTGAAAAACACCAAGTGAATCTGGCATTTTGCAGTTTACTATTGACTTGGAGCTAACATCTGGACGCGGGGTAAAATTAACATTAAATAAACAATACTTCTGTTCATTTCTAAATAAAGAGAGCCTACAGCTCTGTACTACATTTGTATTATAGAGCTGTAGACTTTCTTTATGTTGATGACACTTAATATTGTGCTCCCACTACACCTTCTTGACTATAGCCCTGCCTACTAAACTCACGTAATCCTCTCTTATAGTGAGAGGGCTTATAGAGTTGGCTACATTTCCAGCTAAAGTATACAGCAAGAACAGGAAGTCTGTTACAGGTAAAACATAGCCTAATGACAAATCAAAATATACAAATACATTTGCACAATGTTCATAGAAATGAACAGCACAAATTATTTTTAAATGTTTATTACCTCAATAAGCCTTTGCACTTGAATATTGTGTGTCACCATGCCACCTCCTGCACACAGATCTGCCATTTGTATAATTCCTGCAGCCAACTCCATGACATGTCCCATTCTTGTTCACGCTAAGAGATGATGTCAAGATGCTGTATGGTGTACCAAGATATTTAAAGGGAACCTGTCATCAGATTTTACCATATACAGGGATCAAGTCCTGCAGGAACTCATGGGAACGGAGTTCCTGCACTTTTTCCACAGCAGGAACGCAGTTCCCTTTAGCAGAAGTCCTGCAGGACCAGCCCTTAAGGGGTTACTCCGCCCCTATCCTAGGGGATAAGATGTCCGCTACTGGGGACCCCCGCGATCTCGGCTGCAGCACCCAGGACATCCGGTGCATGGGGCAAACTTCGCTCTGTGCCGGATGACTGGTGATGCAGGGCAGAGCCCCCTCAATGCAAGTCTATGGAAGGGGGCATGACGGCCGTCAGGCCCCCTCCCATAGACTTGCATTGAGGGGGCGTGACGTCATGAGCCTCTGGCGGGAGCCCCGGGATCAGACACCTTATCCCCTAACCTTTTGGATAGTACCCCTTTAAGTGGAAATCTAGGGTGAGTTCCCAGACTTTTTTCCCCAGGACTTGACTCCTGTATATATATATATGGCATAGCAACATGTTATATATGTTACTAGCTGAATACCCAGCATTGCCCGGTAAGAGGTACCCTGAGCAGAGAGCTATGCTCACCTAGTCCCGTCTTCTCCAGCAGTAATCATACCCCCTCAGTGTGATTGACAGCCCGAGCACCGCCAGCATCTTCGCTATGCCCTGTCTGCTTAGGGAACCATGCGCTGACACGGGCTGTCAATCACGCTGAGGCAAAGTATAGCTCCCCACCCAGGAGACTACTTACGGGAATGGCAGGGGACGCTTTGTAACTTCATATCCTCACCATTCCTGTGGGCAGGAACGTTGCCTGGGGAAGGTGATTCAGCAAAATCAACTGAAGCCAAAACTCATTAGAATTACAGAAACAGAACAATTAGGGAGTTCTAATTTTGCCAAAGAGACAAATGCCAACAGTGCATTAAACCTTCATAGTTGACTTGTTTGTGTTCAGCTTTTTTAACAAAACAGAATTTCACTTTCCAGAAACAGTGCTTTGTTTTCTAGCATTCATTTAGAAATACCATATGTAATACAGTAGGTGACATTGTGAGAGAAACCTCTACAGCCATTATTCAGGAAAGTATTGCCACTCTAGATGCCTTGGCTGTAATTCTTTACTTTCACCCATCTGCACATAGTTTGAATCTAAACCAAATCCAATGACATATGAAAGTTAAAGACATGTCATGAACCCAAATGCAACCAAGATTATTAAAGGTTCTTTTGAGTATTTTTAAAAATCTAGCATTCTTAACCCTTCAGGGAGGTGACAATGCAATGTTAGTGCTCTCACAGCTGCTATTGGACTCCTGAGAGTCCCCTTCATAATACACATTTATAATTATACACATATTATGATACTCATTTTTTCCTTTTCAGGGGGAGGGGCTTGGGCTGCACTTGCACGTAGACTTCCTTCCCCTTACTTGTCAATCAAATCATAGCATAGAACCTACTTCTTACTGATATGCCATGAAATTGTGTTGATTAATGTGCACTGGGATGAGCAGGCTTACACCATGCTTGGGGATGATTTACAGTACATTACTATACATTACATTACAGTGCATTACTGCATTTGCTTTGTAAGGTGCTATGTGAGCAGAAATTAAAGAAACAGCAGCAGCACCAAGGGAAGAAAGGCATTACACAGAGCACTGCGCTATTGCTGAAATGGAAAACCTTGATGTACCATTCAGGGACAGTGTAGGCCCTCCAGGCTCATAGATTGCAGGTACTCAGTCCAGGCTTGCTCTTCCTCTCTCTCACACATAGCACAAGCTAAACTCCACCCTCATGTTCTGTGATCTTTCCTGGTCTGTCTGATTACTAGAGATTGATTTCCTCTAATAACAGACAGTGACAACAGATTATAGAGAAATGAGAAATGTAGTGGCCAAGAACTTATGAGGTGTTTTTTCTGGGGTAAGAAGTGATTTTTAGTCATTTAAGTTATTTACAAATTGATCACATAGACTATCACATGAAAGGAGGTTGTTTTAAATGATGATGACGATTTAAATAGAAATTTAAACTCCTATATTCACCATAGTAGGTCAATAATGGGTGTAAGAAAAAAATTAAAACACACATAAATTGTAAAACAAAAGGAGTAGTCTCAATTCCATGAAAGAAGAAGATTGCAGCACTCACCGAAACAGTTGAAGGATATTCTTCTTTTATTTTAAAGTGCAGAAGGGATCATCAAGTGCGGCCGGACACAGACGCCAAACCTTGGAGGTTTGGCGTCCATGTCCGGCCGCACTTGATGTTCACTTCTGCACTTTAAAATAAAAGAAGAATATCCTTCAAATGTTTCGGTGAGTGCTGCCATCTTCTTCTTTCATGGAATTGATGCATTGACTGTCCTCTCTAGTTTGGTACACCACCCGGTATAACAGTGTTTTCTGGCAGTTTCCAAAAGGAACGGTATGCACATCGTGTTCTGCGAATTACCTCGCAGGTGTGTAGTCTAGTCTTTCCTGGGGCTTTGTGCCGACCACTGTGCCTCCCCTGCTACTAAAAGGAGTAGTCTACTGCATTGAATGTCCATGTGGAAAATTATATTTTGGACAAACAAAAAGAATGCTAAAGGAGCAAATTAGAGAACATGTATACAATATAGAAAGAAAATTCCTGGGAAATCCCCTCTCTAAACATTATGTGGAGAACCATCAAGCAGTGTTTAACCCCTTAAGGACAGACCCATTTTTTAACTTAATGACCAGGCTCTTTTTTTATTTGACTGGGTCTCTTTAAATGGTAATAACTTTAGAACGCTTTTTCTGAGCGGTGGTGCATTTTTGTTGACACATGCAGCATTTATTTTGAAAAACTCCAAAATATTGGGAAAAACTGGAAAATTTCTGGTGTTTTTTTAAATTAATATAAGTATAATTTTATGGTGTACACTGCCCGGTAAAAGTAATGTTATATTTATTCTTTGGATCAGTAAGATTAGGGCTATACCCATTTTATATAGCTTTCTATGTTCTTTTTCCTTTTCTGAGCAAAATTCTTTTTCTGCCATTCATTTTCCAACAGCCGTAACTTTTTTATTTTTCATTTGATACCATTGAGTGAGGGCTTTTTAGTTGTGGGATGAGCTGTACTTTTTATTGGTATCATTTTTGCAATACGTGCTACCTTTTGATCTTTTTTATTCCGCTATTTGTACCAGAATTGAAGAATTTTTTGCTTTTTTTTTTTTTTTTTTTTTTACGGCGTTCAACGTGCGGGATAATTTACATTATAGTTTTATAGTAGACATCATTACAGAAGTGGCAATACCTATTACCGTATATACTCGAGTATAAGCCGAGTTTTTCAGCATGATTTTTTGTACTGAAAACACCTCCTTGGCTTATACTCGAGTGAAACAAAAAAAAATATATATATATCACTTTAGGCATACCAGTGGGGGGGGGGGGGCGGGCCAGGCCGTCCATCTTCACTGCAGTGACCGTCCGCATTCCGATGGGGAGGGTGAGCTGGTCCGGGCCGTCCATCTTCACCAGGAGGCCCTCTTCTCCGCTTCGGGCCGTCCCCAGACTAGTGATGCTGCAGTGACGCTGCCGCGCAAGGATATCCGTTCTGGGAAGACATATGACGTCAGGGGCGTCCCTGCGCACAGACTTCTGCTGCGCACGGACGTCCCTGCGTGGTGGCGTCAATGCAGCGTCGCTAGTCCGAGGATGGCCCAGAGCACAGAAGAGGGCCTCCCGGTGAAGAAGGATGGCCTGTACCGGCTCACCCTCCCACCGGAATGCGGACGGTCCCTGTAGTGAAGATGGATGGCCCGGTTCACCCTCCCTGGACAGTCCCTGCAGCTACAGGAGCAACAACTGGAGAGATGAGAAGAAAACAAAAGGGGGGTCTGGATGATGACAGGGGGTCATATGGACAGGGTGGGGATATTAACAGGGGGGTCTGGATGATGACAGGGGGTCATATGAACAGGGGGGGATATTGACAGGGGGGTCTGGATGATGACAGGGGGTCATATGGACAGGGGGGATATTGACAGGGGGGTCTGGATGATGACAGGGGGCATATTGACAGGGGGTTATATGAACAGGGAGTCATATGGACAGGGGGGTCTGGATGATTACAGGGGTTGGAGGATGATGGATGATGACAGGGGAGGGGGGATGATGACAGGGGGGGGATGATGTTTTTCCCACCCTAGGCTTATACTAGAGTCAATAAGTTTTCCTGGGTTTTTGGGGTGAAATTAGGGGCCTAGGCTTATATTCGGGACGGCTTATACTCGAGTATATAGGTATATGATTTGTGTTTTGATCTTTTTTGATGACAATACAGGGTTTTATTAGGAAAGGGGCTTTTTTTAATATATATATATTTTTTACACCTTTATTTAACAACCTTTTATCATTACATTTTTTACTTTTTACAGGGTATACTATGCTGCAATACATTTGTACTGCAGCACAGTATAACCTGATCTGCTGCAGATACTACAGCCTATGCGATCCAGCCTGTGGCTGGATCTCACAGGGTTCCGTAGCAGGCAGACAGGAGATCATCATACGAGGACAAATTTTTTGCGCCGTGATCTGAAGTTTTTATTGGTACCCTTTTTGTTTTGATCAGACTTTATGATTGGTTTTTATTCATTTTTTCATGGTAGAAAAAGTGACCAAAAATACGCTATTTGGGTCTTTGGAATTTTTTTGCTCGTACGCCATTGACCGTGTTGGTTAAATTAACAATATAGTTTTTATAGTTTAGACATATACGCACGTGGCGATACCACATATGTTTATTTTTATTTACACAGTTTTTTTTATGGGAAAAGGGGGGTGATTCAAACTTTTATTAGGGAAGGGGTTAAATCATCTTAACTATTTTTTTTTCACTTTTTTTTTGCAATGTTATAGCTCACATGGGTCCTGGCTGCAGTACATTGATTCAATACACTGATTAATGCCTTTGCATTGCAACGCATTGATCAGTGTTGCCGGCGGTTGAATGCTCAAGCCTGGATTTCAGGATTGGAGCAATCAATCGCCGATCGGACACGCAGGAGGCAGGTAAGGCACCCTCCTGTTGCGTTCTAGCTGATTGGGACATCACGATTTTCCCGCGATGGTCCCAATCAGCCCGACTGAGCAGCCGGGAAGCTTTCACTTTCACTTTAGACGCGGCGATCAACTTTGATTGCCGCATCTAAAGAGTTAATGCTGGACATCTGCCGGAACGGCGATGTCTGGCATTAGCCATGGGTCCTGGCTGCTGATAGCAGCTGGGACCATGCGGGTATGATGCGAGCTCAGCTCCTGAGCTCGCTTCATAACCCTCCAGTGCCGCAGCGCCGTATAAACACAACGTTTTGCGGCAAGGGGTTAAGTAACTATAATTCAGACCGTGGCAACCATCATTGGAATACTATACTGGCCATTTTTTCCACAATTGGAGGTTATTATATCCGTGTCTCTATTGCGCTAACACCTCCTAAATTATCGTTTACTTAGAAATGTTACATTTATAATAACATATAGTTTGTAAGGCTGAAAACTGCATAGGTCCATCTAAATGAGCCCAACAGGTGTTTTAAGGCAGAAAATTACTATGTATGATGCAGATAAATATGCTATATGAACATCATATAGGGGGTCTCTTGCTTGGAACCCATTGTCTATGTGTCAGGACAGAGAGTCTCTCAGAGTGGGCATCTGCTGCTCTGGTAAAGGATGCACCACATCTTACTCTGTGTGAACCAGCCTATACAGTAAGTGAAGAGTAAGATCCTAAGACCTATCATCTGTTTTCTTCATAATTTATTAAAAACAACCCCATTCCCAGTGCTCGAAACTTCCCAGCATGGCTCCAGTTGTTTCATTAAATGTCTCAAAAAAAAAACTATGTTTGCAGAGAAAACATACCAGTTCCATACTTTAACTATGAATACTGCCCTGACATAATTATTTCTGGATAATAATCTTTTCAGAATTCATAAATCTATTCAGAAACCGCTGTCTGACTTAGTTTGAAGTTAATGTCTAAAGTATAAAAGTTCATTGTGCCATGAATGAAAACATTGGGCTCTTACAGCTAGAGAGAGAAGGTGGCGGAGGATTGTTCCCACAGTTAGAGGTTGGATTAATACTTGTGCAACAATGAACAATGTTTTCACAGGAGCACCACAATGGCACTAGTACCTATAGAATGTATTCTGTTCTGTCCCCTAAAGGGGTACTCTGGAGGAAAAAAATGTTTACCAGAAATGTATGCATATTTGTAAATTACATCTATTTAACCCATTAAGGACGCAGGGTTTTTCCGTTTTTGCACTTTCGTTTTCTCAAAAATCATAACGCTTTCAATTTTGCACCTACAAACCCATATGAGGGCTTATTTATTTGCGCCACCAATTGTACATTATAATGACATGAATCACTTCACCACAAAATTTACACATGGTGTCGGTCCCGGCGCTCATCAACGGCCGGGACCCACGGCTAATACCACACATCGCCGATCGCGGCAATGTGCGGTATTAACCCTTTAGAAGCGGCGGTCAAAGCTGACCGCCGCTTCTAAAGCGAAAGTGAAAGTATCCCGGCTAGTCAGTCGGGCTGTTCGGGACCGCCGCGATGAAATCGCAGCGTCCAGAACAGCTTACAGGTCACCGGGAGGGCCCTTACCTACCTCCTCGGTGTCCGATCGACGAATGACTGCTCCGTGCCTGAGATCCAGGCAGGAGCAGTCAATCACTGATAACACTGATCACAGGCGAGTTAATACACGCCAGTGATCAGCATAGGAGATCAGTGTGTGCAGTGTTATAGGTCCCTATGGGACCTATAACATTGCAAAAAAAAAAGTAAAAAAAAAAGTGTTAATAAAGGTCATTTAACCCCTTCCCTAATAAAAGTTTGAATCTCCCCCCTTTTCCCATAAAAAAAATACAACAGTGTAAAAAAAAAAAAAAAAAAAAAAAAAAAAAACATATGTGGTATCGCCGCGTGCGTAAATGTCCGAACTATAAAAATATATAATTAATTAAACCGCACGGTCAATGGCGTACGTGCAAAAAAATTCCAAAGTCCAAAAAAGCATATTTTGGTCACTTTTTATACCATTAAAAAATGAATAAAAAGTGATCAAAAAGTCCGATCAAAACAAAAATCAAACCGCTAAAAACTTCATATCACGGCGCAAAAAATTTGCCCTCATACCGCCCTGTACGTGGAAAAATAAAAAGTTATAGGGGTCAGAAGATGACATTTTTAAACGTATAAAACGTATAAATTTTCCTGCATGTAGTTATGATTTTTTCCAGAAGTACGACAAAATCAAACCTATATAAGTAGGATATCATTTTAACCGTATGGACCTACAGAATAATGATAAGGTGTCATTTTTACCGAAATATGCACTGTGTAGAAACAGAAGCCCCCAAAAGTTACAAAATGGCGTTTTTTCTTCGATTTTGTCGCACAATGATTTTTTTTTTCCGTTTCGCCGCTCTGGAAAGTTGAGAGGGTTATGATTTTTAAAAGGTTAGGAGGAAAAAACGAAAGTGCAAAAACGGAAAAACCCTGAGTCCTTAAGGGGTTAAAAACACTGTTGCAGAGCGGCACAATGACAGAGCTTGGGGTGGCGGCAGCATGAGGAGACCATATAGTGGCTGAATGACACAGCATGGAGGTGGCATCAACATGAGGAGACCATATAGTGGCTGAATGACACAACGTGGAGGTGGTATCAGAATGAGACAGCTTGGAGCTGGCATCAGCATATGGCGGGTTGCAGGATCAAAATAGTAGCTGAGGCCGGTAGGCAGAAGAAAAGGTCTCTTTTGTTAAAGTGTTGGTGTGCACAAGTAGGTATTGAGGATATGCATTATGTACAACTTAACTTTTAACAATATGCTTAGGATAACATACATTTTTTTTTTTTTTTAAATCAAACAAAAGGAAAGGTGAGCAAAAAACACCATGTGCCACCTACACCACCAAGTATTGATGTGAAGGAAAGACCACTAAAAGGTGGAAGGGAACAACTTATGGTTCATTTTAACCGGTGGGGGTAAAAACTTCCCCTGTAAGGCCCTACTCTCGCATTATTAATTCCCTTTTTGGCAAGTGTTACTTGCCCTAAAAAGGGCAGCCCCACATAGGAACTTCTCCCTATTTCCACGTACAAACATTGCCATTTCCCAGGGTTTTTAGGTGGAAATAGGAATTGGTTCCTGTGTGGGACCGCCATTTTTAAGATGAGTAAGGCTGGGTTCACACTGTGGAATTTCTGGGCAGAATTTCTGCCGGAGATCAAGCCGGCAGCACTAGGACTGTGTGGACTGCTTTGCCGTCCCCATAGATGTCAATACATTTCTGATCGCAAAAGATCCACCCAGAAATGCATTGCAGTCTATGGGGATGGCAATGCAGTCCGTGCGGTCGTAGTGCTGCTCGCTAATTCCCCAGCAGAAATTCTGCCCAGAAATTCCGTAGTGTGAACCTCACGAAGCAATTTCCTCAAAAAGGTGGAAGGGAACAACATATTGTCCATTGTAGCAGGTGGGGGTAAAAACTTCCCCTGTAAGGCCCTACTCTCGCCCAATTAATTCCCTCCTCGGCAATTGTTACTCACCCTAAAATGTGCGGCCCCACACAGGAAACTCTCTATTTCCACCTAAAAACTTTGGGAAATAGCAGTGTTTGTAGGGGGAAATAGGGAGAGGTTCCTTACAGTAGGGCCTTACAGGGGAAGTTTTTACCCTCTCAGTGGGTGTAAAAAAGGCCCCCCATTTTGTGCCGGTAGCGAGGGACCAATAAGGTGGAGAGCCAGAAGTCATCCCGCTGCCCAATGGCGGCATTTCGGCGGTCACTACGCAAGCAAGTTAGCATGCATCGTGCCATTTGTGCAAGTGACTCAGAGGGACTCTCTGCCTCCATCTCCACTTCATACTGCCACGGTGTGTCTAGGTCCTCTATCTCGCCTTCCTCAGAACCGTCTAGCTCCTCTAGGTGCTCCTGTTCCTCCTCTCCTGTCAGATGACTAGAAAATCTGCCCATCTTGTGAAACCTTAACTGTGCTCCACTATGCCCCACCCCTCCAATTCAGCCCCCACAGGGCTAATGTGGCCGTGAGGTATAGGTGCCACATTTCCAGTGCCCTGACCAGCCATTGTTTCCAACACGTAGTAGATTAAGCAGTGGAATGATGTTGTTCATCCTGTAATCCTGGCGACTGACTAATAATGTGGCTTCCTCAAAGGGCCTGAGCAAATGGCAGGTGTCACGTATGAGCTTGCCACTCGTTGACATTGAAGTTACACAGGGGAGTCCCCCTATCCGCATGGATCATCAAGAAATCGGTAATGACTTTTCTCTGTACGTATAGTCAGTCCAACATATGGAGCGTGGAATTCCAATGTGTGGAAACGTTGCAAATCAGACTATGTTGGGGGATGCTGTTCTGATGCTGCAGCTCAAGGATGGTGTGCTCTACGGTGTACGAGTGGCTGAAGTGCATGCAAAGTTTCCTTCCCATTGTTAGGATGTCTAGCAGATGGGAGGAACACTTCAGGAACCACTTGACAACGAAATTGAACACGTGTGCCATGCAGGGCGCATGTCTCAGGCTTCCTTGTCGCAGCGCAGACAAGATGTTCTTCTCGTTGTCGGTCACCATGATTCCTATTTCCAGTTTTAATGGAGTAAGCCATGATTCGATTTCTTGATTAATTACTTTTAGCAGTTCCTACCCTGTGTGACTCCGTTCACCCAGGCAAACCATGTGAAGAACAGCGTGACACCGCCGTGCCCTGCACACATGGTATGCTGGAGGGGCACAGAGACTTATCTGTGCAGTGGAGGCTGAGGACACGGTGGAGGATGAGGAGGTGGAGTCGCACACTGCAGCAGGACCAACGGCCTGAGAGCGCGGAGGCGAAAGCGGCGTGATCTGTCCAAGTTGCTGTTGTGGCTTTGCAGGAACCACTTTCACCCAGTGGGCCATAACGGACACGTATTGTCCCTGACCATAGTTACAGCTCCACACGTCGGCGGTGATGTGCACTTTGGTACACACCGACAGGCTCAAGGACTGACCCACCTTCTGTTCCACAAAATTGGGCAGGGCTGGTACTGCTATTCTTCGCAAAGAAATGACAGCTTGGGACTCTGCACCTCGGCTCGGAACAATCAGTTCTCTGAAAGGTGCAGAGTCCACCACTTGAAAAGGGAGGGACTGCAGCACCAGCAACTTGGACATTCAGCACATTCAGCTTCTGCGCCGTTGGATGAGTGGTTGCATACTGTTGTCGCTTGGACATGGCTTCGCCGATGGATTGCTGGCGAAAAGACTGATTCGAACTTGGAGGAACAGGAACATCTGGAGCGACAGAAGATGGGTATGACAAACAGCTCACTTCGGCTGAGGTGGTGGAGCTTTGGTTGGCTGAAACAGGGAGCGGCGTGCCACTGGGAGGATGCAGCAGACTGGACCACCACATCTGAACCATGGATCTCCCAGGCCGCTTTATGGGGACGCTGCATATGTTGACGAAGGGCCATGGTGCCAAAATTGGGACCCTGGCCACGCTTCACCTTCTGCCGACACATCTTGCATGTGGCTATGTTAATATCCTCCGGATGCTTGATGAAAAACTGTCATACCACTGTCATCCCACCAGCAGTCAGCACAGATTGACTGATAACGCCACCGATTCCAGGGATCCCTGTTCCACTACCTCCCGAGATGGTAGGCTGCCACGAAGCAGGTGGTCTACCACGGGCACGTTTGGCTCCAGACTTTTCACTTCTTCCACCATGCTGACTGCCAACCATGCTACCACCTTGCTGGCTCAGCTGCTGCCTCGCAGGCTACCTGCAACCCTCTTCTCCTGATGATGATGAAGCCCTTTCTGCACCCAGCTCGCAACACCACCTCCCATGCCACTCTCCTCATCACTACTTGCCCGCCTAGCGGAGGAAGCGGCAGATGTCTCCTCCACTTCTTGGCTGGGCAGTAGCTGCTGACTGTCCTCTAGTAGATCGTCTTCACTAAATAGGGGAGCTGAACCCAGAGCATAAGATACTTCTGTGGGGAAGGGAACAGAATAGGACAGAGGCAATGGGAGGACAGGGACTGCTCCTAGGCCATGCCAACTGAGGGTGATGTCTGAGGAACCCACCAACTGTTTACTGGGGGTGTCAGATGTCACTTGTGGATGACAGTGTTAACCAATCAATGACGGCAGATGGGTTGCTGGCTAAGACACGACCGCTAGCTGAGGCGGAAGCTCCGGCCTCTCGCTGCGACTCCGGCTGCCACTCACCCCTAGTCTGCTGCGACCTCTGCCTGATGAAATTAGGCCTCTGCCACTTCTCTCTGCATGTTCTGGCATTTCTCTGCCTGACATACTTAGTGCGTATATGAGGGGAGTACAATAGGATCCCCAACGCTTAAAACAGTATTTGTCTTCAACACCAGCAGGTGTGTACTTTTGGCTGGCCTTTCACAGTATTTAGGCTCTTAAGACCTTAACAGGAACAAAGTAGTACACCACTTAGATGTATGTATGTGGTATGCACTTATAAGGGGAGGACAATGCTCTCCAGTACGCATTGTCCTCCAATCGATGACGGCAAATGGGTTGCTGGTCGAGACACGACCGCTAGCTGATATCGGGAGCTCAGGCCTCTCGCTGCGACTCCTGCTGCCACTTGTCCCTAGTCTGCTGCTACCTCTACCTGATGAATTTAGGCTTTTGACACTTCTCTGTGCATTACCTGGCACTTCTCTGCCTGACATACTTAGTGTGCATGAGGGGAGGACAATATGATCCACTACACTTAAAACAGTATTTGTCTACAACTCTTCCGCTCGCTTCATAGCTGTGCCGTAATTGTATGGCGCTGTGCGTGAAGTTACTTGCTGCAGTGCCATACATTTACAGCACATGTCCTTAAGGGGTTAAACTATTTTAATGGATTGAATACATGTTTTAGATTTTATCTTCAGCAACCTGTTGAGTATTGATATATTTTCTACTTTTTGGGATTTATATATTTCCAATGAGATGTCTTTGTAGTGGATCCATCAATAGCATATTGTAGGGCGATTTATGGTTTGATTTTGTAGACCTACTGCTGGTTTGATGTGTGTACAGAGCTCCAAACACTGTATTACAGTCAAAGTCATTACTATCACATATTTTAGCAGCATTCAGCATTATGCCAAATAACATTCTTAGCCACAATGTATGCTCTATGCCCTGATCTCCACTCCTATGACCTCATCCTTGCAGGATTACTTTCAGATGCCAGACCGGCCTTGCAATGTACCAATCCTAGGACTGTCACTGATTGTGTCATACTTTATACTTTCTTCTAAATACTATTTGGCTGAAGTTTTACAGTGGAATGCATGCAATGGAATGAGCTTTACAGAATTTATATAAGGTCTTCAAGATGTGATCCAATGAGGTGCTTGCAACAGGAAGGTTTTCCCAGAGGCATGGGTTGAAGGTAGCACAGTATACCTTTTCTGAACCACTGACAGGGGGTGTCGCAACAGGAATCAATAAGACAACTTTTGCTTTACTGCCACACAGGAACAATGGTATGGCATGGGGACACCAGGGATTGATAAGGTGAGCATTACTTCTTTTGTTGATTTTATAAATTATCAGTAAATGGTTTGATAACTTTTTATGTATGGCAGGTATGACAGTGCAGAAAATACCATTAACTAATGTAACATCCACATATGTGATAGCATAGGTGTAGAAGGAAGTCACACTGTAAAATGATGCAGTTGCCTATTTTAGAGAACACCCACCCACTAAATTTTTATGATTCTCCATTGGTTGCCTTAGTTTTGCCTACATTTGTCTTACTGCATGACGTCTCTTAGGAATTCAGCAAGAGTAAAACACGCTTGGAAACAATATCCATAAAATGTCAGGTTATATTATATTATTTTTGTATTCCTAAACCTCTCTATAAACAGTATTGGAGGACACCCAGGTTATAGTAAGTTTTCTTTTGCAAATGCCTGACATCCACAGGACATCTGTTTTAAGTTTAAAATATATTGTCCCAGCTAAATCCTACTAGTGGAGATAGAATGGCTGCCTAAGTCATCCTTTACATCTATTCAGGGCAAATGACACCATTAATGACACAAAACAAGTGACTGAAAGACAGGTGTGTTTACATATGACCTACAAACTCTCCATAGTTAAGGAGTTAGCATTTACTGCCCCTGTTAAGCTTTAAATACTCTAAACTGAACATGTGTGACAACGCACAGACTAATGGGTTTACCACACAGGGAAGAGTGAAAGAGAAAAGTGAAATCTTCTACCATGTGTTACTTTTGTGTTAGTTTTCTAGCAATAACTTTTGGTTAATTATATCACAGACTATTGGGAAAAAAATGATAGAGGAATATTCATTGTGTAAGGTTTATGATTAATGCAAGATAAACTCTATATTGTCCTTGGATCCCTTGGGGATCATGAACATGGCCAAATTATGGTTGTGTTTTGTACTGTAATAGGGCTGTCGTAGAGGTACTGGAGGCCTCTACTGCGCACAAGTGTGAGTCAGCTCACCTCCCCCAACAATCTAATCGGATCCGCCCGGACCAGGTGCGCAACGTGAACGAAACTCCGGTGTGTCTTCCGTACCAGACTTTGTCAGTTATATCAATAACAACCACTTCAATCTCAGTTTTACCTCTGAAACGTATTAAAATTCCATGTCTTTCCTGGATTTGACCCTGGTGGGGATTCCTGGGGGTGTCGCGCAGTCCACGTCTTACCGTAAGCCCATTTTGGGAAATATTCTGTTAAGAGCCGACAGCAATCACCCCAGACATACCACCAGGGCCATCCCTATAGGGAAAATGACATGTCTAAAAATAAATAATTCTACTAAAGAATCATACGAGACTCAGAAGGCAGAACTCATGAGTAGATTACAAAACCGTGGATATTCCCACAAACAATTGGAAACAGGCGAGAAAATTGTAGACAAACAACACAAATGATCTTTTGCTCCACAAATGTTTCCCCAAATCTGCAACTAAACCCGTTCTAACCTTAACCTTTTCTCCCCAATTTAATAAAGCCCGCGGCATTGTTTTGAGACATTTACATGTACTTAAACAGGATCTGATTTTGGCACACTTATTATCTGAAGGCTGCATGATTGTCTCAAAAAAAGCCAAATCACTGGGTGATCACATATCTTTTACCAATACAGGTAACAATTCACCCGGACAAAAGAATTGGCTAAAATGTCAGGGTTTTTATGGTTGCAGTTGACATCCATGCCGCATATGTAAATATATTAGAAATGTCAAGACGTTTTCTAATTCATCCCATGATAGGGAATTTTATATCAATTGTTGCTCTACCAATGTTGTATATATCATTGAGTGCATAGAATGCAAATTTAAATATGTGGGTTGCACCAAATGAAAATTCAAAACTAGAATTTTGGAGCACCTCAATGACATAGACAACACTGCTAGACGCACGATAACTGCTGCATCTTCCCACTTCAAAAACATACATGCAGGTTCAGATTGTGCGTTTAGAGCCCACGCCATTGAAAAAGTACACCAGCATTCCCGAGGAGGAGATCTACACAGACGGCTTCTCAACCAAGAGGACTTCTGGCAATTCACCCTCAACACGGCAGAACCTTTTGGTTTGTATATCCGCAAGGAATTATTTTTATATTATTAAAACATCTGTGTTAGGATTTATTATGATTTTCCAGTGCTGTGAATACATTTACAATTTCTTTCACAACTCATCTGCATTTATGATGCTTTCAGCGTTGGTATAATTATTCAGTCTCTTTGATTTACTGTAGTACATTTTCTGTGTGAACCTGAAACCCAGTGTGAACAAGTGCATATATTTTGTGTGAAACATTAGCTCATGGTATCAGCAGTATCTCGCTCACACCGAGTGTTGAGGTTTTTTTGATATTCAATACTTGTACCACCCACATTGTTCACATGGTCTTAATTGATTGGTTTTATTTCACCTGTGCATACCCCTTGTTTGCTACTTGCATTGTCTTGTGCTTTTGTATGCTAGCTGTGACAAAGGACGGATCTCCTTCCGAAACGCATCCAGTATTTCTCCACCACTTACTTGATGTATTGATTTTATATTTAATAAACCAGAATCGCAAGACTCTGCTGGATCACTTCCTATTTTTTAGGCCTCTACTGTACCTCAATATAAGATTTTGTATGGAGGCATGTGGAAGTTTGCCCCATTGATCTTTTCTTTTTTTATTACATATGTGAAAAGGGGAATTTTTGCTCCATACTAAGGACCTATTCTTATCATGTTTGCAGAGTTTATTGACTTTAATACACCAAAAGTAATCTACCAGTTATAACAGTTGATCTATTTTCCTAAACTTATTCTTTTTTAAGACGTAATCTACCACAATTTTGAGTCCTGCAAAGAAAAATTATATATATTCAGGAAATAGACTTAACATAGTCACTATTAGACTGCTTTTGGTTCATTTAAGTCAATGTATACTTCTGAACAGATCAGTATCCCAATGTATACCAGTAATATAGATACAGAATGTTATCTAAATGGGACACAGGGCCATAAATTCTATTACTAGTCAGGTTCATCTGGCAAAACATTCCTGTCATTAATACTAATTTTTGCTATTGCACTTATGGTAAATAAAACATCTTTCTAGTGTACTTTGTTTAAAAAAAATGAAGTTTTCTATGTTTTTTTATTTTTGTTTAAAAAAGCTGCCACTAGGTGTCTCCCTACTAGGTGTCTCCCCCTATCTCTTGCCCCGATTTGGACTCCTGCTGGCCTGGCAGAAATCCAAAATCAGAAAATGCAGTCTGGAGTGCTGAGGGGGGGGAAGGGGTGTGTGCAGCCTTAGCCAATCATAGCTCATCTCACATTGAACTGCTCTGGGCTGTGTGTAGCAGAGTGAGGGAGGAAGTTCTCCCCTGTATGGCTTCAGATGATGTCACAGCTGCTGGGAAGTCTGTGAGACTGACCAGAAAATACAGAGCAATATCAAGGTAGAAATAATAAAAATAAAGGCAGTGGGTGGTTTATCATGATGGGGGCAGGGAACTGGGAGGATTATAACATTTTACAAGATCATGAGAGGTACTCTTTAAACTGAAATCTAAAACTTATGTACAGTGAAAACCTCAGGATGCATTGCCCTCAGGTTACATTATTTTCAACATACAATGCTCTTTCCTGGGCCTTTGTAACCTGAGACCATACTTAACATACAATGCTGCACACAGTCCAGATCTGTAGCACATCCAAGTGGCTGGAGCATCCAACCAATTGGAATAGGCATTTCACTGTATTTAAACCCCTGTATTACAGAAATGAGTTCACTAATTGTCTAGTAGCGCCTCACCAGATTAAGGTACTTTTTTCGCCTCCCACTTTCTCAAACTCAACATAGAGAAAACTGAATACATCATTTTCCCCAATCCTGCTCCAACCCCCCCCCCCTGGTCTATCAATCACAGTCAATGCTTCTACCCTCTCCCCAGCAACCCAAGTCTGCGGCCTTGGGGATCACCTTTGACTCATTATTCAAACCAAGCATCCAGACCCTTAACCCTGCCTGTCACCTTCAGCTCAAAAACATCCCTCAAATCCGCTCATTCCTCAACTTTTACTCAACTAAACAATTGGTATATGCCCTAATCATCTCCTGCTTGAACTACTGCAATATCTTCTTCTGTGGCCTTCCATTGAAAACATTTGCTCCCCTTCAATCCATCTTCAACTCTGCTGTTCGAATAATCCCCCTCTCACCTTGCTTCTCCTCTGCCTTTCCCCTGTGCCAATCCCTTCAATGGCTACCTGTTGCTTCACCAATTCAATTTATACTGTTCCCCCTGAGATATAAGGCCATCTACAACCTGTCCCCTCCATACATCTCTGACCTGATCTCCCTATACCGCCCCGCATGTAATCTCTGATCATCTCAAGACGTCCGCTTATGCTCCCCCTGGTCCACACTTCACATGACCGTCTCCAAGACTTCTCCCAAGCTTCTTCCATACACTGGAACTAACTTCCACAGCACATCCGGCTCTCACCCACCATCAAGACCTTCAAAAGCAACCTGAAGACCAATCTATTGAAGCAAGCCTACAACCTTCAATAATACTGGTGCCACTACACCACTAATGGCTACTTTACCAACTGCTCACAGATTACTTGCTGTCTCCCTCATCTACTGTTTCCTTCCCCTCTCCTTGTAGATTGTGAGCCCTTGCAGGCAGGACCCTCTCCCATGTTATGTACTGTTACCTTTATCATCTGTAAAGTGCCTTGGAACCAAGAGGGCTATATAAATAAATAATAATAATAATGTATTATAGAGAAATCTATGTTATTAATTTCCCTATAATTTATCACCAGTAATAGTTGTCTATATTGATGCCTATAGATAAGGAAAGCTGTTACACTGTTCAGTCTGGTATTTCATAGAAGAAGATCTGGATCCAAGGGGATCACAGGTGATCAGAAAAGGTCCTATTCTAGATGAATGTTCATCATCAGCAATAGAGATGGTGGCATTGATAACTATAGGCCTTCAAAGCAGTATAATAATGTTTCTTTTGTGTTACGGATTATGATCCATGCTAAATATATTATTAAGTTGCAGATGAATGAGCATGCTAGAGAACACCACTGATAGAACACAAATGCATTCTTGGGTAATGAGCACCATATTTTATTGCAGGATGTGCATCATGACTTTCCAAGTTGGGATGGCTAAAAAAAATAACAAACAGCATGGTTTCTATGGCTTCCTCAATAAGGTCTTCCAGCCTAACAATAGTTGTACTTTATAACCGTAACAGCTGAACTAACCTTGCCTCAGACATGACACAAAGGTATTTCTTTCTGGCCAGCAATCTCAACAGTAGCACTGCTCTTTTACACATTTATACTGTAGAAAAGCAATAATATTTATTAGGGAAAACAAGAATAGATGTGATTCAGATTATTACAAAGCACCACTAAGAAATGTAACATAAATGCAAAGCAAGCCTGTACAACCAGAGATTGCCAAATGGAATTTCTTCAACCTCCTATCTGTAGACACAAAGGGTGACTAATATATACTGTATCTATAAGATTCCACACTACATAATTCAATAATACAAGCATAAGTAAGAAACTGTATTTGATATCTTATCAGAGAAAATGCTCCTTTCTCCCTTTTAAGAGATTAATTTCCTGGCCAGCCATTTACTCTGATAAACAGCTGAATTTCATCTTGTGTTTTCAAGACACACTCAAACTCACTGAGGGGTCAGTTTACATGCTGCTTATACAGATAAATGAAGAGGGAATTGCCAAGGAGGAAGTTGAGAGGCCGAGTAATTGGAGAAAACCAGAAACAAACAGATTGCAAAGAAAGCACGCAAGTTTATTGTTAGACTTAGGGTGTGTTCACACTACGGAATTCCCACGGAATTCCACGAGCGGAACTCCGCCAGCGGAATTCCGCGGTGTGAACTTCCCATTAGTGTGAATGGGTCTCCGCGAGACCCGTTCACACTGCGGAATTTCCGCGGCGAACAATTCCGCAGCTTAAATTGTTCCGTGCAAAGAAAGAACATGTTCATTCTTTGCGCGGATTCCGCAAGCACTGCATAGCCGTCAATGGTGATGGCTCAGTGCCCCACGGCCCTAGCGGCGGAGGAAGAACGGCGGGGGCCGCCAGGCGGAATCTCCGCCCGCGGAATTCTGCGAGCGGAGATTCCGCAGTGTGAATGCACCCTTAGGCTTCTTTCACACTGCCATTAGCACACAGCAGTGTGATGGCCGTCGGAGGATGGCCCTGCTTGTGCACTGCTTGTGCCTTGCTTTTCTCACGCTATTCCCGTAAAAAAAAAACAATGCCTGGCAACCCCATAATAGTAAATGTGAGCCGCTGGGACCCATTGTTGCCCGTTGCTCCTTGTCACGAGAACGACCGTTAAAGTCATACAGAAAAAAAGAGACTTTAGCGGCCGTTCTCGACAGGGAGCAACGGCAGTGTGAAAGGAGCCTTAGATCTCACCCCATTGCTTGATACAGCTTACTGCTCTCTCAGTACTGCTCTATAATGTCATCCATATGCTGATTCTAAGGGAATTTGATAAAGAGATGGAAGATAATGACCCCGCTTCTATGTTTCTGCAGTGTATGGGAGGCATCATAGAGGCTAGTCTCCACAGCTAGCTCAGGAACAACTGAGTGCCCTTTTCTCCATGTGACCAGCTTTTGATGGTTAGCCAGGTGAATAGCTAATTGTAAATACAATGTTCCCTAAAGAAACAGGCAATGTGAGCCCTACGTTGAGCCAAGAAGGGTCACATAATACTTCCTTTACTCCTCCACAAAAACAGACAGGGTCAACTTCTCCTGACCCTGGCTGATATTTTGAAGGAGTTTTTGCTCACTAGTTGCACGTTGCTTTTATCCAAAGATGACAGTTTGGGACCTGAGTAATATTAGCAGAATACACATGAATTGTATGCTGTCTATACTGCCATACATTCTGCACACAATGTTAAAGTAGACAATGAAATACATAGTATTTATTAAGGCTTTTCCAACTGGAAAAGTGCTGTATGTCTTTGTTGTGCAGGTACATCGTGGTATACATTGCCATACCTTTTTGCCACTGCTGATTTATTCCACAGACATATAGCACTTTTGTAATTTTCACCCAGCCTTATTTTGTTGCTTGCACTAGTATAAGAACCAGTAGTTACTTTGTGGCACAGGTAAGGAATGTCAGGAATGTGTGACTGCCATCGTAATGGAGAATGCTAGGACTGAAAAGATTACACATTCAAAAAAGCATGAAAACTATGGGGAGATATGTATGTTACTTTGCTGTATCTATTTCATATGGTGTGGACGCAGAAATAGAGCCCTCTGAGCAATGTTATTATTGACAGTGCAAATAAATAGTAATGACTATATTTAGGGTTTTCTTGCAACCTTGTACAAAGCTTGATATTGGAATTAATCTGACATAATTAAAGGGGTACTCCGGCGCTAAGAGATCTTATCCCCTATCCGATGCCTAATCACGGGGGTCCCGCCGCTGGGGACCCCCGTGATCTTGAACGCAGCACCCCATTACAATCAGTCCCCGGAGCATGTTCGCTCCGGGTCTGATTACTGGCAATCACGGGGCCTGAGCATTGTGACTTCACGGCCCCGCCCCCATGTGACTTCAGCTGCCACGCCCCCTCCCATAAGCTTGCATTGAGGGGGTGGAGCGTGATGCCACATGGGGCGGGGCAGTGATGTCACAATGCTCCGGCCCCGTGATCGCCAGTAATCAGACCCGGACCGAACATGCTCCAGGGACTGATTATAACGGGGTGCTGCGTGCAAGATCACTGGGGTCCCCAGCCGTGGGACCCCCACTATCAGTCATCTTATCCCATATACAAAGGTGTCTTAGCGCCAGAGTACCCCTTTAAGCCCCCTCCCTGTGTGTGAACAGAGTTATATTAGGACATCAGCATAACATCACTCTTATATTCAGCATTGTCAAATTAATATAGCAATGGAACTCTTTGTATCATATGAAAGCAATTGCATGTAAATATTCCCTTTAGTTATGGATGTATGCAGCCACTGTAATAACTTGGATATCTGCAGAATACTCAAACTAACATGGAAGCACAACCTAACACATATGTACTGATAGATAGATAGATAGATAGATAGATAGATAGACAAGCTTGAGAAAGGCTGCAATCGGGCAGCTGAAACGTCGCTTCTGATGTCAGGTCACCGTATTTTTTGAGTGCTGCAGCATTTCTGTTTTTGTCGCACATTTTGGTTGTGCTGCTCCATTGTTTCTATTTTTAGATAGATAGATAGATACTATATAACATCTGTTACGCCGAGCGCTCCGGGTCCCCGCTCCTCCCCGGAGCGCTCGCTACACTCTCGCTACTGCAGCGCCCCGGTCAGATCCACTGACCCGGTGCGCTGCGATACCGCCTCCAGCCGGGATGCGATTCGCGATGCGGGTGGCGCCCGCTCGCGATGCGCACCCCGGCTCCCGTACCTGACTCGCTCTCCGTCGGTCCTGTCCCGGCGCGCGCGGCCCCGCTCCCTAGGGCGCGCGCGCGCCGGGTCTCTGCGATTTAAAGGGCCACTGCGCCGCTGATTGGCGCAGTGGTTCTAATCAGTGTGTTCACCTGTGCACTCCCTATGTATACCTCACTTCCCCTGCACTCCCTCGCCGGATCTTGTTGCCATTGTGCCAGTGAAAGCGTTTCCCTGTGTGTTCCTAGCCTGTGTTCCAGACCTCCTGCCGTTGCCCCTGACTACGATCCTTGCTGCCTGCCCCGACCTTCTGCTACGTCCGACCTTGCTTCTGTCTACTCCCTTGTACCGGGCCTATCTTCAGCAGTCAGAGAGGTTGAGCCGTTGCTAGTGGATACGACCTGGTCACTACCGCCGCAGCAAGACCATCCCGCTTTGCGGCGGGCTCTGGTGAACACCAGTAGTGACTTAGAACCGGTCCACTAGCACGGTCCACGCCAATCCCTCTCTGGCACAGAGGATCCACCTCCTGCCAGCCGGCATCGTGACAACATCCTTTTTTCCAGAACCTTTGGCTTGTGATGCACATGTATTAAAGCAATACTGTCCTTTAAAATTTTGATCAGTGTCTCAGTGCTGAGACCTCCACCAATCTCAATATATAGCTAGGAAAAGTACTTGGCTGTGTGCTTTACTCCCTAGCTCGGCACTCAGTCCCTCTCATTGCAGAAGTCGGGCTCCATTCACTTATAATGAGCCCATCTCCTGCAATTAGATAGACAGTGCCATGTCAGAGAGTAAAGTACACTGCCATGCACCTGTCAAAATGTAGAGACCATGGAGGGGCTGAGACCCAACTGATCAAAACTTTTGACGTGTCTGCATAATATGTCAACAGTTATATTTAAATGACAGCAATACTTTAACATTTATGATAGGTGAGAGAGCCTTTTTGTACAAGTCTTGCAAAGAACTAGTGTAAAGACCCTATTACAGCGGGGTGGTTATTGGCCGAACAGGCCAATATCACCCTGTGTAATAGTGCTAGCTATCACCCAAAAAAACAAGCAAATGCTTATTTGTTGGCTGACTATTAGTTGCGAGTGATGGTGGCAAAATTAAAATTCTGCAAAATGTTTGGCTACACCTGTTTTGTCATGTTTTTGACTTAATTCTGCAGTAATAGTAGTATCTGCTTTATATTTCTGAATGTAATTTCTAATAACAATCTTTATTTTTTTGTAACAAAATGCAAATGCATTTACTCTGCAAGAACATATTGAAAAGCATAAACAAAATCCAGTGAAAAAGTTGTACTTGCTAAAATGTAAGATTTCTTTTCTCATAAATAGAACTTTGGCATTCAAAATTCTAGCTGTAAATCTAAAATTACTAAAAAAAATTAATAATGCAGACTTTGAAAAGTGAAAGGCATAACTTGGCAACCATCCAGTGGCGTCCATCTACTTATTACAACATGACAAACGTATTTACATGAGGTATTTTAGGGATCCATACAAGGAACCCACAAACAGTTTACAATTCTCTTTGTAAACCAACTGCCCTCATACAGCCATGTAATGGTAAAACAAACAAAAAAATTGTAGTAACACACCAATGCACACTATGTATAGAAAGTTAGATAAATGAAAAATTAAAATGCAACTATGCACAATAATAGCATATTATCAACTGGCTCCAGAAAGTTAAACCGATTTGTAAATTACTTCTATAAAAAAATCTTAATCCTTTCAATAATTATCAGCTGCTGAAGTAGAGTTGTTGTTTTCTGTCTGACAACAGTGCTCTCTACTGACATCTCTGCTTGTCTCGGGAACTGCACAGAATAGAAGAGGTTTGTTATGGGGATTTGCTTCTAAACTGGGCGGTTCCCGAGACACGTGTCGTCAGAGAGCACTTAGACAGAAAAGAACAACTCAACTTCAGCAGCTCATAAGTACTGAAAGGATTGAGATTTTTTAATAGAAGTGATTTACAAATCTGTTTAACTTTCTGGAGCCAGTTGATATATAAAAAAAGTTTTTTCCTGGATAACCCCTTTAACCTCTTAAGGACCCAGCCATTTTACACCTTAGGACCCGGCCATTTTTTGAACATCTGACCACTGTCACTTTAAACATGAATAACTCTGGAATGCTTTTAGTTATCAATCTGATTCCGAGATTGTTTTTTCATGACATATTCTACTTTAACATAGTGGTAAAAAAATTTGTAACTTGTATCCTTTCTTGGTGAAAAATTTGAAAATTTTATGAAAAATTTGAAAATGTTGCATTTTTCTAACTTTGAAGCTCTCTGTTTGTAAGGAAAATGGATATTCAAAATATTAAAAAAAAAATTCACATATACAATATGTCTACTTTATGTTTGCATCATAAAATTGACAAGTTTTTACTTTTGGAAGACACCAGAGGGCTTCAAAGTTCAGCAGCAATTTTCCAATTTTTCACAAAATTTCCAAACTCACTATTTTTCAGGGACCAGTTCAGGTTTGAAGTGGATTTGAAGGGTCTTCATCTTAGAAATACCCCACAAATTACCCCATCATAAAAACTGCACCCCCCAAAGTATACAAAATGATATTCGGTCAGCCTTTTAACCCTTTAGGTGTTTCACAGGAATAGCAGGAAAGTGAAGGAGAAAATTCACAATCTTCATTTTTTACACTCGCATGTTCTTGTAGACCCAATTTTTGAATTTTTACGAGGGGTAAAAGGAGAAAATGTATACTTATATTTGTAGCCCAATTTCTCTCGAGTAAGCACATACCTCATATGTCTATGTAAAGTGTTCGGTGGGCGCAGTAGAGGGCTCAGAACTGAAGGAGTGACAAGGGGATTTGGAGAGTACGTTTTTCTGAAATGGTTTTTGGGGGGCATGTTGCATTTAGGAAGCCCCTATGGTGCCAGAACAGCAAAAAAAAAAAACACATGCCATACCATTTTGGAAACAAGACCCTTGAGGAACGTAACAAGGAATAAAGTAAGCCTTAATACCCCACATGTGTTTCACGACTTTTGCATATGTAAAAAAATAAAATAAAATGTCACTAAAATGTGTGATTTCCTTCAAATTTCACATTTTTGCAAGGGTTAATAGCAGAAAATACCCCCCAAAATTTGTAACCCCATCTCTTCTGAGTATGGAGGTACCCCATAAGTTGACCTGAAGTGCACTACGAGCAAACTACAATGCTCAGAAGAGAAGGAGTCATATTTGGCTTTTTGAGAGCAAATTTTGCTCGGGGGCATGTCCCATATAGGAAGCCCCTATGGTGCCAGGACAGCAAAAAATACCCACATGGCATATCATTTTGGAAACTAGACCCCTTGAGGAACGTAACAAGGAATAAAGTGAGCCTTAATACCCCACACGGGTTTCACGACTTTTGCATACGTAAAAAAAAAAAAAAATTTCATTAAAATGGGTGTTTCCCCCCAAATTTAACATTTTTGCAAGGGTTAACAGCAAAAAATACCCCCCAAAATTTGAAACCCCATCTCTTCTGAGTATGGAGGTAACACCCATAAGTTGACCTGAAGTGCACTACGAGCGAACTACAATGCTCAGAAGAGAAGGAGTCCTATTTGGCTTTTTGAGAACAAATTTTGCTCGGGGGGCACTTCGCATTTAGGAAGCCCCTATGGTGCCAGGACAGCAAAATAACCCCCACATGGCATACCATTTTGGAAACTATACCCCTTGAGGAACGTAACAAGGGGTACAGTGAGCATTTACCCCCACTGGTGTCTGTCAGATCTTTGGAACAGTGGTCTGTACAACATTTTTAATTTGCACAGCCCACTGTTCCAAAGATCTGTCAGACACCAGTGGGGGGTAAATTCTCACTGGACCCCTCATTACATTCCGTGAGGGGTGTAGTTTCCGAAATGGGGTCACGTGTGGGGTTTAGTTTTTTTGGCGTTTGTCAAAACCGCTGTAACAATCAGCCACCCCTGTGCAATTCACCTCAAATGTACATGGCGCACTCTCCCTTCTGGGCCTTGTTGTGCGCCCCCAGAGCACTTTGCGCCCACATATGGGGTATCTCCGTAGTCGGGAGAAATTGCATTACAAATTTTGGGGGCTTTTTTCCCTTTTACCTCTTGTCAAAATGAAAAGTATAGGGCAACACCAGCATGTTAGTGTAAAAAAATTTTTTTTTTACACTAACATGCTGGTGTAGACCCCAACTTCACATTTTCATAAGGGGTGAAAGGAGAAAAAGCCCCCCAAAATTTGTTAGGCAATTTCTCCCGAGTACGGCGATACCCCATATGTGACCCTATACTGTTGCCTTGAAATACGACAGGGCTCCAAAGTGAGCGCGCCATGCGCATTTGAGGCCTAAATTAGGGATTTGCATAGGGGGGGACATAGGGGTATTCTACGCCAGTGATTCCCAAACAGGGTGCCTCCAGCTGTTGCTAAACTCCCAGCATGCTTGGATAGTCAACGGCTGTCCAGCAATACTGGGAGTTGTTGTTTTGCAACAGCTGGCGTGCCAGACGTTTTTCCATTTTTATTGGGGAGGGGGGCTGTGTAGGGGTATGTGTATATGTAGTGTTTTTTACTTTTTATTTTATGGTAGTGTAGTGTAGTGTTTTTAGGGTAAAGTCACATGGGCGGGGGGTTACAGCGAGTTTGAGCTGCCGTGCAAAATTTGCTGCATCGCAAACTTGCAGCCTGATACTCACTGTAAGCCCCTGCCCATGTGAAAGTACCCTGTACATTCACAGGGGGGGACCTCCAGCTGTTGCAAAACTACAAGTCCCAGCATGCACAGTCTATCAGTGCATGCTGGTAGTTATAGTTTTGCAACAGCTGGAGGAACACGGGTTGGGAAACACTGAGTTAGGAAACAGACAATGTTTCCCAACCAGTGTGCCACCAGTTGTTGCAAAACCACAACTCTCAGCATTCTCAAACATGCTGGGAGTAGTAGTTCAGCAACATCTTTAGAGCCAGATGTTGCCGAACTACAACTCCCAGCATGCTTGGAGTTGTAGTTTTGCAACATCTGGAGGACTACAGTTTGCAGACCACTAATACAGTGGTTCTCAATCTGTGCCCTTCCAGATGTTGCAAAACTACAACTCCCAGTATGCCCTTACTGTCCAGGCATGCTGGGAGTTGTAGTTCTGCAACATCTGAAGGGCCAGATGTTACAGAACTACAACTCCCAGCATGCCTGGACAGTAAGGGCATGCTGAGGATCTGTAGTTTTACAACATCTGGAAGGGCACAGTGGTCTCCAAACTGTGGACCTCCAGATGTTGCAAAACTGCAACTCCCAGCATGCCCAGACGCCAAGGGCTGTCTGGGCATGCTGGGAGTTGTAGTTTACAGGGTCCCAATACAGCAATGCATGTCGCTTTACGGCGACGTGCATTGCTGTAGAGGGCCCGACCGCGGCTGAAGATCTACTCACCTGTCGCTGCCGCCGCCATCTTCCTCGCCGGGATCCGGGTCTTCAGGGACGAGGTAAGTACCGGGGCCGGTCCCCAGCACTCCCCCGTCCCCCACAGCGTCCTCCGGTCTTCCTCCCGTCCTCTCCGGACTTTCAGGGACTGGGCAGGACGGGAGGAAGTAACCCCCCCCTGCGATTGGTCGGTTAACTAACCGACAGATCGCAGGGTATAGGAGGAGGTGGCCGGTTTGCCACCTCGCTCCTATTCTTTAACATGGTCCTGGCTGTCTGTGACAGCCGGGATCATGCGAAATTACCGGGCGGTCGGGTCCCAGAGACCCGATCAGCCCGGTATTGCCGCAGATCGGCGTTTGCCCTGGATGCCTGCTGAAGGATTTCAGCAGGCATCCGGTTCCGATCTCTGCCCGGCGCGCGGCAGAGACCGGAAAACGCCAGGGCGTACTAGTACGCCCTGGGTCCTTAAGGCCCAGGGTGTGAGGGCGTATCCATACGCCCTGGGTCCTTAAGAGGTTAAGGGCAGATTCACTATCCACTCAACAGGAATACACCTGATAGCAGGTGGATAGCATAAAAGAAGGCTATTATGTTGTTCCCAATTTTCAAATTTCAAAATTTCAGCATTAATTTTCAAAGGAAAAGTTGAGGCAATTATTAAAATTAGTGCAGATGAGGTGAGGACGAATCCAAAGCCTCCAATTTTCCAAATATCCTATGAAGCAATACAGAATCAGCCCAGGTGCTCCAGGCAAATCCTCTAGTCTTGCTTACCTTTGTTGCCACCATAGGCCTCACGTTTCCATATAATCAAGTGAAAAAGAGTGCAGCTTGTAAATCTTAGGGCTGCAAAAGGCAACAAGTCAACTTTGGTAACCAAACTGGACGTAAACTTATTTTATGTGCCAAACTGGACGTAAACTTATTCCCTGGCACTAAATACTGTTAATAAATACCTTGTAGAATAAATTAGAAAATGCTTAAGTTTAAAATGTCCTTCTTTTCCATATGTGCTAAATGATACATAAAAACAATGGACAACTGAACAGGACTGACCGGGTGTAGCTGCGATGCAGGCTGGGGCAAGGCACAAGTAGGGGAATATTTCTAAGCAGTCATTTATCCCAAGTGACTATTTAGAATGTGATAAATGTAAGAAACCAGACTATAAATACACTGCTCAACACAATACAACTCCAAGTCAATCACACTTTTGTGAAATGACACTGTCCACTCAGGAAGCAACACTGATTGACAATTAATTTCACATGCTGGTGTGCAAATGGAACAGACAACAGGTGGAAATTATAGGCAATTAGCAAGACAACCCCTATAAAGGAGTGGTTCTTCAGGTGGTGACCACAGACCACTTCTTAGTTCCTATGCTTCCTGGCTGATGTTTTGGTCCCTTTTGAATGCTGGCGGTGCTTTCACTCAAGTGGTAGCATGAGACGGAGTCTACAACCCACACAAATGGCTCAGGTAGTGCAGCTCATCCAGGATGGCACATCAATGTGAGCTGTGGCAAGAAGGTTTGCTGTGTCTGTCAGCGTAGTGTCCAGAGCATGGAGGCGCTATCAGGAGACAGGCCAGAACATCAGGAGATGTAGAGGATGCCATAGGAGGGCAACAACCCAGTAGCAGGACCACTACCTCTGCCTTTGTGCAAGGGGGAGCAGGAGGAGCACTGCCAGAGCCCTGCAAAATGACCTCCAGCAGGCCACAAATGTGTCCACTCAAATGTTCAGAAACAGACTCCATGAGGGTGGTATGTGGGCCCAACGTCCACAGGTGGGGGTTGTGCTTACAGCCCAACACCGTGCAGGATGTTTTGCATTTGCCAGCGAACACCAACATTGGCAAATTCGCCATTGGCGCCCTGTGCTCTTCACAGATGAAAGCAGGTTAACACTGAGCACATGTGACAGAGTCTGGAGACAATGTGGAGAACGGTCTGCTGCCTGTAACATCCTCCAGCATGACCGGTTTTGCGGTGGGTCAGTAATGGTGTGGGGTGGCATTTCTTTGTGGGCTGCACAGCCCTCCATGTGCTTGCCAGAGGTAGCCTGACTGCCATTAGGAACTGAGATGAGATCTTCAGACTCCTTGTGAGACTATATGCTTGTGCGGTTGTCCCTGGGTTTCTCCTAATGCAAGACAATGCTAGACCTCATGTGGCTGGAGTGTGTCAGCAGTTCCTGCAAGAGAAAGGCATTGATGCTATGGACTGGCCTGCCCGTTCGCCAGACCTGAATCCGATTGAGCACATCTGGGACATCATGTCTGGCTCCATCCACCAACACCACAGACTGTCCAGGAGTTGGCAGATGCCTTAGTCCAGGTCTGGGAGGACATCCCTCAGGAGAACATCTGCCACCTCATCAGGAGCATGCCCAGGCATTGTAGGGAGGTCGTACTGGCACGTGGAGGCCACACACACTACTGACCCTCATTTTGACTTGTTTTAAGGACATTACATCAAAGTTGGATCAGCCTGTAGTGTGGTTTTCCACTTTGATTTTGAGTGTGACTCCATATCCAGACTTCCATGGGTTGATAAATTTGATCTCCATTGATAATTTTTGTGTGACTTTGTTGTCAGCACATTCAACTATGTAAAGACAAAAGTATTTCATACAATACATTAATTCATTCAGATCTAGGATGTGTTATCTTAGTGTTCCTTTTTTTTTTTTTGGGCAGTGCATTAGCCATTGGCATCAATGCCTGAAATGTCTGTTAACCAATATATTACCATCTGCTAACATAATGGTTTTCTGCATACTTTCACAATTGTTATAGTTTGCCCTGTATAAAATGAGCATTTGAGAGGGTATATCATTTGTTAGCTTTTACATAACTTTCCTTTGATAGGGAACAAAGTGCTCTTCAGTGGACGCGTCACTGTGTCACCTTTTCTTTTCCCATTGCAGTTTTGGCATGACAAGCATGCAAATATGCCTGATTTTTTGTGCCTGAAAAAATCCTTGTTTAGAAACTTTCTTGTTGTACATATGTCAGCTTGGTTCGCTACTGACTTTCCTTTTTTTATAGACAAAACGTGGTGTTTTTTGTAACAAGCTCTCAACCTTAGGATCAGCTCTTAGAATCCCCCAACACTTCTTTACTGTATTCTTAACTAATTGACAATATAAATCATTGGTTCTTAGCATTTCTTTATTATGGTTAAAAAAGGGGGCATTGCCTCCAAAACGTTGCAATGTTCAGTTGTTTTGCCTACCAGCTCCTTCAGAGGAGAACTTAAGGAATTGATTTTTCTTAACGGTAGTGAAGTCGACTGGAATTGCGAACGATCTGCACATAGACCGCAGATTGGGTGAAATGATATGTTTGTACTACTTATGAGGAATTAATTGCCCGGAATATATGCAAAAGAAACGCTATGACACACGCTCAGGAGCTTAGCACATGTCATAATGGGGTGGTCGCTGCCAGGACCCATGGCTAATTAAAGATACACATATGTGTTATTGCTGCATGCGTAAATGTCTGAACCATAAAAATGGAATATTACTTTAACCGCACGGTCAATGGCGTATACGTAACAAAATACCAAAGTCCAGAATTGCACATTTTTGGTCACTTTGTATACCCTAAAAAAATTTATAAAATTGATCAGAAAGTCCAATAAAAACTAAAAGGGTGCCAATAAAAACTAAAGATCAAGGCAGAAAAAATTAGCCATCACACATTCCTGTATACAGAAAAATAAAAAAAAGTTTATAAGGGTCAGAAGAGGACATTTATAAACATGCTTATTTTCATACAAAAAGTTATAATTTTTTAAAAGAAGTAAAACAAAATAAAAACCTATATAAGGTTTATTTTATTTTAATCTTATGGACCTACAGAATAAATATAAGGTGTCATTTTTACCGAAAAGTGCACTGAGTGGAATTGAAAGCCCCCCAAAAGATACAAAATGGCGTTTTTTTTGTATTCAAATTGTCATGCCCCCTTCCATAGGCCTGCATTGAGGGGGCAGAGCATGACGTCACACCGGGCAGGGCCGTGACATCACAATGCTTTGGCCCCTGTGATCACCAGTAATCAGACCCGGAGCAAACGTGCTCCAGGGACTGATTGTAACGGGGTGCTGCATGCAAGATCACGGGGGTCCCCAGCGGGGGGACCCCCGCGATCAGGCATCTTATCCCCTATCCTTTGGATATGGGATAAGATGTCTTAGCGCTGTAGTGCCCCTTTAATTGACTTTATCAGCTGTAGCCCCACTATTCTTTCAATATGTTCAAAGATTTTTCCCCAGAACTGTCCTATTCTAGGACAAGCCAAATTAGATGAAGAAAGTTAGCTTCAGGATATCTGCACTTGGGGCACGACGAATCAGATCTACAATTAATTTTCCACAACATAGCTAGAGAATAATATAAGCGATAAATGTTTTTTAGCTGAATAAATTGAAATTTTTTATTTGAGGATACTGTAGCTGTGTTTTTAATTATTCTGTCCCAAGCTGACTAATCCAACTCTCCGAATCCTTTCCTCACTTATCTTTAATCCTTACCTTGTAATCGAGAGGATATTCTTTAATCAAGTTTTTAGATATAAATCTCAATGGCTTAACAGTTCTAATAGGTGAAATTATAAAGTTAAGAAGATTGTGAGTACTAATATTTAATTTCTCCATATTCATAGTGCAACAATTAGCGTGAACTGATGGTACCCAAAAAAAAAATTCTGAAGTCAACCCATATGTTTCCCTAAGTGTTAGAAAGTGGATTAATTCCCTGTGACAAAGAATTTGTGCAATATACTTTATACCCTGATGTTTCCACAACAAACAGTCAATCTTCTTCAATCTCCTTATTAAATTCGGGTATATTACTATTCCCCCAAAGTGGCGACCATTCCATACTTGTGTTCATTTTACAAATTCCTTTTATTTCCTGCCAAACTTTATAAAATAAATTAAAATATGAAAAGTGTTTTAAATCAGAATCCTGTGAGCAAGCTTCTAATACTTCTACAATTTCCGTAAAATTCCCATTACATTTGTTTACTATATGAGCTATTGCTACATTGTTCCTACCTTTTTTAATGTCTTGAGCTATTGCTACCAAAAAATAAAATTTAAAGTGGGGTAACCCCCAACCACCTTTCCCCTCCGGTTGAGTTAGATGACTATATTTGATTCTCACTCTACCATGGCCCCAGATAAGTTTATTCAGAGCGGCATCCAAACCTTTGAACCAACCTGCCAGAATCCATATTGGTGAAATTCTTATCACGTATAAAATTTAGGAAAGAAATACCATCTTCACAGCTGCTACCCTGTCCGCCTGGGAGAGAGGGAGCTTCCTCCATACCTCAACTTTATTTAAATTTTTTATAACAGTGGGTTCAAATTTGATTTCAGAATTTTTTTCTTTATCTTGACCAATTTTGATGCCCAAATATTTAAAAGACTCATTGTGTCCCAACACAGACACTCCCTCGACCTCCAATCTTGTACCTTCAACCAATGGGAGCAAAAAAGATTTGGACCAATTTATTCTTATACCAGATATTTCCCCATACTCTTTAAATAGAGATGAGTGAACTTACAGTAAATTTGATTCGTCATGAACTTCTCGGCTCGGCAGTTGATGTTTTATCCTGCATAAATTAAGCTTTCAGGTGCTCCGGTGGGCTGGAAAAGGTGGATACAGTCCTAGGAAAGAGTCTCCTAGGACTGTATCCACCTTTTCCAGCCCATGGGAGCACCTTAAAGCTGAACTAATTTATGCAGGATAAGTCATCAACTGCTGAGCTGAGAAGTTCGTGACGAATTGAATTTACTGTAAGTTCGCTCATCTCTATCTTTAATTATTGACGCCACCTTTGGAAGCATTACTTCTGGCTGATCCAAAAAAAGAAGAAGGTCATCAGCATATGAAGAAATTGTATTATTCCTTCCCCCAACTCTGAACCCCCATATTTCAGATTAATTCCTCACCTCACTTGCTAAGGGTTCCATATAAAGGAGGAATAAAAGCGGGGAAAGCGGACAGCCCTGTCGCGTTCTCCGAAATAAAGGGAAGGAGAATGTTAATCTACCATTGACCACTAAACTAGCCATTGGGGGGTTATATAGGAGCTTAATCCAACCCATCATTTTTGTACCAAAATTGAACCGGTCCAGAACCCTCCAGAGAAGCTCCCACTCCACCCTGTCAAATGCTTTTTCGGCATACAGCGACAGGATTGAGCGGTCAGGGTGGCCTTTCATTTGAAGTGTTGCCATCACTCTGGATAGGTTGTTCTGGATCTATTTTCCAGGAATAAAACCAGATTGATCTTGACAGATCAATTCCTGGATCCTTTTAATCAACCTAGAAGCTAAGACTTTTGATATCAACTTTACATCCACATTTAGTAACTATATCGGTCTAAATGCGGCAGGGGTTAAATTAGTGTTATTTCTGCCTCCTTCATTGAGGGGGGGGGGGGGGCTTTCTCAAAGGATTCATAATTTTTTTTTAGCAAATTAGGTAAAAGAAACTCTCCCACACTCTATATACTTCCCAAGGAGTGCCATCTGGCCCCGGGGCAGATGGACCAGAGTATGAGGCCAGGGCCAACTTTACTTCCTCCATAGATATTGGCCTATCCAAATAGTTCTTTTGAGAGTCGCCAGTTTTGGTAGATCAGCTTTCTCCATAAAAGAGCAAAATTTATGTATTGAAAAGTTATTTTCTGTTCTATAGAGAGCCGAAAAAAATCGTAGAGACACTGATGAATCTCTATACTATGTGATGTGCCCCTACCATCTGGCTTGGTTATATTTCCAATTTCATTGGATCCCTTCTGAGCATTCAACAGATTATCCAGCAGTCTCCCAGGTCTACTCCCCTCTGAAAAATGCTTCTGTCCTGAAAAGAAGATTTTATGTTGTACCTTATCCATCATAAATTTAGAAAGTTGATCCTGACCATGCTTCATTCGTTCAAAATTATCTTGCGAGGGAGAGTTAGCAAATTCCGTCTCTAACCTCATCGCCTCTGCCTCTACCGCAGATTACCTTTCCCGGAATTCCATCTTGATATGGATAACCTCTCTGAAAAGGAGGCCTGTAGGAAGGCCTTCAAAGAGTCCCATAATATCTGGGGAGAGGCAGAGGATTTGTCAATTTCCCAAAATTCTCTCAACTGTAAATCAATCCCTTCTTAATTCCTCAAAATATTCAGCACAGAGGCATCATTAATTGTGGGGGCACAGCGGCATCATTCATTGGGGGGGCACAGTTGCATCATTCATTGTGGGGGCACAGCAGCATCATTCATTGTGGGGGCACAGCGGCATCATTCATTGTGGGGGCACAGCGGCATCCTTCCTTGTGGGGGTACACGGGCATCATTCATTGTGGGGCCAAAACAGCATAATTCATTGTGGGGGCACAGCAGCATAATTCATTGTGGGGGCACAGCAGCATCATTCATTGTGGGGACAGAGCGGCATCATTCATTGTGGGGACAGAGCGGCATCATTCATTGTGGGGGCACAGCGGCATCATTCATTGTGGGGGCACAGTTGCATCATTCATTGTGGGGGCAGAGCAGCATCATTCATTGTGGGGGCAGAGCAGCATCATTCATTGTGGGGGCACAGCGGCATCATTCATTGTGGGGGCACAGCGGCATCCTTCATTGTGGGGGTACACGGGCATCATTCATTGTGGGGCCAAAACAGCATAATTCATTGTGGGGGCACAGCAGCATAATTCATTGTGGGGGCACAGCAGCATCATTCATTGTGGGGACAGAGCGGCATCATTCATTGTGGGGACAGAGCGGCATCATTCATTGTGGGGGCACAGCGGCATCATTCATTGTGGGGGCAGCGCAGCATCATTCATTGTGGGGGTACAAGGGCATCATTCATTGTGGGGGTACACGGGCATCATTCATTGTGGGGGCACAGCAGCATCATTCATTGTGGGGGCACAGCAGCATCTTTCATTGTGGGGGCACAGCGACATCATTCATTGTGGGGGCACAGCGACATCATTCATTGTGGGGGCACAGCGACCTCATTCATTGTGGGGGCACAGCAACATCATTCATTGTGGGGGGCACAGCAGCAGCATTCATTGTGCAGGCACATGGGCATCATTCATTGTGGCGGCAAAGCGGCATCATTCATTGTGGGGGCAAAGCGGCATCATTCATTGTGGGGGCACAGTGGTATCATTTACTGTGGGGGCACAGCGGCATCATTCTTTATGGGGGCAAAGCGGCATCATTCATTGTGGGGGCACAGCGGCATCCTTCATTGTGGGGGTACACGGGCATCATTCATTGTGGGGCCAAAACAGCATAATTCATTGTGGGGGCACAGCAGCATAATTCATTGTGGGGGCACAGCAGCATCATTCATTGTGGGGACAGAGCGGCATCATTCATTGTGGGGACAGAGCGGCATCATTCATTGTGGGGGCACAGCGGCATCATTCATTGTGGGGGCAGCGCAGCATCATTCATTGTGGGGGTACAAGGGCATCATTCATTGTGGGGGTACACAGGCATCATTCATTGTGGGGGCACAGCAGCATCATTCATTGTGGGGGCACAGCGGCATCTTTCATTGTGGGGGCACAGCGACATCATTCATTGTGGGGGCACAGCGACATCATTCATTGTGGGGGGCACAGCGACCTCATTCATTGTGGGGGCACAGCAACATCATTCATTGTGGGGGGCACAGCAGCAGCATTCATTGTGCAGGCACATGGGCATCATTCATTGTGGCGGCAAAGCGGCATCATTCATTGTGGGGGCAAAGCGGCATCATTCATTGTGGGGGCACAGTGGTATCATTTACTGTGGGGGCACAGCGGCATCATTCTTTATGGGGGCAAAGCGGCATCATTCATTGTGGGGGCACAGCGGCATCATTCATTGTGGGGTACATGGGCATCATTCATTGTGGGGCCAAAACAGCATCATTCATTGTGGGGGCACAGCAGCATCATTCATTGTGGGGGCACAGTGGCATCGTTCATTTTGGGGGAAAAGCAGCATCATTCATTGTGGGGGCACAGGGGCATTCTTCATTGTGTGGGCACAGCGGCATCATTCATTGTGGGGGCACAGTGGCATCATTCATTGTTGGGGCACAGCGGCATCATTCATTGTGGGGGTACAGCGGCATCATTCATTGTGGGGACATAGCAAAAACATTCATTGTGGGGGCACAGGAGCATCATTAATTGTGGGGACACAGTGGCATCATTCATTGTGGGGACACAGCGGCATCATTCATTGTGTGGGCACATGGGCATCATTCATTGTGGGGGCACAGTGGCATCATTCATTGTGGGGGGAACAGTGGCATAATTTATTGTGGGGGCACAGTGGCATCATTCATTGTGGTGGCAAAATGGCATCATTCATTGTGGGGGCACAGTGGCATCATTCATGGTGGGGGAACAGCGGCATCATTCATTGTGGGGGCACAGCGGCATCATTTATTGTGGGGGCACATAGGCATCATTCATAGTGGGGACACAGCAACAACATTAATTGTGGGGGCACAGAGGCATCATTCATTGTGGGGGCAAAGCAGCATCATTCATCGTGGGGGCACAGCGGCATCATTCATTGTGGGGGCATAGCGGTATCATTCATTGTGGGGGTACACGGGCGTCATTCATTGTGGGGCCAAAACAGTATAATTCATTGTGGGGGCACAGCAGCATAATTCATTGTGGGGGCACAGCAGCATAATTCATTGTGGGGACAGAGCGGCATCATTCATTGTGGGGGCAGAGCGGCATCATTCATTGTGGGGGCAGAGCGGCATCATTCATTGTGGGGGCAGAGCGGCATCATTCATTGTGGGGGTACACGGGCATCATTCATTGTGGGGGTACACGGGCATCATTCATTGTGGGGGTACCCGGGCATCATTCATTGTGGGGCCAAAACAGCATCATTCATTGTGGGGGCACAGCAGCATCATTCATTGTGGGGGCACAGAGGCATCTTTCATTGTGGGGGCACACTGGCATAATTTATTGTGGGGGCACAGCGGCATTATTCATTGTGGGGGCACAGCAACATCATTCATTGTGGGGGCACAGCAACATCATTCATTGTAGGGGCACAGCAGCATCATTCATTGTGGCGGCAAAGCGGCATCATTCATTGTGGGGGCAAAGTGGCATCATTCATTGTGGGGGCACAGCGGTATCATTTATTGTGGGGGCACAGCGGCATCATTCTTTATGGGGGCAAAGCGGCATCATTCATTGTGGGAGCACAGCGGCATCATTCATTGTGGGGTACATGGGCATCATTCATTGTGGGGCCAAAACAGCATCATTCATTGTGGGGGCACAGCAGCATCATTCATTGTGGGGGCACAGCGGCATCGTTCATTGTGGGGGGGAAGCGGCATCGTTCATTGTGGGGGCACAGGGGCATCATTCATTGTGTGGGCACAGCGGCATCATTCATTGTGGGGGCACAGCGACATTATTCATTGTGGGGGTACAGCGGCATCATTCATTGTGGGGGCACAGCGGCATCATTCATTGTGGGGGCACAGCAGCATCATTCACTGTGGGGGCAAAGTGGCATCGTTCATTGTGGGGGAACAGGGGCATCATTTATTGAGAGGGCACAGTGGCATCATTCATTGTTTTATGGTACAATAAGTCGGTACAATTACATTTGGGGAGATAGCAAGTGGCAGTAATATAACAGGGATATTGCGTTTGGCACCACCATACCAGGTGCATACTAAGTGGCAGTAGTATACCAGGGGAATACTGTGCGGTAGAAATCTACCAGGGATACAGCATGTGGCAGTAATATATTAGGGGTATAGCATGTGGCAGCACTATACCAGGGGCATAGCGTGTGCAGATAATACACCAGGGCACAGTGTGAGGCACTAATGTATCCAGAGGCATAGCGTGTGGCAGCACTATACCAGGGGCAAAGTGTGCAGGCAGAAATATATCCAGGGGCACAGTGTGCAGGCAGTAATATATCCACGGGCACAGAGTGCAGGCAGTAATATATACAGGGGCATAGCGTGTGGCAGTAATATACCAGGGGCACAGCGTGCGGCAGTAATAAATGCAGGGGTATAGTATATGGCAGTATTATATTCAGGGGGCACAGTGTGTGGCAGTAATATATTTAGGGGTACAGTGTGTGGCAGTAATAAATTTAGGGGTACAGTATGTGGCAGTATTATATTCACGGGTACAGCATGTGGCAGTATTATTTTCAGGAGTACAGTATTCAGGGGTACAACATGTGGCAGTATTTTCATGGGTACAGCGTGCAACAGTTTTGTATTAAGGGGTACACAATGCAGCAGTATTTAGGGGTACAGTGCGGCAGTATGACATTCAGGGGCAGTATTTTATTGTCTGTGGCAGTATTATTTTCATGGGTACAGTATGCGGTAGTATTATTTTCAGAGATACAGTCTGTGGCAGTTTCGTTTTCAGGGGTACAGTATGCAGTAGTATTATTTTGAGGGGTACAGTATGCGGCAGTATTATTTTCAGGGCTACAGTAGGTAGCAATATTATTTATAGGGGTACAGTATGCAGCATTATTATTTTCAGGGGTACAATAGGCAGCAGTATTATTTTTAGGGGTACAGTATGCGGCAGTATTATTTTCAGGGGTACAGTAGGTAGTGATATTATTTATAGGGGTACAGTATGCAGCATTATTGTTTTCAGGGGTACACTAGGCAACTGTATTATTTTTAGGGATACAGTATAAGGCAGTATTATTTCCAGGGGTACGGTAGGCAGAAGTGTTATTTTTAGGAGTAAAGTATGCGCAGTATTATTTTCAGGGATACAGTAGGCAGCGGTATTATTTTTATGGGTACAGTATGCGGCAGTATTTAAAAAATACAGGAAACAGTACATTTACATCCTCCAGAGTTCAGATGTGAACCAGGCCTTAGCGCTTAGCTCAGACCTTTACCAGTGACAGACTTGGATGAGCAGACCCTCACTAAAAATAGTTGAGTACCCCTGATGTAAAATCTACATCTCTAGTCTATTCTGAGTAATTTCTCAAAGGGTAAGAAGACCAAAATGACACTAAGAACACCCCCACATGTGGAGATAGAGCAGCAGGGGAAGCAGTTGCAGTGACCAACACTTTCCAATTTGGTTGCTCTGTAGAAGGTTTTGTCAGGCTGGTAAATATCACCAAGAACAGTTCTGACATCAGTAAGTGGGTGTCATCCTGCAAAAAGGAAGATGAGACTTCTTATGCTGGGGCATGATAGGGAAGAAGCAATGGTTGATGCCATCCTAGATCCTAGCCCCCAGTGCACCAGTGGAGGTTTAGCTGCCGAAAAACTGGTCTGTTTGACTGGGATCACTATCCAGAACGGCTCCGATGGTAAGTGACCTCTTGCAATGCAACAACATCCAAGAACTCCAGACTAATGAGAATGCAAACAACTCTTTTCTTAAATCTGTTCACCTCCTTTTTAGGAGTGCAGGATTATGTTACACAATTGTCACAGCCACCATCAATAGGCTGGCCTGTTTTTTAGTACTCTTCATTTTAGGCCATTAGACTGAACTACAGAATATATATGGATTTGTAAAAAAAAAAAAATAGCATTCACAAAGAAATTGTTCCTTGAGCTGAAATACTGTATTATGGCAAATATAAAAAGCTAGTCATAAGTTGACTGTTGAGTTTACCGCCACTCTGTGTTTATGGTTAGCCAAACTTCCTCAGAAAACTTTTCTTGGAACATAAATGACTATGTAAAGACAGCAATGAGTAATTCCTGCTCTTTGGTATTAGATAACTATATTAAAATACCTGCCTAGAATGGATACTCTGTTTTAAAGTAGGTTCAATTTAGCTGCCTGTTTAAATGTCTGTAAAGTCTGTCAGGCTTTCCTAGGAGTTTGAAAGAAATGTGTCTCGGAATGTTTGGGTGGGGTGTATGTTGGCTACAAGCCACTGACGTATTCCTGTGTGATCATTTTCACTATTTCTGCTCCCTCGAATTATGTGGTAAAATTGTGCAGGTTAATAATCTTCATAATAACAATTTTCGCTTTTCATTGATAACTCATCCTTCATATAATTTATACCCTATAGGTGATTTTTCATGTCAACCTCTCTTAAATAGATTATTAAGAAAAATTCCCATTGCTTGAGATTCTGATCAAATAAAGTAAGCTATACTTACACATTTAAAGCTCTCCACATCCTACATCACTGCTCCAGCTTACCCCTCTAGCATTGTTTAGATGACTTCCGGCTGTATATGTGCCCATATACCAACTTTACCACTATAAGCAATCACTTGCCACAGTGTTCTCATACCATATACCACTGAGGCCAGTGACTGGCCGCAGCAGTGACATGGGGTTTAGATGCACGTCATTCCTGCAGCAATGTAAGCAAAGTCAGCAGGAAGCACCTGGGTGGTAGTACAAGATGCAAATAGGATTAAATGGGTAAGTATAGCTTCTTATTTAATCTCAGTTCTAATCACTTGGACAACCCCTTTTATCCCAACACTTGCTACTTTCTATTACAGTTCTAGCATATGAAAAATACTAGAAGGCCTGCAAATATCTCTTGATGATTGAATTTAATGTCAGCAACAAGCTCTATCCAGAGACACTGAACAGTAGCAGCCTGATCAGCTTTCTTGTAACTTACATATTTAAATTTGCAGGCATGCCCACTTTTCAATTTTGCCCCTATTAATCCCTTAAGGACCAAACCCATTTTCACCTTAAGGACCATGCCAATTTTTTTTGCATTTTCATTTTTTCCTCCTCGCCTTCTAAAATCCACAACTCTTTTATATTTCCATCTACAGACCCATATAAGGGCTTGTTTTTTGTGTGACCAATTGTACTTTGTAATGAAATGTCTCATTTTACTACAAAATGTACGGCGAACCCCCCAAAAATTTTTTTAGGGAGGAAATTTTAATGAAAAACAAAATTGTGCACATTTTGGAGGGTTTTATTTTCATACTGTACAATTTACTGTAAAAATGACATGTGTTCTTTATTCTGTGGGTCAATACAATTAAAATGATACCCATGGCTAGATACTTTTACATTTTTGTACCGCATAAAAAAATCTAAAACTTTTAGTACAAAATCATTAATCTAAAATCGCCCTATTTTGACCACCTATAACTTTTTCCTTTTTCCATAAATAGGACGGTATGAGGGCTCATTTTTTGCGCCGTCATCTGTACTTTTTATCGATACCACATTTGCATATATAAAACTTTTATATAATTTTTTATAAAAAAAATTGGGGACTTTTTTTTTTTTTTTTTAACGTTAACGCTGTTCCCTGTACGGGATCATTAACATTATATTTTGATGATTCGGGCATTTACACATACAGCGATACCAAATATGTTTATTAAAAAATTTAGCTTTTTGGGAGTATAATGGGAAAAACTGACAATTTTCATTTTTAGTGGGGGAGGGGATTTTTCACTTTTTTTTTGCTTTTTATTTTTACAGTTTTCAACTTTTTTTTTACATTTTTTTTATGTCCCTATAGGGGACAATCATTTTATTGCTAATACTGTTCAGCGCTATGCATAGGACATAGCACTGATCAGTATTATCGGCCATCTCCTGCTCTGGTCTACTCGATCTCAGACCAGAGCAGGAGACACCAGGAGACGGACGGCCGCCATTACAGATGATCGGATCGCCGCAGCATGTGCATTGCCGAAGATGCCGTGATCTGTACAGATCACGGCATCTGAGGGGTTAATGGCGGACATTCGCACGATCGCCGATGTCGGCCATTACAGGCAGAACCTGCCATGTATGACGCGAGCACCGCTCTGATGCACGTCCTGGTGCTTGAAGTACTGCCAAACCAGGACGTCCATTTACGTCCGTGGTCGTTAAGGGGTTAAAGGACAATGGTATAGTAGCATTAGACTCTGTTTACCCTCAGAAGCAAAAGCAGCATGAAGAACATTATAAATGTAGTTAGAACTGTTGCTGTGAATTCAACACTACTTTAAGACAATCAAACAGATTACAAGTGCCGCAGCATCTCTTTCTGTGTTCTTGTCTCCCTGTGCTTTCTCCATTTTCCTCTCCTTCTAGACTCCATAGACTTCTGGGGGCAGTGTGTAATGGATCCCTTAGTGAGCTGATAATCAGAATCAGTGCGTGAGGGGGTCATATGAATGTAGAAAAAAATAATAATGCTTATGTATGTTACTAGCTATGTCATGCAGTTTCTTTATATGTCTTTTTTATGTGTCTAGCTTCTGTATTTGGCAAAACAAATCTCTTTTGTCCCTCCCTCACCATGCATTCACTTCCTCTGTGCTGTGCTGGGTCTCTTCTTCAATCACTGCAGGCTGTTCTGCAGCCCCATCCTCTCTGTTTTATTCTGGAGTCTGATAGGACAGGAATGAACAAAGAGGACTGCTAGTCCTCACTTCCTGAACTTTGTCCCAGCCTGGGCTTCAGCTCAGACAAAGATGATGCTGCATGATTAGGTTCTGGATGTTATGGGGACTCCTAATAATCTATATAAAAAGGAGAAGTATATTAGAAAGGTTAAAGGAGAACTATGGGTTTGAAAAATGTATCACCTATCCTAAGGATAGGGGATAAGTTTCAGATCGCGGGGGGGTCCGACCGCTGGGGCCCCCCGCGATCTTCCGTACGGGGCCCCGGCTCTCTGGTTAGAGAGGGCGTGTTGACCACCGCACGAAGCAGCGGCTGACATGCCCCCTCCATACACTGCTATGGGAGAGCCGGAAATTGCCGAAGGCAGCGCTTCGGCTCTCCCATAGCAGTAAATGGAGGGCGCTTGTCAGCGGCCGCCTCGTGCAGTGGTCGACACGCGCTCTCTATGCAGAGAGCCGCGGCCCCATACGGGAGATCGTGGGGGGCCCCAGCGGTCTGACCCCCCATGATCTGAAACTTACCCCCTATCCTTAGGATAGGGGATAAAATTTTCAATCCCGTAGTTCTCCTTTAATGTTTTGCCAAGATGTACAACATATAAAAAGTGTTTTATTCTGACAGTGTCCATTTAAATACTGTAGTCTTTTTACAGCTCAATACTAGTGTTGCTCGCGAATATTCGCAATTCGAATTTTATTCGTGAATATCGCATATTCGCAAATTCGCGAATATTCGCGAATATAGCGCTATATATTCGAAATTACGAATATTCGTTTTTTTTTTTTGTTTTTTTTTCACAGTACACATCACAGTGATCATCCCTCTCTGCTTCCAGCTTATGTGGTGTAAGAAGGCTCTAATACTACTGTGTGAGACTGGTGTGCGAATTTTCGCATATACGAAAATTTGCATATGTGAATTTTCGCTTGTGTAAATTTTTGTATATGCAAATTTTTGCATATGTTAATTTTCGCACGCGTGAATATTCGCATATGCGAAAATAAAACAAGATTATTACGAATTTGCGAATATTCGCGAATATGATGAATATTCGTCCATATATTCGCGAATATTCGCGAATTTGAATATGGCCTATGCCACTCAACACTACTCAATACATGTCTTATTGTGCTCTGTTACACCTCTGGACAATATGGTACATAAGGCTTTACTATAAACAGAGCTCTCACAATCATCTAAGAGAAAAGAGAAGTCAGGGAGGGCACCACATAACAGGCTCATAGATCTCACAAAAGTCCAGAGTATAGCCGAGGGACTCAGCGCTTACCATCTCATAATTCATGTCCACGGGGTGCTCAACCAGACAAAAGAAATGGAAAACTAAATCACTTTATCAAGTAAAAAAAAGGTAAGCATACTCACCGCTTCAGACATCTATAGCAGCGATCCGGAGGGACGGGGAGGCATGCAGACACACTGTGGGGTGCTCAGGGGCAACAGCCAGCAGTTTCGCATGCTGTCATGTGCTTCTTCAGGCCTCAAAAATCATGTGATCATCATGTGATGTGATTCTGCATGCTTCCCCGGCTCTCCTGATCGCTGCTCTATATGTCTAAAGCGGTGAGTTTCTAACCTTTTTCTACTTCATATAGAGCCCTGACAATGCAGAATTCTGAATGAACCTTTTTATGTGAAATAACCATTAAACATTTTGGGGGGAGATTTATCCTGTTTCTATTCTATTTATTCTGTTCCTTTGCTCAAGGCTTAAGAAATCCTCCTGTGTAACTGATAATTAGTGCAAAATAAGAAAAATAAACAATTTACAAAGTTATTTAACAGTTTACACCTTGAATAGTGGAATGTTGTAAATTATGAAAAAATAATTTTCAAATTTTTTACATCTTTGAAATAAAAGACTGAAGCCTTCATTGCTAAAAAAAAAACTATTATTTATACTGTCATTACCCGATCATTTATATTGTCATTACCCGATCATTTATATTGTCATTACCCGATCATTTATATTGTCATTACCAGATCATTTATATTGTCATTATCCGATCATTTATATTGTCATTATCCGATCATTTATATTGTCATTATCCGATCATTTATATTGTCATTACCCGATCATTTATATTGTCATTACCCGATCATTTATATTGTCATTACCCGATCATTTATATTGTCATTACCCTATCATTTATATTGTCATTATCCGATCATTTATATTGTCATTATCCGATCATTTATATTGTCATTACCAGATCATTTATATTGTCATTATCCGATCATTTATATTGTCATTATCCGATCATTTATATTGTCATTACCAGATCATTTATATTGTCATTATCCGATCATTTATATTGTCATTACCCGATCATTTATATTGTCATTACCCGATCATTTATATTGTCATTACCAGATCATTTATATTGTCATTATCCGATCATTTATATTGTCATTATCCGATCATTTATATTGTCATTATCCGATCATTTATATTGTCATTATCCGATCATTTATATTGTCATTATCCGATCATTTATATTGTCATTACCCGATCATTTATATTGTCATTACCCTATCATTTATATTGTCATTACCCGATCATTTATATTGTCATTACCCGATCATTTATATTGTCATTACCCGATCATTTATATTGTCATTATCCGATCATTTATATTGTCATTACCAGATCATTTATATTGTCATTATCCGATCATTTATATTGTCATTATCCGATCATTTATATTGTCATTACCAGATCATTTATATTGTCATTATCCGATCATTTATATTGTCATTACCCGATCATTTATATTGTCATTACCCGATCATTTATATTGTCATTACCCTATCATTTATATTGTCATTACCCGATCATTTATATTGCCATTACCCGATCACGACCAAGTTAGATTGATGTCACCAATATGCACAAAGGCTTATAAGTAAGCACAATCTTCCCAAATGTTTGCCTGTCTCAAGTGACGTTCATATCTTCTTTCTTTCATGTTTCGGTGCTCTTGGAATCTGGAATGTAGCGTTTTTAGGGGGAAAAAATGCTTAATGAGTGTGAGGAATCTGTAAGCATAACATTCTACTCCCAAGAGCAGAAACAATTGTTAACCTGAACATAATAAATGAGTATATTTAATAATAGATTATAGGTAGATGTATAGACAGACAGAAATATACACCCTGAAATGAATTACCGTATATATGTTTCGACCCCAAGAAATAAGTCTATTTGGTTTATGGGCAACCAGCCCTATTGGAGAGATTTATCAAAATATGTTTAGAGAAAGAGTGGTAAAGTTACCCATAGCAACCAATTATATTGATTCTTTCATTTTTTTTAAGTCAAGAACCAATGTAAGTGGTTGTTAAGGACAACTTCATCACTGTTCTCTACACAGGTTTTGCTAAATCTCCCCATATGGATTTATTTTTTGCCATTAATGCACATGGGCTGCAAAAAGTTGCCTGGAAAAATACTGATTGTGAGCTTGTATTGCAGTGTATTCAGACAAATATCTCAGCTACAGATTGTTAAATAAGTGACTAAGGAATCTCTTTTTTTAAAGCCAAAATCTGTGTGTGGGGTAATGTGAGTTAAAATGTCTAACCGCCGTTTTGTTTGTTACATTGCCATTTCAGCATACACTGAGCTATTATAGATGTATAAGGGTTAATGTTTGCACTTTTGCTGTGGATAACTTTGTAAAAGATGAGTGGAACATTGGTCACATGACACTCAACTGTCTGGAGGGCAGGAGCCAAAATAAAAACTGTTTAGTCTGGCTCGACCCAAAGTGATCATGGCAGCATCTTCAAAATGAGTAGGACCATTACCATATAAAGGACCATTACCATATAAAGGACCATTACCATGTAAAGGACCATTACCAAGTTCCTGTTTCTCCAAGGTAGAGGTGCGAAGCAGATCCATAATGAAATGTCACAAACTTTTGGTGACAATGGCGCTTTATATGAAACAGTTAAACGTTGGGTTGTCAATTTGAAAACTAGCCATTTTGGTGTTGAAAGTGAGAAAGCCAGTGGAGGGCCTGCTTATATCTCTGTGCCTGCAAATGTAAAAGCTATTCATGACAGGATCACGAAGGATCGCAGAATACCAGGCAAAAGCTACATATCTGGGAATATCACGTGAGAGAGTTGGTGCCATTATCCACAATGACTTGGATATGAGAAAGCTTGAGTGGATCCCAAAACTTTAAAAACTGAACAAAAAAAGGACAATGCCTTGTTGTCACACACTTAAGGTGAAACAATGGCAAAACTGACCTCCTTAGGCTTTCAAGTGATGCCTCATCCACTCTATTCGCCCAACCTGGCTCCTTCTGATTATCATCTGTTCCCCAATCTCAAAAACACCTTAAGGGTCAGTAATTTGGGAGTGTTACAGAGACAACTAAAGAAGCTACAGGACAGATGTGGCAAATGCATTGACTTTCTGGAGGAGTATGTAGAATAGTGTGCCAGTTACAGCTTCCTAGCTCCATTTTTTCTGGGTCAGAAACATTGAGGCCCCTTATACAGCTTGCAGTCTGCCCCCAACATTGTTCTCATACATTATAATGCCCCCGTACATTGCCCCCATACATTTCTCTGATACATTATAATGCCCCCTCACATTGCCTCCATATATTATAATGCCCCCTTGCATTGCCCCCATACATTATAATGCCCCCTCACATTGCCCCCATATAATATAATTCCCCCGTACATTGCCCCATACATTATAATGTCCGCGTACATTGCCCTCATACATTATAATGCCCCCTTGCATTGCCCCCATACATTGTAATGCCCCCTTTGCATTGCTCCCATACATTATAATGCCCCCTCGCATTACCCCCATACATTATAATGCCCCCTCACATTGCCCCCATATAATATAATGCCCCCGTACATTGCCCCATACATTATAATGTCCGCGTACATTGCCCTCATATCTAGTAATGCCCCCTCACATTGCCCCCATACATAGTTATACCCTCTCACATGGCCCCCATGGTTCTGTCCCAGGCCCTCAGCCCCGAGTCATAATATATACATATATATAAGTCCAGTCTCCACGTCAGGCTCGTTTGCTGCTGCCCCTACTCACCTCTTTGGCAGCCAGCGGTGCCGCACAGCAGCAGAGCGACTCTCCCCATCTCTGCCACAGCACTACTGTGTGTGAGGGGCAGGGTTGGAGTGCTGTATCAATGTGCAGCGGCCTTGCCTGTGCAATGAAGTAGTACCTCCTGCCGGCCACTGCAGATTTAAAGAGGCAGCGTCTGATGGCCCCGGAGGTATGTGCGCCAGCAAAAAAAAAGGACCGCGCCGGCTGGGCCCCCCTGGAGCTCCAAGCCCCTTAAAAGAGTATGAGTTGTAACCCCCTGATGGCGACCATAAGAACAATACTATGAGAACATTACTCTGCCTCTACTGGTGTATTTTCTTCCCATAGTGCAAACTGGTGTTGTCTCTTCTGCAGGTAAGTGACTTGTCACCTTTTTGCATTGCTCTATGGCCCAGTTCTGATGTTCACATGTCCATTTCAGACAGTTTCATCAGTGGGCAAGGGTCAGCATGGGTACTCTGCAGCAGGCTGTGTCCTGGCACCTTTCTATCACAGCCAGAAATATTTATTTTAAACGAATGGATACGGTCATAGAATAAGGCAACTGGTGACACTTCCTGACTCCGGGCAGCTTATTGAAAAGAATGAGGTACCCTGTGGATCCAGCATCAAGACTGCAAGAGGTGGTTTTGGAATTCTTCCGCTGTTACCAGCTGTTGGATTGACAAATCCTAAATGTGGATGCAAACTTATCTGATTGTTTATACCTGGTTGCCAGTAGACATTTCCCATCATTCAATCACATTGGGAGCAGACTGAGCAGACACACGCTGCCTGTGAAAAATACAGTTTCTTTCAAGCAACTGGCTGCATGGCAGGACCATGACCAGAGACAATGAATGGGGGAAAAAAAATGGCAGATAAGCCCTTTAAATCTGGGGAATAAATGGCAGGTTCTGGTATAACCCCTTTAAAGAATAGAGAACAAGCTATGGCCGCTTTCTCTACTCTAGCAATTATTTTGAATGACAGAAATAATGTGTTATTTGCTAGGCTGCATTGGCTGTTTTAGGTGATAATATCTTTAAGTGAAACTTTTACAGCATAAATAATTTAGACACAGGATGAAGGCCATTTACTTTGGACACATAACAGGCATTATTGGCAACAGTAATGATTGTTTCTCGGCTCCCGTAAATGGTTCAGCGGAGTTTTCATGTTTGCCTTTTCCTTGAATAGAAGTCCGGGCCTGTAATAGATGAGTGAACTCATGCACTTAATGTTGTTTTCCACACTAAATTGTTAAAGTATGTCATTCTCTACATAGCTCATGGCAAGTAATGATCAGCCGGAAGGACAGTCTTAACATCAGTTATTACACAAACCAGTTTACATAAAACAACTTTTTGCTACTTAATGTAAACTGCTTCTCTTTCTAATACTGCACCAGCGGCATTGCTAGGTCTCCAAAAGATCTGAGTCATGGGCCATGGTAGGGGCTGGGGGTGGAGCCACAAAAAGGAGGGGCCAAGGGGTGGGACCATTTAATGCTGCATGACTATACAAAATGTTCTCCACATATTGGGGTTAGAGGGAGGGGTTAGTCTTATCAGCTGATGCTACTTCAGGCCAGGAAACACAAGCGCAAATAAGGAGCATTACAGCCGTAGCACAGATATATTAGGTGAGACCACTCTATGTTCTAAGCTGAGGTGGGGCTCAAGTGACAGGGGCAGTAACAGGGGCTTCACATTTTTACAGGTTCCCTACTTGGCGTAATGGATGCTTGTGCTGTAGAGCATTGTGGAAAATTACTTCAACTATAATAATAAAATAAACCAATTGCCAAGTAAGGGAAAAGCGCTAAAGATGTTTGAACCATGTGAAACTACAGCTCCCTGTATGATATAAGCAGTGGTGAGGGAATGCTGGGATTAGTTGTTTCACTAAACATAACTGCAGAATTTACAAGTAACTTTAGCGCTGATGGGACACAATAAGGTAGAATACAGCATGACATTATAGACTCACAGGGGGCGTCTTCTCTGAGTCAATCACAGGGGGAGACTTCAGAATCAGTCACGGGGTGTCTTCTCTGAGTCAATCACAGGGGGCATCTTCTCTGAGTCAGTCACAGGGGATGTCTTCTCTGAGTCAATCCCCAGGGGCATCTTCTCTGAGTCAATCACAGGGGGAGTCTTCGGAATCAGTCACAGGGGGCGTCTTCTCTGAGTCAATCACAGGTGATGTCTTCTCTGTTCAGAGGAGTCACTTTTCCTTTATATTCTCTTTCCGACCTAGACCATCATAATGAATCGTCTCCACAGAACCTGCCAGACAAATATTTTAGGTTCTTTTCTCCAGCACAATGCTCACCTCTATACAAACCCCCCATTTGTATTGCCCCACAGTAATAGTGCCCATCTATATATTTGTAGGCCACTCTGTGCCCCCATATATATATATATATATATATATATATATATATATATATACATATATATATATATATATATATATATATATATATATATGCCCCGTGTTCCCCAATATATAAATACATCATTTGTGAGGTAAAAAAAAAAAACACAATTTAGCAAATTTGGGGTTTTTCTGCTTCTACATAATGCACTTTTTGGTACAAATGACATGTCTATCTATACTTCTGTAGGTCTATACGATTACATTGATACCTAATTTATATAGGCTTTGTTTTATTTTACTACTTTCTGTAAGAAAATTAATATGCTTGTCTTTTTCTGGCCCCTTTTACTCTTTTCTGTATACAGGGATGTACACAGGCTCTTTTTTTGTGCAGTGATCTGTAGATTTTATTGCTACCATTTTTGTTTAGACAGAACTTTTTGATTGCTTTTTATTAATTTGTTTTCTCACATATTAAGTAACCAAAAATCAGCAATACTGAGCAATTTTTATTTACGCCATTGACCATGCGGTTTCATGACATTATATTTTAATAGTTCAGACATTTCCTTATGTAGCAATACCACATGTTTAGCTCCTTAATGACAATCAACATAAATGTACGTCATGATGCGGTGGGACTTAACGCACCATGACATACATTTACGTCATGTACATGATGCGAGCACTGGTGTTTAAATACAATTTTAATTATCCCCTATGGTGAATGGCATAAACATAAAAAAAAAAAATACAGCTTTTTTGTCACATTTCATTAAAAAAAATTAATTTAAAGTGATTAGAAAGTTAAATATAAGCAGAAGTGGTACTGATAAAAAATACAGATCACAGCGCAAAAAATGAGCCCTCATACTGCCCCATATACTGAAAATTTAGAAAGTTAGAGGTGGTCAAAATAGTACAATTATAGAAAAGCATGTAACATAGGGATCATTTTAATCGTATTGACCCAGAGAATAAAGAAAATATGTTATTTGTACCATAAAGTGTACAGCGTGAAAACAATACCTTCCAAAATTTGCTAATTTGCGGATTTATTTGCAATTTCCCCACATAAATATTTTTTGGGTTGTGTCGTACACTTTATGGTAAAATGAGTGATGTTGTTACAAAGTAAGATTGATCACGCAACAAAACAAGCCCTCATATGGGTCAGTGGATGAAAATATAAAAGAGATATGATTTTTAAAAGGTGAGGTGGTAAAAACAAAGATGCAAAAATAAAATTGGCCTGGTCCTTAAGGCAGTGTTTCCCAACCAGGTTGCCTCCAGGTGTTGCAAAACTACAACTCCCAGCACGCCTGGACAGCCAAAGGCTGTCCAGCCAGGCTGAGAATTGTAATTTTGCAACATCTGGAGGCACCCTGGTTGGAAAAAACTGCCTTGGGGTACGTTCACATGCGCTGAATTTCACAGTGTATTTAGCTGCGGATCCGCTGATGTAGGCCCGCTCTATGCTGTCTTTACATGTGCCTGCTTGTAGCGGCAATACGCCGCAAAGAGCAGACACACTGCAGCCATGTGCGCGGCGTACTTGTACATCGCAGCCGCTCTCCCTGCTCTGAGCTAGGCAGAGAGCTCCCTCGATGTGCGAGTATACTGCGACTCGCACATCGCAGTGTGCCTGCTGGTAGCGGCGTATTGCCGCTACAAGCAAGCACATGTAAAGCCAGCATAGAGCGGGCCTTCACCAGCGGATCTGCAGCGTAAAATACGCTAAAAATCCGCGTGTGTGAACGTACCCTTAAGGGGTCAGGTTTATTTTTTGTTTACACTATTTTATTTGAAAAATAGGAAAAGGGGGACAATTCAAACTTTTATTAGGGAAGGAGCTTATTTACTGCCAATTACGATGTCCTGATGAGTCTCCTTGTGTGGTGGTGTCGGCTGCAGCCGCCACACAGGAAAGCTTAACAGGACATCATAATTTATTTATTGTGCACCTGAGGTAGGTGCGAGTGCGCGCTGAAACACGTTGTCCTTTTACCAAACAACCAGAATAAAAAGTCCTGTGTATGGTGTATTGAAAAAAAAAATTTATTTTGTGCCTATTTCTACCCAGTCTTCCTTATTCCTGCAGACTGTTCCATACCCCGCTTAACCCCAAAACCCATGGTAGAGTTGTGCCCACCTTTTTGCACAACTGCAAAAGGTCAGTACGTTACTATGGGTGAGGTGGTGGGTTATTTGCTACTTTTACTCTAAGATACTGCACGAGGTGGTACCCCGTATTTTTACTTTCCTCTTCTAACTTGCAGTATAAAGGCTAGGATGTATGGCTTTATTCCCTAGATATTAATAGCAGACAAAGTGACTGGACAGATCATAACACTACTCAAATCCTCTTATGAATCATGATGCATTTGAAAAGACAAAGAAATTTGTAAAATGTTCTCAAAAGTCAGGGGTCATCTTATACGCCGGGTGCTGCAGTCGGCGGGGACGCCCAGGGTATGGATTATCCATACCCCAGGTGTTCCGTCTGAGATTAATTTCCCCCATCACATTCGGGACATTCCTGTGTCCCAAAAGATCTTTTCAGCATGCAGGGATGTCCCAGTTACCCTTCTGCGTCCCCACGTTAACTTTAAAAATGCAGGGGCTGCCGGGAGCTATCGCACGCAGAGACGTCACTGATGTCCCGTGCGTGCGCCCATAGAAATGTCAGAGCAGAGTGGAGTGGAGCAGCGAGGACGCGCGCATGGTAAGTTACCAGCGGCACGTCATCTTCGGTGCTCCAACCACCGCTCCTCCGGTCCCAGGACCTACTGCTATGGCCTATAGGAGCGGTGGTCAGAGCACTGAGGGGAGGCAGTACACAGACATACAGCCTCCAGCCATACACTGTGTATGGCTGAAGGCTGTATGTCTGTGGGGGGGCCACAGCCTACCTAATGTGGGGGAACCACAACTTAATGTGGGGGGAACTGTGCTGTCAGCCTAATGTGGGGGAACTACAGCCTAATGTGGGGAAACTATACTGCCAACCTAGTGTGGGGGAACTACAACCTAATGTGGGTGGAACTATACTGACAACTAAATGTGGGGGAACGACAACCAATGTGGGGGAACTGTTCTGCCAACCTAATGTGGGGGAACTATACTGACAACCTAATGTGGGGAAACTATACTGCCAACCTAATGTGGGGGATCTACAACCTAATGTGGGGGAACTATACTGCCAACCTAATTTGGGGGGAACTATACTGCCAACCTAATTTGGGGGGAACTATACTGCCAACCTAATGTGGGGGAACTACAACCTAATGTGGGGGAACTATACTGCAAACCTAATGTGGGGGGATCTACAACCTAATGTGGGGGAACCATACTGCCAACCTAATTTGGGGGAACTACAACCTAATGTGGGGGAACTATACTGCCATACTAATGTGGGGAAACTATACAGCCAACCTAATGTGGGAGAACTATACTGCCAACCTAATGTAGGGGGAACTATGCTGCCAACCTAATGTGGGGGAACTACAACCTAATGTGGGGGAACTATACTGCCAACCTAAAGTGGGGGAACTATGCTGCCAACCTAATGTGGGGGAACTACAACCTAATGTGGGGAGAACTATACTGCCATCCTAATGTGGGGGAACTATACAGCCAACTGAATGTGGGAGAACTATACTGCCAACCTAATGTAGGGGGAGCTATGCTGCTAACCTAATGTGGGGGAACTACAACCTAAACTCAATTTTTGTGTCCAACAGCAATACAAGAATACAGTAATAAGTACAATCCTCTTAATCATTCCACAAATAACACAGGTCGCATAAAGCGATTATTCACATTAGACCAAGGTGTGGTTCTGACATTCCGCCCTTTCACTCAGCCAAGTGTACTGGAATACTGCAACGACCTTTGCTTTCTCTATAGATAACTGATTCATCTGTATCTTGAAATTAATGGTTCACTTGTTTTCGGAAGCCACTGCAGGTTTTGGAATAACTCTGTCATAACTAAAAGGCATTGGGAGTTGTATGCTGGAACTCCAGGGAGCTGCTAGAGGTGAAGACACAGTAGTATCAGGCAAATGGAGGGACAGCAGACATAGCAGGTGCGAGGGCAGATACCAAGGATGGAACAGAGTTGACTTCAATGAGAAAACTGATGCAGTATAAGTTCTACCTTGTACTAGTTTTAAGTCATTTGTGCTTCTTTAGTACAGAATGCAGAATTCTTAATCCTATCAAAGCAATGGAAGCAGCAGTCATTCTATGGATCTATTATGTGACAAATCCAGCACATCCGCATGGCTTCCATATGTCAATGTAGCCTAATACAATGTAAGATCCTCAGTGTTCGTGTTTTCTACTATACCATTAAATAATACTTAAAGGGGTACTCCGGTAGAAAACAATTTATTTTAAATCAACTGGTGCCAGAAAGTTATACAGATTTGTAAATTACTTCTATAAAAAAAAGTTCTTTTCTTTTTTCATGTATTTTTTGTTTGTCCACAGTGCTCTCTGCTGACATCTCTGTAAATGTCAGGAACTGTCCAGAGTAGAAGCAAATCCTCATAGCAAACCAATCCTGCTCTGGGTGACCCCGGACATGGACAGAGGTGTAAGATAATAGTGGCCAAAAATGCTGAAAGAAGATTTGCTGTACAGAATTGGTGGCTTGTTGTTTATAATCATTCTGTCATTGCTGTAATGGAAATCAGCTCCCCATGCACCATGCATCCTGGATAGCTTGTGCTAGAGTATAGCCATTCTGAACAAGAACAAAGCTAAGCTTGTCACTGCTCTTTCCTCATGGAATATACACTGTTTGAAAAAATAATGGGAACACTTAAACAACACAATGTAACTCCAAGTCAATCACACTTCTGTGAAATCACACTGTCCACTCAGGAAGCAACACTGATTGACAATCAATTTCACATGCTGTTGTGCAAATGGAACAGACATCAGGTGGCAATTAGCAAGACACCCCAATAAAGGAGTGGTTCTGCAGGTGGTGACTACAGACCACTTCTCAGTTCCTATGCTTAATGGCTGATGTTTTGGTCACTTTTGAATGCTGGTGGGGCTTTCACTCTAGTGGTAGCATGAGACGAAGTCTACAACCCACACAAGTAGCTCAGGTAGTGCAGCTCATCCAGGATGGCACATCAATGCGAGCTGTGGCAAGAAGGTTTGCTGTGTCTGTCAGCGTAGTGTCCCGAGCATGGAGCTGCTACCAGGAGAGAGGCCAGTACATCAGGAGATGTGGAGGAGGCCGTAGGAGGGCAACAACCCAGCAGTAGGACCGCTATCTTCGCCTTTGTGCAAGGAGGAGCAGGAGGAGCACTGCTAGAGCCCTGCAAAATGACCTCCAGCAGGCCACAAATGTTCATGTGTCCACTAAAACGGTCAAAAACAGACTTCATGAGGGCAGTATGAGTTCCCAACATCCATAGGTGGGGGTTGTGCTCACAGTCCAACACCATGCAGGATGTTTGGCATTTGCCAGAGAACACCAAGATTGACAAATTTGCCACCGGCGCCCTGTGCTCTTCACAGATGAAAGCAGGTTCACACTGATCTCCTGTGACAGATGTGACAAAATCTGGAGATGCCGTGGAGACCGTTCTAGCATGACCAGTTCTAGCATGACCGGTTTGGCAGTGGGTCAGTAATGGTGTGGGGTGGCATTTCTTTGGGGGACCACACAGCCCTCCATATGCTTGCCAGAGGTAGTCTTAATGCCATTAGGTACCGAAATTAGATCCTCAGACCCCTTGTGAGACCATATGCTGGTGCGGTTCGCCCTGGGTTCCTCCTAATGCAAGACAATGCTAGTCCTCATGTGGCTGTGGTGTGTCAGCAGTTCCTGCAAGAGGAAGACATTGATGCTATGGACTGGCCCGCCCGATCCCCAGACCTGAATCCGATTGAGCACATCTGGGACATCATGTCTCGCTCCATCCACCACAGGCTGTCCAGGAGCCGCCTCCACATCAGGAGCATGCACATGCGTTGTAGGGAGGTCATACGGGCACGTGGAGGCCACACACACTACTGAGCCTCATTTTGACTTGTTTTAAGGACATTACAGCAAAGTTAGATCAGCCTGTAGTGGTGTTTTCCACTTTGATTTCGAGTGTGACTCCATATCTAGACCTCCATGGGTTGTTACATTTGATTTCCATTGATAATGTTTGTGTGATTTTTTTTGTCAGCACATTCAACTATGTAAAGACGAAAGAATTTCATACAATTAGTTCATTCATTCAGATCTAGGATGTGTTATCTTAGTGCTCCCTTTATTTTTTTGAGCAATATAGCTTAAGGGTACATTCCCACACGGCGTATTTGCTGCGTATTTGCTGCTGCGTATTTTATTTTCTCTGTTGAAGTCAATGGGTAGGAAAATACGCAGGACCAAATACGCAACAAATAAGCAGCAAAATACGCCGTGTGGGAACGTACCCTAAAAGCAGAAAAGCAATCAGTGCTAAAGAACAAAAACAGCAAGTAAAAAATTTCCAAAGGTACTTACTCACATAATGTTTTCTAAGTTCAAAATTGAACAGAATTTACTTAATATATGAATCAAACATGTACTTTTCGATTTCAGATTTTGGAGCCAAAACTCCAAATGGGAGGAACAGTCTAAGTGACATATCTAGGCCCTTTACACAATAGCTTCCATTAAACACATTTTCCAGGAAAAGTCACATCCAATGCTCATTTATAGGGGCAGATTTATCAAAACCTGTCCAGTGGAAAAGTTGCTGAGTAGCCCATAGCAACCAATCAGATTTCTTCTTTAATTATTAACAAGGCCTCTGCAAAATGAAAGAAACGACCTGATATGTTGCTATGGGCAACTCAGCAACTTTTCCTCTTGGACAGGTTTTGATAAATCTCCCCCATAGGCTCCATTTTTTTTCCTCCAGAATGCCTTTGTATAGAATAGTGCATTCTGCTACACTCCTGTATACTGACAATAAATTAAAACTTGACATATACCATCCGGATGTAGAATAAAAAAAGACAATATTGTACCCTCTATCAGGTAATGTGGACCTATGGATATGTTAATTGTATACCCCAATAGCTTTCCAGGCACAGGGTCCACTTTTGTGTTTGGCTCTGAAAACCACACCAGAAACTGCACTGAAAACCGTACTAACAATGTGTGATTCCTGCGTTGGCCATAAAAACTTAATTCCCAGACCCTACCCCTATTTAGGAAGCACCTCCATGTCCCTATAGGCTGGGCACAAGCAAAGGCCACAGATGAAAGACCATTTTTTGCAAACCTATTTGACCCCATTTCTATATAGTGCCCAATACACTATTTGCTAAAGCAAAAAAAAAAAAATGTAATTGATGGTCAAGATTGCATCCTACTCTCAGTGTCTAATAGGATTACACAATTTAAGAACAATATGTCAAAGTTTGCAAGTTTTAATAATCAGGAAAAACTATTTTTAAAAAAACATACCATGTTAGATCATCTACTTATAAGACAATATTGGATAATAAGATAAAACTTACAGGTTGCCATTGAATGCTTTGTAAAAAAAAAAATTTTTACTATCACTACCATATATCAGAAATTATTAATTTGGTCAGTGCTATGAATGAAAGTGAAAATATGCTTGCCTCCCAGTTCCATAACTATCCAAAATTTGTAAATCATTGGAGAATATGGATAAATAGCCCTTATCACCAAACCTGACCCTATGTAAATAGAAATATCATGTATACTTGGAAATGAATATGTCATATTGTAACACATCAACCACTCCACTATAAATTCAATACAACACCTAACTAATCCTTGGAGTGAGGGATCTGGGTATTTTTTCTAAACTTTTTTTTTTTTTGCTTGTGAAATACAAATGCATTTTTTAGATATTGATACAAAAATGTAAACTATAATTATTTGTATACTTTATTTTTTGTTTTTGTCTATTTCTACATTATGTCTTTTTCTACATTATGTCTATTTCTACATTAGTATGTATGTTTGTGATGGAAAAATAAATACAAATATATCTAAAAAAAAAAAAAAAAAACAATAAACATTCTAGAAGAACTGTATAAATCTGTATATCTATGGCCATCTCCAGTCTACTAATGTCTGACCACATGGACATGTTCCATGAAGGTTGTCAGCAATTCATTCACAATGGATACAGTGGTTATGAGTCAGGCAGCAAAATACCAGCAGGAACCATGACTTCTATTCCAGGCTTCTATAAGTAGTATACAGTTTAAGGCTATACAGTGACCCCCCCGACCTACGATGGCCCCGACATATGATAATTTCAACATACGATGGCCTCTCAGAGACCATCACATGTTGAAGGCAGCATCAACATACAATGCTTTTGTATGTTGGGACCATCGCATAAACGGCTATCCGGCAGCACAGACTGCTTCAGCTGCCGCCGGATAGTCATTTAAGGTGCCCCGTGTGGTCCGGTGACGATCACTTACATGTCCCCAGTACTCCAGACTGTCCTCTACGGGATCCCCTGCATTGCCGCCGCTCTCCTTCGTCATCATCGCGTCACCGCGCATCATCACGTCCCGTCATCCAATAGGAGCGGCGTGCATAGCGTCGTGATGACGGCGATAAGGAACAATGATCCCGGGCAGCGGAGACGGTCTGGAGCGGCGGGGACACCACGGGGACGCAGCGAGAGTGATGGACGGTGATATCCAGGGCAGCGGTGATGGTCCGGAGCGGCAGGGACAGGTGAGTATAAGTTCCTATATTTAACATTGCTCGGATCCCTCAACATACGATGGTTTCAACAAACGATGGTAAATTTGGAACAAATTACCATCATATGTTGAGGGACCACTGTACTTATTTTGTTCATATAGGCAACTCAATATAAATGCTTTTTAGGGTGGGCTCACACTGTGTTTTTGTCTCGGTTTCACTGGGTTTTCATCACCGTACCATTTAATTTTGATATATGCAAAAACATAGTCAATTAAGCTATTGTGCACGCCAAAAAAAAACTGTTACAATCTGTTTTTTTTATATTGTAAATCAATGGGAAACAGATTATGCTATATGACACACAGCAGCATCCTTTTTAGCATCTGTTAATTTATACGTTTTTTCCTATAAAATGCATACAGTTAATGAACAGCAATAACACAGTGCGAATGCACCATTAAATAAAATATATGAACTCTAAATCTGGTAAAATAAAAAGCAAAATAAAAAATAAATAAAAAAAAAAAGGTTTATTGTATTGACCTTAGTCCTATTAAAATAATCTATATTTACTATGAAGTAAGTACCAAAACATACAAAATAAGTAATATTAGTAGGTCAATAGATCTAGATTTGCTACTAAACCTATAGTCAATATAGACACGTGCCTAGGTCAAGACAGTTCAAGTTATGTTATTCACATAAATGGGACTATATGATTTAATAAAAAAAATTGTGAACCCAAAAGAGTATGATGGACGTTTTAAGTTACAATATAGCGCTGTGTGGTAGTCACCTGACTTTGTATATTGAATTTTCTTATGTAAAATTCTAATTGAAATTTTTTTTTTATATATTTTTTAATTCAATACTTAAACATGTTGAAACCTGGGAGCCGGCCCCAGTTACATAACAGTTGCTGAGTTGCTGTGCTCAGTTTCCTAGGGAACTCAATAGGAATACAAATGACCCTTGTGAAAGAAATAACTTGAACATCATTTGGGAGCCATCGACAGAAGGATGCAAGTAATGTTTATCACCTATTCATCTACAACTATTTATGGCTATAATCACTCATGGTTTCTCAACATGCACTCTTTATTTGCTTCTCTCAGACTGTGTTTACCCCAATGCCCTACTAGATTTATAGCATTCATTACCTTTTCACGCTCAAGCAAAAAAGACAATAACAAGTATTAAGTATTTGTACGTGCCTGGGACCTGCAATTTAGAAGGGAGTTTAGCTATGTTTACCAACCATCTTCCTTCTTGGTAAAAAAAAACAAGACCCATTGACTGCTCATAGTATCTTAGACAAAGCCTCAGTTAACCCTGGCCTTTAATGAATTCTTTATAACACTAGTGTAGTCTTATCAAGAAGAATGTATGTTATATTTTAGAAACAAAAGTCCTTCATAGCGCCAAGGTTTCTTCTCCCTAGTTATAGTTGGAATAATTGCTGTGTCATAGTTGGCCCCAAATGAGTTAACAATCATCTTGAAGGGCATGAACTGATCTGAAGGTTTGGATTCCTCTGCAGATCAGCAGTTGGCTGGCTTTGAAGTTATCGCTGTTTCAAATTGAAATAAGCTAGCGGCAGGGGTTTTTAGACATTCACTGGACTGAAGAACAGAGTCATAAAAAAAAAAAAAGAAAGACACTTTATAGGTTTATATCAAGAAATAGGAGAAAAACAGGCTAGAGAACCAGGCATTGAAGCAAGCATGGAACAAAACAGAAGGTAAATCCTGAATCAGTCAAGGGCTGCCATCAGAAGATTTTGAGGCCCCTTACACAGCTTTAGGCCTGCTCCCCCATCCACCCCCCCCCCCGAACGTCCTACTCTCAGTGCCCCCGATAATGCTCCCCTTGGTGTCCCAGGGAGTAGGTTAGTGTTTTGGGGGAAAGGGTAGGGGGATTGGGTGGTGGTGGGTAGGTAATTTTCTTCCACTATAAGTTAATGCCCCCCATTAGGTAGGTAGTAGGTTATGCCCTGGTAGGTGGTAGGTAATGCCCCCAGTAGGTAGTGCCCCTGTAGATAGATAGTGGGTAATGCCCCCAGTAGATAGCACCCCTGATAGGTAGGTAGCAGGTAGTGCCTCCAGTAGGTAGTGTCCCCCCAGCTGAGTAGTGCCCCCAGCAGATAGTGAACCCAGTAGGTAGTGGTCCCTGGTAGGTTGTGCCCTCATGTAGGTAATGCCCCCACTATATAGTGACCCCAGTAGATAGTTCCCCCATGTAGGACATACCCCCAGGTAGGTAGTGTCCCCAGGCAAGTAGTGTCCTCAGGTAGGCAGTGTTCCCCAAGTGGGTAATGCCTCCAGTTGAGTAATAATGCCCCCAATTAGGTAATAATGCCCACAGTTAGGTAATAATATCCCTATTTAGGTAATAATGCCCCTAGTTGGGTAATAATTACCACAGTTAGGTAATAATGCCCCCATATAGGTTATGCCTTCAATTAAGTAATAATGCCCCCCGTTAGATAAAACTGCCCCCCACATAGGCAGTGCCCTCAGTTACGTAATAATGCCCCCTGTTAGGTAACTATGCCCCCACATAGGTCATTCCCCCAGTTAGGTAATAATGCCCCCAGTTAGGTAAAAATGCCCGCAGTTAGGTAACAATGCCCCCAGTTAGGTAATAATGCCCCCATATAGGTAATGCCCCTAGTTAGGTAATAATGCCCCCACATAGTTAATGCCCCCAGTTCGGTTATAATGCCCCCAAATAGGAAATGCTCCAGTTAGGTAAAAATTCCCCCACATAGGTTATGCCCTCACATAGGTTATGCAAAAATAAATAAATGTTGGATCAGTAGAACTCTTGGTTTCCTTATACTGTAGCACACAGGTGGTCACATACATATACACCACCATCACCATCAGCAAACATAAGAAATGGTTCATGCTCAAGATACTGTACCTGTATCTTGTACAGTTAAAAATGGGAGGAAGGAAATTTGGTCCCCCTGGCTTAAATCCTCATGTGTTGTCACACAACTTTCATAACCTTTTGGCTATAATTACTGAAATGCCATGCAAAAGCCTGGCACACCTTTGTATGCTTGGTACCCAACAACTTTACCTTTGTTAAACTATGTTTTTATGTTAATACAAATGAATGTAACACTCCCAATGCAATCTGGGAGGTCTATCTCTTCTTATGGTCCTTTTACACAGCCAGATATGGTCTAACAGATTGGCACTTGTTTAATGAACCTTATATGTGGATCAATGTTTGTGCAGCCAGGACTGCACAAAAGATCCTTGGATTGTTCATTCGGCCCTTAACTTGCATCATTGTCAGCCGTACATCCCCTGTTTTCACAAGGAAATATTCAGCCGATCCCCAATGACTTACATAGTTACATAGTACATTAGGTTGAAAAAAGATATCCCTATATCCCTAAAGAGTCCCTACTGAGTTGATCCAGAGGAAGGCAAAAAACCCTCATACTAGAGGTAAAAATTCCTTCCCGACTCCAAATATGGCATCAGAATAAATCCCTGGATGAACATTCTATCCCTATAAATCTAGTATACATAACCGGTGATGTTATTATTCTCCAAAAATGCATCCAGACCCCTTTTGAACTCTTTTACAGAGTTCCCCATGATCACCTCCTCCGGAAGAGAATTCCACAGTCTCACTGCTCTTACAGTAAAGCACCCCCATCTGTGCTGGTGTAGAAACCTTCTTTCCCCTAAACATAGAAGATGCCCCCTTGTTATAGATACAGTCCTGGGTATAAATAGATCATGGGAGAGATCTCTGTACGGTCCCCTGATATATTTATACATAGTTATTAGGTCTCCCCTAAGCCTTCTTTTTTCTAAACTAAATAACCCTAATTCTGATAATCTTTCTGTGTACTGTAGTCCTCCCATTCCCCGTATTACTCTGGTTGCCCGTCTTTGAACCCTCTCCAGCCCCACTATATCTTTCTTGTACACTGGCGCCCAGCACTGTACACAGTATTCTATATGTGGTCTGACTAGTGATTTGTACAGCAGTAGAATTACTTCCTTGTCGTGGGCATCTATGCCCCTACTGATGCACCCCATGACTTTATTTGCCTTTGCAGCAGCTGCCCGACACTGGTCACTACAGCTAAATTTACTAATAACTAAGACTCCCAAGTCCTTCTCTACATCAATCGTCCCAAGTGTGCTCCCATTTAAAACATAATCTCAGCACGGATTTTTCTTCCCCATGTGCGTTACCTTACATTTATCAGTGTTCAACCTCATCTGCCACTTCCCAGCCCAAACCTCCAACCTACCCTGATCCATTTGTAACAGTTCACTGCCTTCTATTTTGTTTACCGCTTTAGAGAGTTTAGTATCATCTGCAAAGATTGCTACTTTACTATTCAACCCCTCTAAAAGGTGGTTAATAAATATAATAGAATAGGACCCAAGACTGACCCCTGTGGTATCCCACTAGTAACAGTCACCCAATCAGAATAAGTACCGTTAATAACCACCCTCTGTTTCCTATCACAGAGCCAGTTACTTACCCACTTACACACATTCTCCCCCAGCCCCATCCTTCTAATTTTATGCACCATTCATTTATGTGGCACCGTATGAAATGCTTTGGAAAATTCCAGATATACGACATCCAGCGATTCCCCTTGGTCCAGTCTGGAGCTCACCTCCTCATAAAAACTGATCAGGTTAGTTTGACAGGACCGATCCTTCATAAATCCATGCTTATATGGGGTCATACATTACCGTATATGCCAGCGTATAAGACGACTTGGCGTATAAGACGACCCCCAACTTTGCCGTGCTGGGAGTTGTAGTTTCACAACAGCTGGAGGCACCCTGGTTTAAGTATACAGTATAAGTTTTTACTTGCTCTGGCCGGCCCCCGCCTGCAGCCACACACAGGAGCCGGCCCGGGCAGATAATCAGAAGTTTTCCTATCCCGGACCTCAATACCCGGCGTATAAGACGACCCCCGACTTTTCAGAAGAAAATTCGGGGTTAAAAAGTCGTCTTATACGCCGGGATATACGGTAATTTTTATCAAGATACTCCATAATAGCATCTCTTAGAAAACCTTCAAACAATTTACATACAACAGAGGTTAAACTAACAGGTGTATAATTCCCGGGATCACCTTTTGACCTCTTTTTAAATGATGGCACCACAATTGCCATGCGCCAGTCCTGGGGAACAGTCCCTGTCACTATAGGGTCCTGAATATTAAATAGGGGTCTGTCTATTACATTACTTACTTCCTTTAGAACACGGGGGTGAATGCCATATGGACCTGATGATTTGTCTATTTTGATTTTTTGTAGGCGGCACTGTACTTCTTCCTGGGTTAGACAGGTGACCTGTACTGGGGAGTTTACCTTATCTCGCTGTATTTCACCTGGCATTTCATTTTCCTTGGTGAATACAGTGGAGAAGAATTTGTTTAGTATATTTGCTTTTTCCTGATCCCTGTCTATAATTTCTTTCTCATCATTTCTTCAAGAGCCTACACTTTCATTTTTGACCCTTTTGCTATTTATATAGTTAAAGAACATTTTAGGGTTAGTTATACTCTCTTTGGCAATGAGTCTTTCAATCTCTATTTTTGCGGCTTTTATCAGCTTTTTTTTAACCTATTTTACATTTCGCTCTATAGCTTTTTAATGCTTCTTCACTGCCTTCCTGTTTAAGTAGTTTAAATGCTTTATTTTGGTCATTTATTGCCCCCTTAACCCCTTAAGGACCCAGCCATTTTACACCTTAGGACCCGGCCATTTTTTGCACATCTGACCACTGTCACTTTAAACATTAATAACTCTGGAATGCTTTTAGTTATCATTCTGATTCCGAGATTGTTTTTTCGTGACATATTCTACTTTAACTTAGTGGTAAAATTTTTTGGTAACTTGCATCCTTTCTTGGTGAAAAATCCCAAAATTTTATGAAAAATTTGAAAATTTTGCATTTTTCTAACTTTGAAGCTCTCTGCTTGTAATGAAAATGGATATTCCAAATATTATTTTATTTTATTCACATATACAATATGTCTACTTTATATTTGCATCATAAAATTGACGAGTTTTTACTTTTGGAAGACATCAGAGGGCTTCAAAGTTCAGCAGCAATTTTCCAATTTTTCACAAAATTTCCAAAATCACAATTTTTCAGGGACCAGTTCAGGTTTGAAGTGGATTTGAAGGGTCTTCATCTTAGAAATACCCCACAAATGACCCCATTATAAAAACTGCACCCCCCAAAATATTCAAAATGACATTCAGTCAGCCTTTAAACCCTTTAGGTGTTTCAAAGGAATAGCAGCAAAGTGAAGGAGAAAATTCACAATTTCCATTTTTTACACTCGCATGTTCTTGTAGACCCAATTTTGAATTTTTACAAGGGGTAAAAGGAGAAAATGTATACTTCTATTTGTAGCCCAATTTCTCTCGACTAAGCACATACCTCATATGTCTATGTAAAGTGTTCGGCGGGCACAGTAGAGGGCTCAGAAGGGAAGGAGCGACAAGGGGATTTTGGAGCGTACGTTTTTCTGAAATGGTTTTTGGGGGGCATGTTGCATTTAGGAAGCCCCTATGGTGCCAGAACAGGAAAAAAAAAAACACATGGCATACCATTTTGGAAACTAGACCCCTTGAGGAACGTAACAAGGAATAAAGTGAGCCGCATATACTTCTATTTGTAGCCCAATATGTATACTTTTATTTGTAGCCCAATTTCTCTCGACTAAGCACATACCTCATATGTCTATGTAAAGTGTTCGGTGGGCACAGTAGAGGGCTCAGAAGGGAAGGAGCGACAAGGGGATTTTGGAGCGTACGTTTTTCTGAAATGGTTTTTGGGGGGCATGTTGCATTTAGGAAGCCCCTATGGTGCCAGAACAGGAAAAAAAACACATGGCATACCATTTTGGAAACTAGACCCCTTGAGGAACGTAACAAGGAATAAAGTGAGCCTTAATACCCCACAGGTGTTTCACGACTTTTGCATATGTAAAAAAAAATTTAAAAAAATTTCAATAAAATGTGTGCTTCCCTCCAAATTTCACATTTTTGCAAGGGTTAATAGCAGAAAATAGCCCCCAAAATTTGTAACCCCATCTCTTCTGAGTATGGAGGTACCCCATAAGTTGACATGAAGTGCACTATGGGCGAACTACAATGCTCAGAAGAGAAGGAGTCATATTTGGCTTTTTGAGAGCAAATTTTGCTCGGGGGCATGTCGCATTTAGGAAGCCCCTATGGTGCCAGGACAACAAAAAATACCCACATGCCATACCATTTTGGAAACTAGACCCCTTGAGGAACGTAACAAGGAATAAAGTGAGCCTTAATACCCCACAGGGGTTTCACGACTTTTGCATACGTAAAAAAAAAAAAAATGTCACTAAAATGTGTGTTTCCCCCCAAAATTTTACATTTTTGCAAGGGTTAATAGCAGAAAATACCCCCCAAAATTTGTAACCCCATCTCTTCCGAGTATGGAGGTACCCCATAAGTTGACCTGAAGCGCACTACGGGCGAACTACAATGCTCAGAAGAGAAGGAGTCATATTTGGCTTTTTGAGAACAAATTTTGCTCGGGGGGCTTGTCGCATTTAGGAAGCCCCAATCATGCCAGAACAGCAAAATAACCCCCACATGGCATCCCATTTTGGAAACTAGACCCCTTGAGGAACGTAACAAGGGGTACAGTGAGCATTTAACCCCCACTGGTGTCTGTCAGATCTTTGGAACAGTGGGCTGTACAAAATTTTTAATTTGCGCAGCCCACTGTTCCAAAGATCTGTCAGACACCAGTGGGGTGTAAATTCTCACTGCACCGCTCATTACATTCCGTGAGGGGTGTAGTTTCCGAAATGGGGTCACATGTGGGTTTTTTTTTTTTTTTTGCGTTTGTCAAAACCGCTGTAACAATCAGCCACCCCTGTGCAAATCACCTCAAATGTACATGGTGCACTCTTCCTTCTGAGCCTTGTTGTGCGCCCCCAGAGCACTTTGCGCCCACATATGGGGTATCTCTGTAGTCGGGAGAAGTTGCATTACAAATTGTGGGGGGCTTTTTTCCCTTTTACCTCTTGTCAAAATGAAAAGTATAGGGCAACACAAGCATGTTAGTGTAAAAAATTTATTTTTTTACACTAACATGCTGGTGTAGACCTCAATTTCACCTTTTCATAAGGGGTGAAAGGATAAAAAGCCCCCCAAAATTTGTAAGGCAATTTCTCCCGAGTACGGCGATACCCCATATGTGACCCTAAACTGTTGCCTTGAAATACGACAGGGCTCCGAAGTGAGAGCGCCATGCGCATTTGAGGCCTGAATTAGGGATTTGCATTGGGGTGGACATAGGGGTATTCTACGCCAGTGATTCCCAAACAGGGTGCCTCCAGCTGTTGCAAAACTCCCAGCATGCTTGGACAGTCAACTGCTGTCCGGCAATACTGGGAGTTGTTGTTTTGCAACAGCTGGAGGCTCCATTTTGAAAACAGTGGCGTACCAGACGTTTTTCATTTTTATTGGGGAGGCGAGGGGGGCTGTGTAGGGGTATGTGTATATGTAGTGTTTTTTACTTTTTATTTTATTTTGTGTTAGTGTAGTGTAGTGTTTTTAGGGTACAGTCACACGGGCAGGGGGGGTTACAGCGATTTTCCCGCTGCGAGTTTGAGCTGCCGCGCAAAATTTGCTGCATCGCAAACTTGCAGCCTGATACTCACTGTAAGCCCCCTGCCCATGTGAATGTACCCTGTACATTCACAAGGAGGGGACCTCCAGCTGTTGCAAAACTACAACTCCCAGCATGCACAGTCTATCAGTGCATGCTGGTAGTTATAGTTTTGCAACAGCTGGAGGCACACGGGTTGGGAAACACTGAGTTAGGAAACAGACAATGTTTCCCAACCAGTGTGCCTCCAGCTGTTGCAAAACCACAACTCCCAAACATTCTAAGGGATGCTGGGAGTAGTAGTTCGGCAACATCTTTAGAGCCAGATGTTGCCGAACTACAACTCCCAGCATGCTTGGAGTTGTAGTTTGCAACATCTGGAGGACTACAGTTTGCAGACCACTAATACAGTGGTTCCCAATCTGTGCCCTTCCAGATGTTGCAAAACTACAACTCCCAGTATGCCAAAACTGTCCAGGCATGCTGGGAGTTGTAGTTCTGCAACATCTGAAGGGCCAGATGTTACAGAACTACAACTCCCAGCATGCCTGGACAGTAAGGGCATGCTGAGAATGTGTAGTTTTGCAACATCTGGAAGGGCACAGTGGTCTCCAAACTGTGGACCTCCAGATGTTGCAAAACTGCAACTCCCAGCATGCCCAGACGCCAAGGGCTGTCTGGGCATACTGGGAGTTGTAGTATATAGGGTCCCAATACAGCAATGCATGTCGCTTTACGGCGACGTGCATTGCTGTAAAGGGCCCGACCGCGGCTGAAGATCTACTCACCTGTCGCCGCCGCCGCCATCTTCCTCACCGGGATCCAGGTCTTCAGGGATGAGGTAAGTACCGGGGCCGGTCCCCAGCACTCTCCCGTCCCCCGCCACATCCTCCGGTCTTCCTCCCGTCCTCTCCGGACTTCAAGGGGCCGGGCAGGACGGGAGGAAGTAACCGCCCCCCCTCCTGTGATTGGTCGGTTAACTAACCGACAGATCGCAGGGAATAGGAGGAGGTTTGCCACCTCGCTCCTAGTCTTCAGCATGGTCCTGGCTGTCTGTGACAGCCGGGATCATGCGAAATTACCGGGCGGTCGGGTCCCAGAGACCCAATCAGCCCGGTATCGCCGCAGATCGCAAGGGCGATTCCCCCCTCGGCGTTTGCCCTGGATCCCTGCTGAAGGATTTCAGCAGGGATCCGCTTCCGATCTCCGCCGGGTGAGCGGCGGAGACCAGGAAAAGACATGACGTATGCATACGTCATGGGTCCTTAAGACCCAGGGTGTGATGACGTATGCATACGTCATGGGTCCTGAAGAGGTTAACATTGTTATTCATCCATATTGGATTTCTTTTATTCCTGACCCTTTTATTCCCATAAGGTATATTCATCTTAACAAACAATCTCAGGGATGAGCCAGTAAACAAGAAATTGCCCATTCATTGCTGCTCACTGGGGCAATAACTGGCTTCTTCAGCCAATAATCTTTATGTGTAAAGGGCCCTTTTAGCTCTTGTATATGTTACATCTGTTGGTAGTCACATTATAACTTTCATTCTGTCAACAATGCCTCATTTTATTGGATTTAACAAACAAACTGTTGTATGACATATACATTTATGGATGATGTTCCTGATGTTTCAAGAAATATCATTAAATATTTTTTCTGAATAAAAAAGGCAGGAGATCCTAAATGTAATATGCAACCCTCAAATGTAGAAAAGTACAGTGGTACCTTTGTAAATGTGTTTAATTGGTTCCAACATCCCTGGGGGTGCACTATAATTGATTGGTGATGTGGTGGTGAGGATGTGATTCCCCATAAAGGATAGAGGATAACATTCCCCATGATCATTAATTATAGTGCACATCCTCCTGAGCCCAAAGTTTTTATAGTGCACCACTGTAACTCCCCTATCCTTTATAATGCAGCATCATGTTACATGCCCCCCACCTCGCCCAATGCCATATCCACATCATGAAGTTTGCTAGGCATGCGGGTACTGCAATCAGACCTATGTTATGCTACTGTACCTACCCTGTGTAACTGTCATGTGTGATTTGTGCTGTGTTGTAGCACGGCTTTACACAAGACTGTACATGATTCGGGGCCAAGCAAGTGGTTAAGAACCAAAATAAAATTTCCTCAAAAATTGTTATAATTCAGTTATAATAGTTATAATGCAGAGTATCTAGGTCACAACAGACTGTAGTTACATCTCAGATGACCCAGCCTTTTACACTGGCTGAACAGGTCCTGATGAGAAGTGCTGACCTTCTGGATTGGCGCTCTATTAATAAGCCTTTACATGACTCAGTCATCATGCAGGCCAGGCTGCACAAACAATCATTGGATTACTCCACCAACCAGAAGCTTAACCCATTGTGAATGCCCTATAATCACCACATTTAGATGTTCTGGGGAGTCTTCAAAGTCTTCAGGCTGTCCATACATTGCATACCTACTGTATTTTTTTTATGCACTGTGTACTATTTTTGCTGTGATTGACCAAAACTGCTTACCACTTTTATATAAGAAAACAAGAGGTTGGCCCATTGACTTTAATAGCCCATACTGGTGTATTACGAGTAATTTCTTAGTGCTGCCTATAAAGACTGAAACACTTTTACCTGAGTTGTGCTACAATAAGTGCTATATTTATTTACTGTTTAGCTTTCTTATCCATAGCCAGGCAATTCTTATCCAAGTACCATAGCCAGGCAATTCTGATCTTTGCTTTTATAGATTCATCATCATTTTCAATGTGTAAGGGTGTTCTTTACATACTATGTAGCATAGAAATATTTAAAAATAAAAGCTATATTTTAATAAGACATCAACTTAGTACATATCTGAGGCTAATTGAAGAACAAGCTTCATTTTACCGTGAAGAAACCTCCAAATCTTTTCTTAGCCACCTGCAGTTTGCTGCTTCCAGACTAATTAAATCCCTAATTTTCAAATACCTCCTTCAATTCTGTCATTTTCAATAACATAATGGAAATGCTGATTAAAGGTATATGTTAAGAAGGGACGTTTTAAGAAAAAGGATGAAATGGAAAAATGTGTGTCTGAGAGAAGGTATAAACCTCGTTTGCAATATTACAAATAGTTTTTGCTGTTATAAAAAGAAACAGGGATCGGTTTAAACAGAACCACTGAGGCAAAGCAGATCAGGCCTCGTACTATGCTACACTCACTTTGTGGGAGTAAATGCCCCACTGTTTAGGGTGTTCACATGTAAGTGCTCTTCCCCCCGGTCTGCCTATAGCCTCAAGCCTACAGTGCCTATAGGTCTATCCATCGCTGCTTTCATAGTTGTTTAATCAACTTTATTCCATTTTTATTAACACTGTAAAGGGGTTATCCAGTATTTGAAAAACAGAGCTGATTTCTTCCAAATACAGCACCACCCCTGTCCTTAGGTTGTGTGTGGTATTGAAGCCCAGTTCTATTAAAGTGATAGCAGCCAAGTTATAATAATACACACAACTTGAGGACAGGTGTGATGCTGTTTTTGAAAGAAATCAGCTCTGTTTTTCTATTACTGGATAACCTCTTTAATTACAGAAAAAATAATAAGTAAAATATTGCAATTTACTGACAAGTGTCCAGTACATGTATCCATACTAAAACATCCAGATTGAGTGATTCATGTTGACACAGTACTGAACATTTGCCCTAGATTGGCATAGCTTTTACATTTTTGTAAACTTCCTTATAGATGCTATAGTATATGGACAGTTGCATGATAAATGAAGCCCTGGAATTTTTTGGATTTCTTCATTAATAACTAATAAAATTTGATCTAATTGGTATCTATGCTACAATTGTAGACAAACACGCTTACTATTAACACATTAGTTAGAGTGCATAGAGTAAACATCCAGAGTGCAGAGAATAAGAGTAAGTAGACCTAAGAAAACCTCTGTAGTAATGAATTCCTACTACATTGGCCCTCAAATCATTGGGGATTGGCTGCATTTGCAAAAGGTGATTTGGAAAAAGGGATGGGATTGTAAGTCTGGGCTCACAGGTACTTTGCCCATTAGGGTATGTTCACACACTCAGGTTCTTAAATGCAAATATTGAATGCAAAGAAATGGATGTAAAAATATGAGAAGTCTAAGTCCTTCCTTTACAGGTATTCTCCATTTATGATCTGTTCCTGTCCTTGAATTCAATTGTTACAATTAAAATCCAGAACATGTAACCACCCTTAAAGTCACACAAAGACTGGTTACTTGCAAATCTGTTCTTCTCAAGAAATATTGGTTATTGTCAGTCATCAAACTGTCAGAAGACCTCACAAAATGTCTTATAGAAATGCATGAAACTGAAAAAGCCTACAAAAGCATTGCTAAAGACATGGATGGAAATTAATCCACAATTGTTTATAAATGTAGAAAATTCAGGACTGTTGCCATTTTCCCTCAGAATGAGCATCATTTAAGATAACTCCAAAAAGCACTAGGGATAATCCTGAGAAAGAACACAAATGAAATAGTCAAAGCGCTACAGAAGATTCTACAGGCTACAAAACACTATGTTGATGTGTCCACAATTAGAAAAGCACCATGAAAAAAAGCTGCTGTCCAAAAAATAATTTTGGCCCATCTGGTTGTTCTTCGTTACTCCTAGAAAAATGTTCAGTGAAAAGATAATGCAAAATTGGAACTTTTAAGCACAAATGCACAATGCTATAGAGGAAAAAGAGCAAGGCTCTACTATGATCCCGAGCTGCCCAGGCCCTGATGAAGCAAATCAGCTCCAAACCATGATGCTTCAACTAAGGAATGGTTGCAAAAGAAGGTTTGTGTTTTTGAATGACCAAGTAATAGTCCTGACCAAAATTCTGCGACTTGAATCAGAGAGAGTGGCACATTTAAAGTATCACACACAATGATATTGTTTATATCCTTTCTTGAGCACATTGAGAAAACATCAACCGTGCAGGGAGAAAAAGTAGGTGAATCCTAGAACTGAAAAACCTGTAGAACCTGCTTCAGCATGAATCACCTGCACCAAAACATTTCATATAGCTGCAAATACAATTTGTACAACTTTAAAGGGGTACTTTAAAGGGGTACTTTAACCCCTTCAGGACGGAGCCCATTTTGGCCTTAAGGACCGGAGAGTTTTTTGCACATCTGACCACTGTCACTTTAAACATTAATAACTCTGGAATGCTTTTAGTTATCATTCTGATTCCGAGATAGTTTTTTCGTGACATATTCTACTTTAACATAGTGGTAAATTTTTGTCGATACTTGCATCATTTCTTGGTGAAAAATCCGTAAATTTGATGAAAAATTTGAAAATTTTGCATTTTTCTAACTTTGAAGCTCTCTGCTTGTAAGGAAAATGGATATTACGAATAAATTTTTTTTTTGGTTCACATATACAATATGTCTACTTTATGTTTGCATCATAAAATTGACGTGTTTTTACTTTTGGAAGACACCAGAGGGCTTCAACGTTCAGCAGCAATTTTCCGATTTTTCACAAAATTTTCAAACTCAGTATTTTTCAGGGACCAGTTCAGGTTTGAAGTGGATTTGAAGGGTCTTCATATTAGAAATACCCCATAAATGACCCCATTATAAAACTACACCCCCCAAAGTATTCAAAATGACATTCAGTCAGCGTTTTAACCCTTTAGGTGTTTCACACGAATAGCAGCAAAGTGAAGGAGAAAATTCACAATCTTCATTTTTTACACTTACATGTTCTTGTAGACCCAATTTTTGAATTTTTACAAGGGGTAAAAGGACAAAATGTTTACTTGTATTTGTAGCCCAATTTCTCTTGAGTAAGCACATACCTCATATGTCTATGTAAAGTGTTCGGCGGGCGCAGTAGAGGGCTCAGAAGGGAAGGAGCGACAAGGGGATTTTGGAGAGTACGTTTTTCTGAAATGGTTTTTGGGGGGCATGTTACCTTTAGGAAGCCCTTATGGTGCCAGAACAGCAAAAAAAAACACATGGCATACCATTTTGGAAACTAGACCCCTCGGGGAATGTAACATGGGATAAAGTGAACCTTAATACCCCACAGGTGTTTCACGACTTTTGCAAATGTAAAAAAAAAAAAAAAAAAAAATTTTACCTAAAATGCTTGTTTTCCCCAAAAAAATTTATTTTTAAAAAGGGTAATAGCAGAAAATACCCCTAAAAATTTTAAGCCCAATTTCTCCCGATTCAGAAAACACCCCATATGGGGGTGAAAAAGTGCTCTGCTGGTGCACTACAGGTCTCGGAAGAGAAGGAGTCACATTTGGCTTTTTGAACGCAAATTTTGCTCTTGGGGCATGCCGCATTTAGGAAGCCCCTATGGTGCCAGAACAGCAAAAAAAAAACACATGGCATACCATTTTGGAAACTAGACCCCTCGGGGAACGTAACAAGGGGTTAAGTGAACCTTTATACCCCACAGGTGTTTCACGACTTTTGCATATGGTAAAAAAAAAAAAATTTTACCTAAAATGCTTGTTTTCCCAAAAATTTCACATTTTTAAAAAGGGTAAAAGCAGAAAATACCCCCAAAATTTGTAACACAATTTCTCCCGAGTACGGCGATACCCCATATGTGACCCTAAACTGTTGCCTTGAAATACGATAGGGCTCCAAAGTGAGAGCGCCATGCGCATTTGAGGCCTAAATTAGGGACTTGCATAGGGGTGGACATAGGGATATTCTACGCCATTGATTCCCAAACAGGGTGCCTCCAGCTGTTGCAAAACTCCCAGCATGCCTGGACAGTCAACGGCTGTCCGACAATACTGGGAGTTGTTTTGCAACAGCTGGAGGCTCCGTTCTGGAAACCGTGGCGTACCAGACGTTTTTCATTTTTATTGGGGAGGGGAGGGGGGTTGTATAGGGGTATGTGTATACGTAGTGTTTTTTACTTTTTATTTTATTTTTTGTGTTAGTGTAGTGTAGTGTAGTGTTTTTAGGGTACAGTCGCACGGGGTTCACAGTAGTTTCTCGCTGGCAATTTGAGCTGCAGCAGAAAGTTTGCGGCAGCTCAAATTTGCAGCCAGATACTTACTGTAATCCTCCGCCCATGTGAGTGTACCCTGTACGTTCACATTGGGGGGGACATCCAGCTGTTGCATAACTACAACTCCCAGCATGCCCGTTGGCTGTCGGTGACTGCTGAGAGTTTTAGTTTTGCATCAACTGTAGGCACACTGGTTATGTATTACTGAGTTTGTGACCTAACTCAGTGTTTCACAACCAGTGTGCCTCCAGCTGTTGCAAAACTACAACTCCCAGCATGTACGGTGCATGGTGTACGGTGACTGCTGAGAGTTGTAGTTTGCAACAGCTGGAGGCACACCGGTCGTGAAACACTGAGTTAGGTAAAAAAAAACTCTGAGTTTCACAACCAGTGTGCCTTCAGCTGTTGCAAAACTACAACTCTCAGCAGTCACCGACAGCCAACAGGCATGCTGGGAGTTGTAGTTATGCAACCAGCAGATGCACCACTACAACTCCCAGCATGCACTTTAGCTGTTTGTGCAAGCTGGGAGTTGTAGTTATACAACAGCTGAAGGTACACTTTTCCATAGAAAGAATGTGCCTCCAGCTGTTGCAAAACCATAAGTCCCAGCATGCCCATAAGGGAATGCTGGGAGTTGTGGTGGTCTGCCTCCTGCTGTTGCATAACTACAGGTCCCAGCATGCCCATGCTGGGAGCTGTTGCTAAGCAACAGCAGGAGGCTGTCACTCACCTCCAACGATCCAGATCCTGGGGCCCCGATCCCAACATTAACGTCGGGGATCGGGGTCCCCAGCACCCGGGGTGCACGTCCCGCACCCGCTCACGTCCTCCAGAAGAGGGGCGGAGCGGGTGCGGGAGTGACACCCGCAGCAGGCGCCCTGATTGGTCGGCCGGTAATCCGGCCGACGAATCAGGGCGATCGTGAGGTGGCACCAGTGCCACCTCACCCCTGCAGGCTCTGGCTGTTCGGGGCCGTCAGAGACGGCCCCGAACAGTCAGTAATTCCGGGTCATCGGGTCACTGGAGACCCGATTGACCCGGAATCGCCGCAGATCGCTGGACTGAATTGTAACCCCCTGTGCAATATGCCGGGATGCCTGCTGAACGATTTCAGCAGGCATCCGGCTCCGGTCCCCAACCGGCTAGCGGTGGGGGCCGGAATTCCCACGGGCGTATGGATACGCCCTCGGTCCTTAAGGACTCGGGATGCAGGGCGTATCCATACGCCCTATGTCCTGAAGAGGTTAAAGGGGTACAATTTTTTTTATATCATCTGGTACCAGAAAGTTAAACAGATTTGTAAATTATTTCTATTTAAAAGTCTTAATCCTTTCTGTACTTATCAACTACTGTATGATCCACAGGAAATTCTTTTCTTTTTAAATTTTGTTTCTGTCTGACCACAATGCTCTCTGCTGACACCTCTGTCTGTCTCAGGAACTGTCAAGAGCAGGAGAAAATCCCCATAGCAAACCTATCCTGCTCTTGACAGTTCCTGAGACGTACAGGGGTGTCAGCAGAGAGCACTGTGGTCAGACAGAAAATAAATTTAAAAAGAAAAGAACTTTGTGTGGAGCATACAGCAGCTGATAAGTACTGGAAGGATTAAGATGTTTCAATAGAAGTCATTTACAAATCTGTTTAACGTTTTGGCACCAGTTGATTAAAAAAAATAATTTTTCACCAGAGTACCCCTTTAAAGTTGTGCAAATTGTATTTGCAGTTATAGGAAATGTTTTGGTACAGTTTATTCAGGCTGAAGCAGGTTCTACATTTTTTTCATTTCTAGGATTCACCTACTTTTTCTCCCTGCACGGTTGATGTTTTCTCAATGTACTCAAGAAAGGATAACAAAAAAAAGCATTGTATGTGTTATTAATCTTGTTAGATTGGAAACTTCCACTACCTTAAAAATGTACATATTGGGGCCAATTCACTAAGAGTGGAGTGTAGTTTTCAGGTATCCTTCCACAGTATTTTTGTTGGGGACACGGCCCCTTTTCCGGTGACCACACCCCTTTTAAGTTTTTTTCCGGAGAAATTGGAGAAATGGTTGGGCTTGAAGGTTTTTTTGGGTGCCTAAATTCAGCCGCAAAACCCCTACAAAAAAAAACATGAGAAACACATTAGTAAATAATGCCCATTGTGGACATCAAGGAAACCCTGGTTTCGCTGTGCACATTTTTTAAGTTCTTTTTATCATAAACTAGCTGAGTACCCGGCGTTACCCGGTTTTTCCTTTCTGATCCTTGTTGGGGAGGAAAATAAACAAAGGAGGAAGCTTTTGACTTCATATCCTGTCCTCATATATTGTTGTCATATCCCAACCCCATATCCCGACCTCCTATCCCGTCCTCCTGTCCCGACCTCCTGTCCCTCCTGTCAGGATCCGGACTGGTATGCGGGGAGGACACGGGTGGTGGATCCTCTGTGTCAGTGAGGTGATGGTGTGGGCCGTACCAGGGGAACGGAATCTAAGGGGTTACTGGTTTTCACCAGAGCCCCCCGCAAAGCGGGATGGACTTGCAGCGGCAGGTAACCCCCACGTTGTTCCACCCGATAGCGACTCAACCTCACTGACAGCTGAGACAGGCGCGGTACACAAGGACAAGGCAAGAGCAAGGTCGGACGTAGCAGAAGGTCTGGGCAGGCAGCAACGGTTCGTAGTCAGGGGCAACGGCAAGGGTCTGGATACACAGGTAATGGAACACACAGAAACGCTTTCTCAGGGCACAAGGCAACAAGATCTGGCAGGGACAGGAAGGGGAAGTGGGTTTTTATGGTGTGGGGAGTGCTTGGAACTAATTGGACCAGGCACCAATTAGTGGTGCACTGGCCCTTTAAATCTGAGAGACCCGGCGCACGCGCACCCTAGACTGAGCAGAAGGACGGGGCCGGTGAGTGACACGGGATGCGACCCGCGGGTGGGCACGTCCCGCCGCGGGGATCGCATCTCCGCCAAGAGACACAGAGCAGCGCTCCCGGTCAGCGAGTCTGACTGGGGCGCTGCAAGCAGAAGTGTAACGCCGCGAGTGCTCCGGAGGACCTCCTACACCGACCTCCTATCCCGACCTCCTATCCCCACCTCCTATCCCGTCCTCCTATCCCATCCTCCTATCCAGACCTCCTATCCCGACCTCCTTTCCCGTCCTCCAATCTCGACCTCCCATCCCGACCTCCTATCCCGACCTCCTATCCCGTCCTCCTTTCCCATCCTCCTATCTCGACCTCCTATCCTGACCTCCTATCCTGTCCTCCTATCCCGTCCTCCTATCCCGACCTCCTATCCCGTCCTCCTTTCCCGTTCTCCTATCCCGACCTCCTATCCTGTCCTCCTATGCCGACCTCCTATCCCGTCCTCCTTTCCCGTCCTCATATCTTGACCTCCTATCCCGCCCTCCTATCCCGACCTCCTATCACGACCTCCTATCCTGACCTCCTATCCAAACCTAATATCTCGTCCTCATATCCCGTCCTCATATCCTGACCTCCTATCTCGACCTCCTATCCCGACCTCCCATCCCGTCCTCATATCCCGACCTCCCATCCCGTCCTCATATCCCAACCCGTAATATGTGACCAGATATTGAAATATCTCCAGCCGTACTGAAGTTATGTGGGAACATACATTTCCCATTGATTTGCATGGGACTTTAAACAAAAACCCCGACCCTCACAAATGGGGGTAGTTAAGGGTTAAATTAACTATCCTATATTTTAAGTGGACATATAAGTAACATGTGACCAAGTATTATCGAAATATCTCCAGCCGTTTGGAAGTTACACAGTAACATATATTTCCCATTGACTTGTATGGGACTTTAAACATAAACCCCGCCCCTGGCAAATGGGGGCGAGTAAGGGTTAAATCACCTATCCTATGATTGTTGTTGACATAGAAGTAACATGTGTGCCAAGTTTCATGTTAATATCTTTAGCCGTTTGGACGTTTTTGTGGAGCATACATACACACATACATACACACATACATACACACATACATACATACACACATACACACATACATACACACATACATACATACATACACACATACACACATATATACATACATACATACATACACACATACACACATTGAGTTTTATATATATATATATATAGATTGTATAAAACCTAATAAGAATTAATTAAGCAAAAATATAGATACTTTGATATAGTGTAAATTCTTAACACTAGGTACAGCATCAGAGCACATGCTGTGCAGGAGAGCATGAGCAATGACCTAAGCAACTAAAAGGCAAATTGCCTTTTTTCACTAACAAAGAACAAGCGGCCTGCTTTGTTAATGCACACTGTCAGTACAAGGGAAAGTGACCTAGTAATGTTTACTCTTGGTCCAGTTTCACAGCTTCCGATGAGAAGTGTAATATTTGACCAATCATTTTTCACCTTGATGACACACCAACTATAATCACATCATCATGTCTCTTCTATCCTTTGTGGACAAACAAACTACTGGCAGATTTTAACCAAATGGTTTGCGTACCAAGTCAAGGCTTTTTCCATAATTACTGTAAGTCTGGAGATTCCATTTCCAGCATATATTTCCTGCTACTTCAGCCATGTAACCAGTGTAGAAATATACAGGCTTCTTTCATCTGCATTTTGGAGGAGAGTAACATTTGACCAGAACAGAACATTTCCTTGTTCTAAAGTGTTTGGCTATTGGGATTAGACAAAAAAAACGACACAGTATCTGCTATATACTATGCAGTAGTTTATTCTCTGCTATAACGTACCCTTCTTTACAAAGCTTCTAGATATCTACCAGTGAAGAATACAGGCATTATTAACCTTAACACCCTAACTACCAGAAGAAGAAAAGATTGGGGGGGGTTGTTATGTTTTTCATCTGCTGCAGAACATGATTGTCTTGGGTGCAAGTCCTAAGGATAGGCCATTAATATATGAAACCAGAAAACCCTTCTAATATATGATGTGTCTAATATAAAAATGCTTTTTTATATTAGATTTTTTTTTTCTAATGTATGATGTGGTTAAAAATCTGTATTTTTGGTGTTTGGTGTTTTTTTACATTTACACCGTTTACCGTACAGGATCAGAAACATTATATTTTAATAGTTTGGAAATTTACGCATGCGGCGATACCAAATATGTAATTTCCTTTTTTTTTTTTTTTTTGTAAAATGGGAAAATAAGGGGGTATGATTTTTTATTAGGGGAGGGGGTTTTATATAATTTTAGAAACTTTTTTTAAATTTTTTACTGTACACTTTTATATGCAATCATTAGATTGCATTTACTGAATAGTAGTTCACATAAGATCGGCAATCCACTGATATAGCTGACTACAGCATTGAATCGGCGATCGGGCAGCAGGAGGCATATAAGGGGACCCTCCTCTCCCATTTTGGCTCACGGAACCCGTTCTGTGAGCTCTACTGAGCTGCGGACATCTTTGACTTTTACTTTCGGCATTCATCATGGCCTCTAAAGCAGTGGTTCTTAGCCTGGGTTCGATCGAACCCCAGGGGTTCGGTGAGTCAGTCCCGGGGGTTCGGCGGGGGAGGTCGCAAACAGGACAGGCAAACCAAGCCATTGCTTGGGGCCCCGAGCTGGCCCGGAGCCCCCCGAGCAGACGGTGTTTGCCCGTCCTGTAGCGACGGGGCAATTCCCCCCATCACTATTAACTTCCTGCGTCCCCGCGTTAAGTTTAAAAATGCAGGGCTGCAGGGACATAGCGCACGCCGGGACATCACTGACGTCTCATGCGTGTGCCCTTGGAAACGAAGGCACCGAGGACCGGAGGATAGAGAAGGAGAAAGACATGCGCTGTCTAGCTTGGTAAGTGACCAGCGGCACGTCATCTTTGGTGCTCCGACCACCGGTCCCGAGACCTACTGCTATAGCCGGAGTGGTGGTCGGAACACTGAAGTGGGCAGTACACAGGCATACAGCCTCCAGCCATACACTGTATATGGCTGGAGGCTGTATGTCTGTGGGGGAACACTGCCTACATCATTGGTCTTCAACCTGTGGACCTCCAGATGTTGCAAAACTACAACTCCCAGCATGCCCGGACAGCTGTTGGCTGTCCTGGCATGCTGGGAGTCGTAGTTTTGCAACATCTGGAGGTCCGCAGGTTGAAGACCGATGGCCTACATAATGTGGGGGAACACTGCCTGCCTAATATGGGGGAACACTGCCTGCCTAATGTGGGGGAACTCTGTCTGCCTAATGTGGGGGAACTCTGCCTAATGTGGGGCAACACTGTCTGCCTAATGTGAGGGGGGGGGGAAACTGCCTGCCTATGGGGAAACAAATCCCCATAGCAAACCTCTTCTAAACTGGGCGGTTCCCGAGACACGTGTCATCAGAGAGTACTTAGACAGAAAAGAACAACCTTAACTTCAGAAGCTCATAAGTACTTTTTAATAGAAGTAATTTACAAATCTGTTTAACTTTCTGGAGCCAGTTGATATATATATTAAAAAGTGTTTTCCTGGATAACCCCTTTAATGGTTTTGTTCATTGTGTGCACCTATGTATAAATATATACTTAAATATATACCTCCTATGTTTTGAATTTGAAAAAATCATATTTTAATTTTTCCAATTAAGAGGGGTTCGGTGAATGCGCATATGAAACTGGTGGGGTTCAGTACCTCCAACAAGGTTAAGAACCACTGATCTAAAGGGTTAAATGCCCGGCAGCGGTCGGATCGCCGCTGCCCAGCATAAGCAGTGAGTGTGAGGCTACTGATAGTAGCCGACACTCACCGCCTTGAAGTGAGCACAGCTCCTGCGCTCGCTTCAAAACCACTTAAGGATTCAGGGTGTACAGGTACGCCCTTGGTCCTTAAGTACCAGGACGCAAGGGCATACCTGTACACCCTTCTTCCTTAACAGGTTAAAGTATATTAAAAAAAACAATAATAATTTTAACCAATTGAGATACAACTGTTTGTTAAGATATTCAAATATAATTTGGAGTGGAAATGTGCACAAAATAAGGCCAAAGATGAAGTTAGGCTTTCCCTTACCTGGGACCAGGGAGGGTTCATTACCCTATCCTGTTCTCTTAATTCACTGGCCACATTGCATAAGTTTGTATCTGATTGGCTCGGGTGCCAGTCCTGAGGATAGGCCACCAATCTGTTGGATCAGAAAGCCCAAGAGGCCCACTGATTTACAAATGTACTAATTAGCTTTATTGTATAATCATATTAAAATGAACAGTAAAACATTATAGCCTAAAAAGAAAAAAAGGCATTTCATCACTATAATGACAAATTACCCATTTTCCAAAGTTTGATCACTACAACTGTGCAATATCTCACAAATACTCCACCTTCTCTCAAGTGCATAAATAATACTGTTCCCAATATCACATCTTTACACAGAATAGGATTAAGTGAAATAGATGCCACAAACATGGAGGCAGTGCAGTTGAATGTTAATACATGCCTCAGCCAGCAGGAACACTGTTCCCATTAGCAGGAGTCCTGCAGGACCAGCCCTTGAGCGGTAATCTTGGGTGAGTTCCCACACTTTTTTTTTGCCAGGACTTGACCCATGGGCAGATACATTTACAAACAAGTGATTAGTGGGGAACACCTTCTGTGATATGATATTTCACATTCAGACAAATATACACTAAATGATCACTATATTAGGAACACCTTCTCACTAATGGGATGGTCCACCATTATGGACAATCACAGCTTGCAGTCCACCAACAACACAATGGGGGGCTCAATCCACCAATAGAAAAGTTATAATAGATAGTATTTGGGTGCTACTACAGTGTACAAATCAACAATGAATCAAGAAAAAAGAGAAAGCAAGTGGTACACTGAAAATAGAGCACACCAAATCATGCAAAGAGTAATGTAAATTAATTTTATTACAAAAAAACACACATAGTGTACACAACATATGGACTTAGGGAGAATAAAGGTTTAAAAACCATTAAAACAGCTCATTTAGAGCACAAACTCAGCCCTAGTGAGGGGCCATGGACCCCCTCCACTAGATAAGCTCCCATCCTGAAATGGATATACAACAATAATAATAACAAACCTATCCCATCCAGTCTAGACTACATGCAATTGATTCCTCATATATACACATAGTTAAAGTGCAACAGTAATAGTCACCTGTCCGGAATGGATGGAAGGAGAAATAGAGGTAATCAGCCAGTATAGTCAGGACGGGGCCACGGAACCCATCCTGACTATACTGGCTTGCAGGCATCAGGGAACACATTACTCAAGGTGGTGAACATCCCCCATACTCAAAATGACCCATGCCTACTGCAGCAGTCCCATCAGATGATTTACATTTTTGGAGAAGTGGAAGATTTCGCAGCCTATTCCAGCATATTTTAAACATGTGCAAGAGCGTTACAGTCTGGTGACATTGGAGGCCAAGGCAGTGTGACAAATTCATTGTCGTGTTCCTCCAACCACTTCCTAGTGATTTAAGCCCCATGTCATGTAGCTGTTTAAATATGATACTGTTGTCACGGAAGACCTCCTAAAGATATGGCTGCAGATGGTCAGTTAACACAATCGCTACAGTGTTCACCATTGAAGGGTTGTGGTATGATGACCAACTGTTTTAAGGCACACGACATGCACTCAGACATGCTGGCCGCGGACGCACTCCTCCTCCACTGCCTGGCACTGGCCATATTGCCCCTGCTGCATTGCACATCACGCAAATCCATTGCATTCAGCCCTCCACTCCTCACCTTCCTCTTCTTCCCCGTGTGCTTCATGCTTTTCCGAGATCTCCTTTACACTTGTGTTGTGGTGTATCTGGACGACATCTTGATCTTCTCGCCCAACTTGGAAGCTTATCGCACTCATGTGCGTCTGGTCCTGAGAATTCTACGGAGCAACGGCCTCTATGCCAAGCTCGAGAAATGTCTCTTCGAGAAGTTGTTTCTGCCATTCCTCGGCTACATTGTCTCTAACCAAGGCCTTTGAATGGATCCTGAGAAGCTGTCTTCGGTCTTAACTTGGCTGCGACCTACTGGTCTGCGGGCTATTCAACGCTTCCTAGGCTTTGCCAAATATTATCGCAGTTCATTACGCATTTCTTCACCCTGGTAGCTCCGATTGTGGCTCTTACTAAGAAATCGCCAATCCCAAGTCCTGGCCACCTACAGTGGAAGAAGCTTTTTCTCTTTTGAAGTCGGCTTTTGCCTCAGTGCCTGTTCTGATGAGACCTGGATAAGCTGTTCTATCTTGAAGGGGATGCCTCTTCTGTAGGAGCCAGAGCAGTCTTGAAATCCTCCAAGGGTAAAACAGTGACTTGCGGCTTCTTCTCTAAAACATCTTCTCCTGCTGAGAGGAATTACACCATTGGTGATTGGGAACTCTTGGCCATTAAGCTTGCTCTGGAGGAATGGTGTTACTTGTTAAAGGGAGCATCTCATCCTATCAATATCTATACAGACCATTAAAATCTTCTTTACCTACAGTCCTCTCAAAGTCTGAACCCCCGGCAGGCCAGGTGGTCACTTTCCTTCTCCCGGTTTAATTTCCTAATTTATTTTCAGCCTGCACACAAGAACGTCAGAGCCTATACCCTTTCTCGAGCTTCCGATGTGGTGGGACAGGAACCTTTACCTAGCCATATTGTGCCTCCAGATCATTTGGTTTCAGCAGCACCGTTTAATCTTCAGCAACTCGCCTTAGGAATAAGGTGTTTTACTTGGGATATTCTTCCTTATTGGCTGGTCACCCAGGAATTCGGAAGTCTCCTTTGCTCCTTACCCCTCATTACTGGTGGCCGAACCTGGAGCGCTATGTTGCTGACTTTCCTGTGCAATTTGTGCTCAAGACAAGACGCCTCGTAGCAAACCGGCTGGTCTCTTACAGCCTTTACCCTCTCTGCGAAGTATGTCTGTTTGAAGCAACCTAGTTACAAATTGGGTCCACGGTTCTTGGATCCTTTTAAAGTCCTACGCCGCATCAATCCAGTTACATACAAGTTACATCTCCCTCTTTCTCTGCGCATCCCGAACTCCTTCTATATGTCCCTCCTCAAGCCGTTGGTCCTTAACCACTTCTCCCAGAATAATATCTCTCCTACCCCTGTTACCGGGGCCTCTGATGTGTTTGAAGTTTGGGAGATACTCGCATTCAGCCATCCACTCCTCACCTTCCTCTTCGACCCCATGTGCTTCCTGCTTGCCGTTGTGCGCGTCCCCACCGCCTAGGGCACGTGTGCGCCAGCTCTGTAAAATTTAAAGGGACAGTACGTAATTAATTGGTTCTGGCTGTCCCATAACCCTATAAGTACAAGCACTTCCTTTTTACCCTTGCCGGATCTTTGTGCCTTATCAGCCTCAGAGAAAGCGTTCAGTTTGTGTCTTGCCTTGCTGAGTATCTGACCCTATTGCTATGTATCCTAACCTTGCTCCCGTGCCGCCTGCCCTCTGAACTCTTGCTAGGTGACCTGACCTTGCTACTGTGCTGCCTGCCCTGACCTCCTGCCTGTCCTGCCTTATCCTTCCAGTACCACATTTCCCCTCGGCCACCTGTGTGGATGAGTCGTAACAGGGGTAGCGACCTGGGTGCCACCTGCCGCACCAAGTCCATCCTGCTTTGGGGCAGGCTCTGGTCAAAACATGCGGCACCTTAGACTCTGCTCACTGGTATGGCCCACTTCATCATCCACACAGGTACAGCGGATCAACTTCACCTCAACCGTGGTCTGCCATTGTTTAATCTTCTGACAAGATGTCGGCACCTGCTGTTGTTAATGCAGTAATCGCTTATTGTATAAGTGTGTGCCATTCATTCAGATTAATTGTTGTGTATGTAAACCATGGGCTACATGAGTCAACCAGAGTAGCTGAATCCTAAAGTTTTAGTGGTCTTTAATAAGATACTCTTTCTATGATGTCCCTATAGGGCACATGGATAGGGTTTGTTTTTATCAATCAACCAAATTAAGCACCATAAAACCAGAAAGACCAGATTCCTACATGGTAGTTACAGGTGACCATAACTGCACCCCCAGCCATTTTCTTTTGCCAAAGCTTAAATTATATTCTAAATAACAGGGTGCTTCAAACCATTGCTGCATAAACCCATAGCACCAGTCCAACGCTCGTGTTGCCTTATTCTATTCTAACAGAAAAGTCCTAGTGGCAAAATAGTGGCTCAGCTCTTATACTTCTAGCCAAAATACATGTTATACTTAAGTAGATATTTTATTTATTTTGAAAGAATAAGTGACAGATGAAGACTTGGGTGAAAAAGACTCATGTGGTATTTGCTTCAAATATTTAAAATTTGATCAGCAAACTTTGTACATATTCCTTTTTAGCAGAAGCAAACTATCATCATCTCCCTGGAATGAATAGACTAGTTGAAGCAGTTTTATCTTGGTAAGCTACTTTACCCTTCCATAGATATTGGTTATTGTACACAAAATTAAACTTTTTGGTGTTAAAGTGCTACTTACATCATCTATATAAAACTAGAAAAAGTGTTCAACAAACACAGAATAAGTTTTTAATGGTAAAATACTGAACAGGAGAAGAACCATACTGTGTACAGTGAACCACCGCCGGTAAACCATATTTTTGAAACAGCATTTTCGAGTGTCTGCCACACATGCAGATGTAGAATATGTTCAGCATATGTTCAGCAACACATTGGTTATTGACATCTGTAACCAAGCGTGTCCATGCTATACCAATAGGGGCAAAGGGGTCTGGAGAAAAACAGAGGGTTCTGGAAAAAACAGAAGGGACAAAGGGGTATGGAGAAAAAAAAGAGGGGACAAAGGGGTCTGGAGGAGAACAGATGGGACAAATATTTCAGAAAGAGGACAGAGTGGACAGTGAAGTCTGAAGGAGGACAGAGGGGTCGGGAGGAGGACAGAGGGGACTGTGGGGTCTAAAGAAGAACAGAATGGAACAATAGAGTCTAAAGAAGGACAAAAGAGATAGTGAGGTCTGAAGAAGGACAGAGAGGACACAGGGGTCTGAAGGAGGACAGAAGAGGCAGAAGGGTCTGAAGGAGCACAGAGGGGCAGAGGGGTCCGGAGAAGAAGAGTACAGGGGTGGCATTCAGCCAAACTGACAACAAAATATGTGTGACAGTATTATTTTCAGGCCCATTGTGTGGCAGGGTTATATTCAGGGGTGCAGTATGTGGTAAGATTATAATAATTATTGTCTTCATACCAAGGATCTGTGACAAAGTGAGGAGCATAGGATGTTCGGGATTCAAACTTTGCAGAGAGAACATGTAGCTGGAAGAAGTCATAACAGTGTGGACCAGATGAAGAGGAAAAAGTAAAAACTACAGAGAAGACGTCACCTGTGAGTCAGTTCAGTATTATTGATGGGTAAACAACATCCCCTTACCACTGCTTGGGTCATACTAGGAGGTATAGTTTCACATAGTAAAAACTTTTCTAACACTTTTCCCCTTACTTGGCAATTGGTATAATAGATTATTCTAGTGGAAACAATCCTGCATGTTGCAATCCTTACTACACTCACAGGCCAGAGGGGGCCTCACAGTATCCAAAAGCCCAGGGGCCTACAATTTCTAAATCCAGCCCTGGTCATTCCACAGACTGGAAGCTGAATTTTGAGCTTCATCTATTGTAAAAATACTGTCTTCTCTATCTACTGGTGTCACCTATAATGCTGTACAGATCACTTTCCAGCAGCCTCCTCCTTATCATCACAGAGCAGGAAGTCTCAGTTTAGTTTTAGGTCTAGTGGCCAAAATGAAAATGGCAAGATTTCAAGATTATTTAAAAATAGTTAAATTAAAAATTAGAAAAAACCATCACCAACAATTCTTAAAAATATGCTTAAAATAAAAACTGGATTTCAACATTATGTTATTTTTTGATGACACATTTCCAAATAAAAGTGGCATAGTCATGATATGTTCAAACAGAGTGTTTTTCCTAAGGGGCAAACAACACCAGAAAAAACTGCAGGGTAGCCCCAGCTTACTGCAGAGCAGGGGCGGACATATCACTTGTTCAGCCGGTTCAGCTGCACAGGGGCCCTGCGTGTTAGGGGGCCCACCTAGTAACCCAGGTCACAGCCTGGGCCTCACAGTTTGGGCCCCTGCAGGGCCCCCTGCCAGTACTTCATACTAAATGCTGCAGCAACAGGTCCCTGACCTGCCGCTGACAGCAGTAATTTACCTTTAAACCGGCCGGGCGAGACGGACAGGCCAGGGGCTGATGGGAACAGACGTGCCCCGCGCAGGCACGCACGTCTGTTCCAAGCCCCTGACGTCACGTGTCATGGCCTCTGACCCCGGCAGAAGCGACAGGAGCAGCAAACCCTCCCGCCTCACATGGCCGCATCACTGAGCAGATGAGGTGAGGAGAGTGACGGTCGGGTGCAGGGCGGTGGGGGAGGGGATTGTAATGATGATGAAGAGGACAGGAAGGGTGTTGAAGAGGTTGGCGGTGTAATGATAAGAAGGATTGGGGGTCTGGGAGAGCGTAGAGTTGATAAGGAGGACCAGAAGGGGGGTCAGGGGTGTAGTGATTAGGGGGTTTAATGTTGATGAGAAGGACTGGGGGTGTGTCAGCTGTGTAATACTGATGAGGTGCTTAAGGTATATGGGGTGATAAGGAGACTGAGGATGGAGTGCATGGGGTGTATGGGGTGATGAGGAGACTGAGGATGGAGTGTATGGGGTGATGAGGAGACTGAGGATGGAGTGTATGGGGTGTATGGGGTGATGAGGAGACTGAGGATGGAGTGCATGGGGTGTATGGGGTGATGAGGAGACTGAGAATGGAGTGCATGGGATGAAGAGGATGGGGTGTATGGGGTGATGAGGAGACTGAGGATGGAGTGCATGGGGTGTATGGGGTGATGAGGAGACTGAGGATGCAGTGCATGGGGGGAAGAGGATGGGGTGTATGGGGTGATGAGGAGACTGAAGATGGAGTGCATGGGGTGTATGGGGTGATGAGGAGACTGAGGATGGGGTGCATGGGGGAGATGAGGAGACTGAGGATGGGGTGCGTGGGGTGTATGGGGGAGATGAGGAGACTGAGGATGGGGTGCGTGGGGTGTATGGGGGAGATGAGGAGACTGAGGATGGGGTGCGTGGGGTGTATGGGGGAGATGAGGAGACTGAGGATGGGTTGCGTGGGGTGTATGGGGTGATGAGGAGACTGAGGATGGAGTGCGTGGGGTGTATGGGGTGATTCAGTGGTGTATAGTGATTGGCAGTATTATATTAATAGAGTACAGTGGTTGGCAGTATTATATTAATAGAGTACAGTGGTTGGCAGTATTATATTCAGGGGAACAGTATTTGGCAGTATTATATTCAGGGGTACAGTATTTGGCAGTATTATATTCAAGGGGTACAGTGGTTGGCAGTATTCAGGGGGTACAGTGGTTGGCAGTATTCAGGGGTACAGTGGTTGGCAGTATTATATTCAGGGGGTACAGTATTATAATGATTATTGTCATCATACAGAGGATGAGGATCTACTGACAAATTAAGGAACCAATGATGTCCGGGTGTCAGACTCTGCAGAGAAGATGGAAGAAATCCTGGTGTCTGGACCAGATGAAGAAAAGTAAAGACAACAGAGAAGACGTCACTCAGGTCAGTGATATCATTGTGTATTTTCCTAACTGCCCCATCAGAGCTGTAGTCACTGATATCATTGTGTAGTCTCCTGACTGTCCCATCAGCTGTAGTCACTTCAGACATGATGGGAGTTGCAGCTTTCCAACATCTGGAGAGCCACTTGAACCAAGGTGATTGGTGGGGGTCCCATGAGTCAGACCTCCACCATAAAAATGGGCTGTTTATTTTAAAATGCCTGAGCCTATTTTTGGTCCCAGTCTGGCCCTGCCTGTAAGTCACTTCTATCACTAAGGATAAGAAGCCAAGGAACCAGGGGGTGCCAAGGGGTGTCGTGCTAAGTCCAGGGGTGTGAATGTAAAGGGGAGCACTGCCCTCTGCCTCCCAGCTAGATACGGGTCAGGCTGACCCGGGGGAGTACTCACTGGGCCGCACACTGAGAGGGACAGGGGCCCCCCGGAGCCCACCTCAGGAGCCGTTCCATCCACCTGTGGTGGACAAGGCAAGTGGCGACACTACATGCACGGGGTAAGTGGAGGCCCTCCGGTGGGGTCTAGGTACATGAGGGGGCACAGTGCTGGGGGGGGGGGGGCCCAGGCACATTCTTTGCACAGGGGCCCTCTGCTGTCTGTGTCCGCCCCTGCTGCAGAGTATTGTGACATTTTTTACCACATTATAGGATACAGATTGGACCCATTTCATTAGGGCTAATCTGTGTCTTGCATCTCCAGCACTCACTCCCCAGTGATTTGCTTGGTATAAGTGATATATAATCTATTACAGCGTATTCAAAATAGCAAAAGTAAATTAAAAAAATGTACTGCAATTCACTGTGGGAGCTGCTGCATATTCCCATTGAAAACAATTGCACTGCACATATTTTTCAGCAGCTATTTTAGCACGTTATATGAAGACGGAAAGCTAGGTGCATTATGGTGTATCCAATCAAAAAAAGTGCTAGTGTGGACCTAAGCTTATACTAGACTCTGCTTTATAATGAACATCATTGTTCGCATTTAATACCAGTCATATATTCCCATTTGAAATGTATATTTATTTTAATGTCTCCTCAGTTTTCTCATTTCCTTCCTTGCAGCATGTATACTACATTACTTTCGCTGACATCGGCCCCTAACAATAAAGGAAGTACAGCTTTTGAAATCTGATAATGTTCTTAGAAGTTGTATAACATAAAAGATTTAAAACAAAATACAGAGGAGCAGAAATGAGGGCACTAAAGACGGGGCAGTCACATCTAAGATGAGGCAGAAGCTCTGTTTTATTTTAATTTAAGAGATAAACATAATGTTTAGGTCAAAAGATGTTAAAATATTTTAAACTCTATGGAACATATAAAAAGCGCACAAGCATAACAGTGAATATTTAGCTAAGAAAGACTACTGCAAAGGGGGGAAATGTGTTTTTGACATAAAGACACAGAATTTTCCAGAAAAACATGCAATCTTTCTTGTAATTTTTCTTGGCCTGTTTGTGTTCATTTTTTTATTGGCTAAAAACACTAAGCCAGATCAGGGCTGGCTGTAAAATGGGACTCGCTGGGTACTTTGGACCCAGGCGGCACCTTCACAGGGACGGACTGACCAGCCAGTCCATTCAGGTGTGGTCCGAGGGCCCGGACAGATAAAGGGCCCACCGCTGCTACTGGGGATCCAGGACACTTGTCCTGGATCCCCAGACAGGCTAACGCTGCTTGCAGCTGTATGTGTAGCTCACGCTCATACAGCTTAAAGCCTCTTCTCAGTGTGAGCCGCATCTGTGGCCTACACTGAGAGGAGACGAGACTTCTGCCCCCACATGGTACGCAGTGCAGGCGCCGGTGATGTCACTCATCAGCACCTGCACTGTGGAGGTAGGCAGATGCGGGCTGGCTTGCTAACTACCTACCTCCCTGGCTAACCATATACCTGGTTGTCTACTTACCTACCTGGCTAACTATATACCAGGCTGCCTAACTACCTACCAACCTGGCTAACTATATACCTGGCTGTCTGCCTACCTACCTGGCTAACCATATCTTCGTCTGCCTAACTACCTACCTACATACCTTGCTACCTACCTACATACCTAGCTACCTCACTTCATACCTGGCTACCTACCTACCTTGCTGTCTACCTATCTGCGCTTTTCTTGTGCAGGACACCAAGGAGGGTATTATTACAGTTTGGGGGCCTACAGATGGGAAGATTGTATGGAGGAGGGGAGGGAACTGCATTTTGTCCTGCAGATATTAAGAGATCGACATGGCGGTCTGATCCGGACTGAGAAGATAAGGAAAGAGTACGCTGCCGATCAGATGGAATTGTGAGTCACTGTAATCACTTATATGGTATACAGATTCTGTGACAGCTGGTATCTACCTCTATATGGTCCTGCACATAATTACATAATTACTTATATGTATCATGTTATTTGTCTACTATGTAATATGCCATGGCATAGTGCATAGCACATAGTACATAGCATGGGGCAGCATTTCACTCTAGGATCCAGGCAGCACAATGTCTTGGGCCGGCCCTGAGTCTATGGTGAAAAATAAAAACTGATTAATGAACTGTTCCTGTATATTTCACAAGTTTCTGAGTAAAATGTAGTTGTTTCCGTAACCCTGCATCTGTGGTCGTTATTACCCCAGCGCTTAGCTCAGGAAGCTACTACCCTTGGAGTATGTGTCTAATTGTTACCCAAATCACTGCCAGTACATTTTACACCAGTGCCTACTACAGAAAGATTAAATATTAAATTGTAGATAAAACTGTATCAGTGTCCAGTACTAAAGATGAGTGAATCGAATCTGACGAATCCGAATTCGTTACGAATTTCAGGAAAATTCCATTTGCAACAAATGCTGCGATTCGCGATTTGATTGCAAGAATCACTTTATTAAACTCCATTTAGTGCCGCGGTCCAGGCTCCAGGGCATGTAAAATGGCAGATCCACATGTGAGGACATGGGGCAAGGAATCCTGGAAAGGTAGAAACAAGGGTAGGCTGGATGACCCTGAATCACAGCATGCAGCCTATCAGCAGCCAGTCACCCCTGTGAAGTCACAGAACTATATAATCGGCAGCCATCTTGCGGCTAGTCACTTTTTATTGCAGAGAGAGAGAGAGAGAAAAAGGGACAGACAGCAGTGTGTGTTGCACAGAAGAGCATTTTTCCAGCAGCGATTCACCTCCCAGTCACATTTGCATTCTGTTGCACAGAGAGAGGGACAGAGAGCAGTGTGTCTTGCACTGATAAGCATTTTTACAGCAGCGATTAACCACATAGTAACATCAGTTTTCGATTACAGAAAGGCACAGAGAGCAATGTGTTGCACAGAAAAGCTTTTTTACAGCAGAGATTCACCTCAAGCCCAAATCCAGCCTAGAAGCACTGATAGGGAAGGAAGTGAGATTGAGAAAGAAAGTGCAATTTTGGGTGTAGTACACAGCGACTGTGTGCTGCAGCACTGGAGTGTACTGCTGGTGTTGTGCACAAATACTGTTTTAAGCATACTGGAGCGCATTGTCCTCCCCTCATAAGTGCATACAACATACCTACATCAAAGTGGTGTACTATTTTGTTCCTGTTAAAGTCTTAAGAGACTAGATACTGAGAAAGGCCAGCCAAAAAAACACACCTCCTGGTGTTGTAGACAAATACTGTTTTAAGCATAGTGGAGCACATTATCCTCCCCTCATAAGTGTATACCAAGTACATACATCTCAGTGGTGTACTATTTTGTTCCTATTAAAGTCTTACGGGCCTAGATACTGTGATAGGCCAGCCAAAAGTACACACCTGCTGGTGTTGTAGACAAATACTGTTTTAAGTGTAGTGGAGCGCATTGTCCTCCCCTCATATGTGCACTAAGTATGTCAGGTAGAGAAGTGCCAGGACGTGCACAGACGAGTGGCAGAGGCCTAAATTCATCAGGCAGAGGTCGCAGCAGACAAGGGGCGAGTGGCAGCAGGAGTCACAGCGAGAGGCCTGAGCTCTCGGTATCAGCTAGCGGTCGTGTCTTGACCAGCAACCCATCTGCCGTCAAGGATTGGTTAACAGGGTCTTCTACTTCATCACAAGTAACATTTGAAACCCCAAGTCAACAGTCGGTGAGTTACTCAGACACAACCATCAGTTGGCATGGCCCGGGAGAAGTCCCTACCCTCCCATTGCCTCTGTCCTATGCTGTTCCCTCTCTCACAGAAGTATCTTATGCTGTGGATTCAGCTCCACTATTTAGTGAGGACGATCTACTAGAGGACAGTCAGCAGCTACTGCCCAGCTAAGAAGTGGAGGAGACATCCACCGCTTCCTCCGCTAGGTGGGCAAGTAGTGATGAGGAGAGTGGCGTGGGAGGTGGTGTTGCAAGTGCTCAGGCTCCTGAAGCAGATACTGTTGAGGAACCTGAGGAGGACATCAGTGATGTGCAGACACAACTCAATGATGATGAAGTCGATCGCACTTGGGAGCCGGGTGCAGAAGGGGCTTCATCATCAACAGGAGAAGAGTGTTGCAGGTTGCCTGTTAGGCCGCAGCTGAGCCAGCAAGGTGGTAGCATTGTTGGCAGTCAGCAAGGTGGCAGAAGTGGAAGTCTGGAGTAGTGTTGCTCGCGAATATTCGCAATACGAATTTTATTCGCGAATATCGCATATTCGCGAATTCGCAAATATTCGCGAATATAGCACTATATATTCGTAATTATGAATATTCTTTTTTCTTATTTATTTATTTATTTATTTATTTTCACAGTACACATAACAGTGATCATCCCTCTCTGCTTCCAGCTTTTGTAGTGTAAAGAAGGCTCTAATACTACTGTTTGAGACTGGTGTGCGAATTTTCGCATATGCGAATATTTGCATATGCTAATTTTCGCATTTGCGAATTTTTGCTTGTGCGGGTTTTTGTATATGCAAGTTTTCACATATGTTAATTTTCGCACACGCGAATATTTGCATATGCAAAAATAAAAAGCGAATATTCACGAATATATGACGAATATTCGTCCATATATTCGCGAATATTCGCGAATTCGAATATGGCCTATGCCGCTCAACACTAGTCTGGAGCCAAACGTGCCCCGGGTAGACCACCTGCTTCGCGGCAGCCTACCTTCCCGGGAAGTAGTGGAACAGGTGTTCCTGGAGTCACAGTCAACTTTTGATGGGAAAATCATCTACACGGTGGTTTGGCAGTTTTTCATAAAGCATCTGGAGAATGTTAACCTGGCCACATGCAAGATGTGTCGGCAGACGGGGAAGCGTGGCCAGGGTCCCAATGTTGGCACCACGACCCTGCGTTAACATATGCAGCATCACCATAAAGCGGACTGGGAGAACAATGGCTCCGATGTGGTGGTCCAGCCTGCTGCATCAACCAGTGTGCCGCCGCTCCCTGTTTCAGCCAGCCAAAGCCCCATCACCTCAGCCGAAGGGAGCTGTGTGTCATACCCATCTTCTATCGCTCCAGATGGTCCTGCTCCTCCTACTTTGAGTCAGTCATTCCACCATGGCGAAGCCATGTCCAAGAGACAACAGTATGCGCCCACTCATCCAACGGCGCAGAAGCTCAATGTGCTCCTGTCCAAGTTGCTGGTGCTGCAGTCCCTCTCTTTTCAAGTGGTGAACTCTGCACCTTTCAGAGAACTGATGGCTTGGTGATGGAGAGTCCTAGGTCGTCATTTCTTTGCAAAGAAGGAAGTACCCCCACTGCACAATTTTGTGGAACAGAAGGTGGGCCAGTCCTTGACCCTGTTGGTGTGTACCAAAGTGCACTGCAGCGCCGATGTGTGGAGCTGTAACTACAGTCAGGGACAATACATGTCCTTTATGGCCCACTGGGTAAATGTGATTCCTGCACAGCCACAAAAGCAACTTGGACAGGTCACTCTACTTCCGCCTCCATGCTCTCAAACCGTTGGTCCTGTGACAGTGTGCGCCTCCGCCTCCTCATCCTCCACTGTGTCCTCAGCCTCCACTGCACTGACAAGTCTCAGTGCCTCTCAAGCATACCATGTGTGCAGAGCACGACTGTGTCACGCTGTTCTTCACATGGTTTGCCTTGGCGAAAAGAGTCACACAGGGGAGGAACTGCTTAAAGTCATTCATCAAGAAATCGAATCATGGCTTACTCCATGGAAACTGAAAATGGGAACCATGGTGAGCGACAATGAGAAGAACATCTTGACTGCGCTGCGACAAGGAAGCCTGAGACATGCGCCCTGCATGGGACACATGTTCAATCTGGTTGTCAAGCAGTTCCTGAAGTGTTCCCCCCATCTGCAAGACATCCTAACAATGGGAAGGAAACTTTGCATGCACAATTTCAGCCACTCGTACACGGCAAAGCACACCCTCCTTGAGCTGCAGCATCAGAACAGCATCCCCCAACATAGTCTGATGTGCAACGTTTCCACATGTTGGAATTCACCCTCCATATACGGAGAAAAGCCATCACCAATTTTTTGATTATCCAAGCGGATCGGGGGACTTCAATATCAACCGGTGGCAGCTCATACGTGACACCTGCCATTTGCTCAGGCCCTTTGAGGAAGCCACATTATTAGTCAGTCACCAGGATTACGGAATGAACATTGTCATTCCACTGCTTCATCTATTACAACAAGTGTTGGAAACGATGGCTGGTCAGGGCACTGGAAACGTGGCGCCTACATCTCACCGCCACATGATTCTTGTGGGGGCTGAACTGGAGGAGGATGAGTAGGGGGAGGGGCACAGTGGAGCACAGTTTACTTTTTGCAAGATGGGTGGTTTTTCTAGTCATCTGACAGGAGAGGAGCAGGAGCAGCTAGAGGAGCTAAGGGGTTATGAGGATGGCGAGTCAGAGGACCCAGACACACTGTAGCAGTATGCAGTGAAGATGGAGGCAGGGAGTCCCTCCAAGTCACTTGCACAAATGGCACGATGCATGCTCACTTGCTTGTCACCATTCGGCAGCAGGATGATTACTGGCTCTCCACCTTATGTGACCTTTGCTACGAGCACAAAATGGGGGCCTATTTTATACCCACTGAGAGCGAGGACAAACTGACATACTATAGAGACATCCTACGTAGTTAGTTGGCCGATCTGCGCCATTGTCCATCCTCTCGCAGGTCTGAATCGGCGGGCCCTCTGTGCTCACCTTCCACTGTCATGGCTGCTGCTCCAACAGTCGTTGATGAGTAGCTTTCTTCGTCAGCAGCAGGTACACCTGGAGCAGGACCTGAACCAGCAGGTGGTGGCATACCGTGACATGACCATGCCAACACACCTTGAAGATCCGCTGGACTTCTGGGCAGCCAAACTTGATTTGTGGCCGCAACTAGCAGAGTTTGCCATGGAAAAGCTGTCCTGCCCGTCAAGAAGGGTGCCATCAGAGAGGATGTTTAGTGCAGCGGGGGCCATAGTAACCCCAAGGAGAACTCGTCTGTCCACAAAAAATGTGGAGAGACTGACCTTTGTGAAGATGAATCAGACATGGATCAGCCAGGATTTCCACCCACCAATGACTGATGCATCAGAGTAGATTGACCATGATGCCACACCAACACTTCACACATATGGATAGTGCTAAATATATTTAAGGTGCTGCTCCCCAGTTACAGACATTCCTTGGCATCTGACCACGAGTAAGTATTAAGGATATGCATTAGCTAAAACTTTACTTTTCTTAGGATAAAATATATGTACCCAAATTTTTTTTAAATCAAACAAAAGGAAATGTGTGCAAAAAATACCATGTGCCACCTACGCCACCAAGTATTGATGTGATGCAAAAACCTCTAAAAGGTCGAAGGGAACAACGTATGGTCCATTGTAACCAGTGGGGGTAAAAATTTCCCCTGTAAGGCCCTACTCTTGCATTATTAATTAGCTTCTTGGCAAGTGTTACTTACCCTAAAAAGGGTGGCCCCAGACAGGAACCTCTCCCTATTTCCACCTAAAAACCCTGGGAAATAGCAGTGTTTGGAGGTGGAAATAGGAAGAGGTCCCTGTGTGGGGTGGCCCTTTTTAGGGCGAACAAAACTTGGCAAGAAGGGTATTAAAGGAGTACTGTGGCGCACTATGTTGTTAGCCCAAAATGTTCCCCACGGCTGTACCTTTCTATCCATGTCCTTCTTTCAAAAATCGGTCTAGCCGTATTCCCACTGCAGGGCCATGAAGTTCCCGATACTTCCGGGTTATGGTGGTGTGGAGGATGACGTAAAAATCGTCATCCCCCTGCTGCTATGCTCCAGTTTCCTGTCCCTCCGTGCCTCACATCTACTCACCCCCTCCCCTACCTCATCCTTACCCCGCCCTAGTAATTGTAATAAACCCGCCCCCCCAACCCCCCTCGCAGCCTCGCTTCCCCGCTTCTGTACCCAGCTGACAGTGGAGGACAATGCTCGTACCTACATCTTCTTTGCAGACTTCCTGAGTGGTTTTGAGAATATCCCTGGTAGTTACGGCAGCGTAACTATCAGGGATATCATTGGCCTAAACAGATCACATGTCCAGTCCCAGGAAAGGAGGACTGCGCAGGCCCGTTCGGCTTGCGCTGATAGGCCGGAGGCATTGTGGGGCATTTGCACAGCCGTCTTTCACTGGGCTGTGCAATAGTGGGAGTGAACTAATTGTGGCTGGGAGGCCGGCATATGGTGGGGAGGATCTTGAATATGGTGACATTTCGTTACCAAGATGGCCCCGGCCCACAGCATGCATGGGGTACGAAATTCATAATCATCGCAGACAGCCTGTACTTCCGGATTTGGGAAAAGTCAGGGATGCATTCAGGTAAGGCAACTGAGGTAATTGAGTTTTTTATATAACTTCTTGCTGGCTTTACAATGGGATAAGAAAAGTTTGCTTCAGAGTACGCCTTTAATAATGCAAGAGTAGAGCCTTACAGAGGAAGTTTAGACCCCACTGGTTAGAGGTCTTTGCATTACCTTAATATTTGGTGGTGTAAGTGGCACATGGTGTTTTTTGCACACCTTTCCTTTTGTTTGATTTAAAAAAACATGGGGTCTATATATTTTAACCTAAGCATATTATTAAAAATTAAGTTTTACGTAATGCATATCCTCAATACATACTTGAGCACACTAACACTTTTACAAAAGAGGTCGTTTTCTTCTGCCTACCTGCCTCAGCTACTATTCTGATTCAGCCACCCACCTGATGCCATACATCTAATGCCAAGTTGTCCTTTTTTCACCCAACTTCCTCGCTGGGTACTGGTATTGCCACCCACTGCCCCCATTCTCTCACGGGGTCACTTTCAGGACTCCTGATGCTGCTGCTACCTCCAGGCTGTCTCCTTCTGCCACCATATGTTCTCTTCGTGCTGATGCCAGTTCCAGGCTGTCTCATTCTGCCACCATATGTTCTCCTCATGCTGATGCCACCTCCAGGCTGTCTCATTCTGCCACAATATGTTCTCCTCATGCTGCTGCAAACTCCAGGCTGTGTCATTCAGCCACTATAATCTGCCGCCAACTCCAGGCTGTGTCATTCAGCCACTATGTGGTCTCCTCATGCTGCAGACACCTCCACGCTGTGTCATTCAGCCACTATGTGGTCTCCTCATGCTGCCACCACCTACACGCTGTGTCATTCAGCACTGTGTGGTCTCCTCATGCTGCCGCCAACTCCAGGCTGTGTCATTCAGCCACTATATGTTCTCTTCATGTTTCCGCCACCTCCACACTGTGTCATTCAGCCACTATATGATCTCCTCATGCTGACGCCAATTCCAGGCTGTGTCATTCAGCCATAATTTGGTCTCCTCATGCTTTCGCCACCTCCAGGCTGTGTCATTAAGCCACTATATGTTCTCCTCATGCTGCCGCAAACTCCAGGCTGTGTCATTCAGCCACTATATGTTCTCCTCATACTGCTGCCAACTCCAGGCTGTGTCATTCAGCCACTATATGGTCTCTACATGCTGCCATCAACTCCAGGCTGCATCATTCAGCCACTATATGGTCTCCATATGCTGCTGTCTTGTCCACGCTGTGTCATTCAGCCACTATATGGTCTTCTCATGCTGCCACCACCTCCACGCTGTGTCATTCAGCCACTATATGGTCTCCTCATGCTGCCGCCAACTCCAGGCTGTGTCATTCAACCACTATATGTTCTCCTCATGCTGCCGCCACCTCCATGCTGTGTCATTCAGCCTCTATATGGTCTCCTCATGCTGCCGCCAATTCCAGGCTGTGCATTCAGCCACTATATGGTCTACTCATGCTGCCATCACCTCCGTGCTGTGTCATTCAGCCACTATGTGGTCTCCTCATGCTGCCGCCAACTCCAGGCTGTGTCATTCAGCCACTATATGTTCTCCTTATGTTTCCGCCACCTCCACGCTGTGTCATTCAGCCACTATATGGTCTCCTCATGCTTCCGCCAATTCCAGGCTGTGTCATTCAACCCCTATATGGTCTCCTCATGCTGCTGCCAACTCCAGGCTGTGTCATTCAGCCACTATATGCTCTCCTCATGCTGCTGCCCCCTCCAGGCTGTGTCATTCAGCCACTATATAGACTCCTCATGCTGCCACAACTCCAGGCTGTGTCATTCAGCCACTATATGGTCTCCTCATGCTGCCACCACCTCCATGCTGTGTCATTCAGCAACTATATGGTTTCCTCATGCTTCCATCACCTCCACGCTGTTTCATTCAGCCACTATATGGTCTCCTTATGCTGTCGCCAACTCCAGGCTGTGTCATTCAACCATTATATGGTCTCCTCATGCTGCCGCCACTTCCACGCTGTGTCATTCAGCCACTATGTGGTCTCCTCATTCTGCCGCCCACTCCAGGCTGTGTCATTCAGCCACTATATGTTCTCATGCTGCCGGCACCTCCACGCTGTGTCATTCAGCCACTACATGGTCTCCTCATGCTGCCGCCAATTCCAGGCTGTGTCATTCAGCCACTATATGGTCTCCTCATGCTGCCGCCACCTCCGCACTGTGTCATTCAGCCACTATATGGTCTCCTCATGCTTCCGCCACCTCCAGCCTGTGTCATTCAGCCACTATATGTTCTCCTCATGCTGCCGCAAACTCCAGGCTGTGTCATTCAGCCACTATATGCTGCCACAAACTCCAGGCTTTATCATTCAGCCGCTACATGGTCTCCTCATGTTGCTGCCACCTCCAGGCTGTGTCATTCAGCCACTATATGGTCTCCTCATGCTGCCACCAACTCCAGGCTGTGTCATTCAGCCACCATATGTTTTCCTCATGCTCCCGCAAACTCCAGGCTGTATCATTCAGCCACTACATGGTCTCCTCATGCTGCTGCCACCTCCAGGCTGTGTCATTCAGCCACTATATGGTCTCCTCATGCTGCCACCAACTCCAGGCTGTGTCATTCAGCCACTATATGTTCTCCTCATGCTGCCGCAAACTCCAGGCTGTGTCATTCAGCCACTATATGCTGCCAGCAACTCCAGGCTGTGTCCAGGCTCCGTGATGCGAGAGAAATGGTGTGGTGCTATGCACCTTTCACAGGCTTCAGATGATGATCCCTCGGTGCTCTCACAACTTACCCTCTATGGCTCCAGCCGGCCGCTGGCTTCCGTAGCTGGGTGCGGCTGACAGCAAAACTGGGGAGGGAGAGGTCTGTTGACGCTTTCCGGAGGATTTGCTGTAGGTTGCTGAACTCAGCTGGATGCTCAGCGTCTTCCTCATGTACTATGCGCATGAAAATTCTGCAGGCAGAAGAGGGGATGAATTGCACTGTATGACAGTGTTTCCACTGTGTACTGGTGCTGTATTACAGATTGTGGGCTAGACGCATTTCAAAGTGTTCTTGCCTCTTTTTCAATAGCTATAAGGGTGTAAGGATCATTACCCATCTTATATACAGTGGGGATCAAAAGTTTTTGCACCCCAGGCAAAAATTTGTATTAATGTGCATAAAGAAGCCAAGGAAAGATGGAAAAATCGTCATCCCCCCTACTGCTATGCTCCAGCTTCCTGTCCCTCCATGCCTCACATCTACTCATCCTCTCCCCTACCTCATCCTTTCCCCGCCCTAGTAATTGTAATAAACCCGCCCCCCCAACCCCCCTCGCAGCCTCACTTCCCCGCTTCTGTACCCAGCTGACAGTGGAGGACACTGCTCGTACCTACATCTTCTTTGCAGACTTCCTTAGTGGTTTTGAGAATATCCCTGGTAGTTACGGCAGCGTAACTATCAGGGATATCATTGGCCTAAACAGATCACATGTCCAGTCCCAGGAAAGGAGGACTGCGCAGGCCCGTTCGGCTTGCGCTGATAGGCCGGAGGCATTGTGGGGCATTTGCACAGCCATCTTTCGCTGGGCTGTGCAATAGTGGGAGTGAACTAATTGTGGCTGGGAGGCCGGCATACGGTGGGGAGGATCTTGAACATGGTGACATTTCGTTACCAAGATGGCCCCGGCCCACAGCATGCATGGGGTACGAAATTCATTATCATCGCAGACAGCCTGTACTTCAGGATTTTGGAAAAGTCAGGGATGCGTTCAGGTAAGGCAACTGAGGTAATTGAGTTTTTTATATAACTTCTTGCTGGCTTTACAATGGGATAAGAAAAGTTTGCTTCGGAGTACACCTTTAATAATGCAAGAGTAGAGCCTTACAGGGGAAGTTTATAACCCCACTGGTTAGAGGTCTTTGCATTACATCAATACTTGGTGGTGTAAGTGCCACATGGTGTTTTTTGCACACCATGTGCCACCTCCAGGCTGTGTCATTCAGCCACTATATAGACTCCTCATGCTGCCACAACTCCAGGCTGTGTCATTCAGCCACTATGTGGTCTCCTCATGCTGGCGCCCACTCCAGGCTGTGTCATTCAGCCACTATATATTCTCATGCTGCCGGCACCTCCACGCTGTGTCATTCAGCCACTATATGGTCTCCTCATGCTGCCGCCAATTCCAGGCTGTGTCATTCCGCCACTATATGGTCTCCTCATGCTGCGGCCACCTCCGCACTGTGTCATTCAGCCACTATATGGTCTCCTCATGCTTCCGCCACCTCCAGGCTGTGTCATTCAGCCACTATATGCTGCCACAAACTCCAGGCTGTATCATTCAGCCGCTACATGGTCTCCTCATGTTGCTGCCACCTCCAGGCTGTGTCGTTCAGCCACTATATGGTCTCCTCATGCTGCCACCAACTCCAGGCTGTGTCATTCAGCCACTATATGTTCTCCTCATGCTGCCGCAAACTCCAGGCTGTATCATTCAGCCACTACATGGTCTCCTTATGCTGCTGCCACCTCCAGGCTGTGTCATTCAGCCACTATATGTTCTCCTCATGCTGCCACAAACTCCAGGCTGTGTCATTCAGCCACTATATGCTGTCGGCAACTCCAGGCTGTGTCCAGGCTCCGTGATGCGAGAGAAATGGTGTGGTGCTATGCACCTTTCACAGGCTTCAGATGATGATCCCTCTCACAACTTACCCTCTATGGCTCCAGCCGGTCGCTGGCTTTCGTAGCTGGGTGCGGCTGACGGCGAAACTGGCGAGGGAGAGGTCTGTGAAAGCTTTCCGGAGGATTTGCTGTAGGTTGCTGAACTCAGCTGGATGCTCAGCGTCTTCCTCATGTACTGTGCGCATGAAAATTCTGCAGGCAGAAGAGGGTATGAATTGCACTGTATGACACTGTGGCCACTGTGTACTGGTGCTGTATTACAGATTGTGGGCTAGACGCATTTCAAAGTGTGTTTGCCTCTTTTTCAATAGCTATAAGGGTGTAAGGATCATTACCCATCTTATATACAGTGGGGATCAAAAGTTAGGGCACCCCAGGTAAAAATTTGTATTAATGTGCATAAAGAAGCCAAGGAAAGATGGAAAAATCTCCAAAAGGCATCAAATTAGAGATTAGACATTCTTATAATATGTCAGCAAAAGTTAGATTTTATTTCCATCATTTACACTTTCAAAATAACAGAAAACCAAAAAATGGCATCTGCAAAAGTTTGGGCACCCTGCAGAGTTAATGTCTTGTACTGTCCCCTTTGGCAAGTATCACAGCTTGTAAACGCTTTTTGTAGCCACCCATTCTTCCTTACAAAAGTCTTTCAGTTCTTTGAGATTTCTGGGCTGTCTGTCACGCACTGCTCTTTTAAGATCTATCCATAGATTTTCAATTATGTTGAGGTCAGGAGATTGTAAAGGTCATGGCAAAACCTTCAGTTTACGCCTCTTGATGTAATCCCCCTGGATTTCGAGGTGTGTTTAGGATCATTATCCATTTGTAGAAGCCATCCTCTCTTTAACTTCAGCTTTTTCACAGATGGCATCAAGTTAGCATCCAAAATTTGCTGAAATTTTATTGAATCCATTTTACCTTCTACTCGTGAGATGTTCCCTGAGCCACTGGCTGCAATACAACCCCAAAGCATGATTGATCCACCCCCATGCTTAACAGTTGGACAGAGGTTCTTTTCATTAAATTCTGTTCCCCTTCTTCTCCAAACATACCTTTGCTCATTCCAAAAAGTTCAATTTTAACCTCATCGGTCTACAGAACTTGTTTCCAAAATGCATCAGGCTTGTCTATATGTTTATTTGCAAAGTTCAAATGCTGATTTTTGTGGTGAGGCCGTAGAAGAGGTTTTCTTCTGATGACTCTTCCATGAAGACCATATTTGTACAAGTATCTCTTTATAGTGGAAAAGTGTACCACAACTCCAGTGTCTGACAGATTTTTCTGGAGGGATTGTGCAGTCAAACGTGGGTTTTGAATTGTTTTTCTCACAATCCTGCAAGCTGTTCTGTCTGATATTTTCTTGGTCTTCCAGATCTTGCTTCAACTTCCACTGTTCCTGATGACTGCCATTTCTTAATTACATTCTGAACAGAGGATATTGACATCTGAAAACGTTTTGCTATCTTCTTATAGCCTTCTCCAGCTTTGTGAGCATCAACTATTTTCAGTTTCAGATTTCTAGACAACTGCTTTGTAGAACCCATGGTGCTGATTGTTGGGGAAGGGCAGATGAGTATGGGCATTTAAAACCTTTGAGATGGACATCACCTGGTCTTCCCAGATGATGATTGAGAACAATCCATGACCCTGGCAGGTCTCAGCTTTGCAAAGGGGGCAGTGCATGCTATAAATTCTGCAGGGTGCCCAAACTTTTGCAGAGGCCATTTTTTTTGGTTTTCTGTTATTTTGAAAGTGTGGTGAAAATGATGGAAATAAAATCTAACTTTTGTTGACATATTATAAGAATGTCTAATATGTAATTTGATGCCTTTTGGAGATTTTTCCATCTTTCCTTGGCTTCTTTATGCACATTTATACAAATTTTTACCTGGGGTGCCCAAACTTTTGATCCCTATTGTAGTACTCAAGTTCAAATGATTGGATGTTGGTTGTGAGATTAGGTGAATGAGAAAACAAGGAATGGATTCAAAAGGATTTGATGAATCGCCTTTATTCTTGTGGATAAAGGAAAATCAGGAATGGAAAAGGCAGGTTGTATCTAAATTATCATGCATTGTGTTATGTTGAATGTTGATATAGACATGTGGTCTTATAGGTATATGCTATATATATAGTCGCTAGTATGGATGTTTAATAGTGAAAATGAATATTAAATAAAAAGTTAGATATCAGATATTCTATCTATACAGTATATGATGTTTCCTTATGTATAAATGGGGCGTTATTCCTTGGCGTTTCTGAATCTAAAACTAGAACTGAAAATTTGTGAATATGGTGGGATGTATTCATATATAATGAGACATTTGGCTATTAATGTGGTGGAACATATTGTGGCTAAGCTATAGGAGAGGGTAGATACCTGGGTGGGGGAGTCGAGGCACTGGTAACAGTCTGGTTACTGACTCCTAGGATCTGTCTCTTGCTACATGAATCCAAAACTTTTTACGCCACTATTTATTTTTAACAGCATACAAAATGACTGTTGTCTCAGATTTTTCCCAGCTTGCAATGCGGCCGAGACCTGACTCACTAGTCAGCTGATGACAGGGAGCCTGTCTGCTTCAATGGGTGGAGGGATCAATCTGCAACTAATGCAACAGCTGTAGGCACCCTGATTATTGAAAACCACAGGTCTGCAGCTCATTTATGTTTCAATGGGTGGGGTGGCTGATGTGTGGGAGGAAGGAAAATGGAATTGTGGGATTTGTAGTCAAAAAAAAGAAAAGTCAAACAGGAACTATGACTTCACAAAAAGCTAGGCACAGTGTTATGGTAATCTCACAACATAGCCATTTATCCCCAAGACAAGCGCAGATCCTTCCTAAGCATGTCCATTACTGTCTGCCAAGTACATACTAAAATCACCTTATGGTGGAAAACCCCTTTAAGACAAATTTGTATGTATTGTGAGAGTGACAGGAATGGTGGTCATGATCGCTATATTTCTCCAAGGCACCTGTCATATGTAGCAACCAGGTTTCAGGAGGCACATATCTCATCCAGGGAAAGCAGGATGATATATGGGAAATCCAAGAAAAAGTTAAATCTCTTGCAAAACTTAGTTTGCTAGGGACCTTTGGTTAGTAATATTTTCGGACCTGGATTTTTATGGATTGAAAGGCAGGATGGCAGTGAAGTTTTTCCTTTCACTTTCTGGGCCATGTCAGGTTTTTAGACGGGTCCTGCTCAACATAGGTGCTGAATTCAGCTGGTTACTGGGTATTAAAATGAACTAAAATTTAGGTTGCTCGTGAGGCTAAAAGGAGCCTAATCTTTAGATAGGAATTGTACTGTGGAAGGCTGCAGCCATGAAAAAGCAGAAATTGTTACAAGTGCCAGTGGTGTGAGGTAACACCTTTAAAGTTTGTTTTGTCAAGTGGCCGGTAATTGGCCACTTTTATAGTGAGCCGCTTAAAGTGAACCGTGGCACTGTCTCTGAGTGGCACTGTCTCTGAATGGTGTTTTATGACATTTGCCCATCTCTACCAAGCTAAACTCACACAGTATGCACAAGAATGCTTAATGTACTTATGCACTTCTCCATTGGTTGCTGAAACTCAAATTGTAATATAAATGAACACCAACTCACTGAGAGCTCCTTGTCAATAGTATAGTGGAACAGATACCCCAAAAACAATGTCAGTGCTGCTCAAAAAACTAGGCATCGGTGTAATCTATTGGAAGGCTCTCAAACCGGCATGCTAAAATGCCCAAATCACAATACCTGGGTAGTTGTGACTCTGAAAGGAAGCTTTCAATAAGTTTATTCTTCAAGTATACCTGTTGTTTTACTATTTCAGTCCTTTTAGGCTCCACCTCTAATTTTAAGTAATCTCTGATCTAGTGAGTGGAGATTAGCTTTTTTAATGGTGGCTCCAATACACTGTACACAAACAGATAAGGTAATATGTTTTCCCAAGTCTCAATAAACACTCTAAGCAGCAGCATGTAAGACATTAAAGAAGAATACTGAGTAATCTAAGCTGTGAATCAAGCACTGTGGTAAGATCTAATAATTACTCTAAAATCCATTAGTCTCCCGGTTTCTGGCTCTCCTTAGATACTACCCCACCCCCCTCTCTCTATACACTTATATGGCAGCATGTAACTGATCCATCAGTAAGCTGCTAATCTATTTTGCCTCTCAGGATGGATTTGTGCTGTTTTTCATGAGTGATTTTAGATTAGGGAGGTCCAAGGAAAGGAGCCTGATTAGAGGAGAAAGAGAACATTTTCGCTCATAAGATACAATACAGAGTTTGTCTTGTTAAACGTTATGCTTCCCAACATTATAAAGGTTACCTTAAGGATACAACTGCTTATCCATATGCCATATTAGGGCATATAAACCATCTGAAAGGGAACCCCTCACTCAGAACCCACTCTATTATTCTGATTGGAGAGAAAGGTCAAGAATAGAGATGAGCAAACTTTTCAAAAATTTGATTCGGCCGATTCGCCGAATTTTCCGAAAAAGTTTGTTTTATTTTGAATTTTTTCACGGCGAATCTATATTTAAAAAAAGGCTATTTCTAGCCTACATACAGCCTCTATAGGGGTATAGAACACTTTGCTGTGTTCTAAAAATGCATATGGAGTGTGCTGGGTTAGTGAAATAATACTGTTATTCAGAATAACATGCAGATTACCGGCCTCGCTTTTAGAATCACTGCCGCACAGCAGCACAATTACAGAGCCTGGTGGTGGCATCATTGTCAGGAGACCATATAGTGACTGAATGACATAGCGTGGAGGTGTTGGCAGCATGAGGAGACCATATAGTGGCTGAATGGCACAGCGTGGAGGTGTTGGCAGCATGAGGACACCATATAGTGGCTGAATGACACAGCATGGACAGGTTGTCAGCATGAGGAGACCATATAGTGGCTGAATGGCACAGCGTGGATGTGTTGGCAGCATGAGGACACCATATAGTGGCTGACTGACACAGCGTGGATGTGTTGGCAGCATGAGGAGACCATATAGTGGCTGAATGACACAGTGTGGAGGTGTTGGCAGCATGAGGACACCATATACTGGCTGAATGGCACAGCGTGGAGGTGTTGGCAGCATGAGGACACCATATAGTGGCTGACTGACACAGCTTGGATGAAGCTGAAGCATGAGGACACCATATAGTGGCTGAATGACACAGCGTGGAGGTGTTGGCAGCATGAGGACACCATATAGTGGCTGACTGACACAGCGTGGATGTGTTGGCAGTATGAGGAGACCATATAGTGGCTGAATTACACAGTGTGAAGGTGTTGGCAGCATGAGGAGACCATATAGTGGCTGAATGACACAGCATGGACAGGTTGTCAGCATGAGGAGACCATATAGTGGCTGAATGGCACAGTGTGGAGGTGTTGGCAGCATGAGGACACCATATAGTGGCTGAATGACACAGTGCGGAGGTGACGGCAGCATGAGGAGACTATATAGTGGCTGAATGACACAGCCTGGAATTGGCGGCAGCATGAGGAGACCATATGGACACCATATAGTGGCTGAATGACACAGCATGGACAGCTTGTCAGCATGAGGAGACCATATAGTGGCTGAATGACACAGCATGGAGGTGTTGGCAGCATGAGGAGACCATATAGTGGATGAATGGCACAGCCCGGAGTTGCCAGCAGCATGAGTAGGCACTAGGCCTTCACAATCCCTAAGTTTAAAAGATGAATTAAGAAATTTAAACCGAAGATTTTGGATAGCGGGTGCTACCTATGAGAAATTTTGGAATTCCCAGACCCAGGCCCAACAGCGGCATCAGTAACCCATATATTGCCTGAATGACACAGCCTGGAGTTGCTTGATGCACGAGTACACACCAGGGCTTCACAATACTCCCCAGAAAACACCACAATTTTCGAAATTTTTGAAAAAGAATTTGGATAGCGGGTGCTACCTATGAGAAAATTTGAAATTACCAGACCCAGGCCCCACCACAGGGGCATCAGTAACCCATATATTGGCTCAAGGACACAGCCTGGAGTTGGCTGATGCACCAGTACACACAGGGCTCCACAATCCCCCCCCCCCCCAAAATCAACAAAATTGTATAATTAAAAAAAAAATGTATACCTTTGTGTAAAAATAAGCGCATATCCAACTGTTCAGAGGACTCTATAATGCAGGACGGTGGACCACCCAAAGACTTTCTTCTCAAAAATAATAAACCACACAATGTTTGAAATAAAAAATAAAAAAATTATGACATATATGTGTAAGCGCATCTGTCTCCAAAAGATCAGATCACCAAAGGAGTTTTTTCGCCAAAAATGATTAAGCAGAGTTAATCCCTCTCCGTATTTTTTTTTTTTTCATTAAAAAATCACACGCAACAAGCGTTCCGTTTTGTAACGGTTAGCATTCTGCAAAATTCAATTTTATTACTGATAAAGTTATCAGTAAATTTAAAAATAACACCACCCAAGAGTGTTTAATTACCCCATACATTGCCCCAGGAACAGTCAGGAGTAGACCTCAGCAGTACCCAAGAGGCTTTCATAACCCCTTACATTGCACAATCAATTGCGAGATCGAGCAATAACAGGTGTGTTATTGCCTCAGATGTCTGGGCCGCACTAGCGCTCCACTGAACAGATTAGCGTGTCTCTATCTTTCACCGACAGGTGCGGGTAACCCACTACCTCTCTGAAAGGTAAGCTGCCTCGAAGCAGGTGGTCTCCACCGGGCACGTTTGTCTCCTGAATTTCCACTAATGCCACACCACGCTGACTGCCAACCGTGCTACCACCTTGCTAACTCAAGGGCAACCTGCAACTCTCTTCTCCTGATGATGATTAAGCCCCTTCTGCACCCGGCTCCCGTTGGCGATAGCGATGGCGATATTCGTATTAGTTGCGAATCTAATTTTTCATGAAATTCGTAACAAATTCGGGTTCGTCAACTTTGATTCGCTCATCTCTAGTCAAGAGCTCTTGCTCGGAGGGATTTATTTATGTATGACAACTTATTAAAATTTGTCACCATACAATACTTCACTCCCCACTGATCACTGGGTTTTCAGAAATCAGACCTGCAACGATCAATAGATTCTGACAGGTTTCCTTGTTAGAACAACCTTAATTAGGTGCCAACCTGTAATGAAAACCCTGAGTTTGAATATTATAGTGATGTTACTTTTATAGCTTAGTTAATACACATCACTGTATTTCCTTTTGGTTTAGAGGTTAGTAAAACAAAAACATATACAGTATATACTGGTTTAAGAATATGATTCAATGAGGAGCTGAACCCTAAAGACAATACCTACTTGATACATTACTTAGAGGGTGCTGGTAGCTGAGAAGACTATTATCAATAGTCTACACACATCTGTTCCCACTATACAGATGTGCAGAGATTTATGTTACTGTTTTCCGGAATATGTTAGTTCTATAATCATAAAGAATCCAAGGAGAAGAAAGACTCAATTCTGAATTAAAGTTCAGGGTATGCATGAATGTATGCTCTAAAGAAAACACAAGCACCAACGCAAAGAACCCACATGGTTTTCATTTTCCTGTAGTTATTCCACTACTACTACTACTGTTAATTCTTGAATGAAGAACAATTCTTCTTTATGTGTCTACTAGCTGAGTACCCGGTGCTGCCCGGTTTTTCCTACCTTATCCTTATGGGGGAGGAAAAGCAACAAAGGAGGAAGCTTTTGTCCTCATATCCCGTCCATAAATCCTGACCCCATATCCCCTCCTCATATTCTGACCTCATATCCTGCCCTCATGTTTTGTTCTTATATCTCGACCCCATATCCCGTCCCCATATCCTGTCCTCATATGCCTTTCCTTTATCCTGTCCTCATATCCCATCCTCATATCCCATCCTCATATCCCATCCCTATATCCGTCCCGATATCCCAAACTCATATCTCGACCCCATATCCGGTCCCCATATCCCGTCCTCGTATCCCAACCTCGTATCCCATCCTCGTATCCCGTCCTCATAGCTAATCCTCATTTCTAATCCTCATATCCCGTCCTCAGGTGGGGCTGCGTTGTGATAAAGATATTGCAAGATGAAAATAAAAGAGGTGTGGCTTAAAAGGTGGGCATGTCTTTGTGAGATGGGGTGTGGCTTACCAGCCGGGCTGATGCATTCATCAGGAGAAGCAGAGCGGAGCTTGTGGAGTAAGGCACCAGAAGTCCTATATACTTGCATGGGACTTGAAACAAAAACCCCATCCTTCACATATGGGGGCAGGTTAGGGGTTAATTTAACTATTATATATATTTTTTTCGACATATAAGTAATCTTTAGCGTTTTGGAAGTGATGCAGGAACATACACACACACACATACACATACCCATGCATACACACACACGTTGAGTTTCATATATATAGATGTGACTCCCAGTAAAAAGTTGTAGTGTGTGCAATGAAATATGTTCTAATAAAATCTTTGCAAATAAACTAGAAATAAGGCAAGAAATAAGTTGCTATTAGTAAAAGAAATAGCTGAACTTGAGTAAGAATTGAGTGCAAACTTCTAGTCATTGAAGTCAAGATTTCTTTTATTGTATTCCTACACATCAAAAGGAATGTTTACCAATATATAATGTGTTGATTGGGACCCAATGAGGCTAAAACCCTATACCTTTTTATTTATCTCCCTGGCAACCAATTAGCTGATCCCTATTGGTTCAGTCTCAGAAAAAGAGGGGTTGTCTACAGGAGAAATTTACCATTACATGATGGCCCATCAAATAAATTGTAGGCCAGGGTCTGTAATCAGGGTGCCCCAGTAAGAGTAAGGCTTCTTTCACACTGCCATTAGGACACAGCAGTGTGACGACCATCGGGGGAGCAAGGGGTAATAGCAGAAGAAAAATTGATGTGGACTAATCCCCTGATTTCTGGTGAAGGGTAATGTTAATACTTCAACATAGAAAGACACTTTAGACAATGAAATGTTCCCAATTTTATCAGTTATAATTTGAAGAAGGACTTTTCCTGTTTGAGCATGACCCTGCCCCTGTAAAGCAATGTCTTCATAGGTCATGAAACTCGAGTAGCTTACACAAAGACCTGGACTCAAGCCCAATCCTATGGGATGATTTGTTATGGTGATTGTGAGTCAGATGTTCCCTTCAAATGTTAGCGCCTAACTTCACAAGAGCACTTTTGGCTGAGTGGGTATTAACCCCTTAACGGCCAAGGACGTAAATTTACATGCTGGTGATGCGGTACTTAGCGCACCAGGACATATATTTACATCTTATACATGACCGCGAGTATCGGAGCGATGCTCGGATTATGCGCAGCTGGTCCCGGCTACTGAACGCAGCCAGGGACCCGCCGATAATGGCCGACATCCGTAATCACGCGGATGTCTGCCATTAACCCCTCAGATGCCATGATCAATACAGATGACGGCATCTGCGGGAGTATGGTCAGAAATATGGATGATCAGATCGGCTGCAGCGCTGCCGCGGCGATCCAATCATCCAGAATGGCACACGGAGGTCACCTGCCTCCGCTGCCTTACACGGGTCTTCGGCTCTGGTCTGAGATCGAGCAGACCATAGCAGAAGATGAACAATAATACTGATCAGTGCTATGCCCTATGCATAGCACTGAACAGTATTAGCAATCAAAGGATTGCTATAAATAGACCCCTATGGGGACTATTAAAGTGTTAAAATAAAAGTTTAAAAAAAGTAGAAAAAAAATTAGAAAAATCCCCTCCTCGAATTAAAATGTAAAATGTCCTTTTTTTCCCATTTTACCCCCCCATAAAGTGTAAAAAAAAATACACATATTTGGTGTTGCCACTTGCATAAATGTCCCAAGTATTAAAATAACATTTTATTTATTCTGCACGGTGAATGGTGTGAACGTTAAAAAAAAAAAAAAAAAAAGTGCAAAATTGCAGCTTTTTTGTCACATTTTATTTAAAAAATTGTATTAAAAAAATTATTAAAAGCGCAAAAAAATAGCCCTCATACCACCGCTTATATGGAAAACTTTAAAAATTATAGGTCGTCAAAATAGAAGGATTTTAAACCTAATTTGGTTAAAAAGTATGTAATCATGGGTATCGTTTTAATCGTATTGACCCACAGAATAAAGAACACCTTTCATTTTTACCATAAACTGAACAGCTTGAAAACAAAACCTTCCAAAATTTGTGGTTTTCTTTTTAATTTCCCCACACAAATAGTATTTTTTTGAGTGCACCATACATTTTTTGGTAAAATGAGTGATATCATTATGTAGGACAACTGGTCGCGCAAAAAACAAGCCCTCATACTAGTCTGTAGATGAAAATATAAAAGAGTTACAATTTTTAGAAGACGAGGAGGAAAAAACGAAAATGCTAAAATAAAATTGGCCTGGTCCTTAGGGTCAAAATGGGCTTAAACTTAATATATTGTACATAAAAGCTGGCCAGAACAGTAGAGCTTATCATAGCCAAAAAAGGGGCCTAACTTCCATTGAGTCCATTTGAATATACCACATCTCTTTTAATACTATAAGTATACTTAAAACAGCACTACAGTTCTTCTAATCCAAGTACTTGGTCAAGAGTCTAATAAAATTTCTAAATGGTTAATAATAGTCTTAGCCACACAACTTGTTGCCCTGCAAACAATTTTTTTTAATGAAAGTTTTAGTGTTATCCCGATATTTTTATTTAGAAGTTTTTGGTACCTGGTTTACTCAAGTTTGTTCTTTATGGGTCTTGATGCCTTCTTTTTGCTTCTTTAAAGGGGTACTCCGGTGCTTAGACATCTTATCCCCTATCCAAAGGATAGGGGATAAGATGCTTGATCGTGGGAGTCCCGCTGCTGGGAACCCCCCGGGATCTTGCACGGGGCACCACGTTTGTAATCAGTCCCCGGAGCATGTTCGCTCCGGGTCTGATTACCGGCGACCACACAGCCGGCGGCGTGTGACGTCACGCTCCGCCCCTCAATGCAAGCCTACAGGAGGGAGTGTGACAGCTATCCGGGGACTGATTACAAACAGGGTGCCGCGTGCAAGATCCCGGGGGTCCCCAGCGGCGGGACTCCCGCGATCAGGCATCTTATCCCCTATCCTTGGGATAGGGGATAAGATGTCTAAGCACTGGAGTACCCCTTTAAAGGGGTACTCCGGTGGAAAACTTTTTCTTTTTAAATCAACAGGTGCCAGAAAGTTAAACAGATTTGTAAATTAGAGAATAAAAAAGATCACTAGCGCTGGATGGGTCTGGTTTGATGTGTGATTGTACTGCTGCTTTACTAAAAATGTGCTCCCCTATGGATGCACACTGTGTAGAAAGTAATATACTGAAAAATAATTGAATAGTAAGCGCTGTATTATACACACAAGTTACAAACTGACCTGTAGATAGTACGGTTGCTGATAAAAATCGGTGGTTGCGGTGTAAGTGTAATGATCCCACAGCAATGCTGTTACAGCGCGATCGCTGTGTATTGCAGTGAAGGAGGTACCCACCAAGTCAAATTAATTTTATTGGTGAATGTATCAATTTTATATTAAACCATAATTATTTTAAGTATGAAAACACGTTTTTTAACCAGAAATGGGGAACCGCTATGGGGACGAGATTTGCGCCAAGCTATTCAAATCTATATGTAGGATTATGGGAGGAGGAGGCCATTTTCCCGGGGGTAGCTTGAGCGCAAATCTCATCCTCTGGCATAGGTTCATTGACGATATTTTATTTATATGGAAAGGAGGACCTGATAGTCTGTCTATGTTTTTAGCGGATCTTAATAAAAATCTATTCTTTTTAACCTTTACAGCGTCTTGTAGTCAGACTACAGTCCATTTTTTAGATCTCACCATAAATATTGTAGATAATCAAATAACTACCCATACATATTCGAAACCTACTGACAGCAACTCATTCATACAGATGGATAGTTGTCACTTACCCATCTGGTTGAGGAACATCCCCAGGAGCCAGTTCCTAAGGCTCCGCAGGAACTGCACGGAGGAATCCAGATATAACCAGGAGTCGGAGGAACTAAAGAAGAAATTTACTAGTAAAGGATATAATGAAGGAAATCTGAGCATTATCCAACAACAAATATTACACACTGATAGAGAAAAATTAATAACCACCAAAGACAAAAAAATTAAGGAAAAAGAAGGGACAGATTCAGATGGATATATAAAAATTCCTATAATAACCCAATATAACAAACAGCTTCAAATTCCTGAAAGTTGTAAAAAACACTGGGATATCTTATTGGAGGACAATATTTTGGGAGAAATGATTCCGAGAGCACCATCTTTTGTGTACAAAAAGGCCCAAAACATAGGGAACATTATAGCACCCACCATAAAGAATAAAACAGACATGCATAAAAATAATGGAAACAGTGCTAATAATTTTTTACATTAAAAAAATTGCTTCTATCCGTGCAAAAGGTATAAAGCTTGCAATGCTATGGACAATAAACAATCAAAATTGAGCATAATGGACAGTAAAAACAAACGGAATATAAAATAAAAAGCCACATACACTGTAAGTCACAAGGGGTAATTTATGTCATAATATGCCCCTGTGAGAAGATCTATGTGGGGCGCACCAAAAGGCAAATAGGTACTCGCATTAAAGAACATATATATAATATTCAGAGAGGATATGAGGGTCATCCTCTATCCTTACATTATAAAACAATGTACCATCAATCTGTGAAGTCCTTGACATTCTGTGGATTAGAATAGTGTTGCTCACGAATATCGCACATTCGCGAATTCGCGAATTTCGCGAATATAGCGCTATATATTCGTAATTACGAATATTCGTTTTATTTATTTATTTTTTCTTCACAGTACACATCACAGTGATCATCCCTCTCTGCTTCCAGCTTGTGTGGTGTAAAGAAGGCTGTAATACTACTGGCGTGCGAAAATTCGCATATGCGAAAATTAGCATATACTAATTTTCACATATGCGAATGTTCGCATGTGCTAATTTTGTATATGCTAATTTTCACATATGTTAATTTTCGTATACGCGAATTTTCGCATATGCGAAAATAAAACGAGGATATAACGAATATGCGAATATTCGCGAATATATGACGAATATTCGTCCATATATTCGCGAATATTCGCGAATTCGAATATGGCCTATGCCGCTCAACACTAGATTAGAAATGGTGGCCCCCCATTGGAGGGGAGGCAACTACATTCCATTACTATCCCGCTGTGAAACTAAGTGGATTTTTAATTTAAATTCCCTGACTCCCCACGGCTTGAATGCCGAACTAAAACTATTTGCATTCCTATAGGAATATAACTATCTGAACTATGTGTGGGGGGAAAAAAACTGGCAAGGAAGGAGTTATCAGGTTCATTGACGAGGAAGGAGTTAACATCAGGTTCATTGACAAGGAAGGAAGAGTTAACACCAGGAGCGCACAGCTATAAGAGAGAACTAATAGTCCATTAAGGCAATCCAGACGAAGGAAGTCGAGACTTCCGAAACGTACTGCGATAGCCTTGTGGACTGCTGAGGATACCATAGTGACGTCACTCACAACACACTCAGTCGGAACCTTAACCTGATCGTGGCGTGCGTGCAAGTTGGTAGAGGCGCCACCGGCCGGGGCGCGCTCCCACTGCAATCCACGCTCCTTCCTAGAGACCGGACCCTTCATGAAGTAACACTCTGGGAAACAACATTAAAAGAAGTAACCCGCTACATCTGGGAGTCAATTCAGTAGGAACCACTTGCAACCTCTGGAACACCACTTCAGGGAGCCCATGTATCTGCAGAGCGGTACCTCCTTCACAGCGATCGCGCTGTAACAGCATTGCTGTGGGATCATTACACTTACACCGCAACCACCGATTTTTATCAGCAACCGTACTATCTACAGGTCAGTTTGTAACTTGTGTGTATAATACAGCGCTTACTATTCAATTGTTTTTTAGATTTGTAAATTACTTCTATTAGAATATCTTAATCCTTCCAGTACTTATTAGCTTCTGAATACAACAGAGGAAATTCTTTTCTTTTTGGAACACAGCTCTCTGCTGACATCACGTGCACAGTGCTCTCTGCTGACATCTCTGTCAATTTAAGAACTGTCCAGAGTAGGAGAAAATCCCCATAGCAAACATATGCTGCTTTCAACAGTTCCTAAAATGGACAGAGATGTCAGCAGAGAGCACTGTGCTCGTGATTCAGCAGAGACCACTGTGTTCCAAAAAGAAAAGAATTTCCTCTTTAGTATTCAGCAGCTAATAACTACTGGTAGGATTAAGATTTTTTAATAGAAGTAATTTATTTTATGTTCACTGACAGTCTAAATAGACACTTCTGATGACTATGTATGGTCATTGGCTGTCTGGGTTTGAAACCCCATATTCAAATACTCTATTATAGAATTCTGAGTTCATAGAAGGGGTCTGGGTCTCCTGTTTGGAACTTTATTTTGAGTGAAGAGCAGCTAGTGGACCTCTGGGGAGGACAAAAAAAAATACAGCAGACCATGGTTTCATTTTGGCCAAAAGCCAGAGACACTAGCTGATTTTTTCTCATTTAATTGAGTCGGGTACAGCATGAGTACAGCAGGGATACAGCAGCAGGCAGTTTTGAACTTCTTCTGTCAGATCTAGCTGCCAAGGCTGAAGGCATGGTGTTAAAGGGGTCATATGGGCAAAGACATCTTATCCCCTATCCAAAAGGATGGGTGAAAAGATGTCTGATTGTGGGGGGCCTGCCGATGGAACCTCCACGATCTCGGTGCAGCACCCGCATTCTATGCGGGTGCTGTGTCTCCAGTCTCAGAAAGCTCTTTCTTTCCAGGACTGGAGACATGATATCACGCCACGCCCCCTGGTGATGTCCCGCCATTCCCCCTCCATCTTAGTCTGTAAGATCAAAAGGCACAGCTTATTAGTGGCTCTACCCTCAAGTTCCTGCATAGGCAACCATGAGCACTGCAGATGTTTTCAACTACAACTCCCATGATGCTTTGGCAGCATTTTGGCTGTAATGGCATCATGAAAAATGTAGTCCAAATTATCTGCAGTGCCAAAGGTTGCCTATGTCTGAACTAGTTCAAAGAGGGGCTTCCCTCTGGGATGTCAACAGGTGTTGTCCTCATGTAACCCCTTTATTGAGATCACTGGCACTGTGTATTTATTGCAGAAACGCTGATGTTAGGATTCAGCAGGCTGGAGGTGGATCCACTGTGTCAGAGAGGGATTGGCGTGGACCGTGTCGGCGGACCGGTTCTAAGTTGCTACTGGTTTTCACCAGAGCCCACCGAAAAGCGGGATGGACTTGCAGCGGCGGTAGCAACCAGATCGTATCCACCGGCAATGGCTCAACCTCTCTGACTGCTGAGATAGGCGTGGTACAAGGGATAAGGCAAGAGCAAGGTCGGACGTAGCAAAAGGTCAGGGCAGGCAGCAAGGATCATAGTGAGGGGCAACGGCAAGAGGTCAGGAACACAGAAATGGCAAACACAGTAATAGCTTTCTCAAGGCACAATGGCAACAAGATCCGGCAAGGAAGTGCAGGGGAAGTGAGGTTATATGAGCATGGAACAGGTGCAAGCTAATCAGACTGATTGGGCCAGGCACCAATCATTGGTGCACTGGCCCTTTAAATCTTAAAGAGCTGGCGCGCGCGCGCCCTAGGGAGCGGGGCCGCGCGCGCCGGGACAGCACAAACGGGGAACGAGTCTGGTAAGCGGGCCGGAATGCGAATCGCGAGCGGGCGCGTCCCGCATCGCGGATCGCATCACGGCTAAGGACATTATCGCAGCGCTCCTGGTCAGCGGGTCTGACCGGGGCGCTGCGAACAGGAGAGCGCTGCGAGCGCTCCGGGGAGGAGCGGGAACACGGAGCGCTCGGCGTAACAGCTGAGGTTATCCCTGTATATTTCTAATGAAACATATTTAGTGATCATTATAAAAATAGTGTATCACTGGTGAATTTATTATGCAAAGATGAGCTTATTACTACATACATTATGATGCATTGGGTGAAACAATTTTGCCAGATTTAAGCCCCTCTTTTGGGGAATTGAGGACAAACATTTTATAGACAGCAAATATACAATTGACAAATCTCGTCAACTGGCAAATTAAGTGAGATGTTCTTTTCTCCAATATTTCCCCAAAAGTCAAAAATGCCCTATGAATCCTATTATTTATTTTTATTTTTAAAGCGCATGCAAAAAAGAGAAAACATTTGTTATCTTCTCAGAATATTTTATTGGTTTTGCATAGATAGCATCTTTGAATTATGGAGTCATCAAGCCCATATAAAACACTCCTGAGCCCTGGTATAAACTCCCATATGTTTACATGCAAAGACTGCGAGGCCGCATATGGGTGTTAGTACAGGAATGTTGTGGAGATTCCTGAAAAGTCGGGCGTGCAAGGAAATACGCACAAAATGATTTTGTTTCTGGATTATTTCCTTTTGGAAATATTGTACAAAGTCTGATATCATCAGAAGAAAAGAATCATCTGTGACCTTGAACTGAAATGTACAATGTAGGCTTTCTCTTATATGCATACTCATGGGTATTCTTGATATCTGCAACATCAATGCGATGCATTATATCACCCGTCTCAACAAGTAAGAGAGCGCCCTCTAATGCCATCCAAGCACCATGAGAGGAATTTTAGCTCTGTATAATAGTGCTGCACTAAAGAAATTCCAAACCTTAGAAGGGATAAATTTAACATCTGACACATTTAGAACAGCATCAATGATTAGTTCACTTCATATACATACTTATCTGAATATTAATTTATATCGCACTAAAGATTTGTTTGCACTAAAACACTTTCACTTCCTTTGGATGGAGTTGGAAAAACAAGAGTTACAGATGATCCGTTCTGCATTTTATTATGGCAAGACAGTAAATACTAGACTCAAATATTTGTGAACTCTGTTAAATTATATTGGTATTTCCTGAATGTGCTAAAATTCCTGGCTGGGTGATTTTTTCCAGTTACAAAACGGTGCCTTTGTTAATCGCGTCAGTATAGGGTTTCTAATCAGTGGCTGGATCTAGCCTTGTCATCGGCAGTATATATATAACCGCGGGACACTTCTATTAAGGTAAAGTTCTATTACAGGTGATTATAGAGTTATGACTACCACACAAGTCAGTCTGCAAAGTAAGCCGCCCTAAAATCAGTCCAATATTTAAAGGATGATCTCTCACCGATGTATGGACGGATTTGTCATACACACTAATAAGAGGCAGTGTAATGTGAAAGATTAATATTTTTGTACTTTATAGTAAGCTTAAAGATTGTGCGGCTTTATAAACACATTCTCTTGACCTATAAATGCATTAATTTAATAAGTGTAATGATAAAAGTATGCTCTGAAGTAGAAAGCATGTTTATGTTCCTACTGTGCCGCAGTAGCTGCGAGTGTATATTCCAATATGTTTTCTTTTTCCTCGTTCTCGGCCTGGGTATTTTGGGCTCCCCCTTGGGAGGTGGGGGTATGAAAAGGCAAGTCTTTGGGAAGGTAACTGAACAAAGGCACTCATTCACATGCTGGCTTCTAGTCTATCAGAGAGAAAAAAAAAGTGAGGCCAGTCTTTAACCTGAGCTGCTGGCAGTCTGTACCAGATGTGACATAACTCAGACAAGGGAGAAAAAATTTACATTCCACTGAGGACAGAATATGGTTTAGAAAAAGAGGTCTCTTTCTCTTTATTTTTTTCCTTTTTTTTTTTTTACATTTCCAATTCCCAATCCTAGGCTATTTCCTTTAACACCCCATCATAATCAGGGATGACATGAAAGCCTATAGAAGAACTTGTATCTACAGAACTTGTATCTACAGATTGATCTGATTCTTTGTGCTTTATATCTGCTTTGTTACAATCTGCAGGTAAATCTGCCGGTGGCTCTCCAATGGATCCTGATCACCTCCTATCACATTACCACTTTTGTCTTGTGCTGCCTTTGTCCATGGATCATAACAACTCAAATAGACAAGTCTCTGTATCTCACAAGGTCAGAACATTAAACTCACTCTGTTGTGAACATTCTGAGAATCTTGCTTATTTAATACTTATGACTATTTGACATCTGAAGTGTGCATACAGTAATTGTAGAACACTGAGGGGGAGTTGCTCTCTTGTTCTATCCCATTTTTGAGACATAAAGGTCCTAAGGGGAATGTGTCCCCCAGATTTTTTTATTCTACGGTACATTCTGTACATGATTATGAGGACAGCCAACTTTTCTGAACTGCTTTTAACCATATTAAGAAATATACTTTATAGCAGTCACATGGTCCACAAACCTGTAGTCTATATCTGAGTCCTTGAATTGTATGGGAGAGTTTTCTAAGTATACTCTGTGCTCCGGCCGGACACGCCGGCCATGAGCGCTCTCTGCTTATGTTCCCGCTGCCGGCAGGGCTGGGATTCGCATTGTGGGACGTGCCCGCATGCGCATCCCAGCCTGTCACTCACCTTCCTCATCTTCCACCTTTTCGTGTTGTCGCAGCCCCGGCGTGCGTGCCCCTGTCTCCTAGGGCGCACGCTGGAGCTCTTTCCCTTAAAGGACCAGTGCTCAATTAATCAAGTGTCTACACCTGTCCCCTGTCCTTAAATATAAGCTCCTCCCTTGTTTCTCTGCCGGATCTTTGGTTACCTTGTTTCTTAGGGAAAGTCTGTGTCCCTATTACCCTGTACCTGTTCCTTGCTACCTTACCTCCGTGTACCTGTACCTTGCTACCTTACCTCCGTGTACCTGTTCCTTGCTACCTTACCTCCCCTGCACCTGTGTTACCTGCCCTGACCTTATGCCATCTTGCCACATCTTGCCAGCCTCCTTCTGTGCAATGCCACCTCCCAGCTACCTGTGTGGATGAGTCGTGCCAGGGGTAGCGACCTGGGTGCTGCCAGCCGTAGCAAGATCATCCCACTTTGCGTCGGGCTCTGGTGAAAACCAGTGGCACCTTAGACTCCGAACCCTAGCACGGCTCATGCCATCATCCACACTGGCCCTGAGGTTCCACCACCTGCCGTGACCTGTTACAGTATGATCCCGCTATGGATCGCCCTGGATTGCCTTTGCCAAATGTCTCAGATCTTCCCACCATCGTGGCTCAGCAATCGCAGCAGTTAGCCCATCAGGCGCAACAACTGAACCAACTTTCAGCCATGGTGCAACAGCTCCTTGTCGCTCCACAGCAACAACAGCAGCAGCCACCTGTTCCTGAGCCTCCTCCTGTGTCTGCAGCTTCCTCCGGGACCAAGCTTTGTTTGTCCTTACCTTCAAAGTATGACGGAGATCCCAAGCTGTGTAGAGGCTTTGCGACACAGTGTACTATCCATCTTGAACTCATGGCGGATCAGTTCCCAACGGAGCGTGCTAAAGTGGCGTTTGTGTTCAGTCTACTGTCTGGAAAAGCTTTGGCCTGGGCTACTCCTCTCTGGGATCGTAGAGATCTGGTCTCCTTGAACCTGTCAGCCTTCCTTGCAGAATTCTGTAATGCATTTGAAGTACCCGCGCGAGCCTCCTCTGCCGAGACAGCTCTACTGAACCTCTACTGAACCTCTACCAAGGGAACTCCTCCGTTGGCGACTACGCCGTTCAGTTCCATACTCTTGCCTCTGAACTTTCGTGGAATGTCGAGGCCTTGTGTGCTACCTTTAAAAAAGGACTTTCCTCTCAAATCAAGGATGCTCTCGCTGCATGAGACTCTCCAGCTAACCTAAGCAAACTTATGCATTTAGCCACTGGAATTGATGTGCGTTTTGCTGAGAGGCAGGAGGAATTTCCATTGGAAAAAGAACCTGCCCCAACACAGCATTTACCTCGTCTGGCCCCCGTGTTCCAACATCCACCCCTACTCTCTACTTTGCCTCTTGCTGAAGAGGCTATGGAAGTGGACCGTTTTCACTTAACGCAGCAGGAAAAATCCCATCGACGCAATTAGAATTTGTGCCTATATTGTGCCAGTCCGGAGCACTTTCTCAAAGACTGTTCTATAGGTCCTCCGCATCCGGGAGAACGCTCTGAACTTGGACAAGTAGGAGTGGCTTTCCTAGATGTTAATATTACCTCTCCTCGCTTGACCACCCCAGTTCAAGTATTTTCCTCTTCCAAGACGTCTTTCATCGCTTCTGCACTTTTGGACTCCGATTCCTCTGGTAACTTCATTAGTGCCTCCCAGGTCCAAAAACACCATCTACCAGTGTCTCATCTTGCCAAGCCCTACTACATCTCTTCTGTTAATGGACAAAATCTGAACTGTAAGGTGCAATTTTGCACCGAACCCCTCGTCATGCAAGTAGGAAATTTGCATGAGGAAAAGATTGAGTTCTATGTGCTACCACATTGTACTTCGGAGCTTCTTCTTGGTCTTCCTTGGCTTCAACGTCATTCTCCACAACTTGACTGGAAATCTGGTGAAATCACTTGTTGGGGACAATATTGCCAAGATCACTGTCTTGTTACCCCTGTGATATCTTCTATGCCTATTAAACTCAAACGTAAAGTCTTGAATTGGGGACATTCTTCCTTGCCAGTTGGTCACCTTAGAAGATGGAAGACTCCACGACAGAAGCCTGCAAGTTCCTTTCAGCCTTTGACCATTCCAGAAACCCCCTGGTCTCTTGTAGTGGGGAACTCTTTGAATTCCAACGAAGAGGGGAGAACAAAGGGGGGGTACTGTAACACCTGCGCTCCGGCCAGACACGCCGGCCGTGAGTGCTCTCTGCTTATGTCCCCGCTGTCAGCGGGGCTGGGATTCGCATCGCGGAACGCGCCCGCATGCGAATCCATGCCCTTCACTCACCTCCCTCTTCTTCCGCCTCTCCGTGTCCTCGCAGCCTGGCACACGTGCCCCCTTCTTCTTTCACTTTTCACAGTGTCTACACCTGTCCCCTGTCCTTAAATATCAGCTCCTCTCTTGTTTCCCTGCCGGATCTTTGGTTACCTTGTGCCATAGTGAAAGTCTGTGTTCCTGTTACCCTGTACTTGTTCTTTGCTACCTTACCTCCGTGTATCTGTTCCTTGCTACCTTACCTACCCTGCACCTGTGTTACCTGCCCTGACCTACTGCCATCTTGCCATATCCTGCCAGTTTCCTTCTGTGCCATGCCACCTCCCAGCTACCTGTGTGGACGAGTCGTGCCAGTGGTAGCGACCAGGGTGCCGCCAGCCACAGCAAGACCATCCCGCTTTGCGGCGGGCTCTGGTGAAAACCAGTGGCACCTTAGACTCCGAACCCTAGCACGGCTCATGCCATCATCCACACAGGCCCAGAGGATCCACCACCTGCCATGACCCGTTACATATGTGACCTGTGCATAAGTTATTGAAGAGTGATGGGGGGGGGAGGAAAGCTGTAACTATTGCCTATTGTGAATGGTATGATCCCAACTTTTTTTTTTCATAAAAACAGACCAAATGGCAGATATAATGTATAATTTAGGGTTTTTTGGCATTAAAAAAAAGGCAGGTATTTTTTTGGGCAGAATAAAATATTGCATTTGAACATGAACCTTATTCTGGCTGTAATGACATGGAGAAAAAAAAAAAAAAAAAAAGTTACCAAAATCATTTTTTAAATAAAGACTTGGCTGGTGATTTTGACAATGGTGGTGCAGAGTATGCCTTTCTGGCATCTAATTAGTGCACATGCAATAACTATCAATGCGAATGAGAGATACAGACAGGACCAGTGTCATGTATAGGCGTGGAAGGCGCTGGCCTAGAGTGAACATTGGATGACATCCGGGACCCCAAGCAAATACAGATTTTTAACTGTGTGTGCGTATTTAAGGGGCATGAAGAGATAACGCACACTGTGGTCATGACAGGACGAAACCAGCAGCTTCGTCCTATGACTCTAGAGAATGTTTTCTGTGTGGGTAACATCTTTGTATGAAGCTGCCTGCACAGGAAGCTCAGAAAGAAGTGAAACCATGGGAAAAAGAGCTATGGGGGAATGATGAAGAGGTTAGTGGTGTTTTGCCATATGGCCTGCTTCTATATGGGGCATTGTAGATGGGACTGCTAATAAATGCGGGCAATAAACCTCCAAACAAAACAATGACACCAATATATAGCAAAATATTAGAAAATATGACTTTATTGCAAATGCATAATGTTAAAAAATTATAAGACTATACAGATAATGGCACCAAACACCCACAAGAAAAGGTTTACTTGGGTAGGTAAATAGATAATGCCTTACATAATGATGGATGGCTAGTTGGCATAAGACATGTCAAGATATGTACTATAAGCATGGATATATAAATATACTTTACCTGCAAGGAAAAAGATTGTCACAATGTAGTAAAGTATCAGCCATGAACAATACCCGTACCCAGTGCTTGCATACGCCAATGCAGTGATCAGAGGAAACCCTGTGAGTGTTGAAACTACAAAGACTCAGTGAGGTTAGTAATCCTTATTCTTTTAACCTAGTCTGCCCCATTTTTTTTTTTTTTCATTTCTAGGGTAAATCATTTCATGCTGTTTTAGGTATTTGAGATGTGTTATTCTTTGGGAGGGCCCTTAATCAGGATCAGGAACACCATGGCATATCTGGCTTTCACAATACACTATACAGACCAAGGTATTGGGTCCCGGCCTTTAATCATTGACTTAGATGGCTCATTCAGTCCTATTGCCTCAGGTGTATAAAATCAAACATCTACTAATACAGTCTGTCTTTACTAACATTTGTGACAGAATGGATTTTTCTATAGAGCTCACTGAATTCTAATATAGTGCTTTAATAGGCTGCCACTGTATAAAGTCTGTTCATGAAATGTCTTCCCTTCTAGATCCTCCTAGTGGTATAACTGAAAAATGGAAGTGTTTAGGAAGCACATCAGCCATGAAGAAGAGACCATGTAAAGTTACAGTGGGTCGCCAAATCCTGAGGTCTATAATGCATAAAATTTCCCAATGTTTTGCTGACTAAACAATTACAGAGTTCCAAACCTCATTCTGGGAATAAAAACTTTGCATCAGGAGATTCATGGCATTAGTTTCCATGGTTTAACAGCTGCATACTAGCCTTACATCTCCAGCACAATGCCCTGTGTCAGGTGGATTGGTATAAATGTGGTTTCGTGGGGTGATAACTCGTACTTCTCTCAGGTAGTCTGATGGATAAGTCTGGCGAATAATAGAAGAACATTACCTGTCTGACTGCTTTGTCCTAACTGTTACATTTGATGGCGGGGGGATAATACTACGGGGTTTTTTTCAGAGGTTGACTTAGGCTCCTTAATTCCAGTAAAGTATAATCTTAATGCTTCTGCATACTAAGACATTTTGGACTATTGTACACTTCCAAATTTTACGGAACAACTTGGGGTCGGTCCTTCTTTTTCGGCATGGCTTTGCCCTAGTAATGGGTGGCTTTGATGTAGAAGAACTTGGCTTGTACACACAGAGCTCTGACCTCAACCCCATCAAACACATTTAGGATGAACTAGAAAGGAGATTGCAAGCCATATATTTTTGTCCAGCATCAGTGTCTGACCTTACAAATGCTTTTCTAGATGAAGAGGCAAAAACATACCGTATATCCCGGCGTATAAGACGACTTTTTAACCCCGAATTTTCTTCTGAAAAGTCGGGGGTCGTCTTATACGCCGGGTATTGGGGTCCGGCATAGGAATACTTATGATTATCGTGCCGGCTCCTGTGTGCGGCTGCAGGCGGGGGCCGGCCAGAGCATGTACAAACTAATAACTGTACAGTATACTTAAAAACCAGGGTGCCTCCAGCTGTTGTGAAACTACAACTCCCAGCATGCCCGGACCGGCAAAGGCTGTCCGGGCATGCTGGTAGTTGTAGTTTCACAACAGCTGGAGGCACCCTGGTTTTTAGTATTCATGAATTAGTTTTTACATGCTCTGGCCGGCCCCCGCCTGCAGCCGCACACAGGAGCCGGCACGATAATCGTAAGTATTCCTATGCCGGACATCCCCGTGTCCCGAAAAATCTTTTCGGGACATAAGGATGTCCGCAGGTCACTTACCATTCCCCGCCAGCCGCGCGTCCTCCTCCGGTCCTCCTGCGGTCTTCCTCCGGTCCTTCTGCGCTTCTCCACCGCTCTATGGTTGTACGCACGGACGTCAGTGACGTCCCGTGCGTATAACCATAGAGGCGCAGGAGGACCGGAGGAGGACGAGCGCGGCCGGGGCCTGGTGAGTGACCGGCAGCGCGTCATCTACAGTGTTCCGATCACCGCTCCTCTGGTCCCGGGACTGCTGCTATGGTCCATAGGCCATAGCAGTAGATTGTGACCCCGGAACACTGTGGGGGGCAGTACACAGACATACAGCCTCCAGCCATACACTCTATATGGCTGGAAGTTGTATGTCTGTGGGGGGAGCTGCCTACTATTGTGGGGGGGGGGGAGATTTAACATGTGTATTATACCATTAACCCTTTAAGGACTCAGGCTTTTTCCGTTATTTCATTTTTAATTTTTTCCTCCTTAACGTTAAAAAATCATAACTCTTTAAAATTTTCACCTAAAATTCTATATGATGGCTTATTTTTTGCGTCATTAATTCTACTTTGTAATGACATTAGAAATTTAACCAAAAATCTACGGTGAAACGGGAAAAAAAATAAATGTGCGACAAAATTGATGAAAAACACTATTTATAAATTTTGGGGGCTTCCGTTTTTACGCAGTCCATTTTTCGGCAAAAATGACACCTTTTCTTTATTCTGTAGGTCCATACAGTTAAAATGATACCCTACTTGTATAGGTTTGATTTTGTATCACTTCAGAAAAAAATCATGAATACATGCAGGAAAATTTATACGTTTAAAATTGTCATTTTCTGAGCCCTATAACTTTTTTATTTTTCTGTGTTCAGGGCGATATAAGGGCTCATTTTTTGCGCCGTGATCTGAAAATTTTAGCGGTACCATTTTTGTTCTGATCAGACTTTCTTATCACTTTTTATTCACTTTTTTGTGGTATAAAAAGTGATCAAAAATGCACAATTTTGGACTTTGGAATTTTTTTGCGCGTATGCCATTGAACGTGTGGTTTAAAAAGCAGCATCTTTTTATAATTTGGACATTTCCGCATGCGGCGATACCACATATATTTATTTTTATTTACACTGTTTTTTTTCTATTCTTGGAAATGCCGGGTGATTCAAACTTTTATTAGGGGAAGGGATAATTTTCTTATGCAATATTATAGCTCCTATAGGGGGCTATAACATTGCATTAACTGATCTTTAACACTGATTGATGCATCCCCATAGGAATGGATCAATCAGTGTTTTTGGCGATTGATTGCTCAAGCCTGGAACTCAGGCTTGAAGCATACATTCGGCGATCGGACTGCAGGAAGGAAGGTAAGAAGACCTCTTCCTGTGCTACAGCTGTTCGGGATGCCGCGATTATACCACGGTGATCCCGAACAGCTCCCTGAGCTAGCCGGCCACTTTTACTTTCATTTTTTTTTTAACAATCAGTGCCGCGCGCTATTAGCGGCGGGTCCCGGCTTCACTTTGACGCCGGGCCCACCACGATATGATGCGGGGTTATATCGCAGGACCGGGACTCAGGGCGTAAGTTTACACCCTGGGTCCTTAACAGGTTAAAACATAAAAATAACTTTTTCTGGACCAAAATTCATGTGATCTGCCCCAAAACACCCCCAATAATTTCAATAGGAAATCCACATTGAGATTCAAAAATGGATGTTTTTTATGCAGGTTTTTATGACTCTTTATTTTCAGTTTTCCACTTGTGCTCTTCACAGATGAAAGCAGGTTCACACTGAGCACATGTGACAGATGTGACAGAGTCTGGAGATGCTCTGGAGAACATTCTGCTGCCTGCAACATCCTCCAGCATGACTGGTTTGGTAGTGGATCAGTAATGGTGTGGGGTGGAATTCCTTTTGGGGGGCTGTACAGTGCTTGCCAGAGGTAGCCTGACTGCCATTAGGTACCGAGATGAGATCCTCAGACCCCTTGTGAGACCATATGCTGGTGCAGTTGGCCCTGGGTTCCTCCTAATGCAAGACAATGCTAGACCTCATGTGGCTGGAGTGTGTCAGCATTTCCTGCAAGAGGAGGGCATTGATGCTATGGACTGGCCCGCCAATTCCCCAGACCTGAATCAGATTGAGCACATCTGGGACATCATGTCTCGCTCCATCCACCAACGCCACATTGCACCACAGACTGTCCAGGAGTTGTCGGATGCTTTAGTCCAGGTCTGGGAGGACATTCCTCAGGAGACCATCAGGAGGCCATCTCATCAGGAGCATGCCCATGCATTGTAGGGAGGTCATTCGGGCACATGGAGGCCACACACCTTCTTTTGACTTGTTTTAAGGACATTATATAAAAGTTGGATCAGCCTGTAGTGTAGTTTTCCACTTTGATTTTGAGTGTGACTCCATATCCCAACCTCCATGGGTTGATAAATTTGATTTCCAATGATAATTTTTGTGTGATTTTTGTTGTCAGCACATTCAACTATGTAAAGACGAAAGTATTTCATACGATTCATACATTCATTCAGATCTAGGATGTGTTATCTTAGTGTTCCCTTTATTTTTTTGCATAAGGAGGAGAAGAGAGTGGAAAAGGAAGCTGGAACCGCGCTGCTGGCAGAGATCAATCTGGATCAACGGAGGTCAAAAGACACAAAATGTGCTAGATAAACTTTATTCTTATCACACAACGCATTTCTGGGAGTAAACTCTTTCATCAGGGGTGAAAGGGTTTTGTAAGTGTTGTGCCTGTATTTGGCAATTGTCTCATGGTGATCGCGCACAAAGAAGCGCTTTTTGTATATTTTTCTTTATTTTTTTGAGCAGTGTATGAGTGTCTGCCTTGGACTTCTTCTGCTAATTCTCTTGCCAATCAGCGTCATATCATTTTGGTCAGTATTTGTAGTAACTGGAGCTAAAATCATGAGTGAAACAGAAACACAGACAAAATTGTAACGTAAATATTTGCACCTGACTAAAATTACTGACTACATAATGACTAAAATACTATGTTTGAACTGGATAATTCAGAAGGTTTCAATTGCTTTTTTATTTTTTTATTTTGTTTTTTTTGTTTTAGTTTTTTTGGACTTTTTTGGTTTTAGGCATGTTTTTGTTATACAAAGCAGTTTCTGTTCATTTTTAGATATTTTTGTGAATCAGGTCTTTGCTTCCAATTTTCAGGTGTTTTGAAGTGCTTATGCAAAAAAAAAAAAAAGCAAACAAAATACATAAAACAAGTACCACGAACTAGTATTTTTTATGGCTGGTATAATTACAGCCTCAAAACTACATGTGTTTTCCCCAATGAATTTAATGCAATGGGGGGAAAAGCAGACATGTTGTTTTTTTTTTTTTGAGAAAATACACTCCTAATAACTAGCCTATTACTGCTATGTGGAGGCCCAATTTGCATCTGAATTTCCCTAAAATTATAAGTAATTCATTTCTTATGTAATATATTCAGGCCTGAGTGAGTTTGGTGAAAGTATTTCAGATATTTCTGACTTGATCTATATGCATCAGCTTAAAGCGCTTCCTGTGGCACTGTTCCAGTGAACTGACCCCTAACAACCTTTCCCTTCATAGACAGTAAGTTAAACACAACTATACACCACACTTTTTCCACTCCCATAATCTGACTAAAGTTCTCTGCTCTTTTAACTAGAAGGTTTTTCCCAACGTGGCTTGTGAAATTTCAGATATTCACTCTAGCAGCTTATTTAAAATCCCCAGTGTGTATGTTAAAAAAAAAAACTAAAAAGGTATGTCCAGCATTTCACACAATACTTACCACTGTGTAACCAGAGCTAGTTTATGCAAGATCAGCCAAGCCCCTTGTACTATACATTGACACTTTACCCCACAATATGTCAATTCACATGTAAAAGAATTAGATACATTAAGAAAATTAGCAGAATGTTATTTTGGATGATAAATTAAAAGCAACTGTTATAAATGTATTATTTATTAACAATGTGGTGTCAGGGTGTGAGGTGCAGGGCAGATTTTATGGCCCAAGGGGCAGATGGTATTAACCCCTTCTTGTTGTGACGTCAGGGCGTTGTTTAGCCTTAACCACCCAAAGGAAATACCTCTGATCCCTGGTTAGGCAGGGACAATGAAGACACCAATGCCAGGTTAAGGATAACGGTAGCTTTACTGAGGCAAGACAGGTTATATAGTCTTTGCAGTACAGCCAAATAACCCAGGTGGGCCACGGTGACTACAGATGGACTTGATGACAGAGATGGTGACTGACAATAAGATGACTTGACTTACTGATGACTGACTTGTGGCTGTGGGACCTTAGGCTTGAGGCCTAAGAGGAGAGAGAGCGAGGAAGAGAGAGAGAGAGAGAGAGAGAGAGAGAGAGAGAGAGAGGAAGAGAGAGAAAGAGAGAGAGAGAGAGAGAGGGAGAGAGGAAGAGAGGAAGAGAGGGAGAGAGGAAGAGAGAGAGGGAGAGAGAGGGAGAGAGGGAGAGAGAGGGAGAGAGAGAGAGAGAGAGAGAGAACATTTTTGGGTGTAATATACATACAACTCCACAGCTGCAGTGGGGTGTACAGCAACTCTAAAGCTTAAAGGGGCCAGTTAGGTAGATCAGTAAAAGCCATTGTCACCTGCTATTAGTGCCTAATAATACTGTACTGGGCTCTACTACACAGTGATTCTGTACTGCTGCAGTTGGTTGTACAACAACTGCAAAGCTAACAGGGGCCAGTTAGGGTGAGCAAGAAAAGCCATAGTCACCTGATTACAGTGTTGCGTAATTGTCCTCTCATAAGTGTAACCTGTGCTTACATAAGTGGTGTAAGTTTTTTATTTTTCATGATATACTAATTTGGGCCTAGGTACTGTGAAAGGCCAGCCAAATCTACACCATTGTTTCTGTAGCTTTATACAGTTTTAAGCAGAGCGTATTGTCCAGCTCTCATAAGTGTAAACAGTACTTATACCTACGTGGTGTACGTTTTTTCCCCCTGAAAAACTAGTTTTGGCCTAGTTACTGTGAAAGACCACCCAAAGCTAAATCCTTGTTTCTGTAGCCTTATACAGTTTGTAGTGGAGTGCATAGTCTTCCTCTCATAAGTTTAAACTCTACGTACACCTAAGTGATGTAAGTTTTTTTTTCCTGAAAAACTAATTTGGGCCTAGTAACTGTGAAAGGCCAGCCAAAGTTACACCCTTGTTTCTGTAGTCGTATACAGTTTTAAGCTGAGCATATTGTCCTGCTCTCATAAGTGTAAAGTGAAGGAACACCTACGTGGTGTACACTTTTTTTCCTGAAAAACTAATTTGGGCCTAGTTACTGTGAAAGGCCAGCCAAAGCTACACCCTTGTTTCTGTAGCCATATACAGTTTGTATTGGAGCGGAAAGTCCTCCTCTCATAAGTTTAAACTGTACGTACACCTACGTGGTGTCCTTTATATATTTCCCTGTTAAACTAATTTGGGCCAAGTTACTGTGAAAGGCCAGCCAAAGCTACACACTTTTTTTTGTAGCCTTATACAGTTTGTAGTGGAGTGTATTGTCCAGCTCTCATAAGTGTAAACTGTACGTACACCTACGTGGTGTCCTTTATATATTTTCCTGTTAAACTAATTTGGGCCTAGTTACTGTGAAAGGCCAGCCAAAGCTACACACTTGTTTCTGTAGTCTAATACAGTTTTAAGGGTAGTGGTGCATATTGTCCTCTCAAAAGTGTAAAATATACGCACTCAGCTGGTGTATAAGTATGTCAGGCAGAGAAGTGCCAGGACGTGCACAGAGGAGTGGCAGAGGCCTAAATTCATCAGGCAGAGGTCGCAGCAGACTAGGGTTGAGTGGCAGCAGGAGTCGCAGTGAGAGTCCTGAGCTCCCGGTATTAGCTAGCGGTCGTGTCTCGACCAGCAACCCATCTGCCGTCATTGATTGGTTAACACGGTCATCCACTTATTCACAAGTGACATCTGACACCCCCAGTCAACAGTCGGTGAGTTCTTCAGACACAACCCTCAGTTGGCATGGCTCGGGAGCAGTCCCTATCCTCCCATTGCTCTGTCCTATGCTGTTCCCTCCCCCACAGAAGTATCGTATGCTGTGGGTGCAGCTCCACTATTTAGTGAGGACGATCTAATAGAGGACAGTCAGCAGCTACTGCCCAGCCAAGAAAGGGAGGAGACATCTGCCGCTTCCTCCGCTAGGCGGGCAAGTAGTGATGAGGAGAATGGAGTGGGAGGTGGTGTTGCGAGCATTCAGGCTCCAGAAGCAGACACTGTTGTGGAACCTGAGGAAGACATCAGTGACATGCACACACAACTCGATGATGAGGAAGCCGATCGCACTTGGGAGCCTGGTGCAGAAGGGGCTTCACCATCATCAGGAGAAGAGGGTTGCCCATGAGGCAGCAGCTGAGCCAGCAAGGTGGTAGCATGGTGGGGAGTCAGCATGGTGGCAGAAGTGTGAAGTCTGGAGCCAAACATGCCTGGGGTAGACCACCTGCTTGGCGGCAGCGTACCTTCCCGGGAGGTAGTGGAACAGGGGTTCCTGGAGTAGGCGGCAGTAGCAGTCAGTCAGTGCAGACTGTTGGGGGGGAAATCAGCTACTCGGTGGTGTGGCAGTTTTTCATCAAGCATTCGGGGCATGTTAACCTGGCCACATGCAAGATGTGTCGGCAGAAGGTGAAGCATGGCAAGGGTCCCAATACTGGCACCACGACCCTTCGTCAACATATGCAGTGTCACCATATAGTGGCCTGGGAGAACCGTGGCTCAGATGTGGTGGTCCAGCCTGCTGTATCATCCAGTGGCACACCACTCCGTTTCAGCCAGCCAAGGCTCCACCACCTCAGCAGAAGGGAGCTATCTGTCATACCCATCTTCTGTTGCTCCAGATGCTCCTGCTCCTCCTAATTCGAGTCAGTCATTCCTCCAGCAATCCATCGGCGAAGCCATGTCCAAGAGACAACAGTATGCGCCCACTCATCCAACGGCGCAGAAGCTAAAGCTGTGCTAGTGTCCAAGTTGCTAGTGCTGCAGTCCCTCCCTTTTCAAGTGGTGGACTCTGCACCTTTCAGAGAACTGATGGCTTGTGCCGAGTCAAGGTGTCCCAAGCCATTATTTCTTTGCGAAAAAGGCAATACTAACCAACAATTTTGTGGAAGAGAAGGTGGGCCAATGTGTAAATGTGGTTCCTGCACAGCCACCACAGCAACTTGGACAGGTCATGCCACTTCTGCCTCCATGTTCTCAGGCCATTGGTCCTGTAACAGTGTGCGACTCCGCCTCCTCATCCTCCACCGTGTCCTCAGCCTCCACTGCATGGACAAGTCTCAGTGCCACTCTAGCATATGTGCAGGGCACGGAGGTGTCACGCTGTTCTTCACATGGTTTGCCTTGGTGAACAGGGGAGGAACTGCAAAAAGTAATTCATCAAGAAATCTAATCATAGCTTACTCCACTAAAACTGGAAATGGGAACCATGGTGACCAACAACGGGAAGAACATCTTGTCTGCGCTGCGTCAAGGAAACCTGAGCCATTCGCCCTGCATGGCACACGTGTTCAATCTGGTTGTCAAGCGGTACCCGAAGTGTTCCCCCCCATCTGCAAGACATCCTAACAATGGGAAGGAAACTTTGCATGCACTTCAGCCACTCGTACACCGCAAAGCACACTCTCCTTGAGCTGCAGCGTCAGAACGGTATCCCCAACATAGTCTGATTTGCGACGTTTCCACACGTTGGAATTCCACCCTCCATATGTTGGACCGACTATGCAAACAGAGAAAAGCCATCACCGATTTCTTGATGATCCAAGCAGATAGGGGGACTGCTCTGTGTAACTTCTATGTCAACCAGTGGCTGCTCATACATGACACCTGCTGTTTGCTCAGGCCCTTTGAGGAAGCCACATTATTTGTCAGTTGCCAGGATTACGGGATGAACAACGTCATTCCACTGCTTCATTTCCTACAATATGTGTTGGAAAAGATGGCTGGTCAGGGCAGTGGAGATGTGGCGCCTACATCTCATGGCCATATGAGCCCTGTGGGGGCTGAACTGGAAGAGGAAGAGGCGGGGGAGGGGGACAGTGGAGCACAGTTTAGGTTTTGCGAAATGGGCAGTTTTATAGTGATCTGACAGGAGAGGAGGTGCGGGAGCAGCCATAGGAGCTAGAGAGTTATGAGGAAGACGAGACAGAGGACCCAGACATACCGTGGCCGTATGCAGTGGAGATGGAGGCAGAGAGGAGTGGCAGGAGCAGTACCAGCTCCATCAGCAGCAGCCTGAGCTGATGAGTAGCGTTATTCACCCGCATAGTGAAGCAACTTATCAGCAGCAGGTAGACCTGGAGCAGGACCTGAACCAGTAGGTGGCAGCATACCTTGACATGACCATGCCTACACACCTTGAAGATCCGCTGGACTTCTGGGCAGCCAAACTTGATTTGTGGCCGCAACTAGCAGTAGTAGTAGTAGTGTGCCATCAGAGAGGGTGTTTAGTGCGGCGGGGGCCATAGTAACCCCAAGGAGAACTCGTCTGTCCACGAAAAATGTGGAGAGATTGATCTTTGTGAAGATGAATCAGGCATGGAACAACCAGGATTTCCACCCACCAATGCCTGATGCATCAGAGTAGATTGACCATAGTGCCACACCAACACTTACCAAATATGGATAGTGCCAAACATATTTAAGGTGCTGCTCCACAGTTACAGAAATCCCTTCGCATCAGACCACAAGTAAGTATTGAGGATATGCATTAGCTAAAACGTAACTTTTCTTAGGATAAAATACATGGACCCCAATATTTTTTATATCTAAGAAAAGGAAAGGTGTGCAAAAAATACCATGTGCCACCTACACCACCAAGTATTGATGTGATGCAAAGACCTCTAAAAGGTGGAGGGGAACAACGTATGGTCCATTGTAACCAGTGGGGGGTAAAAACTTCCCCTACTCTCGCACAATTTCTTCCCTTCTTGGCAAGTGTTACTCGCCCTAAAAAGGGCAGCCCCACACAGGAACCTCTCCCTATTTCCACCTACAAACACTGCTATATCCCTCGGTTTTTAGGTGGAAATTGGGAGAGTTTCCTGTGTGGGGCCGCCCCCTTTTTAGGGTGAGTAACACTTGCCAAGAAGGGAATGAGTAGGGACTTACAGAGGAAGTTTTTACCCTCACTGGTTACAATGGACCATATGTCTTTGCATCACATCAATACTTCGTGGTGTAGGTGGCACATGGTGTTTTTTGTACACCTTTCCTTTTGTTAAATAGAAAAAAAAATTGGGGTACATATATTTTATCCTAAGAATATTATTAAAAGTTAAGTTTTACCATATGCAGATCCTTAATACTTACTTGTGCTGTGCACACTAACACTTTTACAAAAGAGACCATTTTCTTCTGCCTGTAATGCTGCATTTCTGCCTGATGCAAGACCAGGACATTATGCTCAGGCTCCTGTCCTCCAGAAGATGCCCTTTTCCTGTGTTGGTGCCATGAAGAGGGGGCATGAGGGGGGAGTACTGTAACGCTGCTGTTTGCCAAACACCAGCGTGCCATGTGCCCTGGGTCTTACCTGCGCCATGTGACATTCTGGGTGCCATGTTCCTGCTGCATTTCCTGGTCTGTCATGTGTTTTTCTGCTCTGTCCACTATTGGCCATGCTAGAGCACTAGCTATGTTTTATAGAGCTGGTGTGCGATCCCTAGTGGTTCCCCTTCCAATCTGTTGAAGGCACTCCCTATATAAAGAGGCCATGCCTGCTGTTCGGGGCCTCAGCAAGATTGTGCTTTCTGCTTTAGTTTGTTTGCATTGCTATGTCTCTGCCTGATATGTCTGCTGCACCTGGTTCCTGATCTGTGCCTGTTTATTGGACTCTGTTTGCACTTTGTAAATAAACACCTTAATCAGCATTGCTGCGTCCGGCGCTATTTCTAAGTGTCAGTTTAGCCCCATTCTGCCTGCCTGGTCGGCTGCCACTTGTGGCACAGTGGGTCCGCACCTGTGGGGGCGAAACACTGCCTACCTGCCTCAGTTACTTTTCTGATCCTGATGCCACAAATCTGATGCCAAGTTCTCCTTTTTTCACCCACCATCGCCACCAGGTACTGGTATTGCCACCCACCACCCCACTCTGTCTCCGGGTCACTTTTGGGACTCCTGATGCTGCTAACGCCACCTCCAGGCTTTCTCATTCTGCCACCATATGTTCTCTTCATGCTGATGCCAGCTCCAGGCTGCCTCATTCTGCCACCATATGTTCTCTTCATGCTGATGACAGCTCCAGGCTGTTACATATTGCCACCATATGTTCTCCTCATGCTGATGCCACCTCCAGGCTGTCTCATACTGCCACCACCATGTTCTCCTCATGCTGATGCCAGCTCCAGGCTGTCTCATACTGCCACCATATGTTCTCCTCATGCTGATGCCACCTCCAGGCTGTCTCGTTCTGCCACCATATGTTCTCCTCATGCTGATTCCAGCTCCAGGCTGTCTCATACTGCCACCATATGTTCTCATGCTGATGCTCCCTCCAGACTGTCTCATTCTGCCACTATATGTTCTCCTCATGCTGATGCCACCTCTAGGCTGTCTCATTCTGCCACCATATGTTCTCCTCATGCTGATTCCAGCTCCAGGCTGTCTCATACTGCCACCATATGTTCTCATGCTGATGCTCCCTCCAGACTGTCTCATTCTGCCACCATATGTTCTCCTCATGCTGATGCCAGCTCCAGGCTGTCTCATACTGCCACCATATGTTCTCCTTTATGCTGCCGCCATATGGTCTCCTCATACTGATGCCACCTCCAGGCTCTGTCATTGTGTCTCTCTGTGACAGTGATTCTAATAGTGATGCCTCTAATCTGCATGTCATACTGAATAACAGTATTATTTCACTAACATCGCACAATCCTCAACACCCCTACTGAGGCTCTCTGTAGGCCAGAAATAGCCATTTTTAATAGCGATTCGCCGTAAATAAATTTGGACCAAACTGATTTTTTGGGGAAAATTCGGCAAATTGTCCGAATCAAATTTTTCAAAAATTCGCTCATCTCTATTTAATATTTTAAGGAGTTCTGACCTTGATAGGGGTTAATTTCTTAACACTGTGCACCAATATTCTGGTGTAGAAAAAGTGCACCATGTGCACAACCCTCTCACTGACATCACCAAGACTTTGCTCTGCCCAAGTTTTCTGGAATAGAATACCCCAAACCCCTAGACTTATACTTAACAGCCACAGTTTTCAATATGCCCTAGAAACACATCTCCAAGGGTGCATCCACATCACGTTTTTTACATACGGTTGCAGTATAAAAATGCAGAAGACCAAAACCCTACACAATGGGATACATCTAGTTGTGCACATTTTTGTATGGGATATCAATGACTATGTTTTTACATGCAGTTGCATACAGTTTTTACATTGAAAATCGTATGCAACTGCATGAAAAAACATATTCATTGACATCCCATACAAAAACATACACAACTAGATGTATCCGATTGTGTTGGGTTTTGTTCTTGTACTTTTTTCCCCAGGCGCAAACCGTGGCCTACCGTATAGCATTTTGATAACATTGCACTAATGCAAAACACATTGACCATTAAAATACATACGAATTTGTCAGTTCTTTGTCTAAAACCTGCCTCTTTTCTCATAGGAGGCCTACATTGCATCTATGTTCTAATATATTTTATCCTACAACTCCGCTATTTTCACATTGGTGTATGCAAAAGCTTGCCAGTAAGTCAGATGCCATGATTTATCAAAATGTGTAAAAGAGAAACTGGAGAGATTTTGCCCACAACAACCAATCACAGCTCAGCTTTTACTTTACCAGAGCTCAATAAGATATGAAAGCTGATTGGTGATTGGTTGTTGGGGGAAAATCTTTATTGGCTATCTTCTAGAAACATTACTGGTACTGCTTTTGAACGACTGTGTAGCTATAATGCTTCCACCTGAGGCCTCATTTGGCCATACACACTATACTCATTACTCAACCTTCTGGGGGGTTTCCACACCACTCATATATGTTGAAATGGGGAAACTACCCAGGGTCTCCCCTTCCTTCCTGAATGGAGTCTGATTTGGTCATGGGTGGTAAAAACTTCACCACACATGCTCTATAGGGGAAACCAGTGCCTTATGCACTGGTACCATACTTCTGAAATACTACAAAAGTTTATCCCAACATGTTCACCTCTGTGTTGGACATGTCGGATGGCTCAGGGGTCACTTCCGCATCTCCTATGGGATTGTGCACTTAATCAATCCTTTTGGGGATGTGTAAACCCTTTGCAAGCTCCACTTTATGCTTCTTTTGCGTATATTAACAGCTGCCTGCTGCATTTTTTCTAAGCACTGGAAGAGATCCACCCTTGCTTTCACTATGGCTCTCCTGACTAGAATTAAAACTTTTTTTTTTCATATCAACTGGCTCCAGAAAGTTAAACAGATTTGTAAATTACTTCTATTAAAAAATCTTAATCCTTCCAAAAATTATCAGCTGCTGAAGTTGAGTTGTTCTTTTCTATCTGGCAACAGTGCTCTCTGCTGACATCTCCGCTTGTCTCGGGAACTGCACAGAAGAGGTTTGCTATGGGGATTTGCTTCTACTGTAAGTTCCCGAGACAGGTGTCGTCAGAGAGCACTTAGACAAAAAAAAGAACAACTCAACTTCAGCAGCTCATAAGTACTGAAAGGATTAAGATTTTTTTAAATAAAAGTAATTTACAAATCTGTTTAACTTTCTGGAGCCAGTTCATATACATATATATATATATATAAAAGAAAGTTTTGCCCTGGATAACCCCTTTAAGGATGTTTGGGGAATGGAGTTTCTATCTGCAGTTGTCTTGGATAAAGTTGAACCATGTAGCTTACCGGTGTAGTATGCATCAGTACTTAATGAACCTAAATGGTGAGACAGAGCAGTGATTTAAAAACACAGAGGCTACAACCCCAACATTTAAGAAAGCAAGGGCTCTAGTGAAATGTTGGGTGGCAGCGTGTGTGTTTTTAAGTTCAAACTATAATAGTTGTGATTGTGTTGTACCGTGTTTTCGCCGTATAAGACGCACTTTTTCTTCCCCAAAACTGGGGGGAAAAAGTCGGAGCGTCTTATACGGCGAATACACCCCTATCGCGGCGATCCCTGTGGCCATCAACGGCCGGGATCCGTGGCTAATACAGGACATCACCGATCGCGGTGATGCCCTGTATTAACCCTTCAGACGCGGCGATCAAAGCTGACCGCCGCGTCTGAAGGGAAAGCGACACTAACCCAGCTGTTCAGTCGGGCTGTTGGGGACCACCGCGGCGGTCCTGAACAACCCGACTGAATAGCCGGTTCAGTGCTTACAGGACACCGGGAGAGACCTTACCTGCCTCCTCGGTGTCTTCTCCGTTCAGGGATCCCCTGTATGGCCAGCGCTCTCCTTCCTCGTCATCATGTCATTGCGTACGTGCGTCAGCGTGTGTAACGACGTGATGGCGGCGACGGAGAGCGAGGATACCCGGCCGGCAGCAGAGACGTTCCGGAGCGACGGGGACACCACGACAGCGATGGAGTGACATCCAGGGCAGCGGCGGGGACATGTGAGTATTACCTCCTATGCAGTGGTCTTCAATCTGCGGACCTCCAGATGTTGCAAAACTACAACTCCCAGCATGCCCGGGCAGCCAACGGCTGTCCGGGCATGCTGGGAGTTGTAGTTTTGCAACATCTGAAGGTCCGCAGGTTGAAGACCACTATTGGGCTCAAAATCTTTATTTTTTTAGATTTTGCACCTATAAATTATTTGCCTTATATGCCGGTGCATCCTATAGGGCAAAAAATACGGTAATTTGGACCCAGCTCTTTACACAATGGCCCTGATCTCTCAAAATGTGTGAGAGAAAAACTGCAAAGATTTACATTTAACAGGAAGTTTGTGGTCTTCTTGTCCATAAGGATGCCTCTGGATTCATGTGTGATTTTTATGGTAGTGGTGCTGGGCATCTTTTTTTCTATGTTTTGATAGGCCTTCTTTTACCTGGTGCTCAAAACGTAGCTGCTTTTGTATCATATAGTGTGCTCCATCCCATGGTGTATTGTGGAATTACTCTCACCTAGAATCACTGCACTAAGGAGGTGCCATACAGTAGCATATGGAGTGCTTAAAGTGCCATATGATGAAACCATGGGGCCTCTGTTTACAGCCATGTCCAAGACCTTATGCATACTCATTCCTGTACGTTAACATGCATACATAGATTTGTAGTTTGGTCAGCCACCAGCTTGCACTATGCTACAAGGACCTCAATAGTTTGCAGGGTTGTCTGACAAACATTTTAGTTAAGATAAATAGCCAACCCAAGGAGCTCCAGCTCCACCCAGTGCCCAGCTTAGGTGCCACACTACTTACACTCAGTGGCCACTTTATTAGGTACACCTGTTTAATTGTTTGTTAACACAAATAGCTAATCAGCCAATCACATTGCAGCAACTCAAAGCATTTAGGCATGTAAACGTGGTCAAGTCTACTTGCTGAAGTTCAAAGCGAGTTCAGAATAGGAATGAAAGGGGATGTAAATGTACGTCATGATGCCCTGGGACTTAGCGCGCCATAACATACATTTACATCATGTACATGACCGAGCGCATCAGCTACCAGCAGCTGGGGTCTCGCTGTTAATGGTGGACACCAGCGAGCCGACTATCTGATTATCTTCTTGTATGGTCTGCCTTCGTGGGAGTCATCTGCAGAGCCTTAGGCGGTCCAGGCAGAGAATTTGGGGGGACACAGTAACAGCTGTAAGTGTCAGACCTGTCTGAAACCCCTAACATATCATATAAGAGATTACACACAGTTATATCAGGTGACTGACAATAACCCCCATCATTACCAGTACAGACCATATAAGAGATTACATACAGCTATATCAGGTGACTGACAACAACCACCATCACTACCAACCACTACAGACCATATAAGAGATTACATACAGTTATATCAGGTGACTGACAACAACCACCATCACTACCAACCACTACAGACCATATAAGTGATTACATACAGCTATATCAGGTGACTGACAACAACCACCATCACTACCAACCACTACAGACCATATAAGAGATTACATACAGTTATATCAGGTGACTGACAACAACCACCATCACTACCAACCACTACAGACCATATAAGTGATTACATACAGCCATATCAGGTGACTGACAACAACCACCATCACTACCAACCACTACAGACCATATAAGAGATTACATACAGTTATATCAGGTGACTGACAACAACCACCATCACTACCAACCACTACAGACCATATAAGTGATTACATACAGCTATATCAGGTGACTGACAACAACCACCATCATTACCACTACAGACCATATAAGTGATTATGTACAGTTATATCTGGTGACTGACAACAACCCCCATCATTACCACTACAGACTATACAAGAGATTACACACAGTTATATCAGGTGACGTGTTCTCTCTGAGTCAGTCACTTTTCTTTTCTATCTCAGATGGCCATGATGATTTCTTAAAGCTACGACTCATCTCTGGAGAGCATGGCGGGACCAAACATATTAGGCTACGCACTTTTCCAATAACTATAATGTCCCAAACTGTAATAATGCCTCCCTCAGTAGAATGGGTAGCAACAGATGTCCCCCACATTAGGTAGGCAGCAGAAGACACCCACATAAGGTAGGCAGATGTCCCCCAAATTAGGTAGGCAGCAGATGTCCCCCAAATTAGGTAGGCAGCAGATGTCCCCCAAATTAGGTAGGCAGCAGATGTCCCCCAAATTAGGTAGGCAGCAGATGTCCCCCACATTAGGTTGCCAGGAGATTCCCCCCATAGTAGGCAGCAGATATCTCCCACATAGTAGACAGCAGTTTCCCCCATAGTAGGCTGCATTTTCTCTATAGTAGGCTGCATTTCCCCCACAGTAGGCACCAGTACCCCCGCCCACTATGGGGGACATCTCATGACATCACTCGTGTGCCTGACCCACCGTAGCACCTAGTCTCTTTTGTTTGCTGGCTAAATGTAGCCAGTGTGAACAAGAGCGATTGGCAGTGGGAGGAGCTAATGACTCTTCACCCCGTCAAACTTCATACCGAGCTTCACATATAACTGAGGATTCTGCTGTGCTGTGCACACAGCAGAATTCCGCACCAGATGTTTCTGGCATTAAAAAATTCCAATTTCCCCACAGTAGGCAGCAGTTATCCCATAGTAGACATCAGTTTCCCCACAGTAGGCGGAAGTTTTGCCATAGTAGGCAGCAGAACCCCCATAGTAGGCGGCATAGGAGGCAGAAGTGTCCCCGGAATTTCCACGCCAGATGTTTCTGGCATGGAAATTCTGGTTTCGGTGTCTGCAGAAAGAATGACCCTGTCCATTCTTTCTGCGAACTCGGCACGGAATGTATTGCCATCTATGAAACGGTGCAATCAAGTGCAGTCCTACTGCCAGCATGTTATGACGAATGTCCGCACAGAGATTTTTCGTGCAGACATTCTGAGGTATGAACATAGCCTAAGACTCCCTTGAGAAAACAGTCTTTGATGGAGGCTTTCAGTAAATCTTGGTGAGGAAGAAGTCTTGTAAACATAAACTCCTCTAGTTGAAATGATAGGTCTCTAGAAAGAAACGCAGACATACCTGGTATGCCTCACCATGCTATTAAAGTACTGAGAGAGGGATCTGCCTTTTTTTTTTTATAAGCCAAGCCCTCCTTATCAAGCTTTGCCCCAAAAAGTCAGCCTGGCTAGAACGGAAACCCAAAAAGATTGTATTTTGAGGCATTTTCCTACACCCTCGGCTTGAGTGGCGGCTCACTTGAATGGCCGTGCTACTTTCCCTTTAATCTGTGTCTATAAAAATAGGATGACCCCATAGACTTATATTAGTTTGTCCTGTGACAAAAAGCAGGGTGAGAAAAGAACAAAGCTTTTGCTATATCTGTACAATACATCATAAGTTTTTTTAAGACAGTGTCCATTTAAGCTGGATATGGGCAGGACATATTTTTAAATTCCCCCATAAAATGATTCATAAGAGTGTATTTTTTATTTATTTAGTGTAGCAAAAGAAACATACCCTCAGCCAGATTGTAAAATAGTATACCTACTTGAGACATACAGTAGGTACTGAAAAGGCTACTATGTGTCACTTGAACTTCACAAAGCTGCTGCATCCCAGGAGACGAATGCAAAGTTCTACCAAAAAAAACTTTTAATTGTCAACTTCATTAAAATAAGTCTGCCTGTTCCACATCATAACAAAAAAGTATGAGGCCCATACATTCTAAATTCTTAACCTCTTACACTTCCCTCATCTGTTCTTTCCGGTTGATGGAAATCTTATTACTCAAATGCAGCATTGTTCTTGGACCTTGAATCCAAACTAACCCTTACTACAACCTCATTCAAAAACTATGGAATCATCACACTTTAACCCAGTCTTTTAACTTCATGGCAAGTACACAAATCCCAAAAAAGGCACAATACAATATTTCTTTAATCGCTAAACATTCTGGCTTCATGAAAAATTCCTCAAACACAGAAAAGGGAATTATTTTTTTTAATACGTGGCTAAAGCAAAATAAAAATCCACGTTTCCCTCTCAATTCTCCATCATGACAGAGTGAAACAGAATGATAGAAATCTTTAGCTAATTTATTGCAAAAGAAAAACTAAAATCTTACATTCACATAAGTATTCAGACCTTTACTAAGTAATTAGACGAAGCCCCTTTGGCAGTGATTACAGCCTCCACTCTTCTTGGGATATGATGTCATAGGGTTTGCACACCTGGATTCAGGAATGTTTGCCATTCTTCACTGCAGCTCTTCTTTTGTTCTGTCAGATTGGACCATTGGTGAACGCAATTTTTAGGTCTCTCCAAAGATGTTTGATTGGGGTCAAGTCAAGGCTCAGGTTAGGCCAATTAAGGACATTCACAGAGATGTCCCCGAGTCACTTCTGTATGTTTTGGCTGTGTGCTTGGGGTCATAGGGGGAGATTTAGCAAAACCTGTGTGGAGAAAAAGTTGCCCAGTTGCTCATGGCAACCAATCAAATCGCTTCTTTCATTTTGCATAAAAAATTGCTATGGGCAACTGGGCAGCTTTTCCTCTGCACAGGTTTTATAAAAATTGCCCCCATTGTCTTGTTGGAAGCTGAGGCTCCGGCCCAGTCTTTTCCAGAGCACTCTGCATGATGCTTTTAACTGAGTCCAAAATTTTGTTTTATCAGACCAGAAAATCTTGTTTTTAACAGTTCAAAAATACTTCAGGTACTTGTTTGCAAACACCAGTCAAGCTCTCACCTTTTAATGAGAATAGCAGAGATGAGCTCAGAGATGAGCAAACACTCACTGACCTTTCTGAAGGTGTTTGGTTTACAGAGACACAAGTTTGCCACAAAACCGCAATCAAGGAGTTAGGTTGTGTTGCTATGCAGACCAACTTAACTCTTTTTTTCAGAGTAAACCAGCAATCTATATAGATCACTGTTCTAACTAACTTACTTAACTACCACTAACTTACCTAATTCCTGATCTCTTCTTCTGTAGCCCTGCCTCTAATGATGATGTTACTACAGGCTGAGCCCACAAAATACATACACAGCCATCTATATAAATGGCTGAATATGTATACCCACCAAGGAGTTATCTAGCACTGTTCAGCAGCGCTAGTTAACTCTTTCCTTGCTAGGCTCACACAAAGCGCCCAGCAAGGGGTTAACTTATGAGCTGTACAAGCAGCTCAACCTCAGCATTGCCAGGTTTGCAGCTCAACCACAACATTGCCAGGTTTGCTTGAACAGAACCTGGCAATGTTTGAAAGTTTGGCTAGCCACGGCCCACTCAAAATTCGGATCAAATCCAGGTTCGGGCAACTCTAGAGAAGAGGCTTATTTCTGGCCACTCAGCCAGAAAGCACAGATTGCGGAGTGCTTCAATGTTGATTAACCTCTTGGGGAAAGCAGGACGTATGCATACGACCTGCATCCCTGATTCTTAACCCCTTTTAAAGATCATAACGCTTTCAATTTTGCACATAAAATTCCATACGATGGCTCATTTTTTGTGCCACCAATTTTACTTTGCAGTGACAGTCATTTTACAAAAAAAAATCCACAGCGAAACGGAAAAAAAATTCATTGTGTGACAAAATTGAAGAAAAAATTTCCTTTTGTAAATTTTGGGGGCTTCCGTTTCTAAGCAGTGCATTTTTGGGTAAAAATCATACCTTATCTTTATTCTGTAGATCCATACGGTTAAAATGATACCCTACTTATATAGGTTGGATATTGTCGTACTTCGGAAAAAAATCATAACTTCATGCAGGAAAATTTATATGCTTAAAATTGTCTTTCTGACCCCTATAACTTTTTTATTTTTCCGTCTATGGGCCGGTGTGAGAGCTCATTTTTTGCGCCGTGTTCTGAAGTTTTTATCGATCCCATTTTTGCATTGATCGGACTTTTTGATCGCTTTTTATTCATTTTTTTATGACATAAAAAGTGTCCAAAAATATGCCATTTCGGAATTTGGAATTTTTTTGCGAGTACGTCATTGACCGTGCAGTTTAATTAACGATATATTTTTATTGTTTGGACATTTACTCATCCGGCGATACCGCATATGTTTATTTTTATTTACACAGGTTTTTTTTATGGGAAAAGGGGGGGTGATTCAAACTTTTATTAGGGTAGGGGTTAAATGACTTAACTTTTTTTTCACTTTTTTTTTGCAGTGTTATAGCTTCCATAGGGGGCTATAACACTGCACACACTGATCTTTTACCCTGATCCCTGCAAAGCCATAGCTTTGCATGGATCAGCGTAATAGGGGCTTGATTGCTCAAGCCTGTAGCTCAGGCTTGGAGCAATCAATCGCCGATCGGATGCGACGGAGCAAGGTAAGGGGGCCTCCGCTCGCGTCCTAGCTGATCGGGACATCACGATTTTATCGCGATAGTCCCGATCAGCCTGACTGAGCTGCTGGGAAGCGTTTACTTTCATTTTCAACGCGGCGATCAACTTTGATAGCCGCGTCTGAAGGGTTAATAGCATGCAGCAAAACGATCGGTGCCGCGCACTATTAGCCATGGGTCCCGGCTATGAATAGCAGCTGGGACCGACCCAGTGTGATGCAGGGTCACGGCATGACCCAGTTTTAAACACCGGGACCGGGCGCAGGGCGTACAGGTACACTCTGCGTCCTTAAGAGGTTAAGGACTCAGAGGGTACCTGTACGCCCTGGTCCCATTTACTGGGTTTAAACAATTCTCACCAGCAGAGAACGGGTTAAACCCAGTAGGTCCCGGTTGCTATGGGCAGCCAGGACCCACGGATAATGCCAGGCATGGCCGATCGCGCCGATACCCGCCATTAACCCTTTAGAAGCCGCAATCAAAGTTACCGGATGACGGGAGGGTCCTCATCTGCCTCTCCGTCGTCCGATCGACGATCTATTGCTCCATGCCTGGCTGGAGCAGCAGAGCGCCGGTTACACTGATCAGTGCTTTGCAATGGCAGAGCACTGATCAGTGTATGCAATCAGAAGATTGCATGTTTTAGCCCCCTATGGAAGCTAAAAAAAAAAATTTTTAAGTGGAATTTTTTTTTTATAGAAGTTCATTAATCCCTTTCCTATTAAAAGTTTAAATCACACCCCTTTTCCCATTTTTTTAATAAAATAAAGTAATACAAAATAAAAATAATCATATGTGGTACTGCCGCGTTCGTAAATGTCCGAACTATCAAAATATTAGTTTAGCTAAACCACACGGTCGATGGCATACCATAAAAATATTAATAAAAAGCGATCAAAAAGTCCCATCAATACAAAAATGGTACCTATAAAAACTACAGATGACAGCGCAAAAAATTATAGGGGTCATAAAATGCCAATTTTAGACATACTAATTTTGGTGCATGTAGTTTATAATTTTTTAAAGTATTAAAATAAAATAAAACCTACATAAATTGGGTATCCTTGTAACTGTATGGACCTACAGAATAAAGATAAGGTGTCATTTTTACCAAATATTGCACTGCGTAAAAAGGGGAGCCCCCAAAATTTACAAAATGGCGTATTTTATTTTATTTCACCCCACAAATAATTTTTTGGGGTTTCGCTGCAGGTTATATTCTAAAATTAGTGATGTAATTGCAAAGCACAATTGGTGATGCAAATAACAAGCCCTAATATGGGTCTGTAGGTGCAAAATTGAAAGTGTTTTTGAAAGGAAGGAGGAAAAAGCGAAAATGCAAAAACGAAAATGTGCTGAGTCCTTAAGGCAGTGATGGCGAACCAATGGTACGCGTGTGGGCACGCGGCCGTAGTTCGCCATAGATGCTTATACAGTGGGTCACACAATGAAGGGGCCAGCAGGGCCGCACGGGAGCAGACAATTAAACAAGGGAACAGAGCCGGGCTCCGGAGGTAAGTTAGCTCCCTGCAGCGCGGTCCGGTCCCTTCACTGTGTGGCCGACTGTGACTGCCTCCTCCCAGCAGTGCGCAGCGCTGGGAGATGAATTAACCCCACCACGGCTGGGCGCCGCTAATAAGCGGCGCAGCCGTGCAGCGGGCATATGAAGAGAGCTCAAGAGCTGAACTCTCTTCATGCTGGCTAATGCCGGACATCACCGATCTGAGTGATGTCCGGCATTAACACTTTAGACGCGCCGATCAAAGCTGATTTTAACGGGATGCGGCGTGCAAGATCCTTTGGATAGGGGATAAGATGTCTAAGCGCCGGAGTACCTCTTTAAGAATTATGGAGGCCCCAGTGCTCTTTTTTTTTACTCTTCTCCAGAACTGTACCTCTACACAGTCCTGACTCTGAGCTCTGCAGGAAGTTTGTTCACCTTATGACTTGGTTTTTGCTCTGATATGTATTGTCAGCTGTGAGAATTTATATAGACAGGACTGTGTCCTTCCATATCAGGTTCAATCAAATGAATTGACCCCAGTTGACTCCCTATCAAGGTGTAGAAACATCTCAGAGATGATCAAGAGAAATGGGGGGATCCCAGAGATAAATATCAAGTTTCATAGCAAAGGGTCTGAATACTTCTGTTTTTGTGAATTTTTTTCTATTTAATAAAGTAGCAAAAATGTTCAAAATGTTATTAAAATTCGGTTATTACATTCTCATTATCGGTTTCAAGTGCATATTGATTTTTTTTTTTTTTTTTACTTTAGCACAAGGCTAAAAGGTAAAAATTGTAAAAAAGTTAAAGGGTCTAAAGACTTTTTCAAAGCTTTATATGTCATGGCATAACAGTATGCAGTGGGTGCTGTGATTGGTCATTTTACTAATGGAAAGGAAGCCCAGGTGAGAGTATAAAGAGCTTTTTTTTTGTATGGTGAATAGTAGAAAAACATAAAAACGATATACATTTCGTATTACTGTACACATGCTAACTTACAGAATAAAGTTAACAGGTTATTTATGTCACATGGTAAACATCTCAAAATTCAAAATGGAAAAAAAGCTGAATGTTTGATTGTTTTTTTTTCCCCTGCCTAAATTAAGCCACTAAGAGTTTTACCTCATCACACATAAAACAAACCTGTCATAGAGCAAAGTCAAAAAGTTGTGGCTTTCCCAAAAAAAAAAAAAATAAATAAATAACAACAACTGCTTAGGAGGTTAAAACTGGCTAAATAGGCTGTTATAATCTGTAACTACCACTAGATGGAGCCAATGTCTTATTAATATCTTCACTAAGGCTGCATGCACATCACGTTTCAGTTCCTGTATTCGGTTTCAAGTTAAAAAACACTACGGAACTGTATAAAAAACCATAAGCATTGACTTAATATTGTAAACCGTATGTCAAATGCATCATCCAGTTTAGTCCGTTTTGCATCATATACGGTTATGTCCGTTTTTTTCCCGTACCCAAAACCGTAGTCTACCACGTTTTTTGGTCCAGGTGTAAAACCGTATTTAACCGTATAAGTTTTTTTTTTAACATGGGAACCGTCGTACAGAACCGTATGTGCGTACGGTTCCATACAGTTTTCCCCATACGGTTTTTGACTTTGAAAAGTTTTTTTATTGGAATTTCAATCAAACAAGTGAAACTTTATTCAAAATGGAATGAAAAGTTAAAAACATATACGTTTTTGTCTTAAAAAAAAGGGTGCAACCGGACAACATTTTTCAAACCGTATAAGGTTTTTAACCATATACAGGTTGAAATTTGTACACACGTTTTGATACAGTTTAGTCAGGTTTTGAGGAATCAGTTTTTCATCAAAAACCTCATACGGGAACTGTATTGCAAAAACGTGGTGTGAATGCACCCTAAGAGTTCTGCTGTTACTTTGAAACTACTACTGCATATCATGTTTATAAACAATGATGGGAGCCAATATTTCAGCAGTGACCCCCTACCGGCCGCTAGTAAAGAAAAAGCTTTTATGAAAGATTACCATGGTAATAGAGGGGTCAGTTCATTTTTTTATTTTATTTTTTATAAATTATTACATTTGCGGCTTGTTTTTATTTTGATAGCATTAGCAAGTTTCATCATGAACTTGACAAGTCGAAGCAGCAGAGAGATCAAGCTCAAGGACCTCAGTTTATTAATAAGTCTTCTATTTCGGATACTGTCAAAAGCCTCACTGAAATTTGGATAAGCAATATCTACTGCAGCTCCACCAACTATTTTAGAAGCCTTACAGGCCGATGGGGCAGTCACATAAACCCTTTGGAGAAAGCAATCTACTCTCCTATCCATTTTATTCATATCAACTGGTGCGAGAAAGTTAAACAGATTTGTAAATTACTTCTACAGTGGTCCCTCAACATACGATGGTAATTCGTTCCAAACAAGCCATCGTTTGTCGAATCCATTGTATGCTGAGGGATTCGTGCGATGTAAAGTATAGGAAGCTGTACTCACCTGTCCCTGCCGCTCCCGATGGTGACCCCGGCCTCCGCTGGGCTCTCCGCTGTCTTCTCCGGTCCTCTGCTGTCCTCTCCGGTCCTCCGCTGTCTTCTCCGGTCCTCTGCTGTCTTCCGCAAGGCCTTACTGGGCCTGCATAGCGACGTCATTACGCGCTGCCTACGCCATTCCTATTGGATGACGTAAGCAGCAGCGTATGGACGTCATCGGAGAGGACCGAGAAGACACCGGAAGACCAGCGCTGGACCCGGAGGGCACCCCGGAGCATCGTGGAGGGGTAAGTAACACTTACCGCACCACACGGGGAACATTAAGCTGCTATCCGGCAGCAGCTTAAGCATTTGGCGCGGCCGGATAGCACTTAATGCGATGACCCCGACATAAAAAAGCATCGTATGTCGATGCTAACATCGACATGCGATGGCCTCTGAGAGGCCATCGTATGTCGATTTCATCACATGTCGGGGCCATCGTAGGTCGGGGGGTCACTGTATTAGAAAATCTTAATCAGCTGCTTTATACTACAGAGGCAGTTGTGTAGTTCTTTTCTGTCTCTCCACAGTGCTCTTTGTCCGTGTCAATAACTGTCCATAGCAGGAGAGCTATGGGCATTTGCTCCTACTCTGGACAGTTCCTGACATGGACAGAGGTGTCAGCAGAGAGCACTGCGGTAAGACAAAAAAGAACTATACAGCTTGCTCTGTAGTATACAGCAGCTGATAAGGACCCAGGACATCCTGTGACGTCCTGGCATCCTGGGCTTTAAGGACCCAGGACGTCCTGTGACGTCCGGGCGCATTCCGGTCCCTGCCGCTCGCCGGGCAGAGATCGGAAGCGGATGCCTGCTGAAATGCTTCAGCAGGCATCCAGGGCAAACGGCGAGGGGGGCCATGTAGGCCCCCCATGTCGGCGATCGTCACAAATTGCGAGGGAAATCGCCCCTGCGATCTGCGGCGATACCGGGCTGATCGGGTCTCTGGGACCCGACCGCCCGGTAATTTTGCATGATCCCGGTTGTCACAGACAGCCAGGACCATGCTAAAGTATAGGAGCGAGGTGGCAAGCCTGCCACCTCCTCCTATCCCCTGCGATTCTTTGGTTAGCTAACCGACCAATCGCAGGGGGGGGGGGGTTACTTCCTCCCGTCCTGCCCGGCCCCTGGAAGTCCAGAGAGGACGGGAGGAAGACCAGAGGACGCGGCGAGGGATGGGGGAGTGCTGGGGCCCGCCCCGGTACTTACCTAGTCCCTGGAGACCCGGATCCTGGCGATGAAGACGGCGGCGACAGGTGAGTTCCTCTTCAGCCGCGGTCGGACCCTTTACAGCAATGCACGTCACCGTAAAGCGACATGCATTGCTCTATTGGGACCCTGTATACTACAACTCCCAGCATGCCCAGACAGCCCTTGGCGTCTGAGCATGCTGGGAGTTGCAGTTTTGCAACATCTGGAGGTCCACAGTTTTGGGACCACTGTGCCCTTCCAGATGTTGCAAAACTACACATCTTCAGCATGCGCTTACTGTCCAGGCATGCTGGGAGTTGTAGTTCTGTAACATCTGGCCCTTCAGATGTTGCAGAACTACAACTCCCAGCATGCCTGGACAGTTTTGGCATACTGGGAGTTGTAATTTTGCAACATCTGGAAGGGCACAGATTGGGAACCACTGTATTAGTGGTCTGCAAACTGTAGTCCTCCAGATGTTGCAAAACTACAACTCCAAGCATGCTGGGAGTTGTAGTTCGGCAACATCTGGCTCTAAAGATGTTGCTGAACTACTACTTCCAGCATGCCTGAGAATGTTTGGGAGTAGTGGTTTTGCAACAACTGGAGGCACACTGGTTGGGAAACATTGTCTGTTTCCTAACTCAGTGTTTGCCAACCCGTGTGCCTCCAGCTGTTGCAAAACTATAACTACCAGCACGCACTGATAGACTGTGCATGCTGGGAGTTGTAGTTTTGCAACAGCTGGAGGTTCAGCTGGAGCTACAGGGTACATTAACATGGGCAAGGGGCTTACAGTGAGTATCAGGCTGCAAGTTTGCGATGCAGCAAATTTTGCGCGACAGCTCAAACTCGCAGCGGGAAACTCGCTGTAATCCCCTGCCCGTGTGACTGTACCCTAAAAACACTACACTACACTAACACAAAATAAAATAAAAGTAAAAAAACACTACATATACACATACCCCTACACAGCCCCCCTCCCCAATGAAAATGAAAAACGTCTGGTACGCCACTGTTTTCAAAATGGAGCCTCCAGCTGTTGCAAAACAACAACTCCCAGTATTGCCGGACAGCCGTTGACTGTCCAAGCGTGCTGGGAGTTTTGCAACAGCTGGAGGCACTCTGTTTGGGAATCACTGGCATAGAATATCCCTATGTCCACCCCTATGCAAATCCCTAATTCAGGCCTCAAATGCGCATGGCGCTCTCACTTCGGAGCCCTGTCGTATTTCAAGGCAACAGTTTAGTGTCACATATGGGGTATCGCCGTACTCGGGAGAAATTGCCTAACAAACTTTGGGGGGATTTTTCTCCTTTAACCCCTTATGAAAAGGTGAAGTTGGGGTCTACACCAGCATGTTAGTGAAAAAAAATTTTTTTTTACACTAACATGCTGGTGTTGCCCTATACTTTTCATTTTAACAAGAGGTAAAAGGGAAAAAAAAGCCCCCCAAAATTTGTAATGCAATTTCTCCAGACTACGGAGATACCCCATATGTGGGCGCAAAGTGCTCTGGGGGCGCACAACAAGGCCCAGAAGGGAGAGTGCACCATGTACATTTGAGGTGATTTGCACAGGGGTGGCTGATTGTTACAGCGGTTTTGACAAACGCAAAAAAAACAAAAAAAAAACACGTGACCCCATTTCGGAAACTACATCCCTCACGGAATGTAATGAGGTGTGCAGTGAGAATTTACACCCCAGTGGTGTCTGACAGATCTTTGGAACAGTGGGCTGTACGAATAAAAAATTTAGTACAGCCCACTGTTCCAAAGATCTGACAGACACCAGTGGGGGATAAATGCTCACTGTACCCCTTGTTACGTTCCTCAAGGGGTCTAGTTTCCAAAATGGTATGCCATGTGGGGGTTATTTTGCTGTCCTGGCACCATAGGGGCTTCCTAAATGCGACATGCCCCCCGAGCAAAATTTGCTCTCAAAAAGCCAAATATGACTCCTTCTCTTCTGAGCATTGTAGTTCGCCCGTAGTGCACTTCAGGTCAACTTATGGGGTATCTCCATACTCAGAAGAGATGGGGTTACAAATTTTGGGGGTATTTTCTGCTATTAACCCTTGCAAAAATGTGAAATTTGGGGGGAAACACATTTTAGTGAATTTTTTTTTTAATTTTTTTACATATGCAAAAGTCGTGAAACACCTGTGGGGTATTAAGGCTCACTTTATTCCTTGTTACGTTCCTCAAGGGGTCTAGTTTCCAAAATTGTATGCCACGTGTTTTTTTTTGTTGCTGTTCTGGCACCATAGGGGCTTCCTAAATGCAACATGCCCCCCAAAAACCATTTCAGAAAAACTTACTCTCCAAAATCCCCTTGTCGCTCCTTCCCTTCTGAGCCTTCTACTGCACCCGCCGAACACTTTACATAGACATATGAGGTATGTGCTTACTCGAGAGAAATTGGGCTACAAAGTATACATTTTCTCCTTTTACCCCTTGTAAAAATAAAAAAATTGGGTCTACAAGAACATGCGAGTGTAAAAAATTAAGATTGTGAATTTTCTCCTTCACTTTGCTGCTATTCCTGTGAAACACCTAAAGGGTTAAAACGCTGACTGAATGTAATTTTGAATACTTTTGGGGGTGCAGTTTTTATAATGGGGTCATTTGTGGGGTATTTCTAAGATGAAGACCCTTCAAATCCACTACAAACCTGAACTGGTCCCTGAAAAAATTTGATTTTGGAAATTTTGTGAAAAATTTGAAAATTGCTGCTGAACTTTGAAGCCCTCTGGTGTCTTCCAAAAGTAAAACATGTCAATTTTATGATGCAAACATAAAGTGGACATATTGTATATGTGAATAAAAAAAAAATATTTGGAATATCCATTTTCCTTACAAGCAGAGAGCTTCAAAGTTAGAAAAATGCTAAATTTTCAAATTTTTCATAAAATTTTGGGATTTTTCACCAAGAAAGGATGCAAGTTACCAAAAAAAAATTTTTTACCACTATGTTAAAGTAGATTATGTCACGAAAAAACTATCTCGGAATCAGAATGATAACTAAAAGCATTCCAGAGCTATTAATGTTTAAAGTGACAGTGGTCAGATGTGCAAAAAATGGCCGGGTCCAAAGTTGTAAAATGGCTGGGTCCTTGAGGGGTTAAAAGAAGTCATTTACAAATCTGTATAACTTTCTGGAGCCAGCTAATATGAAAAAAAATACAGTTTTCCACTGGAGTACCCCTTTACTTTAAGAACCCAGGTCAGAGCTCATCAGGTCTCAGCCAATCTGCTTTCATAAAAGAATCCAACATTTGCTGTGCTGTAAGTGTATCTTGGCTATATCTGGGGGAAATAGAACAATGCTGGCATCTGAATGCAACTACATTAACTTGCATAAATATTCACCCCCTTGGACTTTTGGCCATCTGCTACTGTTACAAGCTGGAATTCAAATAGACGTAAATAGACTTTTTGATCAACACAACATGCATAGTACTTTGAAAGTGCAAAATACATTTTATTATAACACAATGAGAACAAAAAAGTCCAAATCTGTTGGATGCTAAGTATTCATCTTCCCACCCCCAGTGAGACTGGATGGAGACCATTTGTGAACAGCAATTTTCGTGCCATAGATTCTCAATTAGATTTAGGTCTGGTCTTTGATCGTGCCAGTTTAGGACATTAAAAAACAGCAAATGTTTTCAACTCAATCGGTGCCAAAAAGTTATACAGATTTGTAAATTACTTCTATTTAACCCCTTCAGGACCAAGCCCATTTTGGCCTTAAGGACCAGAGCGTTTTTTGACCACTGTCACTTTAAACATGAATAACTCTGGAATGCTTTCATCTATCATTCTGATTCCGAGATTGTTTTTTCGTGACATATTCTACTTTAACATAGTGGTAAAACTTTGTGGTAACTTGCATCCTTTCTTGGTGAAAAATCCCAAAATTTCACAAAAAATTTGAGAATTTAGCATTTTTCAAAGTTGGAAGCTCTCTGCTTGTAAAGAAAATGGATATTCCTATTTTTTTTATATTATTCACATATACAATATGTCTACTTTATGTTTGCATCATAAAATTTATGAGTTTTTTCTTTTGGGAGACATCAGAGGGCTTCAAAGTTCAGCAGCAATTTTCCAATTTTTCACAACATTTTTTAAACTCGCTATTTTTCAGGGACCAGTTTAGTTTTGAAGTGGATTTGAAGGGTCTTCATATTAGAAATACCCCATAAATGACCACATTATAAAAACTGAACCCCCCAAAGTATTCAAAATGACAGTCAGTGTTTTAACCCTTTAGGTGTTTCACAGGAATAGCAGCAAAGTGAAGGAGAAAATTCAAAATCTTCATTTTTTACACTCGCATGTTCATTTAGACTCAATTTTTGAATTTTTACAAGGGGTAAAAGGAGAAAATTTTTACTTATATTTGTAGTCCAATTTCTCTCGAGTAAGCACATACCTCATATGTCTATGTAAAGTGTTTGGGCGGGCGCAGTAGAGGGCTTAGAAGCGAAGGAGCGACAAGTGAATTTGGGATAGAACATTTTTCTGAAATGGTTTTTGGGGGGGCATATCACCTTTAGGAAGCCCCTATGGTGCCAGAAAAGCAAAAAAAAAACCACATGGCATACCATTTTGGAAACTAGACCCCTCAGGGAACGTAACAAGGAATAAAGTGAGCCTTAATACCCCACAGGTGTTTCAAGACTTTTGCATATGTAAAAGAAATGTATTTATTTTTACCTAAAATGCTTGGTTTCCCAAAAATTTTACATTTTTAAAAAGGGTAATAGCAAAAAATACCCCCCAAAATTTAAAGCCCAATTTCTCCCAATTCAGAAAACACCCCATATGTGGTTGGAAAGTGATCTGCTGGCGCACTACAGGTCTCAGAAAAGAACGAGTCACATTTGGCTTTTTGGAAGCAAATTTTGCTCTGGGGGCATGCCGCATTTAGGAAGCCCCAATGGTGCCAGGACAGCAAAAAAAAATCACATGGCATACCATTTTGGAAACTAGACCCCTTGGGGAACGTAACAAGGGGTAAAGTGAACCTTAATACCCCACAGGGGTTTCACGACTTTTGCATATGTAAAAAAATATATATATTTTTTACCTAAAATGCTTGGTTTCTCAAAAATTTTACATTTTTACAAAAGGGTTAAAGCAGAAAATACCCCCCAAAATTTGAATCCCAATTTCTCTTGATTCAGAAAACACCCCATATGGGGGTAAAAATGATCTGCTGGCACACTACAGGTCTCAGAAGAGAAGGAGTCACATTTTGCTTTTTGGAAGCAAATTTTGCTCTGGGGGCATGCCACATTTAGGAAGCCCCTATGGTGCCAGGACAGCAAAAAAAACACATGGCATACCATTTTGGAAACTAGAACCCTTGGGGAACATAACAAGGGGTAAAGTGAACCTTAATACCCCACAGGGGTTTCACGACTTTTGCATATGTAAAAAAATATATATATTTTTTACCTAAAATGCTTGGTTTCTCAAAAATTTTACATTTTTGCAAAGGGTTAAAGCAGAAAATGCCCCCCAAAATTTGAAGCCCAATTTCTCCCGATTCAGAAAACACCCCATATGGGGGTGAAAAGTGCTCTGCTGGCGCACTACAGGTCTCAGAAGAGAAGGAGTCACATTTGGCTTTTTGGAAGCAAATTTTGCTCTGGGGGCATGCCGCATTTAGGAAGCCCCTATGGTGCCAGGACAGCAAAAAAAAAAACACATGGCATACCATTTTGGAAACTAGAACCCTTGGGGAACATAACAAGGGGTAAAGTGAACCTTAATACCCCACAGGGGTTTCACGACTTTTGCATATGTAAAAAATAAAATAAAAAAATCACTAAAATGCTTGTTTTTCCCCAAATTTTTCATTTTTACAAGGGGGTAGCTGAAAAATTACCCCAAAATTTGTAGCCCCATTTCCCTTGAGCAAGGAAATAACCCATAAAAGCACGTAAAATGCTTTGCTGGTGAACTACAGGTCTCAGAAGGGAAGGAGCAAAATTTGGAGAGAGAATTTTTTGGGGGCATGTCGGATTTAGGAAGCCCCTATGGAGCCAGAACCCTGGGAACCTGCTGAGGTATTCATCTAGGGGTATAATGGAAATGTTTTTAAGTTTTGTTTAGGGGTTTAGCAAAATAGTGAAAACAAAACTATACCTGCCAAGGTATTCATCTAGGGGTATAATGGAATTTTTTTTTTTTTGTTAAGGGTTTAGCAAAATGTTGAAAATATAAAACTATACCTGCCAAGGTATTCATCTAGGGGTATAATGGGAATTTTTAGTTTTATTAGGGGTTTGCCAATTAGATTTTTTTTAATAGTGTAGTGGAGAAAAAGGGGAAAATAAATGAATTGCTCACATGTCATTCCAAGGGTGCATTGGGTAGAGTTATCCAAAGTAATTCTTAAAATAATTAAAGGGGACAAAATTAGATATCATATGTTGTGTGATAGATAGACATGTGCAATTCGGTTCGACACGAATGTCTAAATTAACGAATTTTACCGTTTTCGTGCATTCGGACCGAACCGAATGCACGAAAACATATTTTGAACATTCCCGAATAGCCACGATAATACGAATAGCAAAGTAACGAATACATTCGTTATTTCCCAACCATAATGCTGTAAATAACGAATGCATTCGTTATCTGTAAACGAACGTGAAGAATTCATTCTGATAACAAATATAATAAAAAGGATATAGATAGTTTGATTTTTCGGATACATTCGGTATTCGGGTACATTCGGTAAATCTTTTTATTCTTTTTTTGGACTTTAGCGATCCTAAAAAATTATGGAGATACCTTTTTTATAAAAATTTCGTAGGGTATCATAAAAAAATCATAATAAAAAAGATACAGTGGTGATGGAAAAAATTGTATCTAATGAAATGTATCATTTTTATTATGAAATGTTTATTCATTTTTAAACAGGGATCAATTTATGTGAGCGGGTAAAGCACTAAAAATGTAGCCGACAATAATGAAAATGTAGTGTGTGCTTGTTTTTCACTTTTTAAAAAAACATTTTTTAGGTAGTACTACTACTCCCAGCATGGAACACACTCTTCCATGATGGGAGTAGTAGTTACCTGTACTAATTGACAGATTGCAGGGGTCCCTTGCGATCCTCTTGTATAATGAATAGATGCGCCGGCTGCTCTTCTATGGTCCCCTGCACTCACGTATATGTACACATATTCATATTTCCCGCAGAGCTGTGATTGGCCAGATGGTTCCAGCCAATCACAGCTCTCTGTGAGAAATAGGAATATGTGTATATATATGGCCGTGCAGGGGACCATAGGAGAGCGGCCGCCGCATTCATACATTATACTGGAGGATCGCAGCGGGCGTCAGGAGTGATACCCGCAGTGATCTTTCCTTTACTACAAGTACTAATACTCCCAACATGGAGCACACTCTGCTCCATGCTGGGAACTGTAGTACCTGTATTAATAGACAGATCGCAGCGGTTACACTCGCTGCCATATGTCTATTAATGCAGGTACTACAGCTCCCAGCATGGAGCAGAGTGTGCTCCATGTTGGGAGTATTAGTACCTGCAGTAAGGGACAGATCCCAGGGATGTCACTTCTCCTGACACCCGCTGCGATCCTCCTTATGTGAATGTCGGGATCAGCTGTTCTCAAGGCTACAGAGCCAGGAGAACAGCTGACGCTGAGCCGTAGGTATACATCGTATATCTACTGCCCAGCAAGAACTTACAGTGAGCTTGCAATGTGTATACAGTATACACATTGCTGGCTCACTTAACCCCTTGCTGAGCTGTGCGCTATGCACAAGCCCAGCAAGGGAAGAGTTAACTTACACTGCTGGACAGTGTAGGTTAACCCTTTGGGCGGTACACACTATATACAGCTATCTATAGATAGCTGTATACAGTGTATACAGAAGACGAAGTCCAGCTTACTTCCCTCGAGTCCCGGGCGGGGTTCGTGTAGCTCCGCCCCTAGTGATGACGTCATTAGGGGGCGGAGCTACAGAAGGGAACAAGGCTAATTAATCTGAAGCTTTGTTCACATTGTACGTTTTGTATAATGTGAACAGACCCTTCTGGCAGTGTCCACCCAGACAGGGAGACTCCAGCTGTTGCTAAACTACAACTCCCAGCATGCCCAGACAGCCAAAGGCTGTCTGGGCATGCTGGGAGTTATAGTTTTGCACCAATTGGTGGCTCCCTGTTTGGGTAGACATTGCATCATGGGTGCTCTCCCCAGCGGACAGCGCCAAAAATGTCATAACCAATTTTTTGTGTTTTTTTCTTCTCGTTTCAGATCCGTGTATGCAGAGGATTACTGCGGATTCGATGGATTACGGCGGATTATTTATTTTTTCCTTTAATAAAATGGTTAACGAGGGCTGTGGGGGAGTGTTTTTTTAAATAAAATAATTTTTCCAATGTGTTGTGTTTTTTTTTTTTATTGAATTTTCAAGGTTAGTAGTGGACGCTGTCTTATTGACGGAATCCATTACTAGGCCAGGGCTTAGTGCTAGCCCCAAAAACAGCTAGCGCTAACCCCCAATTATTACCCCGGTACCCACCGCCACAGGGGTGCCGGGAAGAGCCGGTACCAACAGGCCCGGAGTGTCAAAATGGCGCTCCTGGGCCTAGGCGGTAACAGGCTGGCGTTATTTAGGCTGGGGAGGGCCAGTAACAATGGTCCTCGCCCACCCTGGTAACGTCAGGCTGTTGCTGTTTGGTTGGTATCTGGCTGAGAATGAAAATACGGGGAACCCTATGCGTTTTTTTTATTTATTTTTTTATTTAAATTTAAAAAAAAAACGCATAGGGTTCCCCGTATTTTCATTCTCAGCACAATACCAACCAAACAGCAACAGCCTGACGTTACCAGGGTGGGTGAGGACCATTGTTACTGGCCCTCCCCAGCCTAAATAACGCCAGCCTGTTACCGCCTAGGTCCAGGAGCGCCATTTTTGATGCTCCGGGCCTGTTGGTACCGGCTCTTCCCGGCACCCCTGTGGCGGTGGGTACCGGGGTAATAATTGGGGGTTAGCGCTAGCTGTTTTTGGGGCTAGCACTAAGCCCTGGCCTAGTAATGGATTCCGTCAATAAGACAGCTTCCGCTACTAACCCTGAAAATTCAATAAAAAAAAAAAAAAAAACACAACACATTGGAAAAATTATTTTATTTAAAAAAACACTCCCCCACAGCCCTCGTTAACCATTTTATTAAAGGGAAAAAAAATAATCCGCCTAATCCATCGAATCCGCAGTAATCCTCTGCATACACGGATCTGAAACGAGAAGAAAAAAAAACACAAAAAATTGGTTATGACATTTTTGGCGCTGTCCGCTGGGGAGAGCACCCATGATGCAATGTCTACCCAAACAGGGAGCCACCAATTGGTGCAAAACTACAACTCCCAGCATGCCCAGACAGCCTTTGGCTGTCTGGGCATGCTGGGAGTTGTAGTTTAGCAACAGCTGGAGTCTCCCTGTCTGGGTAGACACTGCCAGAAGGGTCTGTTCACATTATACAAAACGTACAATGTGAACAGAGCTTCAGATAAACTAGCCTTGTTCCCTTCTGTAGCTCCGCCCCCTAATGACGTCATCACTAGGGGGCGGAGCTACACGAACCCGGCCCGGGACTCGAGGGAAGTAAGCTGGACTTCGTCTTCTGTATACACTGTATACAGCTATCTATAGTATAAAGTGTATACCGCACAAAGGGTTAACCTACACTGTCCAGCAGTGTAAGTTAACTCTTCCCTTGCTGGGCTTGCGCATAGCGCACAGCTCAGCAAGGGGTTAAGTGAGCCAGCAATGTGTATACTGTATACACATTGCAAGCTCACTGTAAGTTCTTGCTGGGCAGTAGATATACGATGTATACCTACGGCTCAGCGTCAGCTGTTCTCCCGGCTCTGTAGCCCTGAGAACAGCTGATCCCGACATTCACATCAGGAGGATCGCAGCGGGTGTCAGGAGGAGTGACACCCGCTGGGATCTGTCCCTTACTGCAGGTACTAATACTCCCAACATGGAGCACACTCTGCTCCATGCTGGGAGCTGTAGTACCTGCATTAATAGACATATCGCAGCGAGTGTAACTTCTGACACCCGCTGCAATCTGTCTATTAATACAGGTACTACAGCTCCCAGCATGGAGCAGAGTGTACTCCATGTTGGGAGTGGTAGTACTTGTAGTAAAGCGAAGATCACTACAGGTATTACTCCTGACAGCCGCTGCGATCCTCCAGTATAATGTATGAATGCGGCGGCCGCTCTCCTATGGTCCCTTGCACAGCCGTATATATACACATATTCCTATTTCTCACAGAGAGCTGTGATTGGCTGGAACCATCTGGCCAATCACAGCTCTGCGGGAAATATGAATATGTGTACATATACGTGAGTGCAGGGGACCATAGAAGAGCAGCCGGCGCATCTATACATTATACAAGAGGATCGCAAGGGACCCCTGCAATCTGTCAATTAGTACAGGTAACTACTACTCCCATCATGGAAGAGTGTGTTCCATGCTGGGAGTAGTAGTACTACCTAAAAAATGTTTTAAAAAAAAGCGAAAAACACGCACACACTACATTTTCATTATTGTCGGCTACATTTTTAGTGCTTTACCCGCTCACATAAATTGATCCCTGTTTAAAAATGAATAAACATTTCATAATAAAAAAGATACATTTCGTTAGATACAATTTTTTCCATCACCACTGTATCTTTTTTATTATGATTTTTTTATGATACCCTACGAAATTTTAATAAAAAAGGTATCTCCATTATTTATTAGGATCGCTAAAGTCCAAAAAAAGACTAAAGATTTACCGAATGTACCTGAATACCGAATGTATCCGAAAAAAACAACACGAATACCCGAATACCGAATGTATCCGAAAAATCTAAACCGAAAATATTGCCGAACCGAAATTTTTTTCCAAAACGAAACGAAATTAAACGAAAATTTTTCTAGTGCACAAGTCTAGTGATAGATTTTAAAACAGTCTTCAATGCACAGACCGGGTTTGTGGGGACATGTCTCAAAGTGGTATATAGTGCATTTTCTAATGCCACGCTTGGAGCACACCCGACACCGCTTCTGTTGCCTACTCCCCGATTCTCTACGGGGAAGTACCGCAGGAAAATGTTGCCCTGGAACTATTCTGTTCTCCGATCCTGTGGCTCTGCTTTCCTCCCCTTCCGGATCCCCAAACAGAAAGTCCTTAATAACATTTTCCTGGAATTGCAGGTATGTGCATGTATTTCCTGCACGTTTGTACACCACAAATGAATTGTACATGGTAATTTGGAAGAGGTGCAGTGCCAATTTTTTATACCAGGTCTTAGTTTTGCGTAGGGCAGTGTACGGCTGCAAGGCCTGATCTGACAGATCCACCCCTCCCATGAACTTATTATAGTCCTGGATACACACAGGTTTAGGGGCACTCTCTGTGGTACCACGGACTTGGACAGGGGTGGATCTGTCTGGGTGTAAGGTGGTTAGTACAAGAACATCACGCTTGTCCTGGTACTTCACAAGCATCATGTTGTCCTTGCACACAGCCTTGCTTTCCCCCCTTCTTCAACTTTTGCCATACAAAAATTTTAGGCAGATCCCTTTGATTTCGCCTGATGGTACCACAGGCCACAGTCCCCTTGGCAAACAGCCATTGTAGTAATGGGACGCTAGTGTAAAAAGTTTCAAGGTAGATGTTATACCCTTGATCTAGCAGGGGGTGAACTAGATCCCATACTATTTTTCCCATTGTTTTTAGTACGGGGGGACACTCTGGGGGCTCTATTTTAGAGTCTTTCCCCTCATAGACTCTGAATTTGTGCGTATAGCCGGTTGCGCTCTCGCACAACTTATAAAGTTTTACCCCATACCTGGCCCGTTTGTTAGGCAGGTATTGCCTAAAGTGCAACCTTCCTTTGAAGTGCACAAGAGATTCGTCCACTGCAATCTCTTTTTCTGGGGTGTAAACTTCAGAAAATTTTTGATTTAAATAATTAACAAGGGGCCGAATTTTATATATGCGATCAAAATTTGGATCACTGGGAGTTGGACAATTTTCATTATTAGCATAATGTAGAAATTTGAGGAGGGCTTCAAACCGAGCCCTTGGCATGACCGACCGGTACAGTGGAGTATGGTAAAGCATATCATTACTCCAATAGGAGCAAATTTTGGGCTTCTTAACTATGCCCATGTTAAACAAAAGGGTAAAAAAAAATTTGAGCTCTAGTGCATTGGTTGGCGTCCATTGATAAGGCCTAGCATGATATGCCTGTGGATTGGCCGCAATGAATTGCTCAGCATACCGGTTGGTTTCCTCCACTATCAAATTAATCAGCTCTTCTGAAAAGAAGAGCTGAAAAAAATCAGCTTCTTTCAACCCCGCAGTGTCAACACGAATGCCTGCAGTGGCCACAAACTCAGGCAAATTGGGTATAAAGTTTGAAGCTGGAGCCCACTCAGAGATGGCACTAGGACCTGGCTCAATATTGGTACTAGGACTGGTACTAGGACCTGGCCTAGGGCGGTGGCGGGGAGGTTCCTCGTCAGAATCAGTGGAAGAGGGCAAATATAACAACTCTTCACCACTATCTGAACCAGAGGAAGATGCCAAGAAGGCATATGCCTCCTCAGTGCTGTACATGCGACGCCTTGACATATTGGATGACACTATAAGTGGCGAAGTGTCTCTGATGTACAACACTAGAACAATATTTTTTTTGTATTTTTATATTTTTATATTTTTTTTACTTTTTTTATAACAACGGAAAAACAGAAACAAAAAGCGCCACTAGAAGTAAAAAAAAAACAGCGGCGAACTGTCACTGCTGTCACTAATCAGTGACGCACCAGGAAAAAAGGTAACAGGGTAGTATGGAGGTGTGCGAGGTGGTGATGGGATGAAAGGGTGACAGTCACTTCAGGGGCACTGACAGTATTTTATATTATTCTTCACTGTCACTGTTATGGTCAGTGACAGACTTCAATTTCTTCACAGATTACAGCTGATGAATGAATGAATGAATGAACGAATGAATGAACGAATGAATGAATCAGCAGCAGGATAAGGGGCACTGATGGGCACTGAAACTTTATTACTGTACTGTACTGTAGAATGTAACTATATTCAGTTACAGTTACAAGTCAGATCACACAGGCTGCAGACTTCAGACAGGGAGGACAGCAATTGGAAGGGGCACTGCTGGGCACTACTGGAGACTGATGGGCACTGCTGGACACTGATGGGCACTAGACTGTCACTGTTATATTCAGTGACAGTCACTAGGATCTTCACTGCAGCCTGTCAGATCACACAGGCTGCAGACTTAGGAGGCAGCAGATGGGCACAGATGGGCACTGAGGGGCACTGCTGGGCACTACTGGGGCACAGATTTATACAAGACTGTCACTGTTATATTCAGTGACAGTCACTAGGATCTTCACTGCAGCCTGTCAGATCGCACAGGCTGCAAACTTAGGAGGCAGCAGATGGGCACAGATGGGCACTGCTGGGGCACAGATTTATACAAGACTGTCACTGTTATATACAGTGACAGTCACTAGGATCTTCACTGCAGCCTGTCAGATCGGACAGGCTGCAGACTTCAGACGGCGGCAGCAGCAGCAGGGTAAGGGGCACTACAGGGGGGGATTCTTTTACTTTCACTTAAATTTTTAGCTTTTAGAAAAGCTTTTTAACACTCTTCTGTCTTCTGTCCTAACACTAACACCGGCTCCGATCGCTGTTCAGAACGAACTGAAAGCTTCGGAGCCGGTGTTAGTGTTACAAAGACGCTGATACACTGTGATTGGTCCACAGGGACCAATCACAGGGCTCTAATCCCAGGACCAATTACAGATGGTCCTGGGATGTCAAGCAGAACTTGTCTCCCGCCGCTGGGCACGGGATTTCTGCCTGTTAACCCGTGCGCTGCTGTGCAGTGCCGGGTTAACTGAATGTCATTTATAAACGCCAGGATGCGTGAACGCACTGCACAACCCGGCGTTTATATATGCCATTCTGCGGGAAGGGGTTAAATATCTATCTTAAAGGGGTACTCCACGCCTAGACATTTTATCCCCTGTCCAAAGGATCGCAGGGGTCCCAGTGGCTTAGCCCCTGTGATCATACATCTTATCCCCTATACTTTGGATAGGGAATAAGATGTCCAGGGGCAGAGAAGCCCTTTAAGTCTTCTAGTACTTATCATTGCTGTATGCTCCAGAGGAAGTTGTGTAGTTCTTTCCAGTCCGACCACAGTGCTTACTGCTGCCACCTCTGCTTGAGGCTGGAACTGTCCAGAGCATGAACAAATACCAATTGGAAACCTTTCCAGCTCTGGACAGTTCCTGACAAGAACAGAGGTGTCAGCAGAGAGCACTGTGGTCAGACAGGAGAGATCTAAACAACTTCCTCTGCAGTAAACAGCAGCTGATAAGTACTGGAAGGATTAAGATTTTAAGATACAGGTAATTTACAAATCTGTAACTTTCTGGCACTAGTTAATTTGAAAATATTTTTTCCTCTGATGTACCCTGTAACATGCTTTGATCTAAACCTTACCAGTGTAGCTCTGGCTCTGTGTTTAGGGTCATTGTCCATCTTAAAAGATAAACCTCTGTCCCAGTCCTAAGTCATTTGCAAACTGCATTAGATTTTCAAGACTGCAATGTATTTGGCTCTATCCATCTTTATTGTGGGTGGTATTATGATTTGGCTCCATTCACTTAAATAACACTAAAATCAATAAAAGATGCTCTAAGGTAAAGAAATCTCACTTAGACATCACTTGCACAAGGTGATCACATCCAGACTACCATTCAGGATGTAACAGAATCACACTAAAACTGGTGCCCCAGCTACTGCACACAATAAAACAAAACACATGTATCATTCTTTGTGTATGGTAGAAGCAGTTTACCCCTTTTCCCCGACTTCTAAATTATGCGCAGATGCGCTAAATTTATCAATCTTGCGCAATGAGTTTAATAAATTGCGGGCAAATATAGTAATCTCCTCCACTGTACACCGTCACTCTATTTTGTATATGCTTTGTCTGTAGCGTATTGGAACATATTTAAAGGGGTATTCCAGGCTAAAAAAAATGTATATATCAACTGGCTCCGGAAAGTTAAACAGATTTGTAAATTACCTCTATTAAAAAATCTTAATCCTTCCAATAGTTGATATACAGGTAGATGATATGGTATCTACGGACCAATATAATCAATCAGCTCCCAAAATTAAATTGGAAAAAGTGGGGGGAGTGTGCATAAAATATAACTTTCAATAAACACCTCTAAAATAATATAATAGTAGTGATGAATTATAATCAGCCATTTGACCCAGATAGGGGCCTCTTAGCAATAGTACGCCAAAGCTATGCTGCTAAAATGTAGACCAGGGGAAATTAGTTCCCAAAAATATACACCAAGATTATACATCCAGGATGCTATCTGCCCAGAGGGTCTAGATGTAACCCATTACACAACAGCCCTACGCGTTTCGGCACAAAGTAACATGTGTCCTCCTCAGGGGCTCAACAAATGGATGCCATGAAACAAAAATCATTTATCCACAATGAATTAATGGATAATATCAATTCTTTTACTGGTCTATAGCCATGATGTGGCTCGAAGTATCTGGAGCGCTTCCTTCACCCTTCCCAGATTCCACCTATAAAAAAAGATGCAGACAACAAGAAACCCTATTCAGTACAACATGTCGTAGCTGGGAAGGGGAGATGCCTAGCCACAATAGGCAAATATGCACTCACGGTCCTGTCGGGACTCGGCGTGAAACCCTATCCTACCAATAGTTATTAGCTTCTGAAGTTGAGTCGCTGTTTTCTGTCTAACTGCTTTCTGATGACTCACGTCTGGGAGCTGTCCAGCTCCTATGGGGATATTTTCCCATCATGCAAGGGATATTCTCCCATCATGCACAGCTCCCGGGACGTGACATCATCATTGAGCAGTTAGACAGAAAACTTCAGAAGCTAATAACTATTGGAAGGATTAAGATTTTTTAATACAAGTAATTTACAAATCTGTTTAACTTTCCGGAGCCAGTTGATATATATAAAAAAAGTTTGTGCCTGGAATACCCCTTTAAATCGTAACCGTGGCGCTATTTTCTAAATTTTAAGGTTCAGTGTTTCCTTGTAAATATTTTCAACATCCCTGTTGTCCTATAGAGAAGTAACCAAAATTTTTTTATGTAGATGTCTAATAACAACCTTAATGGATCTGGCCCTGCAGGGGATCATGGCTTTGTTATCTTTACACTTTGAGAAGATCAATATCCAACATATAGGAAACATTACAGACAATCATAAACGTATTTAAACTATAAAAGAATGTCAAGAAAATTGATTGAAGTAACACTTAAGAACATAATTACAATTATCAATTGTGAGAGAGAGGAAAGGTTGAACATTATGGATACTTATTATTATTATATTAATTATTATTATTATTCCATTCTTTGAAAAATGAAATCGATGATTTAGAGCATCTTGCTAGGTGCAGTCCAAGATGGCTTATATTTGCGTTAAAAATATGGTAATTGGGCAAGATTTCTGCAGGTAAATGAAATAAATTTGTGCGTACTTAATATGTCACTCCAAGGTACACCGAAACTTACACATCTGAAGGAAATGCTCCACCAGAATGTACACAAAAAAAGATGCAAACAAAATAGCTTGTGCAAAATATAAACACAAAAAAGGGGTAAAATATTTGATACACGTACCCCATTGAATACACATTGGGGGAGATTTATCAAAAACTGTCTAGAGGAAAACTTGCTGAGTTGCCCATAGCAACCAATAAGATTGCTTCTTTCATTTTTCACAGGCCTTTTAAAAAAACTTAAAGAAGTGATCTGATTGGTTGCTATGGGCAACTCGGCAACTTTTCCTCTGGACAGGTTTTTATAAATCTCCCCCATTGACACTTACTGTTTTGGTATCCTTGAAAATCCACCTACGTATACTTAAAGGGGTACTCCACTGGAAAAAAATAAAATTCAACTGGTGCCAGAAAGTTAAACAGATTTGCAAATTACTTCTATTTAAAAATCTTAATCATTACAGTACTTATCAGCTGCTAAATGCTCCACAGAAAGTTCTTTTCTTTTTCAATTTCCTTTCTGTCTGACCACAGTGTTCTCTGCTGACACTTCTGTCCATTTGAGGAACTGTCCGGAGCAGGATAGGTTTCCTATGGGGATTTGTTCCTACTCTGGACAGTTCCTAAAATGGACAGAGGTGACAGCAGAGAGCACTGTGGTCAGGCAGAAAGAAAAATCAAAAAAAAAAAGAACTTCCTGTGGATCATACAGCAGCTGATAAGTACTGGAAGGATTAAGATTTTTAAATAGAAGTAATTTACAAATCTGTTTAACTTTCTGGCACCAGTTGATAAAAAAAAAATAAGTTTTCCAGTGGAGTACCCCTTTAACCTCTTCCTTCATCAGAAGTGTTTGCAATGTTTGTAACATCTTCAAAGAGCCTTAACATTTATTTTTCCACACACAGAGCTACAAGAGGGCATTTTTTTTTCTTTTGCGGAACCTTTTGTACTTTTTACCATAAATTATTTGTAGGATTTAGCTTGCGCACTGTTAACTTTGCAATAAAACTGACATAGTATGGCTATTCTGCACATCAGTACGATTTTAAACCTACACCTTTCAATGTTCAGCTTCCAAAACATTAGATTTTAATAGTTTGGAAATTTCCACACACTGCGATACCAAATATGTTTATTTATTTATTTTTGGTCTTTTATTCAAAAAAATGGGAAAAGGGGGTAATGGTAACAAATGCGTACCACACTGTTGAACCCCTGACCGGTGCGGTACCTGCCAGTTCACTCTGCATGTCTCGTTTGCTAATATATGGCATGCAGAGGGTCAAGTTGCTGGGATCTGCTTAAAGTCCGATGCTGGGAGATGTCAGCAGTTAGATACAACAGGCACATATAGAAAGAGTTCACCTCAATATTCAACGACGGCCAAGTACCACAAAAAGGCGTATCATCAGTCACTAAAAGAATAAGGGCCTATACTGTACCATTAGGTGCTTTCATTTCACAAAGATTATTTTTTTTTTTTTACACAAATTTTGCGAGAAAAAACATGGCATAACTTACTGCACAATGAAGTTTGCTTCACCTTCTATGGGAGAATACTGCAGCAGTAGTGAATTTTATCTTATAGAGCAGTGGTCTCCAACCTGCGGACCTCCAGATGTTGCAAAACTACAACTCCCAGCATGCCCGGAGAGCCTTTGGCTCTCCGGGCATGCTGGGAGTTGTAGTTTTGCAACATCTGGCGGTCAGCAGGTTGGAGGCCACTGTTCTAGAGCCTTGCAAAAAAAAATAAAAAATAGATAGATGAATTTATTACATAAATAAGTATTTTTTCAGTAATTTTCATTTTCACAAAAGCAGTATCTTCTGAGGGAAAGCAAAAAAACACAGTACGCCTCCTAAACACTTTATTTATAAAGCAGCAATGAGAAAGCAATTACAGGGAAAATCTGTTGTGATCTTCAGAGATCCAGTCCATTGTCAGCAATGTAGAGGACTAACTGTTAAAGCAGTTGCCATCTTGGAATGTTATCACCTATTCACAGGACAGGGAATAGGTAATTGATTGCGTCACGGTCCGTCCACTGTTGCCCCCCCCCCCCCCCTCAATATCAAGAACGCTCCTCTTCATTCATTCTATATAGTATACGTGGAAGCAGCAGAGTACTTTCCAAGATGGCACAACCTCTTTTAGTCATTTAGGTCCAATAAATATTGAAAGTTTTCTAGATAACAATACTATTAAATCCAGATGTGTGAGAACACTAGCTTAAAAAAAAAAAAAATCCCAGTGAATATATAAAAAAAAGGGGTCACAATATAAGTAAAAAGTTGTTTGTTCTTGTATAGACGGGAAGCCCTGTGATAAACACAAGATGTGCTAGTGTCTTGTAACTAAAGATTGTACAAAAATATGCAAGGCTTGCACATCAATGGCAAACAGGTCCAGAGAGCTGAAATCACTCCTGAGCTGTATTCAAAAATCCCATGTGCGTCTCACTAGCTGTGTTTTTGTCTCTTCCAGAAACGTTTAACATCTGAATGGCCTGCTTGTGTAACCACCATTACACGCCTTGCTGGGTTTTCAAATACAAGTACTCCAAGATCCCGAGCATAATTCCTCAGTAATTCAAAGTCCACCTGTGATAGGAACTGATTGTAAAGAACACCTAGAAGACAGAAAAAGATCAGGTTATAAATTGATTCAGGCTCTGATCACACTAGTGGCAGCTTTGTGAGGTGTCCATTGTTTTTGACAACAACAGACTTACCAACAGCATTGATCTTGATGGTTAAAATACAATACAATAAAAAGGAAACCTTCTGACACTTTAATAGCAAGAAAGGTGCAGCATTTAGTGCTAATCTTGCCATCAAAATAATGGAAACCTAAGTGGATCCCATTATAATGGGCCCATTGGTTAGTTATAGAAGCCAAGATGATAGTGGATAAGTTTCAGATTGCAGGAGGTCCGACCAATGGGAGCCCCTGTGATATCCCATACGGGGCCCCGGCATTCAGAGGGAAGGGGGCGTGTCGACCACTGCATGAAGCGGCGGCTGACAAGCCCCCTCAATACAACTATTCGAGAGCCCAAGCGCTGCCTTCGGCAATCTCCGGCTCAGCCACAGGGCTGTATTCAGAGGGGTGTGTCGGCTGCTGCTTCGTGCAGAGGTCGACACGCGCTATCTGGCTGGAGTGCAGGGGCCCCATACGGGAGATCACAGAGGGTCCCAGTGTTCAGACCCCCCCACAATCTAAAATTAGGGGACAAGTTTTTCAATCCTGGACTACCCCTAAAAGAAATGTGCCTCAATGTAGCAGGCTGCCAAATGAATGCTTGTACTATGTGATGTGGCTTCAGACTGCACAGTACCGATGCAATTTTAGTGATTTTTCAGAACCACATTATTCGTACTGCAATCCTGAAAAATCATAAGAAAGCTGTGAAGTTGCTAGAACACATTTGCAACATGTCAACACAGTCTGAAGATGTTCTCTGGTTGGCTAAATCAAATCACTGAACATTTTCAAAGTGAATGTTTTTTCAATGACGAATTTGGCAAATAACTGCACTGGCAAATTAGAAAACAGATGGCTACATATTAGGTATTGGCAGGAGTTTAAAGCGTTTTTGGGGACTGAAATTTTGATGGCCTATTGTTAGGCTTAGTTATCAATACCAGATCAGTGGGACTCCCGGATACCAGGTTATCAGATGACTAAAGGGGCCACAGTGCCACAGCACCCTCTATATTTACTGGGCCATACACCACCATACATTTAATAGCAGCAGCTGTGTCTAGCACACAAGTACATTCATTTGAAGTTTACTGCCATACATTTGCTGCCCCTTTAAATGGGTTGTCCGGGGCTCTAAAATGCTACAACAAACCATGCCACACATTCTCTAGCAACAAGGCCCACCCTCATCAAGTGTTTGGAAGGAAATCAATTATGCCAACAAGGGCATGATAGTGGAGAAAAGTAAGGATGTTATAACATTTTAGAGCCGCAGACAAGCCCATTATTGCTTGGATGTGAATGGACCAGACACCAAGTCATTTTAAAAACTTGAGTTCTAAAGAAATCTAAAGATCACGCTCTCACATCAATAGCAGGCTTCTCCATTAATAATATGACAAAGATTTTGTGTGCTTCCTATGGGCAAATCTAGAGGAGCTGCAGCATGTCTGGCTGTGGAAAATGTAATTTTTTACTCCTCTTAACACATCACTAACATTAAATGAGAAATAAAGAAAACTCGTCACCTTCAGAGAAACGGAGGCGATCTTTCTCGAGTTCCCAAAGACGAACCTGGTCAGTGATGGTCGGGGGAAGCACAGGATTCTGCGAAACATACAGGAGATTGTATATGCAGTAAGATCTGCCATCAGTCTAGAGCCTTGGTTAATTATAACAACTCATGACATGTGAACTAAAAATCATACAGACTCTTAGAAATGAAAACTGTCATTACCTGCTGCAACATTACTGAGTGGGCTCTGGTCCGAAGGAAATGGATTATCTTAGAATTATAAAATGAAAAATAAATGATTTTGTGCTGATAATTTTAGTTGAGGCATCAATGTCTTACTGGCTTATACAACATAGCTTGCTGATTTGTTACTGATCCAGTGAACTGCAATAGTTACTTCTAGCACACAATTGGCCATTCAGGAACACTTTCAATATACCCGATATCTCGAGCAGGAAAACAGGGGGCCATCCCCCTATGTAACCCCTAAGTAGTGCCCATTCCTTAAGTGCTGGTGGATCTGAGAACATCTTTTGTCCACCCCCCCCCCCCCTCCCATTTCCCCTTCTTCATTGCCTTGCCCCTTCCCTTCCTATGTTGAACATTCCCAGGTCATACCAAAAAGATACTGTTGTCTCTCGATACTGTTGTCTCTTGATACTGTAGCACTCTAATTATTATGCACAATTTGGGCTGAAACAACTAATCAATTAATCGGCAACTAATCAATTATAAAAATAGTTGTCAACTATTTTCATAATGGAATAATGGGTTGGTCGATTAGTTGATCAGATTTTTTTTTATGTTCACATATACTTAGCAATTATCACTAAGTATATACAACTGTGGTCCTTGGCAGCCTGTTTAGTGAAGAGGGGCCCAGCACACACCATCTTCTGCTCCCTGCAGCTCCTTTCTGCAGCCATCATGAGTCCCTGGTTGTTGGGCTCTGTGCTGAAGGCCGGACTCAAAAGTTGCAGAGAGAAGATGCAGGAAGTAAAAGATTATATATGCTGGCCTCCTCTTCATTAAATAGTCTGCTGGGGGCATGTAGGATGGACAACCAGGGAATGTGCTGGCCTTCCCATCTGGTTACAGGTAAAAAAACAGGAAGGGGGTATAGCCCTTACAAGAAAAAAAAGAAAAGAAAAAAATTGATATTTAAAAGAATTATCCCCTCCCCCTCATTAACTCCCTCTCTAATCTAACTTGCAAATTATCGGTCAACTAATTAGTTCTAAACATGATTCATTCTCAGTATATCTCACACTCTCTCGTGCTGTTACCTGCTCAGCAGTGATGCCATTTCCAATAGCTTGTTGAACACTTTCTCTAGTAACTTGTGCCACCACCAGGTTAGGAAACCGATAAAGCATTTCCGAGAAGAGAGCAATAAGTGCGATCTGAAGTTCTGAATCTGAAAATATTTAATGTATTAATTCAGTAGGTGAAAACAACAAAGCAGAGAAAATGAATGACAAACCCAAATAAAATCATTGCAAAAGTTTATATTGTCATGTGTTGGCTGACATTGGATTATCCGATACTTCTTTTTCAGGAATCCAACAAATTAATTATTTTTAATAGGAAAAGCGATACATTTTCGAAAGAACCCCGCTAACTGGAAGACTCAGTCACACACTAGCTTCTAGTGTTACTGACCTGTGTATGCATATATTCTGTAGTTAGTCTCCACCACAATAAATCCCTGCTTATGACTGTCAGGTGTAGTCCCAGAGATTCCAGAAGCCAGATTTATCGCCAGACGAGTTGGATAATAGCGACGAGACTTTCTCTGAGAACAATATGAGAAACTGCTCTTTAGTTTGTAAACCACAGATCATGTAGCAGGACAAAATTTTTATTACCAGGATTACAAGACATGTGTACGACAGCTTGCCTGCTTGATATTATGGTAGAGAAGCAAACTGTGGTGGAAGAATGTAATGTCATAATACAGAACTGCTAACCTTCCTCTGAAACACCAGTCCAAATTCTCGTAGGTGCTGTAGGAACGTCAGTAGTGAGTCACTCATCCCCTCCACAGAGTAGTCCTTATGAGTATAAAGCAAAGAGCTGTTATATATGTGTATATATTTTTTATATATATATATATATATATATATATATATATATATTTTTTTTTTTTTTTTTTTTTTTTTAACACAAGCAGATTTACAAGCAGATTTTCTGTTGGAGAATATATTAGGAGCAGTTACAATTTACCTTTCCAAGCGTAGAAAAGCTTAGCTGGAACATGAAGGACAGTATCTCCACCAGATTCATTCCCCGAGTCTGAGATAACAAATAAATAGATGTTAGGAAATCAGAAGATAAATATTTCTGTTTTGAAACTATGTATGAATTTAGTTTTAGGGTCTGTGCATATTTGATGCGTAGGATTTGAAGCTGTGTTCAGTCATTTTTATAACTGAACTCTGCAGCTTCAAATCCTGCATATCAAATATGTGCATCAAAAATGAATGTTACACAAAACCAATGCAACAGCTCAGGGGAGAGGAATAAGAAAAGTTTGTGAAGATACATGAATATAATATATTCAATGTACTTAAATGGGTACTCCGGTGAAAACCTTTTTTCTTTTAAATCAACTGGTGGCAGAAAGTTAAACATATTTGTAAATTACTTCTATTAAAAAATCTTAATCCTTCCAGTACTTATTAGCTGCTGAATGCTACAGAGGAAATTCCTTTCTTTTTGGAACAATGATGACATCCCGAGCACAGTGCTCTCTGCTGACATCTCTGTCCATTTTAGCAACCATGCATCGCAGATTTATGCTACGGGCAGCATGGTGGCTCAGTGGTTACTACGGCTGCCTTGCAGTGCTGGGGACTTGGGTTCAAATCCCACTAAGGACAACAATAAATAAAGCGTTATTATTATTATAATAACGTCAGCAGAGAGAACTGTGGTCGTGATGTCATCAGAGAGCATTCCAAAAAGAAAAAATTTACTCTGAAGTATTCATCAGCTAATAAGTACAGGAAGGATTAAGATTTTTTTTATAGAAGTAATTTACAAATATGTTTAACTTTCTGCCACCAGTTGATTTAAAAGAAAAAAGGTTTTCACCGGAGTACCCCTTTAATACTTCTAAACGTACAGGTCAGATTCCTATATACAAATCATAGACACAAACGCAATACAGTACTGAATATCTATGTACAAATAAAACAGAACACAATACTATAAACACATGAAGTAAAGTCTATACTTGCCTCAGCTGTTTTAAGGTACTGAAGCATAAAATACCAGAGCTGAGATGCTGTGTCCAGAAGCAAAAACTGAAATCCTGCAGAAGAAATGCTAGGCGCTTCTCCAGCATCACTGCAGAATTGACATAAAGCAGTACAGGTTAAAAAGTGAAACTTTCCCACAACTGTGAAGCTTACAAATTTACAATAAATATAAGGAAGTAAAATTCTGTTCATTCTTCAACTGTATTCTACATAGAAATATAACCTAAGTAAAAAGGCAAGATGTGATTGTGATAACCTGTCTGCTGTGACCAGATCTCGTATGTAATGAAAGCTGTATACCCAGAGGGGGAAGTTTTATGTATTTTTAATAAATATTATAAGACACCATCAAAAATGGAGTCCTCTTTTTATCGTACCTAGTAGTCCTTTTCAGCCGACCTTATGAGGTCGGCATCATGCACCCAAGACAGTCAATTTACACATCAACCGTTTTGCTTTGTGTTTATGAAGTGCAGAGCTTGATAACATAAACGTAAGCCTTCCTTCAAGTACTGAGGTGGGCCACATGAGAAAGTTTGTAAACCATGCCAATACTACCTTTTCATCAGACCGGCTTGAATGAGGAGCTGTGCCAAATCCTGGCTAACAGTAGCACTGGGTGAACCGACCATAAACTGCAGTATAACCTACAAATGATACAATTGAGATGTTATACATTCTTATTCTTAGTATTATTATAGGAAACCTCATAGAAAAGCCAATGAACTGTTTGGTACAGCCCTGGCACCTGAAGTAAACAGTGTATGGGACCAGAAGCTGTAGCTCCGTACATTGTATAGTGTTGGCAGTAGATTACTGAAGGGCAGATCCTGCTAAGGGCTGGTTCACATCACGTTTTCCACAAAACGGGACCACATATGGCAGGGGAGAGCCAAAAACTAGCGCTCCCGTATTGAGCTGTATGCGGTCCCATATGTAATTCATTTCAATGAGCCGGCCGGAGTGAAACGTTCGGTCCGGTCGGCTCATTTTTCCCCCGAATGCGCTTTTACAACCGTACCTAAAACAGTGGTCAACCACGGTTTTAGGTACAGGTGTAAAAGCGCATACGGGGGAAAAATGAGCCGACCGGACCGAACGTTTCACTCCGGCCGGCTCATTGAAATGAATTGCATACGGGACCGCATACAGCTCAATACGGGAGCGCTAGTTTTTAGCTCTCCCCTGCCGTATGCGGTCCCGTATTGCGGAAAATGTGATGTGAACCAGCCCTAACTTGAGTGGGAGGTGTGCTGCAGTAACCTGACACCACCATTACACAATGTAAGTAGCTGAAACTACTAGGTCATAACATGGTTTACTTCAGGCTCCTGGCTGTGCAGTATAGTCAGTATTGATGGCCTAGCCCAGTGTTTCCCAACCAGGGTGGCTCCAGCTATTGCAGAACTACAACTCCCAGCATGTCCAGACAGCCGAAGGCTGTCTGGGCATGCTGGGGGTTGTAGTTTTGCAACAGCTGGAGGCACCCTGGTTGGGAAACACTGGCCTAGCCTGTGGATAGGCCATTAATGGGTTTTCCCTGGAAAATCCACTCAACAGTGACTGATGTTATATAGTTTCAGCTTGACAGTATACTACTGGTCATTTACAGCATGGATCGCATTTATTATCACCACAAATTAAAGGGGTTCTCCGGTGGAAATTATTATTATTATTTTTTTTTTTTTTTATGAACTGGTGCCAGAAAGTTAAACAGATTTGTAAATTACTTCTATTAAAAAAATCTTAATCCTTTTAGTACTTTTTAGCAGCTGTATGCTACAGAGGAAATTCTTTACTTTTTGAATTTCTTTTTTGTCTTGTCCACAGTGCTCTCTGCCGACACCTCTGTCCGTGTCAGGAACTGTCCAGAGCAGCATAGGTTTGCTATGGGGATTTTCTCCTGCTCTGGACAGTTCCTGATACAGGGATCAGGTGTCAGCAGAGAGCACTGTGGACAAGACAAAAAGGAGATTTTTTAACACTTACCATAAAATCTCTTTCTCGAAGGATCCATTGGGGGACACAGACCGTGGGTGTATGCTCCTGTCTCTAGGAGGTGACACTACGGCAACAAGAAAGTCGGCTCCTCTCAGCAGGATATACCCGCTTCCAGGTCCTGAGGTAATCAGTTTAAGTACTAGAGCAATAGGAGAGGACTGACAGGTCAAGGAAAAAACACAAACTGTCTGAGAACAGAAGAAAATATATAACTGAACACACACTCGGACAGAGAACCAAGGAGAAACCCAAAAGGGCGGGAGCTGTGTCCCCCAATGGATCCTTCGAGAAAGAGATTTTACGGTAAGTGTTAAAAAATCTCCTTTTCTCTATCGGCTCCATTGGGGGACACAGACCGTGGGACGTACCAAAGCCATCCCTTGGGTGGGCAGATAATCAGTCAGGCAGACTGCTGTTCCACTGCCACCTGCAGCAGTTTACTGCCCAGACTAGCTTCAGCCAATGCGAAGGTATGAACCCGGTAGAACCTCGAGAAAGTGTGCAAAGACGACCAAGTCTTGCAATCTGCGGGGCCGAGTCTTTGTTCTGGAGAGCCCAGGATGTCCCAATAGAAGCGGGTAGAATGAGCCACAACCCTGAAGGGAGGAATCTTCCCCCTACAGCGATAGGCTTCCAAAATGGCAGACCGGATCCACCGACACACATAACTAATCCTATCCTCAAAAGGCACATTGTTGATGAAAGAAGCCTACAATAGACTCAAATTAGATGAAACGGGACAAAAACCAAAACTATCCCCTGCGTTACCAGGATCCCTTATCCCTTACATCCTGTCCCCTCTGACTCTCTCACCCGACGCCTCTTGGTCATTGCTGTCATCCACCACACTGAAGGACATATTCACAGACGGACACCCACCGACTCCAGACTCTCTCCAACTACTGGTTTCTCCCGCCACTCTTAACTTTTTCCAGGCATACTTGATCAGGAGGGCGTGCACTTCATTGCTTAAGGTGTATGGCATTGGTAAAGACCTCACGTGGCTAGAAAAATTAGCTCTTGCCGCTAACCCTACGGTGGGATGCGCTACACTTTCCACATTCCAGGCATGTCTCCTTGATGAATGCGCACTCTCTACACCCTTGTTTGTTAATTCCTGGGAGAAGGAGCTAGATGTCTCTCTAACGGAATCAGATTGTAAAAAGATCCTATCCAACTCAATGGGTTTCTCTAGATGCGTCAAACTACAAGAAGGACACTACAAGTTGCTGACCAGGTGGTATCGCACACCAGAACTCTTACATCATAGGGGTCTTTCCTCAGACAACCTTTGCTGGCAATGTCATGCAGGGGTAGGCTCACTGTCCCACATTTGGTGGAACTGCCCAAATATCAGTACGTTTTGGAGGGAGGTCGGGGCGGAAGTGGACAAAATCTTGGGCAGACATATTGACCTTACCCCCACCATGGTTCTTCTGGGACTTCCACAGACTGACACTTCATTACACAGACACTCCCTACTGGCCCACTTGCTAGCAGCTGCCAAGGCTCTCATCCCGTTACAATGGCGAAAGGCTGATCCACCTACTATACAAATGTGGATTACGAAAGTAGCTCAAATTCACAGGATGGAGGAATTGTCATGCTGGAGCGATCACTCACATGACACCTTCATTAAGGTTTGGTGGCCTTGGCAGATGTACAGATCCCTCCCTTAACGCGGCTCACTTGCACACAGGGGGCTGCCTTGCCTTGTTTGTGAGACTCGGCTCCACACTCTCTTGCCACAATTTTGCTTGAACCCTTCCCCTGATCTACGATTTTCAATTCTTGGTTTCCAACTAACCTTGGTTCCTCCTCTCTTCTTGCTCAACCTCTCTCGCCCTCACCCTCTCTTTCCCTATACCCTTCCCCTCCACCTCCCTTTTCTTACCTAATCGTCCCCCCTATAACCTATATCTTCTCTTTCTTGCTTTCTGTGCTAGCACCTCCTCTCTCTCTTACGGATACCTCCCTCTCTGCTCTTACTTGAGCATCTTCTTCTTCTCCATGTCGTATATGTGTTGTGTTGTTTGTCTCTGTCTTATGTTATTTGTTCAATGTTTTATATGTCTTACATTGCTTCTGGTGTTACTGGAATGATATTAGATAGCTTCCCCCGACGGATGATAATAGGGGATTGATTTGCTTTGGGAGTTATGCTCATGTTGGCCTTTAAAATGACGGCCTCTCACCTCGGCCCCAATTCCTGCGGTGGGGGTGGGTGGTTGTCCCAGTTACCAACCGGGATGCTGTTGTTGTTATCAAAACATTTTGATTGTCTTTTTTCTGTATGTACCTCTACCTTATGAAAAATAAATAAAGAATTGATAAAAAAAAAAAAAAAAAAGACCGGATCCAGCGAGAAGTGGTGGCCTTGGAAGCAGGCTGTCCCTTACGACGACCTTCCGTAAGGACAAAAAAGGAATCGCACTGACGAAACGAAGAGGAGATAGAGAGGTAATACCTAACAGCCCGAACCACATCCAGTTTGTGGAGTAAATGCTCCTTAGGATGAGAAGGAGCGGGACAAAAGGACGGAAGAACAATGTCCTCATTGAGATGAAGGCCGAAACAATCAGACAAAAAGGAAGGATTTGGTCGGATGACAACCTTGTCCTGGTGAACAGCTGCCAAATCAGACACCCTCCGAATGGAGGTGATAGCAACAAGAAACGCCACTTTCCAAGAAAAGAGGAGCAGGGACACCTTCCCTAAGGGGTTCAAAAGGCTCACCTTGGAGGACACCCTGAACCAGATTCAAGTCCAAAGGGGGAGAAGGTGACCGATAAGGAGGGGCCGCATGCGCTACTCCTTGAAGGAAGGTCCGGACATGAGAATTAGAAGCCAGAGGATGCTGGAAAGGAATAGGGAAGGCCGAAACCTGACCCTTAAGGGAACTGAAAGACAACCCCAGTCCCAATCCCGACTGCAAGAAGACGGGGAACAGAAAAGGTAACAGGAGACAAAACCTGAGCTTCACACCAACGAAAATAAGACCGCCAGGTACAGTGGTAAATTTTCACTGAGGAAAGCTTGCGAGCCCTGAACATGGTGCGAATGACTTGGGAAGGGAACCACGGGGTGGTAAAGAGGACCCTGAGACAGCAGGTCCGAACGAAGTGGAAGGCGCAGTGGAGTGTCTTCCAGGACGTCAGCGTACCTACGGGGCCAAACTGGAGCTACCAGCATGGCAGGAACGTCCTCCGCTTTGGGCTTCCTCAGAACCCTGGGAAGGAGCGGAAGGGGAGGGAACAGACAGGGCAGAGCAAACCCAGTCCAAGGAATCACTAGGGCGTCCACGGCTAGAGCCAGGGGGTACCGGAACATTGACAAAATGGAAGAATCTTCCTATTGTGCCTACGCGAAGATGTCCACGTCTGGAATGCCCCAGAGGTCGCAGATTTGCGCGAAGACCTCTGGATGCAGGGACCACTCTCCGGGGAGGACTGAGGAACGGCTAAGGAAATCCGCTTCCCAGAAGAGCACACCCGGAATGTGAATCGCCAAATGGCCGGAACATTGTTTTCCGCCCAGAAGAAGAACCTTTGTCACCTCGGCCATGGCTGCCGAGCAGCGAGTGCCGCCTTACCGATTTATGTACGCTACGGCCGTGGCATTGTCCCACTGGACGCGGACATGGCGGAACTGAAGCAGGGACTCCCAAAGAAGAAGACAAAGAAGAAATCACCCTCATTCCCAAGATGTTTATCGGAAGAAGGGCTTCCCGGGGAGACCAGAGGCCTTGAACCGTCCAGACCCTGAACACACCGCCCCAGCCCAACAGACTGGTATCTGTTGTCACCACCTGCCAGTGGAGGGGAAGAAATGATCGCCACCAGAGCACTGACGGATCCGACGAGGGAGGGTAATCTTGCGATCGAGAGACAGAGGAGATCTGTCCCATCGAGCGAGAATTGCCAGTTGAAGGGTACGGCTTCCATGGCCGCTACCATCCGACCCAAGACTTCCATGTAATTGCGGATGGAAACTGGGGCCTGGGCCCAAAGAGAGCGGACTCCTGACAGGAGCGTCAGACGTTTGTCCGTCGGAAGGCAAGTCCGGGCAGGGGCCGAGTTGAATTGAAGTTCCAAGAAAAATCAGAGACTGGGCGGGAGAGAGGACAGACTTGTCCCGGTTGACCATCCACCCGAAACGATTAAGGATCTAGAGAGTGAGATCCACATTCTCCAGAGTCTGGACTCTAGTGGGAACCTAGATGAGAAGGTTGTCCAGGAAAGGGATCATTGAGACTCCTCTCGACCGCAACAGGGCTATTACTGGCGCAAGGATCTTGTAAAGACTCGAGGAGCCGAGGCCAGAGCAAAAGGGAGGGCTATGAATGGAAAATGCCCCTCCGGAACCGCAAAGCGGAGGTACCGCTGATGGCCGGGAAATATTAGAACATGGAGGTAGGCATCCTTGATGACCAACGAAGAAAGAAACTCCCCTTGTTCCATGGATGCCACTACCGAACGGAGAGATTCCATTCGGAAGTGGCGGTGAAGATGACGGTGAGACGCTTGAGGTCCAGAATCGGTCGCACAGAAACGCCTTCCTTGGGGACCACAAAAAAATTGGAACAAAGAACCCTGAAAACATTTCCCTGGAGAAATGGGGACAATGACTCCCTGGGCAGGGACTGGAGGGCCTCCCGAAACTGCTTTGCCAAAGAAGGAGACCGGGGAGCTCGGGATTTCCTGAATGTTTGTGGTCCAGCTGTCTCGAAAAAGTAAGAGACGACCTCCCACCCGAGAAAAACCTGCGGGTGGTGGCTTCACTCCATGCGGAAGTGGGATTGCGGTTACCAGATTTGACCGCAAAACGGCCGGAACGGTTGGTGTCCGACTTCCAAGACGGACACGCCCAGAACGAGGGAGACCTCTTGTCCCGCGAAGGCGCCTGCCCAGACCCCTTATTGGGGCCAAAGGTCCGAAAGGAAGAGGACCTCCTCTGGGAAGAAAAGCGAGCCTTATCTTGAGGCAACAAGTAACTCTTACCCCCCGTCGCCTCAGAGATAATCTCGTCAAGGCGCCCGTCAAAAAGAAGTGTACCAGTAAATGGAAACTCGGTAAGAGACCTTTTGGAGGCAGCATCCGCATCCCGCGCCCTAAGTCACATGGAGCGGCGGAGGGCCGCTAAGAGACCCACAGCAAAGGCAGCACAACGGACTGACTGCATGGTAGCTGAGCACAGAAAGCCCTCAGCTTTAGAGCATTGGAGAACCAAAGCAAAAAGATTTCAGCACCACACCGAAAGGGCCTTGGACCCCCATGCAGAGGCGAAGTTGGAAAGCAGAGAAGAGCCTGCTGCTTTAGAGGCAAACTTCGCTAAGGACTCCACCAACTTGTCTGTCGAGTCCTTGAAGGCAGCCGCTGCTAGCGGCAGTGTAGCAGCCTAGAGAGGCGGGAAATTGGTGGATCCACCGAGAGAGGGGAAACCACCTTAGAGGCAAGGTCCTTGGCGAATGAGTAACGCACTTGAACCCTCTTCATTCTCGAGAACCTCTTGTCCGGATGTTTCCATGCAGATTCCAGAAGGATGAGAAATTCAGCGTGAGAGCTGAACCCTTGAGGTGCTGGTTGAACACGATGAAAGGATACTTCAGGAGTCACGTCCGAAGATCCTGGGTCCTCTAAGTGAAAGGTGTCTCTTATGGCCGCAACCAATGAGTTCCCCGTTTCAACTGTATCCGAGCGGTCCTGAGTCAGATGCCGATTCGGAGGCCTCATCCGCCAGTTCACCAGGAGAATGTGAACGAGTGGAGGCAGCCCTGGAGAGGGGCGACCCTGACCGGGTACGCGGCTCTGGCGAGGCAGGGCGGCGATTCCAGGAACGTCCTCTGGAGGAGCAACGTCTGTGATCAGATGACACGGGGGGGGGGGGGACACCCACATCTACCTGAAGACTCAATGTAAGAGTCAGAAAAAGCACCCTTTGTACGCTTGCGAGAGCGTGAGGCTTGTGAAAAAGAGGAGCGGGACCCACTAGAGGGCCAGCACAGGGCAGACCCCTTCAAGGTGGACACCATGTCATGGGAGGACTCAGCCACCGAAAGGGAGACTTGAGTCAAGTCAGCCATACACTGGTATAGGAAGGAACCCAGGCTGGAGAGGCAGCCGAATCCACCGGAAACTGTAACATCCGGGGAAGCTAGGGGGTCTGGGGGAGCAGGAAGACAGTAAGCTAAGCAGAACCAGGCATTTTTGGAATAATATGTCATACAGACTAACAGAAGACTAGTTGTCAGTTTAGAGGGAGGAACAGATTTGTGTCCCCTGTGACAGTAATTCAGCGTGAGAGCCGAGAGATTTTAATCCCAACACTGTAACACTTTGTCGCTGCTGAGTGGAGACACCGATCTATGCAGACAGAGAGGAGCTAGCCAACAGCCTGAGAGGGGCGTTCCTGGAGCAGGGGCACTGTCTTTGATTGGCCCCTGCCACCTGAATCGCGTGCACAGCGCTGATTTGAGGGCAGTTCACGCCTCCCGGCCACCGGGAAGAAACACAGTAATGGCGCCTGCTCCTTGCCCCGAGCGCATATGTTAGCCGTACATGCGCCCGCGGGGAAGTGAGTGGACGATACACATATCTGCCGACAGCCGTCTGCTGCCGAAAGTGAAAGCAAGTCGGCGCTACATGCGCCCGAAAGTGCAAGCGCCGCGGCTGTCAGCCGCATAATAAGCACCGCGGCTGTAAGCCGCATAATAGAACACACTCACACACACATGTGCATAATAAAGTAACCCATACATTCTGTCATTGCTCCCCCTTTTTTAGAATAAAAAATAGAGCCCCTAACACAGGCCAGCCCTTTGGACCCTGAAAAGTGGGCCACAAAATGAGGGTCTCCAGATGTTGCAAGTCCATGCCCCCTAAGATGCCACTGCTCCCCCAGAATAAAAGTCCAGCTCCTCTATAAGCCAGCCCCATAACCTAAAAGGTTGGCCAAAAACAGGGGGTCTCCAGAGGTTGCAAGTCCATACCTATGGAGAAAAGGGAGGAAGTACTTACCTCAGTCAGAAGAACTTACCTAATGGAGTCTTCAGTGAAGTCTTCAGTCAGCTTTAGTTACTTGCATCACGCCTGGCTGCTATGCGCAAGCGAGGTGAGCAGGGAAATAGGGGGACCCGGACCCATGAGGTACCAACCCAGGCGCTGACCGTTGGCGAGGGGGGGGGGGGGTGAACAGCGCATATACGCAATGTCTGTGCCCCCCTACACGCAATGGGGAAACAGGGAACCGGAGTCCCTGAGTCCCCACCTGAAAACAGAAAAGAAAAAGGAATAAAAAACGAACACGTCCCTATACTAGGAAAATAAAAAATCAGAAGACCTGGTCTGGAGAAATCCAGACCATGTCCACCTTCTGCAAGACACTAAGCTTAAACTGATTAGCTCAGGGCCTGGAGGCGGGTATATCCTGCTGGGAGGAGCTGAATTTCTTGTTGCCATAATGTCACCTCCTAGAGACAGCAGCATACACCCATGGTCTGTGTCCCCCAATGGAGCCGATAGAGAAAAAGAAATTAAAAAAATAAAGATTTTCCTCTGTAGCATACAGCTGCTAAAAAGTACTGAAATGATTAAGATTTTTGAATAGAACTAATTTACAAATCTGTTCAACTTTCTGGCTCCAGTTCATTTAAAAAAATAAAAAATAAAAAGTTTTCCACCTGAGTACCCCATTAATGCAAAAATTTTTATACATAGCAATCTTTATGAAATATATCCAGCACTGACAGCCTCTACATAGATTCTACTATTTAAATAACCCGCAAGCTTTGTACTGGAAAAAGTATAACAGTTAGAGGTAGGAGTGATGTCAGCAGAGCAAGTATTTTATTTAGCAGGTCACTTCACCTCCCATCTGCTCTCTGCATATTTATCCAGTGAAGGCACATCCTTTCCATGTTTATCAGGACCAAGCAGACTGCCATCATCTGCCCAAGCTTTTCCACTGTGGAGAGAGAACACAAGGAATTATAAGAAAACACAGCAAAGGGGAAATAACGTCACTGTTCATGCCTCTGCACTGCTCCTCCCCACCCTGTCTTCTGAGGCTGTTATAGGGGTATTCTGGGCAAAAACATCTTATCCCCTATTCAAAGGATAGGGGATAAGATGTCTGATCGCGGGGGGCCCGCCGCTGGGACCCCCCGTGATCTCCCTGCAGCACCCGCATTATATGCGGGGCTGTGTCTCCAGGATCTGAAACCTCCGGCCACCATGCCCCCTCCCATAGGCATGAATGGAGGGGGCGTGGCATCACGAGGAAGCGTGGCTTCACGTCACGAGGAGGCGTGGCGTCACATCACATCTCAAGTCCCGGAAACCCAGAGGCTTCCGAGCCTGGAGACGCAGCCCCACATAGAATGTGGGGGCTGCAGGGAGATCGCGAGGGGTCCCAGCAGCGGGCCACCCGCGATCAGACATCTTATCCCCTATCCTTTGGGTAGGGGATAAGATGTTTTTGCCCAGAATACCCCTTTAAGACATCAGTGCTGCTGCTCCCTCTCACCTCTCATGAGGCTGTCAGTCTCTCAGCTCTGCTCCATTGTACCAATGAAAGGACAAAACAGCCCATTCAAGTGACTGGCAGGAAGAAGTGCAGAGAGCAAGAGAATGGCACTTCAGATGGGCCCAAGATAGATAGCACAGAATGTACAGAATGCAGTTGCCATATGAAGTTTAGCCAACATTATATGTGAAAATGGGTGGAAACCCCCTTTAAATGTGTGCAGTTTGCAAAGATTTTAGTGGCACATTTGACACATTACAATTCCACTGTTCAGGGGTTTGGAGTCAGGGATTCTGAGAGTGTCAATGTTGTACTGTAACTAGAGAATATGCCCCAAACCGACAGCAAGCCAAAAAGTCAAACAAACGGGTTGCATGTACAGAGCCACTAGTTATGGACCACTACTATACAGAGACATGCAAAGTAAGCCTCATATGTACCATGATTTCAAGCACCTATTAGGTGAAGATTACTACACAATTTTTTAGGTTTATCATATGTACGGGCTCTTCTGTCTCAGGGTGGCATCCGGTTAAATTTTTTTGTTTTATACAAATATCCTACTACTGGGATTATACACACACGCACATATATATATATATATATATATATATATATATATATATATATATATATATATATATATATATTTTTTTTTTTATAAAACAAGTATACCAAAACTCTCTAAGCTGTGACAGGTGGGAAAAGGGCACACATGCTATATAATGCCAGTATATACAATATTACCCTGACCTAATTATCTAGAATGACTTAATGCACATCAGAAAGATACTTAGGTGTTTGCCTCTAGAACTTTTCTGACATGATGTCTAAGTCTTCTGTGTACTGAAGTGGAGAAAAGAAATCTAATTTCCCCTACCCGCCTAGCAGAGCAATCTTCAGATTTTCTCTAAAAATTGGGTTTAGAATAAGTCCCTGCAGACCCCCTGGAAGTTGTTGTGTGTGCCATAGTCGCAGTCCAGACAAAATCTGTGTATTCTCCTCATGTTCCCTGGTGAAAAATAAAGAATTATTAGCGGTAGAGGAAAAATTCACATGATTACTTAAATTACATCTTCAAAGACACGGTTGAATAATACGTGTCATTCCTATTGGTTAGCATGGTAAACAACTGTACAAGTTGTATTCATAAAGTTCATTTTCCAGGATTACACAGTTTATAAAGGTTAAAAAAAAGTCCATCAAGTTCAACCAAAAATCCTACTGTGTTGATCTAGAGGAAGCGCCTTCCCCCATGAGGCCGATGCAAACTGCCCCATAACAGAGGAAAAATTCCTTACGAACTCCAAATAAAATAAAATATGGATCAATATTCTATCCACATAAATCTAGTATCCATAATCTGTGATGTTATAGATTTTCAGAAAAACATCCAGACCCCCCCCCCCCCCCCCTTGAACTTGTTTATTGAATCAGACATCACAAGGCAGAGGGAGTTCCATAGTCTCACAGCTCTTACAGTTAAGAATCTCTGTCCGTGATGATGGTGAATCCTTCTGTCCTCTAGACGTAGAGGATGCCGCCATGTCATGGTTAACGGCCTATGTGTGTGTGTGTGTGTATATATATATATATATATATATATATATATATATATATATATAAATAAACACTAAAAAGATCTCTGTACTGTCCATTCATATATTTGTACATTGTGATCAGATCGCCCCCTAAGACGTCTTTTCTCCAGACTAAATAACCACAAGCTTGATAGCTTGTCTTGACCCTGTAATCCTCCCATACTATTAATTATCCTTGTCGCCCTCATCTGCACCCTCTTCAGTACAGCCATGTCCTTCTTATAAACAGGTGGCCAGAATTGGACAGAATACTCCATATGGAGGGGGGTGGCTTGGCACGCTCGGGATGAGCCGCATGTCTTAGGAGCTCCTGCCTGGACCGCTTCTTTGGGGACACTTTATCCTGCTATGGGAGGCAGAGTAAGGAGAAAACAACATCGTAAGAAACTGCACTTTCCCAGCGACCAACCCAGGCCCATCGCTACCTACTTCGCTCCACCGCAGTCCTCCGGATCCCGGCCGAGGCCTGCATCCCCTCCGCCGCCCCAGGGAAACTTCGCTGCGCGCGATTTGCAGCCGCGCACATCCGGAAGCTCAGACCCCACTGTACGCCAACCCGCTGACTCGGAGGTGCCTCAGAATACAATGGCAGCTGCGACCAGGGAGCGCAGCCCGCTCCGAGTCGCATCAACCCCACTGCCGCCCAGAAGACCGGACCTGTCGCTCCACACCTCCCCAGGCCGGGGTTCGGAGAGAGGCCTCCTCCCTGGTTCCTGCTGCTACTCCGGGGAGTAGAGGCCCCTCCGCTACTGAAACCACCACTGTGACAGGTGAGCGGGATGCCCTCACCCAGACTGCTGTACCCTCTCCCCTTCCTCCCTCCAACTCCAGGCCATATGTGAGAGCTGCTGCTCAAACCATAACCCCACCAGCTGCTAATAAGGGGTCAGAAGGAAGCCACCATCTCTCTCACACTCACTCCTCCAGCCCCTGACGATCTAATGGAGCTGCAATGGCCATCCCTGACTGCTGACCCTCCCCTGGCTTCACCTGCTAAGCCCAAGAAATCTGCCCCAGATAGTTACACCACATCAATTTCAAAACCTGCACGTGAAGTGACACCTGTTAACCACAAAGTTACTCCCTTTCAGAAACCCATTCCTGGTCCTCCAGCTGTTGACGCAGTTAATTGGGCAGAGACCATGGACTCAGACATATCTCACTCGGGTGGGGACACTCCTGAATCAGCTGACGACAGTGACACTCCGGAATACTGGGGAGCGAGTCCCCCAGCTAAGAAAAAACTCTTTAAAACGCCTATAAAAGCATCTGTGAATTCCGCTACGAAAACTGATCATTCCTCTTCTGATGACAACCTGTCTGATAAACGCCACTATTCCAGACGAACTCGTTCACCTGAAGACCGTCCCTGCATCCAGCTCCCAGCACCGGACCAAACACTACCATCGCCAGAAATGGCAACAAATACCTTGAAAAACCACCCTGAATTGCAGGCCTTGCTTGCGCTGCTACCTACTAAATCTGACATCCAGGCGATGGCAACTGACCTGCGCCTAGCCTGGAGACAGGACCTCAAACCTGTCAAAAAGGAAATTGACCAATTAAAGGACAAAGTGCGCTCCTTAGAGGAATTCCGCTCCACTACCTCCACACAACTTAAATCTTTGCAAGAAGCCACTAAAAACCTATCACTACATCAGGCGGCTGAAATTAGTCATATCGACGACCTGGACAATAGAAATCGCCGCAATAATATCAGGGTCAAAGGCTTACCCGAGACAGTGGCTCCTCAGAACATCACGACTACCCTCCAGAAAGTCTTTAATGAGATATTGCAAAGACCGCCTGACACCCCTCTTGAGCTAGATAGGGCACACAGAGCTCTCAGAGCTAAAAACCCTGACCCGACTAAACCGAGAGATATCATCTGTAGGGTCCACCACTACACCTTGAAGGAGGACATTATGAGGAAGGCCAGACCACTGAAGAACCTGACCTATAATGGTGCCCCAATCAGCCTATTTCCCGACTTATCACTGCGCACCCTACAACTCAGAGCTGCGTTGAAACCTCTCCTCCAGATATTGCAGAATGCGCAGATAGTATACAGATGGGGCTTCCCGTTCTCTTTGATTGCCAAACATGGCACGACCTCTGCTGTACTCCGCAATCCTATGGACCTAAAGAACTTTTTGTCTACATTCAAGCTTCCACATGTACCGCTACCTGACTGGCACAGACTATTTGACATTACTTCGGCTCCTCCATTGATGAAGAACCATCCACTGCGCACGGATCGGCCATCGCAGGGAGCGCAGCGCCTGACACCTCAGACGGCGTCACCGAGATACAAGACCTGATCGCACCTGACCCTACCTTCTGGATCTGTCTCTACATGCCGTACCATGTTGGTGCTTGTTGAATATGCTATCCCCTAGGTCAAGGCGTAGTGTTATAGTTATTTTTTTTATTTTTTTTTAGGCTGAGTTAGACATCTCCCAGCCGTTTGTATATGCTGTTTTTCCTACAGTTAGCTCTCCCCTTATCAATACATACGGATACTTTGTTGTTCATTTTTATTATCATTCTTATTTTTTTCCCTTTTTTTTTTTTTTTTTTTTTTAGAAGTGTCGTCTAGAAATTCATACTAATGCTGACTTGCTGTCTGCTATCTGATGTTGTTCTGATCCCCCCCCCCCTCTCCCCTTACCCCTCCCAATTAGGCATCAAGTTTTCTCCCTTCCTGATTGATATGTTCACAGATCACTACCTCCCATAGCATCTCAACTAAGATAGAGTTTGATCTACGGATCATCTCTTTTCACTTACTCGTCCCCCCTTAATCGCGTTCTTACTGCTACACAGTATTGAATGCGCAACACTAAACGCTGATATATGATGGAGCGGCCAGGGCCCTGACTGACCCACCTATTTCCTATTAACACGTCGGCGCATACCCCTGGCGACCTTCCACGTTGCCCTCTCTAGACTGGTGACTAGACTGGTTCTAGTCGTACCACCGGCCCTTATGGCCCCCCCCTTTTAGGACCCGTGTCTCCATTCCCTTATGGACACCTTTTTTTATGTCTTTTCTATCTCTTACCCTCTCTAACATTTGGTTTCTTCTCCTTCCTATTTTTACCACCCTGCACAGGACCTCACCCCCTGATCATCGAACGCACCCCGGACCGGACGAGCTGGAGCCCTGGAGCACCTGGGGTAAGTGGCAATCATTGACTTGGACTAAACATGACGACTGACCTTAAACTGGCGTCCCTTAATGTTAAGGGATTCAATATCCCGGAGAAACGGGCTCACACCCTCTACTCCTTCCATAGACAAAAAGTACATGTACTCTTTCTTCAGGAAACACATTTCAATGAAGGACATGTTCCTACTCTCCGTAACCGATATTACCCCACCTGGATACATAGCGTTAATCCTGAATCCCGCTCTAAGGGAACCTCGATTGCCATACACAAGTCCCTTCCTGCAGTAATAACCTCCACAGACGTAGACCCCCACGCTCGCCATGTATTTGTAAACTGCGACATCTTTGGTAAGAAGTTCACGTTTGCATCTATATACGCACCTAATAGAGAACAGATTTCCTTTCTCCTTAAAAAGTTGGATGCTCTGACATCCTTTGCCACCGGTACCATTCTGATGGGTGGGGACCTCAACTTGCCACTTTTCCCACAAATGGACACTTCAACAGGCACATCAGTAATCTCCCACAGCAAGCTCCGGGCATTACGGAGGAAGCTTCACGCCATGCAACTCGCTGACATCTGGAGGTCTCTACACCCCCAAGATAGAGACTACTCCTTTTACTCCCATGCTCGCCAAACATATAGCAGGCTAGATTACCTGTTCTGCCCGCACCACCTCTTAGACTCCATAACCCATACCCACCTTGGCACCATAACAATATCTGACCATGCCCCTGTATTATGCTCGCTCTCGCTTCCCTCTTTCGCAAAGCCACATTCCAATTGGCGCCTGAACGAATCTCTTTTACTGGATGAGCTATGTCTCCAGGAATTGAAGTCCTTCACTACGCATTTCATATCAGATCATGCTTCAGACCCTTCATCCCCGCTAACTAGGTGGGAAGACTTGAAGTGTGTTCTCAGGGGCATCCTGATGAAACACGGGGCTAGGCTGAAGAGGGAGGCGTCAGCGAAATTCCTTGCCCTGCAAACTAGACTTCAGACTCTTGAAGCACTCCATAAACGGACGCAGCAGGATCTAGTTTTTAGAGAACTCACTAAAGTCCGCACAGATCTCCTGGCCCACATGAACGCATCACACAGTTACTATAGACAATTGACCGGAAAGCTTTTTTATGAGTGGGGAAATAAGTCCGGGAAACTCCTCGCCAAAGCTCTGAAAAATAGAAAGTCCTCTCTCTTTGTCCCGGCTATCAAATCCCCCTCGGGTGAAGTTTCCCACCTGACATCTGAAATGCTAGAATCATTCAGGTCATACTACGTGTCACTATACAACCTCCCGAAACCGGCCACCGCCCGACCACCTGACTCAGACCTTCCCACATTGGCTCAATATATAGCCGACACTGCCCTTCCCGAATTGCCCATTGATGCAATCCAAGCTCTGGAGGAGCCCTTCACTCACTTAGAACTATCAGAGGCGATAGCCTCAATGCCTGCAGGTAAAAGTCCCGGTCCTGACGGGTATACCTTTAAATTTTATAAAACCCTCCAAACTGAGATTGCCCCTCCACTGCTGGAAGCATTTAATGATATTTCTACCTCATCCCCCCCCTCCACATCATTCCTAACAGCCTTTATCACCGTCCTACCGAAAGAGGGCAAGGACCCCCTGCTTTGCCCAAGCTATAGGCCTATCTCGCTCCTTAACTCGCACACCAAGTTGTTCGCAAAATTGATATCGAATAGGTTGGCACCCCACATGAGATCCCTTATCCACCCAGATCAGGTGGGCTTCGTTCGAGGAAGAGAAGCGAGGGATAACACCCTCCGCACGTTCTCAATCATACACCAGGCCCGAAAGCAAAATACACCTCTTTTCCTGCTGTCGTTAGACGCAGAGAAAGCCTTTGATAGGGTGGACTGGGATTTCATGTCGGCGGCATTGTCTCAAATAGGCATAGGTCCCCTTATGAAATCGAGGATTATGGCACTATACGCAAACCCACAGGCTCACATTAAGCTCAATGGCCAGCTATCCCCCGCATTCATCATCTGCAATGGCACGAGACAGGGCTGCCCCTTATCCCCTTTGTTGTATGTACTATGCATGGAACACCTGCTAACAGCCATAAGGACGAACCCAGATATTAGGGGGCTGCCCACCCCCTCGTGCCATTGCAAATGTGCTGCATTCGCAGACGACCTCTTACTTTACCTATCCTCACCCCTCACATCATTGCCTTCCCTGCTTCGCACCATGAAACACTTCTCTGCCCTTAGTAATTATAAACTAAATATGTCTAAATGTGAAGCCCTGAACATTACTCTCCCCCAACAACTGGTCCAGCAACTCCAATCCGCATACTCATTCAGGTGGCAACCTACCTCTCTTAAATATCTAGGGGTCAGGGTCCCAGCGGATATGACGAACACCTACCGTCTCAATTTTCCCCCACTACTACTCCAGCTGGGAAATGACCTCACTAGATGGGACAAGAGAGACTTTTCCTGGTTAGGGAGAATCAATATCTTCAAAATGAATATTTTACCCCGCCTACTCTACCTCTTCTCCTGCCTGCCAGTCCTTCTCCCTCGCACCTTTTTTAAAGAATTAGTATCACTCCAATCAAAATTCATATGGGCACACAAACACCCCAGATTGGCCAGGCGAATCTTGGTCAGAAAGAAATGCGATGGGGGCCTTGCCCTACCAGAATACACCTCCTACTACCTGGCCTCGGTGCTGACACGCGTCCTAGATTGCTTCCACCATACGCAAGACAAGCAATGGGTACGTCTTGAACATCAGTCAGTGGGATGTGACCCAAGAGCAGTAATATGGAGCCCGAGAACAGCTAATAGCCGTATGACCCTGGACAATCTACCCCCGGTAATATCCTCTATTTGTAAAGCTAGGTCTAGATTCATGTCCCGACTTGAACTGCTTGACCAGAATGGCCCACTCTTACCACTGTTCAATAATCCACTGTTCCCTCCGACATTACACCAGAGCCAATTCCTTACACTCCATAAACAGACGTATACCACCCTATCATCACTCCTCACGCAGACGGGACTGAAGCCGTTACCGGACCTACTTGGAGGTCACCCCCCCTCAACGACTCACTTGTTCCAATATGCACAACTGACCCATTTCTACAACTCTACAAAAACAAAGTTGCACCTTCACAGACAGCTTAGTGACTTTGAACGACTCTGTGTATCATCCGCGCCTGTCCAGAACGCAATCAGTATACTCTACCCATTGCTCTTGGCGAAACACTCCACCGAGCCTTTGCCTTTCAGGACGGGCTGGGAGAGGGACATGGGATCCTCGATTTCTGACATAGACTGGAGGAAAGCTCTCTATAATTGTCATAAAACCTCTATATCCTGTAAAGCACAGGAAACTAATTATAAATTGCTCACAAGATGGTACAGAGTTCCTACTTTGCTGGCATCCATGTACCCTAATGTCCCGGACTTATGCTGGAGATGTCTCTCAGATAGAGGTACAATGCTACATACGTGGCTCACGTGTCCCTCTCTGGCCCCCTTTTGGTCAAGGGTGCTGGATGTGATCAAACGCATAACAGAAGTACGCTTACAGCGTACACCCGATATTCTACTTCTATCAATCATACCCTCATCGGTCGACAGACACACGACCCGTTTGATCCTGTTCCTATTATTGGCTGCTAGGGCAGTGATACCAAGGTTATGGAAGACGACTGTCTCACCATCCATTTCATCATGGTTACAGGAGGTTTCTAGACTACACAGGATGGAGGAACTGTTAGCGGAATCCAGTAAGCAACTGACAAAATATCATTTAGTCTGGTCCCCCTGGGTGGCCTTCGCCACTTCCACAGATTATGAAACACTACACCTCAGTAACTGACAACTCTCTATGCCATTACGTCGCGCTGCATTTGCTGACCGTTCCTCACTCTCTGGACACTCTGACGCCTTGATCCCATGACTAACAGACAGCTCAGACCCGGGTGCTCCGGAGTTTCCAGATTGTTCCGGGCTCGGAGGTTAGTTCATAGTTATCTCTCTCTGGTCCTTACACCTTCCAACATATCCCCCCCCCCTCCATCCTCCACCCTTACCCCACACTCCTTCTTTCCTCCCACCCTCTCCCCCTGACATAGCCCCTTCTCTTCTTTTTTTCTTTCTCTCTCTCTCTTTTGTTTCTTCTTCTTCTTCTTCTTCCATTCCATTCTTATAGACAATGATGATACGGGAGTCGCCTCCCAGCCGCTTGGCCTTAGGCCACTCTGAACGGAGTGAGATTGCTCTAATACTAGAAATTTATTTTTGTGTGACTTCCTCCTACTAACCAATAGACACTCTGTTTAGACTGTTATTAGTTACCGAGTGAAAGGGCACTCCCTTGCTTACTTCTTGAACTGTTACCCATTTCGTGCTTGTAAAAGTTTATGAAAAACTTCAATAAACCTTTTGATTTGGAAAAAAAAAAAAAAAAGAATACTCCATATGTGGTCTGACTAGTGATTTATACAGAGGCAAAACAATGTCCATGTCATGAGCCTCTATCCCTCTCTCGATACATCCCATGACTTTGTTACCCTTGGCAGCCGCTGCCTGACACTGAATGCTAAAGTTGAGTTTATTGTCCACCAGAAAGAAAATATAATAGTATATACAGACCTCTAGGTATATATTACAAGGATGGGTATATATTAAAATTTAGTAGAAATGTAGGAGTGTATGTGTAATAATGAGGTAGGCGTGTATGTGAATAGGCGATAAAGTGATAGGCTAGCAGTATATGAATAGAGTATAAATAGTTAGTTTAATATAGTAGTCCTAGCAGGACCCTTCTATGGATCTACTCAAACAATAAAATACATCTGCACCAGCAGTCCACATTTATTGTCTTATTTATTGTCATATCTAAATTATAGTACCTTATACCATTATGTCATTCGGTTTTAGACCACACCACTCATTCCCCTTTTTCATATAAATTTTACCCACATCTTCTATTTTTACATGTAATTCCTACATAATTTTTATATAAAAAGTCTATACATAATTTTTACTATTTTTGTACTTCTATATACCCAATTTTATTTTTATACCAATTTATGTACCAACCTTTGTACATTTACATATTTTCATCTACAATTTCTATATAATTTTTCACATATTCATTTATTTATATATACCCATTTTTACACATACGCTCATCTCACTATTCATGGTTTCATATATCCATATACTCATATTTATTAAAACACACAAGTTATGTTATTCACCCCACATTAATATGTCATATTGTATTTTATCTATTTTATTTATTTACATTCTATATATAAACTAATTATACATTAGAGATGAGCCAACTTACAGTAAATTCGATTCGTCACAAACTTCTCGGCTCGGCAGTTGATGACTTTTCCTGCATAAATTAGTTCAGCTTTCAGGTGCTCCGGTGGGCTGGAAAGTCCTAGGAGACTCTTTCCTAGTACTGTATCCACCTTTTCCAGCCCACCGGAGCACCTGAAAGCTGAACTAATTTATGCAGGATAATGCATCAACTGCTGAGCCAAGAAGTTTGTGACGAATCAAATTTACTGTAAGTTCGCTCATCTCTATTATACATCTATATAACTTATCCTAATTTTATTTACATCTTCATATTCACCCATTGACTAGTAGGATCTGAGTTTTTCTAATATACTATGTCTAAGTTGTGCATGATCTAGTTCGTGTTTTATATACCACCAACAACCCAGTTCACATTTTGTAATGAACTCCAAAAATGCCGCCAATTAAAGCAACATGGATTATATAAACCCTCAAACATGGGGTATACTATAGCTATTGAAAAAGGGGTCACTCCCGAAACGTGTCTAGCTTACCTTCCCCCAACATTCAGATCACCATTGGAAGTCTAATACTATTCCTACTATTTGCAACAGCTGGAACCCCTTTCTTTAAGTACAATCACTAGATTGAATTCATTGCATAATGCTATGCATATTGTACAGCATTATGTATTATTGGATCGGTGCACAGGCAGCTAAAGGGACCCCTCACCGCCATTTTAACTCATCTGATGAGCATGCTGCATTAACAGGAATGTAGGATTTAATACTTAAGACGCCATGATCGACATTGTTCACAGCAAAAAAAGGATTAATGATGGGCAGCAGCTGGATTGCCAATCCCCACCATTATTGGGGAATGTCAGGCTACGGATAATAGCCTTCACTCACCACCTAAGAAGCGAGTGCAGCTCCTGCGCTCACTTTATAGTAACTTCACACTCCAGGGCATTCATTTACACCCTGGTGCATTAAACGTCAAGGGTGTACATGTATGCCGATGCCATCTAGGGGTAAAAATGAGGAGTGATTTATTCAGCTTTCTAACTAAAAAAAATAATAAAAATAAACACACAGGAAGAAGAGCATGACAATAAATCGGCATTTGTTTGCCACACAGACCTGCAATGTGATGTGGAATTTTACAATACCGGAAGAAGAAGAATGAGCAGAGATAAACCAGTCCTAACCAAAATACAAAGTTATTGTAGCAGCTTCTGTACAGTTTAATTTTCTAATACCATCTGAACACCTGGCACCTTTCAAGGCCCAAATATGCCAAATGGTTTCTCTTTTGAAAGACACTACAGGCAACACTGTTCTTGAGGTCATAAGTTTTCTGTTGGAAACAAAAACCATTGGGATCCATCTGAATACAGATCTAACATATCAAAACTAAGTCAGCGGTTTGTTTCAGTCATTTCTTACTTGTGATTTTCTTTTTTCACCCACAAAGCAACAGCTGCTTGGGGCAATGGCTGTTCAAGAAACAGCATACGCATCACATAGTTCTTGGCGAGTCCTGGGAGTTCCCTGTAAAAACAGTGACAAGGTTTTAATAATTAAATATCATATTTAAAGGGTTGTACAGTGGAATTAAATTCTTTCTTATTGGCCCTTAGTCTGCCTACAAAAATAATAAACATTTTATCTCACTTTTTGGCCTTGTAGCTCCGGTGTGATGGCGCCCTCTCCAAGGCTGGTGACCGAGCTTTCCCATGAGCTGCAGAGCATAGCATCTATAGCCAAGGGAACTGACAGTGCTGCTAGCCAATCACTGGCCAAAGCAGGGAACCTCTGCAGCCAGTGATTGGCGGAGCGGCAATAAGACTTCAAGTCTACAGCTCCGGTCGGCTCCACTGACAGCCTGCTTCAGCGGAGCCAGACAGAACTTTCGATGTGACGTCATATCGGCACTCCTTCCATCACTGGCAGCAGCGGTTCCCTGCTTTGGCCAGTGATTGGCTAACAGCACTGTCCGGAGATGGGGCGCCATGATACCGGAACTACAAGGGAAGGGTAGTCAACATGTTTATTATTTTTGTAGCTGCCTGGGGACAGTACAAATTTAACTGTTTCCACTAGACAATCCCTTTGAAGGGGTACGCCACTGCTCAGCGTTTGGAATAAATTGTTACGAACGCTGGAGCCGGCGCCGACAGCTCGTGACGTCATAGCCCCGCCCCCTCATGTCACGCCCCACCCTCGCAATGCAAGTCTATTGGAGGGGGCGTGACAGGGGGCAGGGCATGACGTCATGAGGGGGTGGGGCTATGAGGTCACGAGCTCCCTGCGACGGCTCCAGCGTTCGGAACAGTTTGTTCCAAACGCTGAGCAGCGGAGTACTCCTTTAATGGCAGTTATCGATAATATAAGAGAATAACAAAAAACTGTACTGTACACTGAATAAGTCAAATGAGCTGCAATACCAAGCAGAGCTGCTTCCAAATGTGCAATGCTGTACCAGATAAGGGCGCCATCGACCCTTTCACTAGCTGAGCTAATATTGCAGGCGTTTCCTGAGGATTGGTCATCAATATAAATGTCCCTGAAACCCCTTTTTACAAGGCCGGATTTACACACAGTATTTTGCCCAGTATTTTAGCCAAAATGGGGAGTGGGACCAACACAGAGAAAAACTATATTGCAAAGATGTGCAGTAAATACCGGTTCTGACTAAAATACTGATAAAAATATTGCATGTGAACTAGGGATTGACCGATTATCGATATTAACGATTTTGGACGTTATCTGTATCGGCAATTACCTTGCCAATAATGTCCTGTCTGGCCCCACCCCCTTGGCCAGAGACCGCCGCTGCCCCATTGCCTCCCCCATCCCCGGTTTTATAATTACCTGTTCCCGGGGTCCGTGCTACTTCTGGCTCCTGCGGCGTCCTGCGCTATTGATGTGCGCTGTGCAATGACGAGTGACGTCCTCAACACGACGTCACCGTCAGTGCGCACAGTGACAGCTCAGGACGGCGCCGGAGCCAGAAGTAGCGCGGACTCCAGGAACAGGTAATTATAAAACCGGGGATGGGGGAGGCAATGGGGCAGCGACAGTGGTTGGTTTCAGGACCGGCAGGGGGAGAGAAGCGGGTGGCGGTCTCTGGCCAGAGGATAGGCAGGGGGGGGGGGGGTGTCAGGGGTGGTGGTGGTTGGACTCAGGAGGACCCCAGGACAGTAAGAGGGAGAGAAGCGGGCGGTGGTGGTGGTCTGTGGCCCCGCAAAAGCTGCGGCAGTTAATTGATTTAAGGCGCCCGCTTTAAAATCATTCATCTGCAGCGGCTTCTGCGGGGCCGGGGGGGTTGAAGAAATAGCCGATAACTTATACCGGAATATCGGCCTGAAAGTTTACAGATTATCAGTATTGGCCCTAAAAAAATCGATATCGGTCGATCCCTAATGTGAACCCATCCTAAAAATTCATGAAGAAGAGGCCTCACACACACAAGTGGACCCCTCAATTCAAGTTAGCATTTTCAATGCATTTACTGCATTGTAATATCTCTACATCTCTCTATAACAGTCTGGACATCGCCGACTGTAAGGCCATACAGACTCCTGTTTTATCATTTAAGGTTCACCTAAAAACAGCCAGGCACGTAGCAGGATGATTGTACAGACGATCGAGAATCCCTGGGCTCAGTTCTTGAAGAAACTCATGCAGGTTCTTGCACTTCAGTTGGACTCGCTGCAGCTTCATTCTAGGAATACAAACAAGAATCACACAATTAGATCAAATGTACAGAAAAAGTAGCATGGAATATACATTTTATATTCTGGGGCAAGTATCTTTTTTTTAGTGCAAGAAAAAAAATTATAATAATATATACAAATTATGATGTATTTTAACAACAACAACAAAAAATCTTAATTCCTGGGTCTTATCCGGGCTCGAGCACTGTGCTATCAGACCAGTGTGCCTCCAGCTATTTCAAGAACTACAATTCCCAGCATGCCCGGACAGCCAAAGGCTGTCCGGGCATGCTGAGAGTTGTAGTTCTTGCAACAGCTGGAGGCACACATGTAGGGAAACGCTGTATCAGACTATGGGCACTGATCTTTGAAGCGCTAACATTGTTTTGACTACATTCATGACACATTTGGGCACCACCGGGATTTTCTTTCATAAGCCTGGTTCACGCGCAGGAAGTTCGGCAGATTCCAGTGGGAAAATTCTGCTCGGAAATTTTGATGAAGCAGAGTCCCATTGTTTTCACTTGGGATTACACTGCACCGTGCACACAGTGGAATTTCCACAGCTGAAGCATCTGCACATTTCGATTTCCGTCTCCCCAGAAAGAATTAACATGTTGATTCTTTTTTTGCACAATCCGCTCAGAAATAAATTGCCCTCTGTGTGGACGGTGCATTTCCGTGCAGTCCTGCCAGTGCCCGCAGGTAATTTTCTGTGTGGATCTTGTGCTAACACTTTTTTTAAATAGGCATATAAAATAACATGTTTTTCTGATGGATTTTTATTATCTCTGTATATCATCCTTTCCTATGCCCCTAGTAACCCACTGTGATCCTGACATATATATATATATATATATATATATATATATATATATATATTTTGATACTACACACTTTTCTACACTACATAAAATAAGGCAGTGTTTTTGAACCAGTGTGTCTCCAGTTGTTGCAAAACTACAACTACCAGCATGCCCGTAAAGCCTTTGGCAATTTGGACATGCTGGGAGTTGTTATTTTGCAACAGCTGGAGGCACCCTGGTTGGGAAACACTGAAATATGGTATCTTAACCTAAACCTGCTTAAATGGCTATAACCTATGCAGACAAACCCCCGTGACTCCCCCTCCCCCCTCATTTCGTCTATCACCAAAAAACACTACTCCCCGTCACCCACTTCACTGCAGGAACCTCCCGGAACAACACCGGCCAGCTTGGGATCTTGAGCCACGTGACTCCGCATGTCACGTGATCAGAAGGCCCTTGCCGCTGCAGTGTGGAATAGGACGGTATGAAGGTCACGTGGGCCGCCTCTAACAGCACGTGACTTCTACGTCATCGTGTCTGTCAGGGAGAACGGCCTTTGGAGGTATCGGGCGCTGTGCGTTAAGTTTTTATTGATTGCGTTGCGCCATATATTCGGGAAACCACAACTCCCAACATACCCTGACAGCCGCAGCCTAGAGGTAGCACAGAGAGCGCCTACATTGCTACAGGTTGGGCATCATTTTACCGCTGTGAATTGTGGGTGTTCAGTTTTTACATGGAGAATCTGCAGCGTGTGAGCCTGGAGGGAAATTACCGCTAAACGGCTGCCTCTTTGGGGTCTATTCACACATACAGTATACTGCGCATATTTGATTCACATGATTTGAAGCAGCAGATTTTAATGTAATGGAAATGACTGGACACAGCTTCACATCCTGCACATAAATAAGTCAGTGTTTCCCAACCAGTGTGCCTCCAGTTGTTGCAAAACTACAACTCCCAGCATGCCCGGACATCCTCTGCCATTGCCTTAGGTAAAGTCGAGCTTGAGGCCCTCTCTGAAACTCCTAATTAAAGGAGAACTCCAGAATAGAAAAATTGTCCTCCATACTGCCGGCAGTAAAAAAATAAATAGATACGTACCTTCCTTCGCTCCAGCGGTAACCCACTCCGGTCTCCGCCGCGATCCTCTTCCTGGTTGCCGGTGGTCGGCGAGTCTCCTACTGCATTCAGCCAATCACCGGCCGCAGCGAAGTCCCAACTCAGCCAGCGATAGGCTGAGCGGCAGTGTGACGTTTTTTGGCCCCGGCACCTGCTGCCGGGGCCGAAAACATCACACTGCCGCTCAGCCTATCGCCGGCCGAATCTGGACTTCGCTGCGGCCGGTGATTGGCTGAATGCAGTATGAGACTCGCCGACCACCGGCAACCAGGAAGAGGATCGCGGCGGAGACCGGAGTGGGTTACCGGAGGAGCGAATGAAGGTACGTATCTATTTATTTTTTTACTGCCGGCATTATAGAGGACAATTTTTCTATTCTGGAGTTCTCCTTTAAGATATCACCCCAGTAGTTAGGTAGGGAATCCTCTCTCTTCTATTAGGTAGAGGCCTCAGTAAATAAGTAGAGAATTCCTTCTGTAAGGTAGAAGCCCCCAGTAGGTAGGGAATCGTAAAGGAGATATCCAGTGCTGAAAAACTAAGGATAGGGGATAAGTTTCAGTTCGTGGGGGGTGCGACCGCTGGGGCCCCCCGCGATCTCCTGTACGGGGCCCCGGCGGCCCGCGGGAAGGGGACGTTTTGACCACTGCACAAAGCGTCAGCTGACACGCTCCTTCACTACAACTCTATGACAGAGCCGGAGCGCTGCCTTCCGCAATCTCCGGCTCTGCCATAGCAATTTATTGAGGGGGCGTGTCGGCCGCCACTTCGTGCGGAGATTTCAGGGGGCCCCAGCGGTCGGACCCCCACGATCTGAAACTTATCCCCTATCCTTAGGATAGGGGATACGTTTTTCAGCACTGGACTACCCCTTTAACTATTAGGTAGAAACCCCCAGTAGGTAGGAATGCGTATCTGCTGCGGAAAATCTGCAGTGGATTTTGCTACCCTTGACTTCAATGGGTCAGCGGAAAATCCGCTATAGAGGCAGATTTGCAGATTATTTTTCTTCAAACCCATTGAAGTCAATAGTAGCAAAATCCTCTGAGGATTATATGCAACCGAAAATCTGGTAGGTGGGTAACCCTCCGCTCATAGGTGGAAAACCCAGAAGATATGTAAGTAGAAAATCCCCCTATAAGGTTAAAGCCCCCGATAGGTAGGTAGGGAACCCTCCCCTTTTAGGTTAAAGCTCCAAGTAGTCAGGTGGTAGGTAGGAAACCTTCTATTAGGTTAGTGCCTCCACATAGTAGTTCCCCCGGAAAAGTCCCCTCCAAAAGAAAAGAAAGAAAAACAATCCACTTTATCGTCTCTATACTCCAGCGCTGAGGCTTTTTCATCCTTCGCTCTGTTAGTGGTGCAGGACCTTTTCTGCAAGCTGAAATGATGTCATCACGCAACAGGTCCTGCACCACTCTAGATAACAGAGCAAATTATGAAGAGGCCTCCGTGAGGGAGCAAGGGAGTATAGGGAACGGGAGAGGGATTTTTTTTTGTCTGCATTTATCAGGATAGATATCAGGGACATACAAGTACTTTTTTTTTTTTTTGGTGCGCAATAGCATAGTTGACTTCATATTTGCATACAGAATAATTAAACGTATGGTCACAGAAACAAAAGGAGACAGAAACGCAGTGTGAACACCTTATACTGCCTTATACTGATATTACATAACATGAAATGGACGCCTGACAGTAAAGGATTATGCACACTACAGAATTTCCACCCCATGTGTATTGGCAGTTCTTATAGCTGGCAATGCATTCTGCTTGGTATTCTGCTGAAAGAATTAACATTTTCATTTTTTTGCTGGATTAATTTTTAGCGGCAGCGCTAATCCCATAGTGTGCACTGTGCAGCAAAATTGATAGCAGTGGGATTTCTAAATGGAATTCTGCTTGGAAATTCCATAGTGAGCATGGGCTCTAATTGTTATCTAGGTGCGATAACCGCAGACAAGGGACCTCCTGTATACATGTTATCCTCATATGTCCTAAAATAGCTGTATGCCTTTCTATCCTTCAGCAATGGCGAGGGCACAGGCCGATCCCGTTAAAGACCTCCAGGAGGAACTAACCTGTCCCATTTGCCTCGATAACTTCATAGACCCGGTCTCTATACAATGTGGTCACAACTTTTGTCGAGAATGTATATCTCGAACATGGAAGGGCGTTCGCAGCAACTTCTCGTGCCCTCAGTGTCGGAAGGTGTCCAGATGGAAGTTCCTAAGACCCAATCGTGTTGTGGGAAGTGTCCTGAAGATTTCTGCTCAGCTGATGGAAGCAAAAGGAGGTGAAGAACACCGGAAACAGTGTGAGAAGCACCAAGAGCCGCTCAAATTGTATTGTATAAATGATGCTAAAGAAATCTGTGTTGTGTGCAGAGAGTCATTCTATCACAGGAGCCATACGGTAATACCGGTAGAAGAAACAAGCAAGGAATTTAAGGTAAAGTCCCCTATGAGGAAAAGGGGAGCACTTTAAACTTTCAGAATAATTTTTTAAGTGACACTGGGAAGAGAGATGTTAGAAAATAGCATATTTTGGCTTCTGTAAGCTAGGAGGGAGTTTGCTAGGAGGGAGTTTGTATACGTTTACATGCATATATTGACATATACAGTGAAACTTCTCCAAAAGTCTATCCCTTTAAGAAGACCTCACCTTTATCCAGACAAGATTTTGTGTGTGACTGATTTTCAGTCTTCTTTACAATTATGCACTGTGGCCATTTTCTTTGAGAAGAGCTCCCCCCATAAAGGAACACTTTTCAATGCAATTTTGGATGGTCAGGTCTAGACATGTGTACGCTAGTAATCGATGAGAAACAATGTCATAATGATGATGCTTGTAGGCCAGTATTATAATGTTACTTAGTCTATATCAGCCATGTTAATCCTCCTTAAACAGGGCGAAGTTCAAGATCGTATGCAGGCATTAAGAAAGGAGCTTGCCAGTATTGCCCAACGTATAACTGGAGAAGAAGAGAAAGCTGTAGAGCTACAGGTATAGTTACACACTAGTAGGAAACCTTTAAAGTTAAATACAGTGCAACCTCTTTAATCAATGGGATAGATTATCATTTTTGGGGGGATAATAGCACAGTCTTAGCAGGAGTGTAACTAGAGTCCTATTGGCCTCAGGACACTGATTGATGGTACTGATGCACACAGGTTTTTGCAAGTGGGAATGTAAGCAGACATAAAAGAAACTGCAGGACAGCAAGGTAAGGCTTATCCTAAGCACTGAACAGACTGGCACTGTGCTGGGGGATGATATACAATATACCACTATAGATGGCTTTTGGCAGAAGTAGGGTTTGCAAAGTGCTGTGAGTAGAAAGGGAGTAAACAGCATCAGCATAGTAAGGAAATGGTTACGCTTAGTACTGCTGCTGAGATGAGAGGGAAGCCTAGATTTACCTTGAATGGACAATCCAGATCCACTAGACACTTTAAACTTTCCGCTGCAGGAATTCCATTGACGTGAATGGGTAATTAATTTGCAGAATTTTCATGCAGAATTCGGTGCAGAAATTCTGCCGTGTGAACTTAGCCTTACAGATATAAGTACACTGTCTTTCTTTCTCTCCTCTCCCCAGCACAGACCACATGCTAAATCCTCATTTCCTGTGTTATGTCTTGCTGTTTTGAATGAACCAACAGGCAGAAAACAGCAGATTGCAGGGGAGTGAGATGCCTAGGGCCAGGTTTTTAGAGCTGTTTTTTGGTGTAAGGAGTCATTTTTGATTTACAGAGATGTTAGGAGTGACACAGGCTATGAATTGGAGGAAAGTTGTTTTGAAGTTAAATTGACCATTTAAAATAAAGCAGGTCCCCGATGCCTCTCACATTGGCTCCAGGATCAATGGGGGAGATTCATTTAAACTTTTGCAGTGGAAAAGTCGGCCAGTTGCCTATAGCAACCGATCAGATCTTGATAAATCTCCCCTAATGTTCTGACGCCATTCTCCTATGTTCTATGCGTTGCTGCATGAACCTGAAAAAAAACTTTGAACAGTGTGCGCCGTATACAGATAACTACTATCCAGTCACATGGTGCGGACACAGCAGGTGCCAGTCACACTTGCTGCACCCTCCTCCCACTCAGACCATCTTGATTAAATGTGAAGGGCTTACATTTAGGCTGTCAATCTAGTCTGGCTAGTAGGAGGATGGCACAGTGAGTGTGACTTTAAGCCACCACACTGACTCCCCTGTGACTGTGCAGTCACTTGTATTTGGTTTGTGATGGTCAATGTTGACTTTATGCATCAAGCCTAGGAGAACAAGGTGAGAACGTTCAGATTAGGGATCGACCGATATCGTTTTTTTAGGGCCGATACCGATAATCAGTGGAGGTTAGGGCCGATAGACGATAACTTATACCGATAGTCCGGTATAAATTATCGGCTATTTATCCCCCCGCGACACCGCGGCAGATCATTGATTTAAAGGGGGCGCTTTAAATCAATGCACTGCAGTGGCTTTTGCGGTGCCATAGGCCGCCGCCACCACCCGCTTCTCTCCCACTTCCTTCCTGTAGTGTCCGGCGGCATTCCGGGTGGAGGGTGAGCCGGTCCGGGCTGTCCTTCTTCTCCGGGGGTCCTCTTCTCCACTCCGGGCAGGCCTCGGCCTAGTAATGCAGCATAGACGCCGCTGCGCAGTGACGCCCGTGCGCAGTGACGCACCTGACATCACAGCGTAGCGGCGTCTATGCAGCATACTAGGCCGGAGCCTGCCCGGAGTGGAGAAGATGACCCCCGGAGAAGGACAGCCCGGACCGATTCACCCTCCACCCGGAATGCCGCCGGACACTACAGGAAGGATGGATGGCCCGGACCACCCCCATTACGGGTAAGTTAAATTTTTTTTTATTGACTCGGAGGGTGGGGGAGGGGCCTGACCGGTATAGTGGTATGGGCAAAAATCCATACCGGTATACCGCCCAGCACTACGGTGGGGGGTGGGGTGGGGGCGGGGCATTATCATCAAGGTAATTGCCGATACCGATAATGCCCAAAATCGTGATTATCGGCCGATAATATCGGCCATACCGATAATCGGTCGATCCCTAGTTCAGATGCTGGGGCCAGTGTGTAAGGCACCAGAAACCTGATAATTTTTAACTAAAGGGGTTGTGCTGAATTTAGCTAATGGACTATACTCCAAAGTTAAACGTGTAATAAAAATTATTTTCATATTGCAATAAAATTTTACAATAAAATAGTCATATTACATTCATATTACCAAGGTCAGTAATCATCTGTAGACAGTAGAACGTATGAATTATATTTTTTGTATTGATTCACTTTCCAGTGATTATGATATTTTAGAAAGTTTGCTGGTCATGATTTAGTTTTTTTTCACCTTTGCTTGCACTAAAGTTGTGATTCTACTCATTCTCAAAGGCTGAAGTTTTACAAAAACGTAAAATGGTGACTTCAGGTTTTGAAAATTTACGACAACTTCTGGCTGATGAAGAAACAATCATCATCCACCGCCTGGATAACCTTGAGAAAACAATTAAACAGAGGAGAAATGAAAGTGTCAGCAGGCTCAATGACCAGCTCTCATCCCTCCAAAAAATCATTGATGACCTTGAAAAAAGTTTTCAAGTTTCAAACAGCCCTATTGATCAGGTGAGAAAAAGTAGTGGATTATGTTAACTGCACAAAAGTTGTAACCTTAAAAAAAAAAAAAAAAAAAAAAAAAACTGTATAAGATTGGAATCAATGTTAGAGGAGTATTCCAGGATAGGGGATAAGTGTGAGATCGTGGGGGGCCCGACCACTGTCTTCTAAATGGAGCATGTCGACTACCACACGAAGCGATGACCGACACGCCCTCCGCATGCAGCTCTATGGGAAAGCCAGAGATTCCCAAGTGCAGCACTCTCCTATAGAGATGCATTGAGGGGGCGTGTTGGCCATCGCTTTATGTGGTGGTCGACACGACCAATTCAGGAGGAGAGTCGGGGCCCGTACTGGAGATCTTAGGATAGGGGATACGTTTTTCTATCCTGGAGATCTCCTTTTTAATATAACATATACTCACATGCCCTAATTCCCCTACATGTCTGTCCCAATGTTGTCCAGTCCTAGCTAAGCAGCACTTCACTCACTTAGGTAGGTCACTGCTACCATTGGTTGTCAACGCCTGCTTCCTATCAAAGCAGGATTAGCTGCTCTGCTGGAACCAAGCACTGTCTGAATGGACACAGTGAAGAATGAAAGCAAATTAGTTTGTTTTTCTTTTCTTTTTTTATCCATTCAGAGCCCAGACAATGGTAAAACCCATAAAATTACAGCTTTAACCCCTTAAGGACGCAGGACGTAAATGTACGTCCTGGTGCGGTGGTACTTAACGCACCAGGACGTACATTTACGTCCTGTGCATAACCGCGGGCATCGGAGCGATGCCCGTGTCATGCGCAGCTGATCCCGGCTGCTGATCGCAGCCAGTGACCCGCCGGCAATGCGGGCGTCCGCCATTAACCCCTCAGATGCCGGGATCAATACAGATCCCGGCATCTGCTGCAGTACGCGATTTCAATGAATGAACGGATCGCCCGTAGCGCTGCTGCGGGGATCCGATCATAAAGAACGCCGCACGGAGGTCCCCTCACCTTCCGACTCCTGGCGTCTCCTGCTCTGGTCTGAGATCGAGCAGACCAGAACAGAAGATGACCGATAACACTGATCTGTTCTATGTCCTATACATGAAAAATCCCCTCCCCCAATAAAAAAGTTAAACGTCAGTTTTTTCCTATTTTACCCCCAAAAAGCGTAAAAAATAAATTTAATAGACATATTTGGTATCGCCGCGTGCGTAAATGTCCGAACTATTAAAATAAAATGTTAATGATCCCATACGGTGAACGGCGTGAACGTAAAAAAAAAAAAAGTCCAAAATTGCTACTTTTTTAATACATTTTATTAAAAATAAATTATAAAAAATGTATTAAAAGTTTTATATATGCAAATGTGGTATCAAAAAAAAGTACAGATCATGGCGCAAAAAATGAGCCCTCATACCAAAAATAAAAAAGTTATAGGTCATCAAAATAAAGGGATTATAAACGTACTAATTTGGTTAAAAAGTTTGTGATTTTTTTTAAGCACAACAATAATATAAAAGTATATAATAACGGGTATCATTTTAATCGTATTGACCCTCAGAATAAAGAACACACGTCATTTTTACCATAAATTGTACGGCGTGAAAACGAAACCTTCCAAAATTAGCAAAATTGTGTTTTTCTTTTTAATTTCCCCACAAAAATAGTGTTCTTTGGTTGCGCCATACATTTTATGATATAATGAGTTATGTCATTACAAAGGACAACTGGTCAGGCAAAAAACAAGCCCTCATACTAGTCTGTGGATGAAAATATAAAAGAATTATGATTTTTAGAAGGCGAGGAGGAAAAAAACGAAAACTTAAAAATTACATTGTCTGAGTCCTTAAGGCCAAAATGGGCTGAGTCCTTAAGGGGTTAAAAACCAATGGCAAGGTAGCTGTTTTCTTCCCCTTTCTGTAAAAAACTATAACAGTAGTTATACAGTATGTTGCCTATAGGCAAAATTAAACTTTAGAGGACACAGGACATACATGTACAAGTCCAAAATTGCTGATTTGTGGTCACTTTATAAACCATAAAAAAGTGGTCAAAAAGTCCCATCAAAACAAAAATGGTACTGATAAAAACTACAGATCACAGCACAAAAATGAGCCCTCATATAGGCCTTGGATGCAAAAAAATAAAGAAATAAGTGTTGTAAAGGTCGGAAGAGGACAGTTTTAAACATGGAGTATCTTTGTAACCATATGGACCAAAAGATACTTTTTCACGTTAACCATAAAGTGCACTGCATAGAAACAATACCTCCGAAAAGTTTATTTCACCCCACAAATAATTTATTTTGAGCTTCATTGCAGATTTTGTGGTAAAATGTGTGATATCATAACAAAGTACAATTGATCTCACTCACGTTATAGAAGCCCTCACAGGTAAAAAAATAAAAACATTCCACAAAAAATAAGCCCTTCTATGTTCATGATGGTAAAATAAGATAGGAATTAATTTCACAAACTGCCCGCTCAACCATTAACTGGCCACAGTGAAGATCCTTGTCAGTGATTGGGTAAGCGGGCAGTTTCTGCGGGTACAACTCATGACAAGAATACAACAACGCGTTACAGAGTTAACTCTGTGCGATATATAATGTGGTTTAGGAGGTTTGCAGTGTATTGTACTGTAACCTCGAGAGGCTGATCAAATGACATGCAAGAACCTGTCTAATGGCATAGATGCTGAGGCCACTATAGACCGGGATTAATCTGTTGTGATCAGAGTTATCTCTGATTCCAGTTATAGCAGACAAGTGTCAGTTGTAATACACAGCTGGCATTCACTGCATATGGAGTATGGTCGGCTTCTTAACCCCTTAAGGACTGGCCAATTTTTTTACAATTTTTTTATGGTATATGAAGTGAACAAGAATATGCAATTCTGGACTTTGGTATATATATATATATATATATATATATATATATATACCAAATTTTTTTTTTTTATATGTGCAGGCAGTTCATCATGCAGTTTAAAGAGTACCTGTCACCATCTATCATTTTTTTTCTGTCCCTACCTGTTACCCAACTATCGCTAACCCCCCCTCTCTGCCTTTAAAAAAATGTTTCTAGCTTTAAAAATGTTTTCTTTACTTACCTTACTGCTCACTGTTGCCGGAGCTTCAAGCCGAAGAAGTTGGCATTACCCAGCAGGCGTGATGTCACTGAAGCCTGCTGGGGGCCTTCTTCTGCCCTCTGCTCATCTATGCTGCGCTCCCTGTCGGAACGCACATAGATGAGCGGCCAATTGCACAGCAGGCTGCTCCGGGTCCTCCTGCTCCCTGTTTAGCACTGCATGTGCTATTCAGGGAGGAGGAGTATAGGAGCATCACCGGACCTGTTGTGCTGCGCTGCGCATCTGCCGAGACCCGTGACCAATCTATATAAAGAAAATGGTGGGTTTTTGTAAAAATAATAAGTAATTTAGTCAAATGCCCACAGAGTGGCTCAGTATGCCCTAGTGTTCCCCATTATGTGTGATTGACAGGCAGGGAGTGGAGCTGTGCTTATCAGTGTCCCAGCTGCACTGTCAGAGTTTGGACTCATGCCAGGTCGACATAAGTCCGAACTCTATTGGAGACTTGCGGTCAGGACATCTAGGGAGACCCCTAATGGTCATTTCAAAGAAAGCAAAAAATATATATAAATAGACATTTTTTTAACAGCAATGCTATTTAAAAGTTGTTTATTACAATGTAATGAACAACACACTTCCATACATTCACGTATGCAGAGATACCACAAATATTTGTTTATTTTTGTTTACATAATTTTATTTACAAAATGGGAAAAGGGGGGTGATTCAAACTTTTATGGAAGGGGTTAATTCACATTTATCAACATTATTCACAATTTTTTAGTCCCCATAGGGAACGATTATATGCACATTTTAGATTGCAAACACTGAACAATGCTGTCTCATAGACCAGCATTGATTAGTGTTATCTGTGCTCCATTGTTACAGCCTGCTATGGCTTCCTGGAACACCGATCGGACGGCAAGGAGGCAAGTAAGGGCCTTCCCACCATCCTCTATTTTGCCACGGGTGTCCCAATCAGCAAACAGCTGATAGCAGCTGTGACCAAACGGATATGAAGCGAGCTCAGCTCCTGAGCTTGATTTATAGACCTGACGCAGGGGTTAATGCACTCCATACTGCCCTCCTGACATATTGATGTACGTACATATGAAATGTCAGAAAGAGATTAAATAGGTTGTACAGTGTTAGAAAAACTGCCTAACCAGACACTACCCATAGACAGATGTGACACTGTTTTCTATAGGTGGTAGTCAGGTTCTTCTAATCCTGTTCAATGCCTTTAACCCCTTAATGATGCAGGACGTATATTTACGTCCTGCGCCGGCTCCCGCGATATGAAGCGGGATCGCGTCGGTCCAGGCGCTCATCAACGGCCGGGACCCGCGGCTAATGCCACACATCGCCGATCGCGGCGATGTGCGGTATTAACCCTTTAGAAGTGGCGTCAAAGCTGACCGCCGCTTCTATAGTGAAAGTGACCCGGCTGCTCAGTCGGGCTGTTCGGGACCACCGCGGTGAAATCGCGGCGTCCCGAACAGCTTACAGGACACCGGGAGGGCCCTTACCTACCTCCTCGGTGTCCGATCGGCGAATGACTGCTCCGTGCCTGAGATCCAGGCAGAAGCAGTCAAGCGCCGATAACACTGATCACAGGCGTGTTAATACACGCCTGTGATCTGTGTAAAAGATCAGTGTGTGCAGTGTTATAGGTCCCTATGGGACCTATAACACTGCAAAAAAAAAAGTAAAAAAAAAGTGTTAATAAAGGTAATTTAACCCCTTCCCTAATAAAAGTTTGAATCACCCCCCTTTTCCCATAAAAAAAATAAAAGTGTAAATAAAAATAAACATGTGGTATCGCCGCGTGCGTAAATGTCCGAATTATATAAATATATCATTAATTAAACCGCACGGTCAATGGCGTACACGTAAAAAAAATTCCAAAGTCAAAAAAAGCGTATTTTTGGTCACTTTTTATACCATTAAAAAGTGATCAAAAAGTCTGATCAAAACAAAAATCATACCGATAAATACTTCAGATCACGGCGCAAAAAATTAGTCCTCATACCGCCCTGTACGTGGAAAAATAAAAAAGTAATAGGGGTCAGAAGATGACATTTTTAAACGTATAAATTTCTGTGCATGTAGTTATGATTTTTTCCAGAAGTGCGACAAAATCATACCTATATAAGTAGGGTATCATTTTAACCGTATGGACCTACAGAATAATGATAAGGTGTAATTTTTACCAAAATATGCACTGCGTAGAAACGAAAGCCCCCAAAATTTACAAAATGGCATTTTTTCCCGATTTTTCCGTTTCGCCGTGCATTTTTGGGTAAAATGACTAATGTCACTGCAAAGAAGAATTGGCGACGCAAAAAATAAGCCATAATATGGATTTTTAGGTGGAAAATTGAAAGGGTTATGATTTTTAAAAGGTAAGGAGGAGAGGCTGCCCCTAGACATCTTATCACCTATCCAGGTATCGGTAAAAATGATACTCTCTTTATTCTTTAGGTCCATATAATTACAACGATACCCAAATTAGATTAACTTTTTGTATGAAAATTAGTAAGTTTAAAATTGTCCTCCTCTGACCACTATACTTTTTCATATACGGGGATGTGTGAGGGCTCATTCTTTGAACAGTGATCTGTAGTTTTTATCTGTACTATTTTTTTTTTGGTAAGAAACTTTTTTAAGTTTCTTACTAATGACAGTTAACGCTTTCTTAATTTTTTTACTTATTTGTTTTGCTTGTTTTTGTATATATAGATTAATTGGGTTGTTATCAACATCTGGTGAACATTTCATGTCAGTAGCACCTTGGAAATATATTTAGGGAGAAAAATGGTGACATATTTAAAGCGCAACTGTCATGAACTCTGGGTGCTATAACCTACACACAGCCTTTGTACTGTGTGCAGATGGTGTGTACAGCTCCGTTTTTACCTTATTTCTGCTGGCTTTTATCACCCCAAAAAATGCTTTTGATCACAGCCACACACAGTCGGATAGGCGTGGCTCGAGGTATGCTATGCCCCGCCATGGGGGAGCGAGGAGCAGACAATGGGGGAGCGAGCCACACAGCATTAACAGCACTGACACTGGGTGGGCGTGGCGGTGGCAGGGCATAGCGTACCTCATTCCACACCTATCCGACTGTGTGTGGCTGTGATCAAAAGCATTTTTGGGGTGATGAAAGCTGGCAGAAATAAGGTAAAAACAATGCTGTACACACCATCTGCACACAGTACAAAGGCTGTATAGCCCGGAGTTCATGACAGTTGCGCTTTAATACTTATTTCTCCCCCTGGAACCTGCAGCTTATTATAATCTGTAAATAAATGAATACTATAAAAATAAATGTAAAATAATGATTGAAACAAATATTGTCTGAAACGTTGCCGTTTTAAGAAAGAGAAGGACATATGGCCCTGCTTGTTTTGTGGGGTGGGAAGGAATTCATTGGTACTTATATAGGCCATTCACATTGGACTTAAAAATAACACTGCTTGGATCAGGCATAAGGACTTATACTAAAACTTTTTTCTTCTTTCTTTGCCCAACACAGGACCAGAAAGCTACTGTGGGCAGGTACAGTTTTCCTGTTTTAATGTGCATATATACAGAACTTGAGTTGTGCTTAAACATCTCACACACTTTGAATTGCGAAATACCTTGCTCCAAACAAATGAACATATATCCAGTCAAATGTATGGACACAACTCATCGAAAGGAAAGTACTTATCTTATGATCCCAAAGATATTTTAACCAGTTCAAGATTGTGCCAGTTTTCCCCATTCATAAACATACATTCCCCCACTGGGGCATGTACTAAGTTGCCCATTCACCACTGCCTTGTGTGTGTGGTTTTGCCCACAAGCATCAGTCACAACTAAGTAGATGACCCTGGCTACACAACCCACCCCCTTCAAGAAGAAAACTGTTGAGCAGTGTCCACATGCACCAAAAGTGGAGCTCCGGGGAGAGAGAAAGGTAAAATATAGCTTTCTAGCTCCCGGGACAATCCCTTTAACCCTATGACGTCTGCTCCACGTATGTTAACAAGCTAAAGAGCTGTTCCTTGTGCCTGCAGCTTGTTTATTAACCTGTTGGGCACGAAGGGCGTATGCATACGCCCTTGCGTCCTGGTACTTAAGGGCGTATCCATACGCCCGTGGGAATATCTATCAGCAGGCACCCCGTGCAAATGCCCAGGGGGGTCATTAGACCCCCCCCCCCCCCATATCGGCGATCGTGTAAATTCTCACTTGCGATTTGCGTGGATTCCGGGACATTAAGGGTCTATGGTGACCCGGAATATAAGGGGGATCGGTGGTGTCTAAGACACCCACGATCCCCCTGAAGCGATAGGAGTGAGGTGGCACGGGTGCCACCCCTCCTATCCCTGCTATTGGTGGTCTAGACGCGACCACCAATAGCAGATCGGGGGCGGGGGGTTTACTTTCGTTTTCCCCGTCCTGCCCACCCCCAATAGGCGGGCCAGAACGGGGAAAACTAAGAGGAGCGGCGCCGAAGATCACTTACCCGTCCGGAGGCAGTGGAGCGACGGTGATCGGCGGGCGGCCACGGAGATCTGCGTGCGGCAGAAGAGGACGGCTCTAGACTGTAGCCCTCCAGATGTTGCAAAACTACAACTCCCAGCATGCCCAGACAGCGGTTTGCTGTGTGGGCATGCTGGGATTTGTAGTTTTGCAACAGCTGGAGGTCTACAGTTTAGAGACCACTGCACAATGATATCTATACTGCCCTCTAGATCTTGCAAAACTACTACTCCTGGCATGCCCACACAGCTGTTTGCTGTCTGGGCATGCTGGGAGTTGTAGTTTTGCAACATCTGGAGGTCCACAGTTTGGAGATCACTGTTCAGTGGTCTCTAAACTGTAGCCCTCCAGATGTTGCAAAACTGCAAATCGCAGCATGCCCAAACAGCAAACAGCTGTCTCTGCATGCTGGGAGTTGTAGTTGCTTACCTCCAGCTGTTGCATAACTACATCTCCCAGCAAGCCCTTCTGTGATCAGTACATGCTGGGAATTGTAGTTTTGCAACAGCTGGAGGCACACTGGTTGTAAAATACTGAGTTAGGTAACAGAACCTAACTGAAGGTTTTCCAACCAGTGTGCCTCCAGCTGTTGCAAAACTACAACTCCCAGCATGCACGGTCTGTCAGTACATGCTGGGAGTTGTAGTTTTGCAACAGCTGGAGGCACACTGGTTGGAAAATACTGAGTTAGGTAACAGAACCTAACTGAAGGTTTTCCAACCAGTGTGCCTCCAGCTGTTGCAAAACTACAACTCCCAGCATGCACGGGCTGTCAGTACATGCTGGGAGTTGTAGTTTTGAAACAGCTGAAGGTTGCCCCCCCCCCATGTGAACGTACAGGGTACATTCACACGGGCGGGTTTACAGTAAGTTTACTGCTTCAAGTATGAGCTGCGGCACATTTTTCGCCGCAGTGCAAATTCCTAGCGGGAAACTCACCGTAACACACCAGTGTGAATGTACCCTAAAAACACTACACTAACACCTAATAAAAAGTAAAACACTACATATACACCCCCTTACACTGCCCCCCCAATAAAAATGAAAATGTATTGTACGACAGTGTTTCCAAAATGGAGCCTCCAGCTGTTGCAATACAACAACTCCACGCAATTTCTGGACAGCCACTGGCTGTCCAGGCATCCTGGGAGTTTAGCAACAGCTGGAGGCACCCTTTTTGGGAATCACTGGCGTAGAATACCCCTATGTCCACCCCTATGCAATCCCTAATTTAGTCCTCAAATGCGCATGGTTCTCTCTCACTTCGGAGCCCTGTCATATTTCAAGGAAACAGTTTAGGGCCACATATGGGGTATCTCCGTACTCGGGAGAAATTGCACTACTAATTTTGGGGGCTTTTTCTCCTTTTACCCCTTATGAAAAGGAAAAGTTGGGGTCTACACCAGCCTGTTAGTGTAAAAAAAATTTTTTTACACTAACATGCTGGTGTTGCCCTTTACTTTTTATTTTCACAAGAGGTAAAAGGAAAAAAAAGTACGGAGTACGGAGATACCCCATATGTGGGCGTAAAATGCTCTGCGGGCGCACAACAAGGCTCAGGAGTGAGAGCGCACTATGTACACTTGAGGCCTAAATTGGTGATTTGCACAGGGGTGGCTGATTATACAGCGATTCTGACATAAACCCAAAAAAATAAATACCCACATGTGACCCCATTTTGGAAACTACACCCCTCACGGAATGTAATAAGGGGTGCAAGTGAGCATTTACGCCCCACAGGTGTCTGACAGATTTTTGGAACAGTGGTCAGTGAAAATGAAAAATGTAATTTTTTTGTTTGCACAGCCCACTGTTCCAAAGATTTGTCAAACGCCAGTAGGGTGTAAATGCTCACTGTACCCCTTATTACATTCCGCGAGGGGTGTAGTTTCCAAAATGGGGTCACATGTGGGGGGGGGTTCCACTGTTCTGGCACCACGGGGGGCTTTGTAAACGCACATGGCCCCAGACTTCCATTCCAAACAAATTATCTCTAAAAGCTCAATGACGCTCCTTCTCTTCTGAGCATTGTAGTTCGCTCGCAGTGCACTTGACGTCTAAACATGGGGTATTTCCATACTCAGAAGAAATGGGGTTACAAATTTTGGGGGGCATTTTCTCCTATTACCCCTTGTAAAAAAGTAAAATTTGGGGAAAAACCAGCATTTTAGTGAAAAAATTTTTTTTTTTCATTTACACATCCGACTTTAACAAAAAGTTGTCAAACACCTGTGGGGTGTTAAGGCTCACCGTACCCCTTGTTACGTTCCTTGAGGGGTGTAGTTTCCATAATAGTGTGCGGTGTTGGCCGGGGTTTGCTGTCCTGGCACCATAGGGGCTTCCTAAATGTGACATGCCCCCCAAAAACCATTTCAGAAAAACTCACTCTCCAAAATCCCATTCGCTCCTTCCCTTCTGAGCCCTCTAGTGCACCCGCCGAACACTTGACATAAACATATGAGGTATTTTCTTACTCGAGAGAAATTGGGTTACAAATTTTGAGAGGATTTTTATCCTTTTACCCCTTGTAAAAATTCAAAAACTGGGTCTAAAAGAACATGCGAGTGTAAAAAATGAAGATTTTGAATTTTCTCCTTCACTTTGCTGCTATTCCTGTGAAACACCTAAAGGGTTAACACGCTTATTGAAAGTCATTTTGAATACTTTGAGGGGTGCAGTTTTTATAATGGGGTCATTTATGGGGTATTTCTAACCAGAAGACCCTTTAAATCCACTTCAAACCTGAACTGGTCCCTGAAAAATTCCGATTTTAAAATTTTGCGAAAAATTGTAAAATTGCTGCTGAACTTTGAAGCCCTCTGATGTTTTCCAAAAGTAAAAACATGTCAACTTTAAGATGGAAACATAAAGTAGACATATTGTATATGTGAATCAATATATAATTTATTTGGAATGTCTATTTTCCTTACAAGCAGAGAGCTTCAAAGTTAGAAAAATGCAAAATTTTCACATTTTTCATGACATTTTTTAATTTTTCACTAAGAAATGATGCAGGTATCGACGAAAATTTACCACTAACATAAAGTAGAATATGTCACGAAAAAACATTCTCGGAATCAAACTTATAAGTAAAAGCATCCCAGAGTTATTAATGCTTAAAGTGACAGTGGTCAGATTTGCAAAAAATGCTCCCATCCTTAGGGTCATAATGGGCTCCGTCCCCAAGGGGTTAACAACAGCTCTGCACACTCCTGCACACATAACTGTTGGCATGATCAGGGTCTCGCACTAAAAGCTTGTTCATGTACTGTGACAGGTGACTGAAAAAATCTGTTCCTTGTCCCTGTATATAGGAACAGCAGGGAACACATGGAAAACATGTTCCCTGCTAACCCGGCCCAACCCAAAAATATCTTAAAATAAAATGAAAATAAATGTAATAAACTAAAAGGAAAAAGAAAGCTTCATACCTCTCAAACTGCACACACACAAATTTCAGACATCCTGCATGACTGTTTTGTATGGATAACATTTTCTGTACCAGCTAATTATCACCTATGTTCAGAGGCTGTGTGTTAAGTGGATGTAGGGCTGTATGTTTAAAAGCTTAAAGGGGTACTCCGGTGCTTACACATCTTATCCCCTATCCAAAGGATAGGGGATAAAATGCCTGATCGCTGGAGTCCCACAGCTGGGGACCCCTGGGATCATGCACGCGGCACCCCGTTTGTAATCAGTCCCTGGAGCGTGTTTGCTCCGGGTCTGATTACGCTCGACCGCAGGGCCGGCGGCGTGTGACATCACGCCTCCACCCCCGTGTGCTGTCATTGAGGGGCGGAGTGTGACGTCACATGGGGGCGGAGGCGTGACGTCACACGCCGCCGGCCCTGCGGTCGAGCGTAATCAGACCCGGAGCGAACACGCTCCGGGGACTGATTACAAACGGGGTGCCGCGTGCATGATCCCGGGGGTCTCCAGCTGCGGGACTCCCGCGATCAGGCATCTTATCCCCTATCCTTTGGATAGGGGATAAGATGTGTAAGCACCGGAGTACCCTTTTAAATAGGGCCTTTATTATTTTTAAAGGGGTGCTCTGCCCCTAGACATCTTATTCCCTATCCAAAGCATATGGGATAAGATGTCTGATCGTGGGGGATCTTGCCGCTGAGACCCCATGATCTCTGGGTCGGTACCACGACGTTCTTGGAGCTTCTGTGTTCGTGACTTCACGCCACACCCCCTCCATTCATGTCTATGGAAGGTGGCTTAACATGAATATAGGGGGCGTGACAGCTGTGGTCGCCCATCATCCGGCATGGAGCAGAGTTCGCTTCATGCACGGGATGACTCGGGGTAAATATTATTCAATGAATAAACAGCATTAAAACATGATATGAAAATAATCAGGAAAATTTGTATTTTCCAAGGCATCTTTTGGGGGGACACAGGTACCAATGGTAGGTTGCTGCCTATCTCTACATCTCTATCTCTTTTTTTTTTCTCTCTTTTCTTTTTATTCCTTCTCTTTTAAAAAACTGCTCACTAAAGAATAGAAGCATTTGGACAAGCTCTTTTACAAACCATAAGCGCATGGACATCCTTTATCCATTTCCCTGGATCAAGTGTCTTTGTGGTCAGCTAACCCCTAAATGAACAGTTTCCTCTCCAAGTTTACCACTGTCCTTTGGCCAATTCTGTGTCTGAAATAGACAGACTAATAGAAGCTTTAGACATAGAATGTAACAGCACATTCTGTGTACCGATGCCAGAGTATAGGCTCTACATCCCAAGGTCTTCACCCAGATCTGCCTCAGGTAGGGAACCCCGGATGTCAATCTCATAACATTGTGCCTCAATCATCAGCTGCTGCAGTTTGTCTCCCGGATTGAAGACCCACAAGCTCTATCTACAAATGCCCCTATGATTCTATGGATGCAGTTACCCCCTCCGCTCCTCTTTCTCCTTCCGCTCCTCTTTTCTTTCACTCCTCTTACCGGGCGGACAGCGGCGGGGAGCTGGAGCTGAGCCGGAGCACGGCCATGGAAGTGGAGTGGACCTGGAGGGGCCCCTGGAGCCCCGGACTCCCCTCAGGTGGCTGCTGAAGAAGGACGTGCGGAGCCCCTTCCAGCTGCGCTTCTCCCTGCACCAGGCCTACCCCCCGCCCGGGGCTTTGCTGGCTGCCGCCGCCCAGGACAGGAGCTTCATGGGGGAAGGAGGGAGTTGATGCGGGAGGGACGGGTGCGGGGGAGCCTCTTCCTGCCCCTACCCCCCTTCCCCCTACCCCCCCAACATTAGAGATATGTTGTAGTACTTAAGTACTACAACATATCAAAAAAAATGTTCATGACAGTGCCCATTTAAACTTGCACAGTGATTATGTCTTTTATTTACTGCTGCACATCCGGTGACCATCTATGAAGGTAGAAACAGAAGACAAGTGGGTATTAACATCTGGATAGATGTAGTATAGCTGCCGCTCTGTTGTTTGGGGGGGCCATAGCGCTACATGGTCGCTTAAAGTGCACAACCATAGGGGAGTGAATTGAAAGATTACTCCGAGAAGACTCCGCACGGAATAATACAAGTATTTACTGTGATTATTTTTCTACATATGTGTTTCTCATTAATTAATTGTGATGATGCGGTATCTTTGAGTCGGATGATATCCTATATAATGTGTCCTAACGGATACAACACACAGTTGATAAAGGCTGTTTAGCCGTAATGCGTACTCATGTATGCCATGTTTATGCATAAATAAACAAATTGAGATTGAGCTAGTATCTTGAGTGTTGGGACCCTTCTTTGATACATTTGGACACAAGCTTGGACCTCAGCTCTTGTTAGTGTCAGGTGTCTGCTCTTTCTGCTCTTTTCCAGAGACCCTTATCTTCAGTTAGTCATGTCAAGACCTTCTTCCACGGCATGGCTCATGCCCTTACTATTTACCTCTCCCCACCCCGTCCTGGAATTTGAATCTTGTATTACATGTTCTCCAGTGTGCTTTCCCTTTGAGCCCTTGTGGGATGCCCCTTCACCTTCCAAATGTTTATTTTTCTCTCTACATAGCCTTATGAGGCCTTTTTTATGTTGGGTTTTGAATTGGCACCATTTTGGGATGCATACAATTTATTGATTAACTTTGATTAAGAAAAATACACTGCTCAAAAAAATAAAGGAAACACTAAGATAACATCCTAGATCTGAATGAATGAACTAATCAAATGTAATACTTTCGTCTTTACATAGTTGAATGTGCTGACAACAAAATCACACAAAAATTATCAATAGAAATCATATTTATCAACCCATGGAGGTCTGAATATGGAGTCACACTCAAATCAAAGTGGAAAACCACACTACAGGCTGATACAACTTTGATGTAATGTCCTTAAAACAAGTAAAAATGAGGCTCAGTAGTGTGTGTGGCCTCCATGTGCCCGTATGACCTCCCTACAATGCCTGGGCATTCTCCTGATGAGGGGTGGATGGTCTCCTGAGGGATGTCCTCCCAGACCTAGACTAAAGCATCCGCCAACACCTGGACAGTCTGTGGTGCAACGTGGCTTTGGTGGATGGAGCGAGACATGATTTCCCAGATGTGCTCAATCGGTTTCAGGTCTGGGGAACGGGCGGACCAGTTCATAGCATCAATGCCCTCCTCTTGCAGGAACTGCTGACACACTCCAGCCACGTGAGGTCTAGCATTGTCTTGCATTAGGAGGAACCCAGGGCCAACCGCACCAGCATATGGTCTCACAAAGGGTCTGAGGGTCTCATCAGGCTACCCCTGGCAAGCACATGGAGGGCTGTGCGGCCCCCTAAGAAATGCCACCCCACACCATTACTGACCCACCGCCAAACCGGTCATGCTGGAGGATGTTGCAGGCAGCAAAACGTTCTCTACGGTGTCTCCAGACTCTGTCACGTCTGTCACATGTGCTCAGTTTGAACCTGCTTTCATCTGTGAAAAGCACTGGGTGCCAGTAGCAAATTTGCCAAACGTCCTGCACAGTGTTGGGCTGTAAGCACAACTCCCACCTGTGGATATTGGGCCCTCATACCACCCTCATGGTGTCTGTCTGACAGACACAGCAAACCTTCTTGCCACAGCTCGCATTGATGTGACATCCTTGATGAGCTGCACTACCTGAGCCACTTGTGTGGGTTGTAGACTCCGTCTCATGCTACCACTAGAGTGAAAGCACCGCCCGCATTCAAAAGTGACCAATACATCAGCCAGGACGCATAGGAAATGAGAAGTGGTCTGTGGTCACCACCTGCAGAACCACTCCTTTATTGGGGGTGTCTTGCTAATTGGCTATAATTTTCACCTGTTGTCTGTTCCATTTGCACAACAGCATGTGAAATTGATTGTCAATCAGTGTTGCTTCCTGAGTGGACAGTGTGATTTCACAGAAGTTTGATTGACTTGGAGTTACATTGTGTTGTTTAAAGTGTTCACTTTATTTTTTTGAGCAGTGCAATTGACTTTTGTATCCTCATATTATAAGATCCATAACTCTATTTTTTCTGTAAATGTTACTTGTGGAACAAGCTTTAGTTTTACATCGCACATATTGGAGCTTTTTATAGGCCCCGGTTGCCATGGCACCTTTATTGAAAACACAAAACTGGGGAAATCTGTAAACAGGACACTACATTAAGGAATACTATGGGGCATGATGCATTCTCATAACCTAAATTTGCTAGTAAAATATGCTATTATCCATGTTACAAAAGATTTCAAAATGCACTCAGTTTAATACAAACTTCTGACAGAAAATAGTCATACAAGATTTGAGGGAAAAGAGTAACGAGATTATTTACAAGAATTCATAAGATAATCATGATATTACCCATTTCTCAAATTGTAGTGTACTTCCTCCAAACATCAATTAATGTTTCACATTTTTTCTCATGGGGACTAAACAGCGTCTCTTTTTATGCTACTTATGCTCTTTTTGGCATTGGTCCACAGCCTGCACCATTTAAATTGCCCTTAAAGGGGTACTCCCCCCAAGACATCTTATCCCTTATCCAAAGGATAGGGGATAAGATGTCAGATCGCCGGGGTCCCGCTGCTGGGGACCCCAGGGTTCGCCGCTGCGGCACCCCGCTATCATTGCTGCACAGAGCGAGTTCGCTCTGTGCGTAATGATGGGCGATACAGAGGACGGAGCAGCGTAACGTCATGGCTCCGCCCCCTCGTGACATCACAGCCCGCCCCCTTAATGCAAGTCTATGGCAGGGGGTGTGACGACGTGTTGCGGGGGCGGGCCATGACATCACGCCGCTCCGTCCCCTGTATCACTCGTCATTTCGCACAGAGCGAACTCGCTCTGTGCAGCAATGATAGCAAGGTGCTGCAGCGGCGATCCCGGGGGTCCCCAGCAGCGGGACCCCGGCGATCTGACATCTTATCCCCTATCCTTTTGTATAGGGGATAAGATGTCTAGGGGCGGAGTACCCCTTTAAAACATGTCATTTTTGAAGAAAGTGTTAAAAAGCTTATGCTCAAAATGCAGAAAATTAAGTTGCACGAGTTAAGTTGACAATTTCTTAAAATAGAAATAGTAAACTAAAAAAACATAGTTCTAGTTTTTCTGCAGGTAAAAATGTTGTAATACGGGAATTTAGGTGCACTACTGTGGTAGATGTATACAATGACATTGGCTATCCCTCAACACTGTTAAAATTGAGGCATTCGCCAGTATGTCCATAGATGAAGGACATACCAGAGCCCGCACACCAACGCCAAGGTTTCTCAAGTGGCACGGGACCCAACACTAACCTACCTGTGCCGTATGGGCAATACCAGGGGCTAGTGGACAATTACAGCAGCATTAGGCCGACTCGCAGCCTGCTCCCAGTTACCTCCAGTGTGACTGGGCACACATACAATGGGAGGTGGGAGGCAGACTACAAGCCCCACCTAAGTTGGCTGATATGTGTGCCGGCCTCACAGGTGAACCTTAATGCTGCCTTAATAGTGATCAAGGCCATTTAAATGTGGAGTTTATACACCTCCAAGTTTAAGATTTAAACAACAACAAAGACGTGGTCTCAAATGACAGGAGGTGCTAAACCCCAAATGCAGTTGTGCATATATATTGCGGGAGCAGATCCTGCCCTTGTAGTCTACAAGTGCCACAATGGCATCCTACACCAGGTAAACGGTGTGGATGTGTAACAATTAGAATACAATGCAGGAATTTAGGTGCACATATCAGCCAACTTAGGTGGGGCTTGTAGTCTGCCTCCCTCCTCCCATTGTATGTGTGCCCAGTCACACTGGAGGTAACTGGGAGGAGGCTGCTAGTTGGCCTAATGCTGCTGTAATTACCCACTGGCCCCTGGTTTTTGCTTATCACACACAGGTAGGTTAGTGTTAGGTCCCGTGCCACTTGAGAAACCTTGGCGTTGGTGTGCTGGCTCTGGTGTGTCCTTCATATAAGGATACACTGGCGAATGTCTCAATTTTAACATCAGTGTTGAGGGATAGCCAATGTCATTGTATACATCTACCACAGTAGTGCACCTAAATTCCCGTATTGTATTCTAATTGTTACACATCCACACCGTTTATCTGGTGTAGGATGCCATTGTGGCATTTTTAGTCTATTGCAGGCATCCTCCATTGTATGCATTTTTATGCTGGGGATCGCCCTTAGCAACGGACCACAAGGGCAGGATCTGCTCTCCCAGTATATATGCACAACTGCATTTGGGGTTGAGCACCTCCTGCCATTTGAGACCAGGTCTTTTTTTGTTATTTAAATATGTTGTAACCTACAAAAAATTGTAGACCACTGGATTAAATAGTTAAAAAAATTTTACTAATTAGTCCTTTGGAAGGGTATTGTTTTCTAGGGTATTAACCTCTTGGGGCCACACTGTATATATTTATTGTGCTGGCACTATGTAGGTAGCATTACACACTGTAAATGTTTTGTGCATATATGGTGCCTTCATAGGAAATATCCACTAAAGGTGTTAGTTGCAGATCAATAGTGACCATACATTAACCCCTTAAGGACTCAGGGCGTACCTGTACTTCTATAACGCAGGGCCACAGCGTGGCTAATAGCAGTGCCACGCGCTGTTAACCCTTTAGACGCGGCATTCAAAGTTGAATGCCATGTCTAAAGTGAAAGTAAAATGTTCCCGGTTAGCTCAGGAGGCTGTTCGCGAAATCACGGCATCCCGAACAGCTGTAAGACATGAGGAGGTTCCCTACCTTGCCTCCTGGTTTCCAATCGCCAAATGACTGCGCAGTGCCTGAGATCCAGGCATGAGCACTCAAGCGGCAGAATCATTGATCAATGGTTTCCTATGAGAAACCATTGATCAATTTAAAAGATCAGCGTGTGCAGTGTTATAGCCCCCTATGGGAGCTATAACATTGCAAAAAAAAAAAATAATAAAAGTTTGAATCACCCCCCTTTTCCCATAAAAAAAAAACTGTGTAAATAAAAATAATCATATGTGGTATCGCCGCGTGCGGAAATGTTTGAATTATAAAAAATATATCGTTAATTAAACCACACGGTCAATGGCGTGCGCGCAAAAAAATTCCAAAGTCCAAAATAGTGTATTTTTGGTCACTTTTTATATCATGAAAAAAATTTATAAAAAGCGATCAAAAAGTTCGATCAATACCAAAAAGGAGATTTTTTACACTTACCGTAAAATCTTTTTCTCAGAAGCTTCATTGGGGGACACAGGAACCGTGGGTATATCTTGCTGCCACTAGGAGGCTGACACTAGGCATACAAAAAAGTCGGTCCCTCCCAGCAGGGTATACCCCACCTACTGCCTTAGAGACACTCAGTTTTAGCCCCAAAGCAATAGGAGGAACCGAAAAATACAGAGTCCAGAGGGCGCCCAGTCAAAACTACAAACCAACAGACTGACAGGCGACCAAAACTCAGATCACAACTAACAACACAGGGTGGGAGCTGTGTCCCCCAATGGAGCTTCTGAGAAAAAGATTTTACGGTAAGTGTAAAAAATCTCCTTTTCTCATTCAGCTCCATTGGGGGACACAGGAACCGTGGGACATACCAAAGCAGTCCCCGGAGGTGGGAAAACCATGTAACCCAGAATCAAGCGGACGGCAGAGCCACCGCTGCCTGCAAAACCTTACGCCCCAAAGAGGCGTCGGTGGATGCAGAAGTGTGCACTTGGTATAACTTGGCGAACGTGTGCACCGAAAACAAAGTAGCCGCCTTACACACCTGTAGTGCCGAAGCCCTGTTAAAGACCGCCCAAGAGGCCCCCACAGAGCGAGTGGAGTGAGCTGTAACCGGGAAGGGAGGATCCTGCCCCTTGGAACGGTATGCTTCAGAAATGGCGAACCGGATCCATCTGGAGATGGTGGCCTTAGAAGCTGGCAAACCCGTGCGTCGGTCCTCCGGAAGGACAAACAGCGACTCCGACCGTCGGAAAGAAGAGGTGGCTTTGAGGTAAACTCGTAAGGCTCGTACCACATCCAGACTGTGGAGAGAACGCTCCTTAGGATGAGACGGAGCAGGGCAGAAGGAAGGGAGAACGATATCCTCGTTCAGATGAAAGGACGAAACCACCTTCGGTTGAAAAGAAGGAACCGGTCGAAGTACTGCTTTGTCTTGATGAAGAATGAGGAAGGGAGGTTGACAAGAAAGAGCTGCCAATTCCGACACCCGACGGATCGAGGTCACAGCTACCAAAAAAGCGACCTTCCAGGAAAGGAAACGGAGAGAAATATCGCGGATAGGCTTGAACGGAACGGACTGCAAGGCACTCAGAACTAAATTCAAGTCCCAAGGGGGAGTAGGAGACCTGTAGGGAGGAATCTCGTGAGCAACTGCCTGGAGGAAGGTGCGAACCGATGAGTCAGAAGCCAGAGTCCGCTGAAAAAGAATAGACAGCGACGATACTTGACCCTTGAGGGAACTAAGAGCCAGGTGCGTCTCAAGACCTGACTGCAGAAACGCCAGAAGGTTCGGCAGAGAAAAACGGACCGGGGAAAGAGAGCGGGCCTCACACCACCGAAAATAAGCCCGCCAAGTCCTATGCCCGATCCTCGCCGAGGATGGCTTACGTGCCCTGAGCATAGTGCGAATAACCGCAGATGAGAAACCGCAAGCCTTCAATACCACGGTTTCAACCGCCACGCCGTCAAACGCAGCGGCTGTGAATTGGGGTGGCAAAGTGGACCCTGAGACAGAAGATCGAGGCGATCTGGCAGTCGGCAGGGAACATCCGCCACAAGCCGAACCACATCGGCGTACCAAGATCGGCGGGGCCAATCCGGGGCCACTAGAATGTCCGGAACGCCTTACGCCTTGAGTTTCCTGAGCACTCGGGGAAGGAGGGGAATTGGCGGAAACAGATACGGGAGAGTGAACCGAGACCAGGGAATGACAAGGGCGTCCGCGGCCAGCGCAGAGGATCTCTGGACTTTGCCACGAAGCTTGGAACCTGCCGGTTTAAGCGGGTTGTAAATAGGTCCACGTCCGGAATCCCCCAACGACGGCAAATGGACTCGAACACCTCCGGGTGAAGGGACCACTCCCCGGGATCGGGAGATGAGCGACTTAGAAAGTCCACCTCCCAATTTTCCACCCCCGGAATGTGGATCGCTGATATGGAGGGAACCATGCGTTCCGCCCAGGTCAAAATCTTGGACACCTCAGTCAAGGCGGCACTGCTGCGAGTGCCCCCTTGGCGGTTGATATACGCCACGGCCGTGGCGTTGTCGGACTGAATGCGAACCGGGCGACCCCGAAGAAGAGACTCCCAGTGTCGGAGACAAAGGAATATCGCCCGGATCTCCAGGACATTGATAAGAAGCCTGGCTTCCCGAGGTGACCACCGGCCCTGGACCGTCCGGTCCAGGAGAACACCCCCCCCCCACCCCAACCGAGGAGGCTTGCATCCGTGGTAAGAACCAGCCAGTTCAACGGTAGGCCGCTCTGAAGGAGGGGGGAGTATAGCCACCAAAGAAGAGACTGATGAGTCGAGGCGGGCAGACAGATCCGGTGGTCCAAGGACAGGGGGGATCCGTCCCACAGAGACAGAATAGCCCACTGAAGCGGACGGCAACGGAACTGTGCAAACGGGACCGCCGTTATAGCCGCCACCATTCTGCCCAGCACTGCCATGCAAGTACGAATGGACACTGGATGCGGGCGTCTCAAGTGAGGAACGCCTGACAGCAGCGCACTCCGCTTGTCCGGAGGAAGGAAGATTCGGGCACTCCCGGTATCGAACCGTAGGCCCAGAAAGACCAGAGACTGGGAGGGAGAAAGGTTGGACTTCTCCTCGTTGATCAGCCACCCGAAGCTGGTTAGGGTCAGCAGGGTGATGCGGAGACTCTCCTCATTCTGGATCTGGGACGGGGCCTTAATGAGAAGGTTGTCCAGGTAAGGAAGGACAGATCCCCCCGGGACCTGAAAATGGCCATGACAGCCGCCAGGACCTTGGTAAAAACCCGAGGGGCTGTGGCCAGGCCGAAGGGCAGAGCCACAAATTGAAAGTGACCCTGCGGAACGGCAAAGCGGAGGAAACGTTGATGAGGAGGAAAAATCGGGATGTGTAGATACGCATCCCGAAGGTCCACTGAAGACAGGAATTCACCCTGATCCATGGATGCTACGATTGACCGTAGTGACTCCATACGGAAGTGGCGAAGATGCTGGTTGAGGAGTTTCAGGTCCAAAATCGGACGAACTGAATCCTCTTTTTTGGGCACCACGAAGAGGTTTGAATAGAAACCCTGAAACGGTCCTGAGGTGTAACGGGCACAATAACACCCTGTTGTAGCAGAGTGTGAATGGCAGAATGAAAAGATGCGGCCAGAGTAGGTGAACGAGGAGGCCGGGATCAAAAAAAACGATCCTGGGGAAAAGAAGTGAACTTGATTCGGTAACCGTCGGAGATCACATCCCGAACCCTAGAGTCCTGGACTTGTGCCAACCAGACGTTCCGAAAAGAAGTAAGCGACCGCCCACCCGAGACGGAGTCCGAGGTGGGGGCGCCCCTTCAGGTTGAGGCAGGTTTGCGGGTTCCTGATTTAGCGGGAAATCGGTTGGAGCGATTATCCTGCTTCCAGGAGGAGCGAGGTTTGAAGGACGGGCCCTGCCTACCTTGCGAGGGACTCGATTTTTCCTGGCGCCCTTGACCCAGGGGGCGAAAGGACCGAAAGGAGGTTGACTTACGAAAAACCCCACGAGCGGTAGTGCAGCGGGCCTTGTTCTGGGGAAGCAAAGAACTTTTACCTCATGTAGCCTCAGAGATGATGTCGTCTAGCCGTTTCCCAAAGAGGCGACCGCCAGTAAAGGCCATTGCCATCAGAGATTTCTTGGAAGCCGAATCGGCGTTCCAAGCTTTGAGCCACATGGAGCAACGAATGGCGAAGCTGAGAAGCCCACACCGCTAAGTTCTTCGCAACCCAGGTGGAAGTGAAGGCCGGAAGCAGGGAGGATCCTACCGCCTCAAATGCGTATTTGGCCAAATTTTCGACCCGCTTGTCCGCGGGATCCTTGAAGGAAGCGGCATCCGCCAACGGTAGAGTGGTGGATTTGGATAAACGGGAGACTGGGGGGTCCACAGATGGAGGAACAGTCCATTTAGAAATAAGGTCCTGAGGGAATGGACACAGGTAACCTTTAATGGACACAAGGCACTTTAACCTTTTAGTTCCTTGGAAGCGCTTCTCTGGAAGTTTCCAGGCGGTCTCCAGAAGCACATCAAACTCCAGAAGCAAAGGAAACCTCAGGAGCAGGGTCCGAGGGTCCAGGGTCCTGTAGATGGAAAGTGTCCCTGACTGCAGACACCAGGCCATCCTCCAAGTCAGACATGGAGGACAGCTCTTCAGAATCCGAATGAGGTTCTGAGTCCGCCAATTCACCCGGAGATCGGGAACGGTTAGTGGAGGCTCCTGATCTGGGTGACCGGGATCTGGAATGGCGGTTCGGGGAACCGTCTTCTGGAGGGCCGGCAGCTGTCCCACCATGTGTGGGGGCTGTAGCCCAGTAAAAGATCGAAGCCAGTGCCCCCAAGGTCGCAGCCAGTGCCCCCAAGTTTTAGGTCCCCCCATCTGAATAAAGTCACCCCCCTATAAGCCCTGATGGAGCCCTAGTAAATGGGGGGGGGTGTAGTGTAGGTACTCACCTGATTATGGAGGTATACTTACCTCCAAGAAGTTCTGTCCCGAGAAGTCTTCACCAGACTAAGCCTGCTGCATCATGCCAGGCTTCTGTAAGCGGGGCGAGCAGAGGCAATAGGCGACCCGGACCCAAGGTACAGACCTGTGCTGGCCGGTGGCGAGGAAGGGATAACGGTCCATACTCTATGGAACTGTGCCCTTCAGTCGCATGCGGGGAAACAGGCAGCGCCATGCTCCTGTCGCCCCTACCTATAAAAATTTAAAAGACGAAAATTTCTAAACACTATCACTAGAAAATAATAAAAGACTAGGCCTGGAGCAATCCAGGCCCGTGTTGCCTCCTATGACACTAAGCTAAAACTGAGTGTCTCTAAGGCAGTAGGTGGGGTATACCCTGCTGGGAGGGGCCGACTTCTTTTTGGTATGCCTAGTGGCAGCAAGATATACCCACGGTTCCTGTGTCACCCAATGGAGCTGAATAAGAAATGGTACCGCTAAAAACTTCAGATCACTGCGCAAAAACTGAGCCCTCATACTACCCCATACGCGGAAAAATAAAAAAGTTATAGGGGTCAGAAGATGACAATTTTAAACGTATACATTTTCCTGCATGTAGTTATGATTTTTTCAAGAAGTACGACCAAATCAAACCGATATAAGTAGGGTATCATTTTAATCGTATGAACCTACAGAATAAAGATAAGGTGTAATTTTTACTGAAAAATGTACTGCGTAGAAACAGAAGCCCCCAAAAGTTACAAAATGGTGTGTTTTTTTCTGCAATTTTGTCGCACAATGATTTTTTTTTTCTGTTTCGCTGTTGAATTTGGGGTAAAATGATTGATGTCATTACAAAGTAGAATTGGTGACGCAAAAAATAAGCCATCATATGGATTTTTAGGTGCAAAATTGAAAGCTTATGGTTTTTTAAAGGTAAGGAGGAAAAAACGAAATTGCAAAAACTGAAAAGAGTCCTTAAAGGGTTAAAGTGATCAGACAAAAGAACTGGGCTCCCTCTGTCACCCCTTTGTGGTGTTAGTTGGTTTCCATGGCAGCCAGTGCCCTAAAGAAGACCCCTAAGGCCTCCATATGTGCCTATTCAGACACTCAAATATATAGGGGGCACAGCCTAGCCACTGAACAGGATAGCAATGTGAGCCTATTGCTGTCTCTCAGTGCATATTTATATTGCCTATTACTGAATTTTTTACAGCTTAAAAAGGGTCCGGATGAGCTGGGAAAGTTCCGAGGACAGTGTCAGCACACCCAGGAACAACAAAAGCCAAAAGAATGTCCTACAAAAGAGCAGTGTTTCCTTTCCTACCGGGACCTCTAAGATGGCAGCTGAGCAACCAGCACCTCCTGACTTGCAAGAAGACTCTGACTTAGATAGTCTTTCTGATTGTGAAGAAGAGGGAACCACTCCTCAACTGATTAATAGGTCAATCCTTCGCAAAGCTTTCAAGGCAATAATGCCTGAACTGGCAACAAAGCTTACATACTGGGCAAAGAGTGTAGAGTCTTAAACTAACCATTTAGCTTGATCGAAGACCAGGAAAATAGAAGCCATCAGTAAATCTGTCCTTATAAAAGGCTTGCCACAAAGACGAGTTGCTACAGAGATCTACTTTAGTCTTCTCGGCAAGAAAAGGGCTGCTTCCATCAGTATTGAGAGGATACACATTTCCCTCTTCCCTAAGTCTAAACCAACTGAGGGACATTACAGTTTATGTGGACGCATGTCCTATGTAGACATCACTTTATGTATCCTGGCTAAGCAGAGACAGCGTAAATTTCTTCTCAATTCTCTCAAAGCATCTAACCTTCAGTACGCATAAAAAAAATTAAAAATCTTAATCCTTATCTTAAAGGAAAACTGTCACTAAACCCCCCCCCCCCCCCCCCCTTGCACTGACCAGAGGTACTGGCTGGTAGTGCGAGGGACGCTGATCATTATGATGCCTACCATGCCCGGATCTGTCCAGCCGTTTGCCTGTTATCTTCATCTTTCAATATATGCAAATCATCTTCTAACTGGCACAGGCGTGGTTACTGCCTTCATCTGGCACTGTGACGTCAGCGCCGCTCGTCCGCAGCACTGCCCGGCTTATGCATATTCATGCCCTCCCTCCGCCTCTCCCTCTCCTCCCCACTCTGTATGTGACTCCACTGGGCATGTGCCGGCTTCCTGTGTACACCCGGAAGCGGCTTCATTCCAGCGGAGCTGCAGTAAGGGTGTAGTACTTACTAGTAAGTAAAGGTGCAGTAAGCCGGCACATGCGCAGTGGAGTCACATACAGAGCGGGGAGGCGAGGGCATGAATATGCATAAGCTGGCGGTGCTGTGGACAAGCGGCGCTGACGTCACAGCGCCAGATGAAGGCAGTAACCCTGCCCATGCCAGTTACAAGATGATTTGCATATATTGAAAAATGAAGATAACGGGTGAACAGCTTGACGGATCCGGGCATGGTAGGCATCATATTGATCAGCGTCCCCCGGACTACCAGCCAGTTCCACTGGTTGGGGGGGGGGGGGGGGTTAGTGACCATTTTCCCTTTTTTTTTTTTTTTTCAGCTGCTGTATGCTCCAGAGGAAGTTGAGTAGTTCCTTCCATTCTGACCACAGTGCTCTCTGCTGACCAGAGTAGAAGCAAGTCCCCATAGCAAACTTCTCTTGCTCTGGACAGTTCCTGATATTGGCAGAGGTGTCAGCAGAGAGCAGTGTGGTCAGAATGGAAGGAACTACACAACTTTCTCTGTAGTATACAGCAGCTGATAAGTACTGGAAGGCTTAACATTTTTATATAGAAGTAATTTACAGTTGATTTGAAAACATTTACCACCGTGTTTGGCTATTTGCTGAAATCTCACTGGAACAGTTTCTCCACATGTCTGTCTTTACGTACAGGTACAGACTCCTCCAAAAAGGTTGATATGAAAACATTGTTTTGTTATAAGCAAACACCGATGAAATCCTGCTTCCAAAGTCTGTGCAAAAAACATTCTTTACTCATCTAATATTAAAATGCCATTAAAGGAAAACTGTCAGCCTGTTCACCCACACTAAACCCAATATACTGGGTTATATTGTGGGTGAACAGGAGTCCAACGAGGGGTCACTTACTTAAATATGTCCAGTAGGTCCTGAGATTTGTCCCCTAGAAGATCCTCTGCTTAATTCAGTGAATCGTGCACAGGAGGCGGGGCTCCTGTGTGCACTTGCATATTCATTGTCTATGACCCCCCTTCCTAGTGAAGTGGAGTCACAGACAATGAATATGTAAATTGAAAGTGTGCAATTCACTGAATTTAGCGGACGATCTTCTGGGGGACATATCTCAGGACCTTCTGGACAAATTTTAGTAAGTGACCCCTCCTTGGACACCCGATCACCAATGCTGTAACCCAATGTTATAATGTTCCAATGTTTACTGGGGGTAAACAGGCTGACACTTTTCCTTTAACACAGGAAAATGGCTTCTTGCACAAGCTTTGGACACTGGACTTAAGCTATGTTTTCTTATTGCAACAGAATCGGCACTGTACGCCATCAGTACTTGTGCCTTGTATAAGTCGGTGGGTGTTGGCAAGCTGCATATAATATATACACTTTATAGTGTTTTGTCAAACACAATTTATTATGTTTAGTTCTTTAGTGGTTAAACAGCACTTCCCTTGTTATACCTGTTTTCCCCCATTAGGATGCAGCATAATACTCCCTTCTGGCTTCTTCAGTTGAACTTTAATGCAGATAGGTTTTACAGTTGTTGGCACTGATTAATTTGACAAGAAAATTAATACATCTGCACTAATTTGCCCTATTCAGTTAACTCTGGGCTTATTTTGTTTCTTGTGCATTATCAATGCTTTATGTTACTCATCTATTATGCTGTCCATGTAAATAGTTGGTGCTTCCAAAAAAAGAAAGACTCATTCTAAATGCCATCTGAAAGGAGCCATTAATACACCATACAACCATTTCATTATATTATAGGCTGGTATGCTAAAAGATTCAGGCACCTAGATTGAACTATTAGTAGTTGTTTTATTTACCGACCGGTTTCCAAAATAGTTAGGCTTAAAGGAAATCTGTCATCAGAATCACCCGCACTAAACCTGTTACACAGGTTTGTAGTGCGGGTGATCCTGATTAAAACGCTTCTTACCTGGTTAAAAATGGTTCAGCGGTTCTTCAGATATCTTTATTTTTAGTTTTCTGTTATTCCCTGGCTTGGGACTCAGTGGGAGGTGTTATCATCTCGCACTCGGCCACACGTCATTCTAGCTGGGCGGAGCTGCCGCCCGGCTCATGAATATTCATGAACTTATCCTCGTGGTCTAACTCCTTTTTCTAAGTCTGGTGCATTAGGATAAGGTCATGAATATTCATGAGCCGGGCGGCAGCTCCACCCAGCTAGAATGACGTATAGCCGAGTCCCAGATGATAACACCTTCCACTGAGTCCCAAGCCAGGGAATAACAGAAAACTAAAAATAAAGATATCTGAAGAACCGCTGAACAATTTTTAACCAGGTAAGGAGCGTTTTAATCAGGATCACCCGCACTACAAGCCTGTGTAGCAGGTTTAGTGCGTGTGATTCTGATGACAGATTTCCTTTAATAGCTGCTGTGCCATGATGAGTATCTCTAAGGCTGGGTTCACATCACGTTTTTACCAATACGGGACCGCATACGGCTTGGGGGAGCTAAAACCTTGCGCTCCCGTATCCCTGCCGTATGCCGCCCATATGTAATTCATTTCAATGAGCCAACCGGTGTGAAACGCTGACTCCGGTCGGCTAATTTTTGGCCCGTATGCGGTTTTCCACCATACCTCAAACCGTGGTTGACTACGGTTTTAGGTGCAGTGGGAAAACCGCATACGGGGCAAAAATGAGCCAACCGGAGTCAGCGTTTCACTCCGGTCGGCTCATTGAAATGAATTACATTTGGGCGGCATACGGCAGGGATACGGGAGTGCAAGGTTTTAGCTCCCCCCAGCCGTATGCGGTCCTGTATTGGTAAAAACGTGATGTGAGCCCAGCCTTACACCGAATCTCATTACGTTGCATTTTCATGTTGGTATGCCACCGGATTAAGTTAATGTGTAGCCTCCCCCCCTGGAAACTATCCTGTTTCCTAAATACTGTCTACCCAACCACCTATTCCCTAATCAGACACTCCATCTTGGCTTCTTCATGACATTCCATTTGATTTACCTGCTGTCTTTATTGCTTATTTTGTGTTGTTAATTGAATGCCTCTGAGTTCAAAACAGTTAATAAACATTTTTGAAAAATTTTTTGAGAGAAAAAAAGAGCAAATATATAATACAGAACAGAAGATTAACCCCTTAAGGACGAGCACCGTAAATGTACATCGCTGCTAAGCATCACTTAGCACACAGCACCGTACACTAAGTTTCCCGCTGCGAGTTTGAGTGCGGGAAACTCGATGTAAACCCGACCGTGTGTAGATACTGTAAAAGCACCAAACACCACACTACACTACATTTTTTACACGAACATGCTGATGTGGCCATATACTTTATATTTTCTCAAGATGTAAAAGGAGAAAAAGACCCCCAGAATTTGTACCGCAATTTCTCCTGAGTACGGTACAGTACCCCATATGTGGACGTAACGTGCTCTGTGGGCACACAACATGGCTCAGGAGTGAGAGCGCACCATGTACACTTGAGGCCTAAATTGGTGATTTACACAGGGGTGGCTGATAGTTCCAGAGGTTCTGACATAAACGCAAAAAAATGTGACTCCCCTTTGGAAAAGATACCCCTCACAGAATGTAATAAGGGGTGCAGTGAGCATTTACACCCCACAGATGTCTGACAGATTTTTGGAACAGTAGTCCGAGAAAATGAAAAATTGAATTTTTCGTATTCACAGCCCACCTTGTCAAAAATATGTCAAACGTAAGTGGGGTGTAAATGCTCACTGCACCCCTTATTACATTCTATGAGGGGTATCTTTTCAAAAATTGTGTCACATGTGGGTGGTTTCAACTTTCTGGGCACCATGGGGGCTTTATAAATGTGACATGGCCCTCAAAAACTTTTCCAGCCAAATTCTCTGTCCAAAAGCCAAATGGTGCTTCTTCCCTCCTGAGCCCTACCGTTCGCCCCCTGAACACTTTACAAAGTTTGGGAGGCTTTTTCTCACTGCACCCCTTATTACATTTCTTGAGGGGTATAGTTTCCAAAATGGGGTCACAGGAGGGGGTTTCCACTGTCCCATGGGGGCTTTGTAAGTGTGACATGGCCCCCAAAAACTATTCCGGCTAAATTCTCTCTTCAAAAGCCAAATGGCTCTTCTTCTTCTGAGCCATGTTGTGCGCCTGCAGAGCACTTTATGTCAACATATTGGTAATTTCCTTACTCGGGAGAAATTGGGCTACAAATTTTGGGGGAGTTGTCTCCTATTATACCTTGTGAAAATGAAAAATTTTGGGATAACAATTTTCTTTTTTTCATTTTTATGTCCCACTTTAACGAAAGTTTGTAGGGTGTTGTTTTGTAGGGTGTTACGGCTCACTGTACCCCTTGTTATGTTCCTTGAGGAATGTAGTTTCCCAAATAGTGTGCCATGTTTTTTTTTCTTTCTTTTGCTGTTAAATGGGGGCTTCCTAAATGAGACATGCCCCCAAAAACCATTTTAGCAAAATTCGCTCTTCAAAAGCCAAATTTAGCTCTTTCTCTTCTGAGCCTTGTAGTGCACCCACAGAGCACTTTACATCCACATGAGGTATTTCCAAACTTGAGAGAAATTGGGTTACAAATTTTGGGGGACTTTCTCCTTTTACCCCCTGTAAAAATGAACATAATGGGGCTACAAGAACATGTTAATGTAAAAAATTAAAATTTTGAGTTTTCTCCTCCACTTTGCTGCTATTCCTGTGAAACACCTTTCTGCAAAAAGGCAGCATATCGCTCTTTACTTAACAATTTCCTATCTGTGTGGAGTTAGTGTTGGTGGCATCAGAGTGGTTTCCAATGGCTTTAAGTCTAGGTGGACTTTTATATCTGACTAGCTGAGTACCCGGCGTTGCCCGGTTTTTCCTTCCTCATCCTTGTTGGGGAGGAAAATCAACAAAGGAGGAAGCTTTTGACTTCAAATCCCATCCCCATATATTGTTGTCATATCCCAACCCCATATCGCGTCCTCCTACCCCGTCTTCCTATCCAAACCTAATATCCCATCCTCCTATCCAGTTCTCCTATTCCGTCGTCCTATCCTGTCCTCCTATCTTGTCCTCCTATCCTGTCCTCCTATCCCGACCTCCTATCCCGTTCTCCTATCCCAACCTCCTCTCCCAACCGCCTATCTCGACCACCTATGCTGTCCTCCTATCCCGACCATCCCACATCCCGTCCTCCTATCCCGTCCTCATATCTCGACCTAATTCGACCTCCTATCCCGACCATCCTGTCCTCCTATCTTGACCTCCTATCTCAACCTCTCATCCCGTCCTCATATCCCGACCTGTAATATGTGTACCAGGTATTGAAATATCTCCAGCCGTACAGAAGTTATGTGAGAACATACATTTCCCATTGATTTGGATGGGACTTTAAACAAAAAGCCCGACCCTCACAAATAGGGGTAGTTAAGAGTTAAATTAACTATCCTATATTTTAAGTGGACATATAAGTAACATGCGACCAAGTATTATCGAAATATCTCCAGCCGTTTGGAAGTTATGCAGTAACATATATTTCCCATAGACTTGTATGGTGCTTTAAACAAAAACCCAGACCCTGGCAAATGGGGGTGAGTAAGGGTTAAATCACCTATCCTAGGTTTGTTTTTGACATATTAGTAACGTGTGCCAAGTTTCATGTTAATATCTATAGTCGTTTGGACGTTTTTGTGGAACATACATACACACATACATATATACACACACAAACACACATTGAGTTTTATATATATAGACTAGCTGAGTAGCCGACGTTGCCCGGTTTTTCCTTCCTAATCCTTGTTGGGGAGGAAAATAAACAAAGGAGGAAGCTTTTGACTTCATGTCCTGTCCTCATATATTGTTGTCATATCCCAACCCCATATCCCATCCTCATATCCTGACCTCCTATCCCATCCTCATATCCTGACCTCCTATCCCATCATCATATCTCGACCTCCTATCCCAACTTCCTATCCTGACCTCCTATCCCGTCCTCCTATCTCGACCTCCTGTCCTGACCTCCTATCCCGACTTCCTATCCAGATTTCATATCCCAACCTCCTATCCTTTCCTCCTATCCCGATCCTCCTATCCGGTCCTCCTATCCCGACCTCCTATCCCGACTTCCTATCCAGATTTCCTATCCCAACCTCCTATCCTTTCCTCCTATCCCGATCCTCCTATCCTGTCCTCCTATCCCGACCGGTAATATGTGTACCAGGTATTGAAATATCTCCAGCCAAACGGAAGTTATGTGAGAACGTACATTTCCCATTGATTTGCATGGGACTTTAAACAAAAGCCCCGACACTCACAAATGGGGGTAGTTAAGGGTTAAATTAACTATCCTATATTTTAAGTGCACATATAAGTAACATGTGACCAAGTATTATCGAAATATCTCCAGCCGTTTGGAAGTTATGCAGTAACATATATTTTCCATTGACTTGTATGGGACTTTAAACATAAACACCGCCCCTGGCTAATGGGGGTGAGTAAGGGTTAAATCACCTATGTTTGTTGTTGACATATAAGTAACGTGTGCCAAGTTTCATGTTAATATCTTTAGCCGTTTGGACGTGATGCTGGAACATACACACACACACACGTTGAGTTTTATATATATAGACTAGCTTAACACCCGGCGTTGCCCGATTTTTCCTTCCTAAGGCTGGGTTCACACTACGTTTTCTAAAACCTCGCGCTCCCATATGCCTTCGTATGCGCTCCCGTATGTAATTCATTTCAATGAGCCGGCCGGAGTGAAACGTTGGGTCGGCTCATTTTTGCGCCGTATGCGCTTTTACAACCGGACCTAAAACTGTGGTCAACCACGGTTTGAGGTCCGGTCGTAAAAGCGCATACGGCGCAAAAATGAGCCGACCGGACCGAACGTTTCACTCCGGCCGGCTCATTGAAATGAATTACATACGGGAGCGCATACGAAGGCATACGGGAGCGCGAGGTTTTAGCTCCCCCCTGCCGTATGCGCTCCCGTATGGGAGAAAACGTAGTGTGAACCCACCCTAATCCTTGTTGGGGAGAAAAATAAACAAAGGAGGAAGATTTTGACTTCATATCCTGACCTCATATATTGTTGCCATATCCCAACCCCATGTCCTGTCCTCCTATCCAGTCATCATATCTCGTCCTCATATCCTGTCCTCCTATCCTGTCCTCCTATCCCGACCTCCTATCCCGACCTCCTATCCCGTCCTCATATCTCGACCTCCTATCCTGTTATGTGGGAACATACATTTCCCATTGATTTGCATGGGATTTTAAACAAAAAGCCTGACACCCACAAATGGGGGTAGTTAAGGGTTAAATTAACTATCCTATATTTTAAGTGGACATGTAAATAACGTGTGACCTAGTATTATCGAAATATCGCCAGCCGTTTGGAAGTTATGCAGTAACATATATTTCCCATTGACTTGTATGGGACTCTAAACATAAACCCCGCCCCTGGGGGGTGAGTAAGGGTTAAATCACCTATCCTTTGTTTGTTGTTGACATATAAGTAACGTGTGTGCCAAGTTTCATGTTAATATCTTTAGCAGTTTGGACATGATGCTGGAACATACACACAAACATACACACATATACACGTTGAGTTTTATATACGGTATATAGATTCATAGATATGAGTGTGGAATTGTCAGGGGTCAATTAGACCTATTAATGGGAAGCATAAAATCGGTGACATAGATCCAAGGGGACCAGATTGTGTAGTATTTGTCGGGAGTTCCACAGTGGAGCATTGTGACAACCACTATATGGTGTCATTCATTCACTTTTGGTACCCATGATATTTTTAACCCCTTAAAGGGGTATTCCAGTGAAAACCTGTTTTCTTTTAAATCAACTGGTGGCAGAAAGTTAAACATATTTGTAAATTACTTCTATTAAAAGATCTTAATCCTTCCTGTACTTATTAGCTGCTGAATACTACAGAGGAAATTCTTTTCTTTTTGGAAGGCTCTCTGATTACATCACGACCACAGTTCTCTCTACTGGCGTTATTATAATAATAATAATAACACTTTATTTATTGTTGTACTTAGTGGGATTTGAACCCAAGTCCCCACCACTGCAAGGCAGCAGTGCTAACTACTGAGCCTCCATGCTGCCCTTAGCATACATCTGCTATGCATGGTTGCTAAAATGGACAGAGATGTCAGCAAAGAGCACTGTGTTCGTGATGTCATCAGTGTTCCAAAAAGAAAGGAATTTCCTCTAGTATTCAGCAGCTAATAAGTGCTGGAAGGATTAAGATTTTTTAATAGAAGTAATTTACAAATATGTTTAACTTTCTGCCACCAGTTGATTTAAAAGAAAAAAGGTTTTCACCGGAGTACCCCTTTAAGGACATTGGACGTAAATGTACAGGGTGGGCCATTTATATGGATACACCTTAATAAAATGGGAATGGTTGGTGATATTAACGTCCTGTTTGTGGCACATTAGTATATGTGAGGGGGGAAACTTTTCAAGATGGGTGTCACCATGTGGCCATTTTGAAGTCGGCCATTTTGAATCCAACATTTGTTTTTTCAATAGGAAGAGGGTCATGTGACACATGAAACTTATTGAGAATTTCACAAGAAAAACAATGATGGTTTTAACGTAACTTTATTCTTTCATGAGTTATTTACAAGTTTCTGACCACTTATAAAATGTGTTCAATGTGCTGCCCATTGTGTTGGATTGTCAATGCAAGCCTCTTCTCCCACTCTTCACACACTGATAGCAACACCGCAGGAGAAATGCTAGCACAGGCTTCCAGTATCCGTAGTTTCAGGTGCTGCAGAATGGGCAAAACTAAAATTGGAACAGGACCCTCAGTTTACGATTTTGTTCAGTAATAAGGCAAACTTTTATGTGAATGGTGAAGTTAACAAACAAAACCACCGCTATTGGTCTGACACTAACCCACATTGGATAGATCCCTCCAAGACTGTTGGAACACAAAAATTGATGGTATGGTGTGCTATATGGGGTACAAAGATAGTGGGGCCATTCTTCATCAATGGAAACCTCAAGGCCACTGGATATGCGAAATTGCTACATGATGATGTGTTTACCTCTTTATGCACTGAAGCTGGCACATTCCCTGAGTTTTTCCAGCAAGATGGTGCACGACCACATAATGGGTGTCAGGTCCGAGCATTCCTAGATGAACAGTTTCCTGGAAAGTGGATTGGTCGTCGAGGGCCAGTTGAATGGCCCCCAAGATCTCCCGATCTGACCCCCTTAGACTTTTATCTTTGGGGTCATCTGAAGGCAATTGTCTATGCTTTGAAGATACGAGATGTGCAGCACCTGAAACTACAGATACTGGAAGCCTGTGCTAGCATTTCTCCTGCGGTGTTGCTATCAGTGTTTGAAGAGTGGGAGAAGAGGGTTGCATTGACAATCCAACACATTGAACACATTTTATAAGTGGTCAGAAACTTGTAAATAACTCATGAAATAATACGTTAAAACCAAAGACTTCATTGTTTTTCTTGTGAAATTCCCAATAAGTGTGATGTGTCACATGACCCTCTTTCTATTGAAAAAACTAAAGTTGAATTCAAAATGGCAGACTTCAAAATGGCTGCCATGGTCACCACCCATCTTGAAAAGTTTCCCCCCTCACATATACTAATGTGCCACAAACAGGAAGTTAATATCAGCAACCATTCCCATTTTATTAAGGTGTATCCATATAAATGGCCCACCCTGTACATCCTGTTACACTGGGACTTAGCGCACCAGGACATACATTTACGTCCCGTACATGACACAAGCACTGGCACGGTGCTTGCATCATGCACGGCAGGTCCCGACTGCTATCATCAGCCAAAAATATCAGGCGCTGATATCCGCCATTAACCCCTCAGATGCAGTGATCAATTCAGATCACGGCTTCTGCGGCAATGCGGCCCTTTGAATGGATGATCGGATCAGTCGCGGGGATCCGATCATCCAAGATGGCGAACAGAGGTTCCCTCACCTGCCTCTGCTGCTCTCCCGGGGTCTTCTCTGGTCTGACATCTAGCAGACCAGAGAAGAAGATTGCTAATAATACTGATCAGTGCACTGAACAGTATAAGCAATCTATTGATTGCTATACATAGTTCACTAAGGGAAAAAGTGTAAAAAAAAAAAATTTTTAAATGTAAAAATCCCCCTCCCCCAATAAAAGTGTAAATCACCCTTTTTTTTCCCATTTTACCCCCAAAAAGCGTTAAAAAAAATGTTTTAAACATATTTGGTATCACCCCATGCATAAATGTCTGAACTATCAAAATATATGTAAATTATGTAGTACAGTGAGCGGCGTAAAAGTAAAAAAAAAAAAAAAAAAAGGAAGGAAGGAAGTCCAAAATAGCTGTGTTTTGGTCACATCACATTCCAAACATTTTTTTATGTGATCGAATAGTCATATATATGCAAAAGTGGTACCAGAAAAAACTACAGATCATGGCAGAAAAAATGAACCCTCATACAGCCTCTTGTATGGAAAAATTAGAAGGTTATAGGTCAAAATAAGGCAATTTTAAACATACTGATTTTGTTAAAAAAAAATAAAGATTTTTTTTTAAAAGCGGTACAATAATAGAAAAGTATATAATCATGGGTATCATTGTAATTGTTTTTACCCTAAGAATAAAGAATACATGTCATTTTACCGTAAAGTGCATTGTGTGAAAACGAGACCATCCAAAATTTGCTAAATTTCAGTTTCTCAGTCGCTCTTCATTTGGGGACACCTTACTGATGGGTATATGCTCTTGCCACTAGGATGTGCTGACACAAGGAAGAAAAAAAGTTGTCTCCTCCCTGGCAGGATATACCCGCCCACTGGAAGTGAGGTAATCAGTTTTAGCTAGTGTCAGTAGGAAACAAGACACGTGTCTGGTAGCTCCTTAGACCTGGTCTTTTTTTTTTTTTTTATTTACTATTAAGGGCTGTTTAGATAAGTTCTTTACTCCCTTTTGTTTTTTCAGGTGGGGAACCCCCCTCCCCTCTTTCTTCAGGGGTCCCTCTGATATGGATGGCACTCAAAGGTTAACCCTACTTTTTCATGGGCTATGGACTCTATTAATGGAGAGGAGCGATTTCCCCCTCTGCAGAACCTGAATCGCTCGCGTGTGGCAAGGGTGCTTATTGGAAGTGTTCATTTTATTGTCGGGCGGGGGCCTGCTATAGACTTTCTTTATTACTTTCACTATCATCTGCAGGTTCAGACGAGCTGAGAGAGCATTCACTGTCTTGCGGACGGACTGTAAGGGAGCCGCTTTCAGTGCCATAGCGCAACAGCCTGCCCTTACCTAGCCACTGGGCGATTCATTACGCTGGCAGCGATCTTCATTGGGGTGCCTCGTGTCATTATGCTCTCAGCGGAGTGGTTAGCTCTGCCCACCTTCTCCCTCGCAGTACGCGAAGCACGGGTTAACTCACTCTCTGCCTCCCCCTAATCTTGGAGGGTATGCTGTGGATTACAGGCGCTCCTATAGAGCGCTGGTTTGAGCCGTCGCCGCTCCAGTGGCATGGGGCTTGTGCAGCGCAGATACATCGCATCCCTGCGCCCCCCTTCATATCGATTTTCTGGAAAGTAGTCTTACTCTGATGGAGTGGCCTCTTGTCTACTAAGAACCCATACCAGTAAGCCAGACAGTGGTCTGCATGGTTTCCTTGGTTTATTTTGTATTGTAATATATCTTATCATATCTGTCACGTATGGTCTTAGACATCTGTATGCTCAACATGCTGCTCTGCTTGTATGCTGTCCTGCCTCTGTGTTACATGTATGTCGCCAGCTCCTTATAGCATCTTGCCTCTATTGCACTTTATGTGGCTTGTATGTTAGCTTTATTTATGTGCTGTATTTGTTGCTTGCTTTTGCTGTTTGTGCTTTTTCTTTCTTTTAGGTCTGAGGATGCATCACTACAATTTGCAGCTCCAAAACCTGAACAGACTGTTTGATTATCTCAGAATCTAATAACGATTTTTCATGTATTTTGCCTCAGTCGTTGTTTATATGTTTTATATGCTGCTCACATATAAGTTTGTGCTTTAAAGCAACCACAACCATCTTTTTACCCCTGATGAACCGTATGTTACTGTAAATTACCCAGTTACGGGGAAACGCGTCGGGTTAGGATGTACTACTGGGGATTGTCCCTATAAATATTGCACTTTGTGCATCGTTGTGAATTACTGTTTTTATGGGGATTTATATATATTGTATTCTGTAACAAGTTATTTGTAATAAAGAAATATGTTTAGCTATTTGAGATTTTGATTTGTTAGTTTGAGCTAGCTATTATTTATCTATATATCAGTGATTTGTTTATGGTTTCCTATGAAGCCTATCACACGGCTGATGTATCTGTAGCCTGAGTTCCGTTACCCCACTGCTAGTGGGAGGTGTCCGGTGGAGTGAACCGTTGTCTGCTATGGACCCATACCAGTTAGCCAGACAGTGTCTGCATGGTTTCCTACACCGCCTGCACGGAAAGCACGTGGCGTTCAGCAAAGTCGTTGAAGGCTACAAAGTTGTAAAGGTGTACGGATTCTTTCGCCAAGGTTCTCACTCTGTCAGAGACATATGTTACTCGCTGTGGCGGGTCGTACCAGGAATTTCATGATCCCTTGGAAGATACCAGGGTTACAGTCAGAACTATTTCACCTCTACCACCGGTTGTCATGACATGTTTGCCATGTCCGCAGGTGTACTTGACGTGTACATACATTATTCTCTCCTCCACAGGCTGCCACATCCGCGGCTGCTGTCCCGGATCCCCACGTCCAGTGCGAGGTCTCTGTGCAAGTGTCCCTGCGTGGCCATGGATTGCACCTACTCTCATTAGGCCAGACAGGAGTCTCACCTGTCACTCATCTCACCACTGCAGCGTCCGCTGCTGAATTTCGGTACCCCACTACTAGTGCGAGGTGACCGCTGGAGTGCCCTGTCGTCTACATGGACTCATTCTAATTAGCCAGACAGTGGTCTGCATGGTTTTCTCTGCTGCCTGTCACTTCTCCAAGGGCTGAAGTATCTGCGGCTGAAATTACAGTACCTCACTGCTAGTGTCCGGTGGAGTAACCTGTCGTGTCCTTTGGACCCTATGCAGGACGAGATACAATGCTCGGCTCCTAAGCTTCCCCCGATCTTCCAGGATGACGGGGATTCTATTCATGGTTTCTAGGCTTCACTGCTCTTCCTTATGCATCAAAGGGGCACAGTCATTGCCTATCTGACTGTGTCCCCTTATCACCAGTGCCTGGAGGGACACTCATTACGCCAGACCGTCTGTACTGTTTCCGCTGCTGTAGGTCTTCCGTCTCTGGGCTGCCGCGTGCATAGCTGTGGCTTCCCGTACCTCACTGCTGCCATTCAGCCAGTCTTAGTCTGCAGGGTCTCCTACACCTCCTGGTCACCTATAAGATTGGCCTCCCCTCCTGTACCACTCTCTCTTGGGGAGGGTTCGAATGAGTGTTCTTGTGCGTTCAGGAATCCTCCACCAGTCAGCCAGTCTGCTGTTCCTGTAGTTTACTGCTACGTCGGGTCAACTGCTATACACTTTCCACAGTGGGGAGGAAGTTCAGGTAACCCACTGCCAAGGAGTAGTCTGAGGGGGGTCTCACCATGTTGTTCCTTGGGCCCTCTGCAATGCTCCACATGCTGGTTTGTGGGGTTCCCAACTTTACGAGGTCCCTGTCCACATGCCTGCCATTCACAAGGCTTACGGCTGGCAGCTCACTTTTAGTGTGGGGTTCTGTATCCGGGACCCGGTGTGGCCATGGTCCCTGCCAGATAGCCAGACTGTGTCTGCATGGCTTTCTACCCCACCAGGTCACCTCCCCCATTCCTGGCGCTTCCGCGACTGCAGTCCGGTGAATCCTTCCCTGTGAAGTTCCACAAAGTGTGCCTCTATGGGTTCTTGGGACCTCTTCTGTCCTACCCCACATGCATTCCTCATCTCTGCATCTGTAAATGCAGTCCTGGTGCGTAGCACCATTAAAAGATGGGGTGTAGTGTGCCTCGAGCTTTCCTGTGATCTTGATCTAAAGACCTGCGACAGTTGAGCATCTCTGTTCTGGCAGGGGGCCTGTTGGGGCCTCCTCTGCCTCCATGTATTTTCCTGGTTTCCTGTGCAAGGTGGCGCATGCATCTGCTCTGTTGCCTTGAACACGTCGAGGATGGCAAACTTGGCACCCATCTGGTCTAGGGTTTCACCCTGATGGGGTGTTCCTCTCAACGCTGTTGGTTGCGGTGTGCGTGTGCTTCTTACTCGCATTTGTACCCATGTCTTGGTTTCTTGACCAGCTCCTGTGTCCAGGGGTCCGATCCCTCCATATCTCTATATGTTATCATAGGGTTCCTGGGAGGCTACGACGGCCCAGTACTTTGTCCCGTTGCCGTAGTGCGGCATTTCCTTGCTTCCACAGTACCTGGCACACTTGTCAATTCCCCTTCCGTGGGGTACGGGGATCAGGGAGCTGGCGTGGTCGGTGCCTGGGTTTTCTCTCGACCTCCCTGTGTTTTTTCTCCTTCACTGGGGGACTATTTCGCTGTGTGCTATCTTCTGCCACGATGGAGCCATCTCTTTCTTCCCACTATATTGGGGGGGGGTATCTGGCTGGACCCTTGTTTTTTTGCTGAAAGCATTCAGAAGAGCTGTTTCCTTCTCTATGCTTCTGTGATTACTGCCCACTATTGCAACCTGGCTCTCTTCCTGTTTTTGGGTATCCTCTAGAGTGAACTTCCTGTGCCCCGTATCGGGGAGCCTCTGCTGGGTTCCCTTTTGTTTTTTCCCCTTCGTTCCCATCCTGATGGGATCTTACTTCGGAGTGTTCTGATCTTCTCGGGCCTCTGGGGTCCAACTCTGGTTTGTCTCCTTAGCTTGGACACTATCCTAGACCGCAGTGGCGTGCCTTTTTGCGTTGGCCCTCCTGGTTATTTGGGCCTTAGTGATGGTTGAGGTTTCGGACATGGGTAGCGATCCGGCCTAGGCTTCTCCGCATTTCCTTTTTTCCTTTTTGTGGGTCTTTCTGTACCGCTTTTCTTCTTGGCCATTTACCCTTCCATGTACGTCTTCCAGGTGACTCGGGAGCCGCCAGTTCCCATGTCTGTCGCTCCGGTTTCAGGGATGCCCCTTTTTCAGGGTGTTCCGTTCCTTTTTGCTGTTATGGCTTCAGTCTCCTTCTTTGGGGTTCATGTACTCCTGAGATGGGGGCGTTTGGGTCATCCGGATGACTCTAGCCAAGCTAATTTCGCTTCCTGGGTGCTCGCCTTCTGCTCAGGTGTACGCTGCTCTCCCTGGCGTCTCCCGCCATGTTCTCTTCGGTCAATTCTGGATGGGGTTCTCTTTTTGTTCCCTTTTCCATTTTTGCTTCCCAGCCGAGCAACTTCCCAACTCTGTCTGGTTCTGTGTTCCTTGGGGTTTGTTTTACAACCGCCTTCCGGGATTGTTCCGGCCCAACTGGCTTCCTAGTCTACTTTTTCTTGTCTCCGTATTTGGACTGTAGGTGTGAGTCTCTACAAAGGACGGTCCTTTCCTTGGTGTCCTAGTCCATCTCCATGGATGGGTTATCTTTCAGGAGCTCAGCTTCTGGGCCTCTGTTGTCTCTTGCCTGGGGTCTCGTCCTTAGGCCTTACAGTCTCCGACTGTTTCCCTTTGATTGGTCTCCTACTGTTTCCCTTCCTCTAGTAGACATTATTCCCACCATTGGGGATTGCTTTGGTACATCCCATCAGTAAGGTTTCCCCCAATGAAGAGCGACCGTAAAATCTCTTTCTCGTAGCCTTCATTGGGGGACACCGCAATCACCCATGTCTTCATTTTTTTTATCCAGATAGTTTCTTCTGGTTCTTTTTCCATGTTTCCTTTCTGGGATCCTTCAGACTTATGTTTTTGTTGGCTTCTCCTACTGCTTTGTGACAAAACTGATTACCTCACTTCCAGTGGGCGGGTATATCCTGCGCCTCCTAGTGGCTAGAGCATATACCCATTAGTAAGGTATCCCCCAACGAAGGCTACAAGAAAGAGATTTTACGGTGAGTACAAAAAAATCTCTTTTTCAATTTGCTCACACAAATAAAAAATTTTGGGTTTGCCAATAAATAACTTTAACTGACAAAACTAATAATGAAGAAAAAACTATTTAAAATTAATCAGACCTTGCTTTTGAATTGTGGTTCAACAGAATCATAAAAATAAAAAATGAAATTGATCTGCCCAAAAATGATGGTACCTGAACTTAAAGGAGTAGTCCAGTGGTGACTCAGTGGTTTACAACTTATCCCCTATCTTAAGGATAGGGGATAAGTTGCAGATTGCGGGGGGTCCGACCCCTGGTCCCCCCCGCGATCTCCTGTACGGAGCCCCGACAGCCCGCGGGAAGGGGGCGTGTCGACCTCCGCACGAAGAGGCGGCCGACACGCCCCCTCAATACAACTCTATGGCAGAGCCGAAGCGCAGCCTTCGGCAATCTCCGGCTCTGCCATTGAGATGTATTGAGGGGGCGTGTCGGCCGCCGCCTCGTGCGGGGGTCGACACCCGCTATCTCGGCGGAGAGCCGGGGCCCCGTACAGAGAGATCGCGGGGGGCCCCAGCGGTCGGACCCCCCGCGATCTCAAACTTATCCCCTATCCTTAGGATAGGGGATAAGTTTTTCACCACTGGACTACCCCTTTAATATTCTCTTGCACAACCTACTGACATAGTCACTGCAGTCACATGATTTCTGTAAGTCTTAATGAGCCTTCTCCAGGTATCTTGGCCCACTCCTCATAAGATCCTGCTCCAGCTGTCTCAGGTGTGAAGGTGTCTTCTCCAGACTGCATGTTTCAGCTCCTTCCACAGATGTTCAATAGGATTCAGATCAGGGCTCATAGAAGGCCACTTCAGAAAAGTCCAGTGTTTTGTTCTTAGCCTTTCTTGGGTGTTTTAGCTGTGTTTTGCCTGCAACAGAGACCAAGCTTCCTAACACCGGGCAGCTTATTTTGCTCCAGAATGCATTGGTAATCTTGAGCTCAAGTTTTGTCTCTTCGGTCCTTTTGACAGATGAAGCAAAACTGGAGCTTTTTGACAAGTCACATTAGCTCTATGTTCGCAGATGCAAAAATGAAGCATACAAAGAGAAGAACACTTTACAGCATGAATGAGGGACTGTTATGTATTGGGATTGCTTTGTTGCATCTGGCAGAGGGTGTCTTAAATCTGTCACTGACGAAGGGCGCACATGCGCCTGAAAGCTGTCTGATGCTTTGCTAGCAATTACTGTACTTGTTTTATTGTGGATCGTCTAATAAAGCTGGAATCATCTGACATTGCTGGATCTCTGCTTTTCTTTCCGAGTACTTTGCACCTGGCTGTGTGCTGGATCCGGGCAAGTCCATGTCGTAGGATGTGAGCTGGATACAGGACTCTCGCTTACATTGTCTTAAAGAGGTACACCGCCCCTAGACATCTTATACCCTATCCAAAGGATAGGGGATAAGATGTCTGATCGTGGGGGTTCCTCCGCTGGGGACCCCCTTGATCTCGGCTGCGGCACCCCGCCTTCATCACTGCACAGAGTGAACTCGCTCTATGCGTAATGACGGGCGATACAAGGGCCGGAGCATTGTGACGTCACGGACCCCCCTAAATGCAAGTCTATGGGAGGGGGCGTGGTGTGGTAAAATATCCTTCCAGTCCTCATCTTCAATCCTTATTGTAGCAAACTCTTCTTATGTCTTCTACTGACTCCTAGTATAGGAAGCCCACAATGTTTATATGTGGAAATCCTTACAGCTTGCAAGAAATAGACAAGGCAGTGAATACTTTACTGTTCTTCCCCAAAGGGGTCTCTCCCAGTTATTAAATCATCATAAATCCATTGGTTTTGTGGCTCTGTTGTTCTCTCTTGCCACTTGAGATGATCACTGTACTCCATCACAGCTCTCCCACCCTGCCTGCTCCTGGCCCACAGGCTCTTGCAAGTTCTCCACCCAGAGCTGCTGCAGAACCTCTCTTTACACAGCAGATGCAGTGAAGTTAGGAGCTGGTGAGCTGCTGAAACACCACACTGAAAATGAAAGTACAGAACCTGCTGCCAGCGTTGTGTCAAGCAAAAGCATATAGAAGCTAGTACAAATTGTGACAACACTGCTAATAGTAAGTTATATGCCTTGGGGTGATAGCTTTATTTAAATACAATTCTAAGATACTGAAACACCTCTTTAATCTACCAAAAATCTCTCAAGGCACCGATAACAGTGTATAGAAATACTCGATACTCAAGCTTGCCCCATACCCAGCGGCTCCCAGCTGCTGCTTAATAGTGGGCATGCAGTGATCTCAGTTGCAATCTTATACCTGTTTACATGCTGTTGTGAAAAATGACACTATTAAAACAGTGTTCGGCGCCTGTTATTGGTTGCCCAGGGGCTGAATAAGATCCATGTGATACAAACTTGGGGGAGCTGGTCCATTGTCATGTCATTGTCATGTCAACATCGCTGCTGTGACTGAGCTACCAATACAGTTTGCCATAGGCAGTCTGAACGAGTGGATCACTGATAAAATGGATCAGTGTTATACATTTTGTTCCGAACGCTGAGCAGCGGAGTACCCCTTTAAGTCTAGATTAGAAGCTGTTTTTATACACTAAGATGCTTATCTTTCAGGGGTTTCATATTAAAATGGTAATATTTTGACCACAGAAAGCATTTATTTTGGAAAGTTTTTGTATTGTGTAACATATGTTTCTTTCCTTTCAGGGACCTTCCTGAAATTCTTCACTCTAAATGTAGAGTACCCAGACATGCTGGTAGCAGGGCAACGCTGGACAATTTAAAGTTATTCCAAGGTGAGAACAAGGTTACGTCATTACATTCATGTTGTTCTATTATTTTTGTTATCACCTATATTTTAGCAAAGTTACAGTTCAACAAAAAAGAGCTCATAGATAAATAATTGAAACTTGGTTGTTATCCCTAGATAATTTCATTGATTTGTAGTCGGCTGAAGAAAAAGAAAGTTGTACTGTATTATATTGCTTATATGGAGTCTACCCTTAGCTCTGAGATAGTTCAAGTCTTCTAGTCGGGCAGTGTATACCCATAAATCGACCACACAATGTCTGGTGTTAGGTTCCCATATAGCTGCCCCATTGTTGTATTTCTACAGCTCTTCTCTGCACAACAGAGGCAGGGAGTTGGCTTGCTGAGCTTCCCTGCCTCCTCTATATGCTGCACTATGCCTGACCTTCATATGAATATAACATTTTCTGTGAGAGCCTGCGGTCATGTCAGCGTTCTGCTATTGTAGCAGAGCGCAGGTGCCGCTTTTACAGTTGTAGCGAGGGAGCGGTGTCTGCTCTCTGCTACAATAGCAGAGCCATTGGTCTGTGTATGATGGTTTTTATTCAGTATTATTATGTTGGTATTATCCAGTAACTATGTGGTGGTAATGGTAGTGGTCATGGTGTGGCACAATGTTTTGTTCCTTGTCTGGTTGTGTTATTGGTGATACTGGTGTATAGATTTTATTTAAACAAAAAAGTTTTATTTACCGTAGTTACTGCAGTAGTAATATTTTTTTCCTGGGGTGTGTCGTGACTTATCAAGGATAAGTGTGGTCCTGAGCTCGCCCAGACCTCTGTCCATGGCTTTTGGGTTGCCCACCTCCTTAAAGGGTGGCCCCAACCACAGTGTAAGGTTGCAGGGCATAGCAAATAAAAAATAAATAAATAAACACCAAACAGAAGTCAGGGAAACAGGCCAAGTTGCAATGAGTTTAACCCTTCCAGGAACAAGGGCGTACAGGTACACCCTCGGACCCTGGTACTTAAAGGGGTACTCCGCTCCTAGACATCTTATCCCCTATCCAAAGGATAGGGGATAAGATGTCAGATCGCCACGGTCCCGCTGCACGGGACCCCCGGGATTGCCGCTGTGGCACTCCGCTGTCATTACTGCACAGAGCGAGTTCGCTCTGCACGTAATGACGGGCAGTACAGGGGCCGGAGCATCGTTACGTCACGGCCCCGCCCCTCGTGACGTCACGGCCCGCCCCCTCAATACGAGTCTATGGGAGGGGGCGTGGCGGTTGTCGCACCCTGCCATAGACTTGTATTAAGGGGGCGGGCCGTGATGTAATGAGGGGCGGAGCCATGACATCACGTTGCTCCGTCCCCTGTATCGCCCATCATTACGCACAGAGCGAACTTGCTCTGTGCAGTAATGACAGTGGGGTGCCGCAGCGGCGATCCCGAGGGTCCCCAGCAGCGGGACCGCGGATAGGGGATAAAATGTCTAGGGGCGGAGTACCCCTTTAAGGACCAAGGGTGTACCTATACCCGCTAGTCCCATTAACAGGGTTTAAACTGTTCTCACCAGCGGAGAACGGGTTAAACCCAGTTGGTCCTACTGTAGGCAGCCAGGACCCACGGCTAATGCTGGGCACCAACGATCAGGCCAATGCCCGGTATTAACCCTTTAGATGCCACTATCAAAGTTGATAGCGGCATCTAAAATGAAAGCGAAACTGTCCCAGCAGCTCAGAGGAGCTGATCGGGACTATTGCGACATAATAGCGATCTCCCGTTCAGCTTACCGGACCATGAGAGGGTCCTCACCTGCCTCTCCGTTGTGCGATCTGCGATCTACTGCTCCTTGCCTGCACGGCAGTCTAGAGCAGCAGAGCCCTGGTGACACTGATCAATGCTATGGCATAGCACTGATCAGTATATGCAATCATAAGATTGCACGTTTTAGCCCCAGTTTGCTGTCTGGGCATGCTGCGAGTTGTAGTTTTGCAACATCTGGAGGGCCACAGTTTTGAGACCACTGAACAGTGATTTACAACCTGAACCCCTCTAAATCTAGCAAAACTACAACTCCCAGCATTCAGGAACAGCATAAGGCTGTCTTGGCATGCTGGGAGTTGTACTTGCGTGCCTCCAGCCATTGCATAACTACATCTCCCAGCATGCCCTTCCGCAATCAGTACATGCTGGGAGTTGTAGTTTTGCAACAGCTGGAGGCACACTGGTTGGAAAATACTGAGTTAGGTCAGAGAACCTAACTCAAGGTTTTCCAACCAGTGTGCCTCCAGCTGTTGCAAAACTACAACTCCCAGCATGCATGGTCTGTCAGTGCATGCTGGGAGTTGTAGTTTTGACCCCCCTCCCCTGTGAATGTACAGGCTACATTCACACTGGCGGCAGATTACAGTGAGTTCCCCGCTTCAAATTTGAGCTGCGGCAAATTTTCCGGCGCAGCTCAAACTCCTAACTGGAGACTCAGTGTAATCTGCCTCCAGTGTGAATGTAACCTAAAAACACTACACTACACTTACATAAAATAAAGAGTAAAACACTACATATACACACGTACACTGCCCCCCCTACCACCCCCCTTCCCCAATAAAAATGAAAAACGTATTGTACAGCAGTGTTTCTAAGATGGAGCCTCCAGCTGTTGCAAAACTAAAACTCCCAGCATTTCTGCACAGCAATTGACTGTCCAAGCATGCTGGGAGTTTTACAACAGCTGGAGGCACCCTGTTTGGGAATCACTGGCATAGAATACCCCTATGCAAGTCCCTAATTCAGGCCTCAAATGCGCATGGCGCTCTCACTTTGGAGCCCTGTCGTATTTCAAGGCAACAGAATAGGGTCACATATGGGGTATCGCTGTACTCGGGAGAAATTGCCTAACAAATTTTGGGGGGCTTTTTCTCCTTTTACCCCTTACGAAAAGGAACAGTTGGGGTCTACACCAGCATGTTAGTGCAAAAAAAATAAACATTTTTACACTAACATGCTGGTGTTGCCCTATACTTTTCATTTTCACAAGAGGTAAAAGGGAAAAACGCCCCCCAAAATTTGAAACGCAATTTCTCACGAGTACGTAGATACCCCATATGTGGGCGCAAAGTGCTCTGGGGGCGCACAACAAGGCCCAGAAGGGAGAGTGCGCCATGTACATTTGAGGTGATTTGCACAGGGGTGGCTGATTGTTACAGCGGTTCTGACAAACGCAAAAAAAAAACACACCCACATGTGACCCCATTTTGGAAACTACACCCTTCACGGAATGTAATGAGGGGTGCAGTGAGAATTTACACCCCACAGGTGTCTGACGGATCTTTGGAACAGTGGTCCGTGAAAATGAAAAATTTTGCACAGCCCACTGTTCCAAAGATCTGTCAGACACCAGTGGGGGGTAAATGCTCACTGTACCCTTCATTACATTCTGTGAGGGGTCTAGTTTCCAAAATGGTATGCCATGTGTTTTTTTTGCTGTCCTGGCACCATAGGGGCTTCCTAAATGTGACATGCCCCCCGAGCAACATTTGCTCTCAGAAAGCCAAATATGACGCCTTCTCTTCTGAGCATTGTAGTTCGCCCACAGTGCACTTCAGGTCCACTTATGGGGTACCTCCATACTCAGAAGAGATGGGGTTACAAATTTTGGGGGGTCTTTTCTGCTATTAACCCTTTAAAAAATTAGAAATTTTGGGGAAAACCAACATTTTTGGGGAAAAAAAATTGTTATTTACATATGCAAAAGTCGTGAAACACCTGTGGGGTATTAAGGCTCAGTTTTTTTTGCTGTTCTGGCACCATAGGGGCTTCCTAAATGCGACATGCCCCCCAAAAACCATTTCAGAAAAACGTACTCTCCAAAATCCCCTTGTCGCTCCTTTGCTTCTGAGCCCTTTACTGCGCCCGCCGAACACTTTACATAGACATATGAGGTATGTGCTTACTCGAGAGAAATTGGGTTACACATACAAGTATACATTTTCTCCTTTTACCCCTTGTAAAAATTCAAAAATTGGGTCTACAAGAACATGCGAGTGTAAAAAATGAAGATTTTGAATTTTCTCCTTCACTTTGCTGCTTTTCCTGTGAAACACTTAAAGGGTTAAACATTTACTGAATGTCATTTTGAATACTTTGGGGGTGCAGTTTTTATAATGGGGTCATTTAAGGGGTATTTCTAATATGAAGACCCTTCAAATACACTTCAAACCTGAACTAGTCCCTGAAAAATTGTGAGTTTGAAAATGTTGTGAAAAATTGGAAAATTGCTGCTGAACTTTGAAGCCCTCTGGTGTCTTCCAAAAGAAAAAAACTCGTCAATTTTATGATGCAATCATAAAGTAGACATATTGTATATGTGAATCCCCAAAAAAATATTTGGAATATCCATTTTCCTTACAAGCAGAGAGCTTCAAAGTTAGAAAAATGCAAAATTTTAAATTTTTTCATAAAATTTGGGGATTTTTCACCAAGAAAGGATGCAAGTTACCACAAAAATGTACCACTATGTTAAAGTAGATTATGTCACGAAAAAACTATCTCAGAATCAGAATGATAAGTAAAAGCATTCCAGAGTTATTAATGTTTAAAGTGACAGTGGTCAGATTTGCAAAAAAGGGCTTCGTCCTAGAGGTGAAAATGGGCTCCGTCCTTAACCCCTTAAGGACTCAGGGTTTTTCCGTTTTTGCACTTTCGTTTTTTCCTCCTTACCTTTTAAAAATCATAACCCTTTCAATTTTCCACCTAAAAATCCATATTATGGCTTATTTTTTGCGTTGCCAATTCTACTTTGCAGTGACATTAGTCATTTTACCCAAAAATGCACGGCGAAACGGAAAAAAAAATCATTGTGCGACAAAATCGAAAAAAAAACGCCATTTTGTAACTTTTGGGAGCTTTCGTTTCTACGCAGTGCATATTTCGGTAAAAATTACACCTTATCATTATTCTGTAGGTCCATACGGTTAAAATGATACCCTACTTATATAGGTTTGATTTTGTCGCACTTCTGGAAAAAATCATAACTACATGCAGGAAAATTTATACGTTTAAAAATGTCATCTTCTGACCCCTATAACTTTTTTATTTTTCCATGTATGGGGTGGTATGAGGACTCATTTTTTGCGCCGTGATCTGAAGTTTTTATCGGTATGATTTTTGTTTTGATCGGACTTTTTGATCACTTTTTATTCATTTTTTAATGATATAAAAAGTGACCAAAATACGCTTTTTTGGACTTTGGAATTTTTTTGCGCGTACGCCATTGACCGTACGGCTTAATTAATGATATATTTTTATAGTTCGGACATTTACGCACGCGGCGATACCACATATGTTTATTTTTTATTTTTTTTACACTGTTTTATTTTTTTTATGGGAAAAGGGGGGTGATTCAAACTTTTATTAGGGAAGGGGTTAAATGACCTTTATTAACACTTTTTTTTTACATTTTTTTTGCAGTGTTATAGGTCCCATAGGGACCTATAACACTGCACACACTGATCTCTAATGCTGATCACTGGCGTGCATTAACACGCCTGTGATCAGCATTATCGGCGCTTGACTGCTCCTGCCTGGATCTCAGGCACGGAGCAGTCATTCGTCGATCGGACACCGAGGAGGCAGGTAAGAGCCCTCCCGGTGTCCGATCAGCTGTTCGGGACGCCGCGATTTCACCGCGGCGGTCCCGAACAGCCCGACTGAGCAGCCGGGTCACTTTCACTTTCGAAGCGGCGGTCAGCTTTGACCGCCGCTTCTAAAGGGTTAATACCGCACATCGCCGCGATCGGCGATGTGTGGTATTAGCCGCGGGTCCCGGCCGTTGATTAGCGCCGGGACCCACGCGATATGATGCGGGATCGCGGCGCGATCCCGCTTCATATCGCGGGAGCCGGCGCAGGACGTAAATATACGTCCTGCGTCGTTAAGGGGTTAAGGGGTTAAAGGGGTACTCCACTAGAAAACTTTTTTTTTTTTTTTTATCAACTGGTGCCAGAAAGTTAAACAGATTTGTAAATTACTTCTGTTAAAAAATCTTGATGCTTCCAGTACTTACCAGCTGCTGTATGATCCAAAGGAAGTTATTTTCTTTTTAAATTTCCTTTCCACCTACCGCAGTGCTCTCTGCTGACACCTCTGTCCATGTCAGGAACTGTCCAGAGCAAGAACAAATCCCCATAGCAAACCTCTCCTGCTCTGGACAGCTCCTGAGACAGACAGACAGGTGTCAACAGAGAGCACTCTGGATCATAACAGCAGCTGATTAGTACTGGAAGGATTAAGATTTTTTAATAGAAGTCATTTACAAAGCTGTTGAACTTTCTGGCACCAGTTGATTTAAAAAAATATAAAATAAAAAAATAAAAGTTTTCTAGTGGAGTACCCCTTTAAAGTGAAAATGGGCTTGGTCCTTAAGGGGTTAACAGGCACAGAAGTAAAGACAAAAACTAAATCCAGGAAATAAACAAGCAGGCAGATAAAGAGAAGTCAAAGGGACTGTGCAAAAACCTAGATGGCGGCGCAGTACAATTACAAAAAAAAAAACTAAAGATTAATCACAGAACAAGCCAAGGTCAGAATACACAGAAATAAAGCAAAGCACAAGTTGAGAGCTAGTGAGGAAAATTAACTATATCACAAACAATGAAGCAGAAGATAGCCTTATGAAGACCATCTCAGGAGGGTGCGGGTACTAAGGCCAGAGTTGATTGGCCCTGCACCTGCAGCTCCTGAGTGGCCAGAGCACAGCATGTGATAAAGTCCCATGCAAATCAATGGGAAATGTATGTTCTCACATAACTTCCATATGGCTGGAGATATTTCATTACCTGGTACACATATTATGAGTCGGGATATGAGGACGGGATGGGAGGTCGAGATAGGAGGTCTGGATAGGAGGACGGGTAGGAGGTCGGGATAGGAGGACAAGATAGGAGGACGGGATAGGAGGTCTGGATAGGAGGTTGGGATAGGAGGACGGGATCGGAGGTCAAGATTGCAGGGCGGGAAAGGAGGACGGAATAGGAGGACAGGATAGGAGGATGGGCTAGGAGGATGGGATAGGAAGTCGGGACAGGAGGTCGAGATAGGATGACGGGCTAGGAGGATGGGATAGGAAGTCGGGACAGGAGGTCAAGATAGGAGGACAGGATAGGAGGTCGGGATGTGTTGTTGGGATATGACAACAATATATGAGGACTGCATATGAAGTCATAAGCTTCCTCCTTTGTTTTTTTTCCTCCCCAAAAAGGATTAGGAAGGAAAAACCGGGCAACGCCTGGTACTCAGCTAGTATAAAAAAAAAAGCCTTCCCGGCAGCTCAGTGAAACCGCAGTGTCCCGATCAGCTTAGAATACGGCACGAGGGCCCTTACCTGCCTCCTCGCCGTCCGATCTCTTCTGTAATGCTCCAGCCAGGCTCAACAGGCTGGAGCAATTGAGTGCAGATAACACTGATCAATGCTATGCTGTGGCATAGTATTTAACAGTGTATGCAATTAGAAGACTGCATGTAATTGTCCCCTATGGGGACTATAAAATAGTGTAAAAAATAAAATAAAGTAAACAAATGTGAATTAACCCTCTTCTCTAATAAAAGTTTGAATCACCCCCTTTTCTCATAAAAAAAAAAATATATATAAATATGTAAACAAAAATAAACATATGTGGTATCGCCGCGTGTATAAATGTCTGAACTATAAAAATATAATGTTAATTAAACCGCACAGCCAATGGCGTATATGTAAAATCCAAGTCCAAAATTGCGTATTTTTGGTTAATTTGTATATCCTAAAAAAATTTATAAAAAGCGATCAAAAAGTCTAATCAAAACAAAAATGGTATCGATAAAAACTACAAACAAATTAGCCTTCACATAGTCCCGTATGCAGAAAAATAAAAAAGTTATAGGGGTCAGAAGATGACAATTTTAAACATACTAATTTTGGCGCATGTAGTTATCATTTTTTTTAAGTAGTAAAATAAAACCTACATAAATTGGGTATCCTTGTAACTGTATGGACCTACAGAATAAATATAAGGTGTAATTTTTACCAAAAAGTGCACTGCGTAGAAACGGAAGCTACTAAAACTTACAAAATGGCATTTTTATTTATTTAGTTTTATTTTGTCCCACAAATAATTGTTTTTTTGGTTTCGTCACAGATTTTGTGGTGAAATGACTGATGTCATGTTAAAAAAGTAAAATTGGTAGCACATAAAACAAGCCCTAATATAGGTCTGTTGGTGGAAAACTGAGAGCATTATTATTTTTAGAAGGTGAGGAGGAAAATGAAAGGGTTAAAGGGGTACTCCGGGGGGGGGGGGGGGGGGGATTATATCAACTGGTGCCAGAAAGTTAAACAGATTTGTAAATTACTTCTATTGAAAAATCTTAATCCTTACAGTACTTATCAGTTAATGTATGGTCCAGAGGAAGTTGTATAGTTCCTTTCTGTCTGACCACAGTGCTCTTTGCTGACACCTCTGTCCAAGCTAGGAACTGTCCATGGAACTGACATGGACAGAGGTGTCAGTAGAGAGCACTGTGGTCAGACAGAAAATAACTATACAACTTCTGTAGTATACAGCAGCTGATAAGTACTGGAAGGATTACGTTTTTTTAATAGAAGTAATTTACAAATCTGGTTAAAGGGGTATTCCGGGCAAAACATTTTTATCCCCTATCCACCCCTTTGGATAGGGGATAAAATATTTTTGCCCGGAAATACCCCTTTAACTTTCTGGCACCAGTTGATTTTAAAAAGTTTTTTTCCACCGGAGTACCCCTTTATTAAGATTACTCCAATCATTAGAGTCTGAGCGCTGTTTCACTTTGCTCCCTTTTCGTTGCAGGAGATGAGCACTATAAAAAGTCTGAAAGCCCTTCTCCTGCAGCAGGGAGAGGGTGGAGGGTAACCGCATATGGCTAAACGCTTCACCCTGTTAATTTTAGCGATCATAGGGGTTTTGGCACCTGGGCCCTCACTGATCAAAACTTTTGTAATTTCAGATGTTTTTACACTGATATAGTAAGTACCCTTTAATATATGTACAGAGTCTAATAGACAATCATCGAAGGGGTGCAGTGGTGCTAAAACATGTTTTCAGAATGGTTCTTTAAAGATAACCTAAACATCTTTACACCTTTTCTTTCCAGTTCCATTATCCCTGGATCTGAAAACTGTCAACCCAAATCTTCTGGTAACCTGCAACAGAAAATGTGTAAAATATGAGGAAGAGGCTCTGAATTTGGCCCCCTGTCCAGAGAGGTTTGACTCAAAACCATGTGTATTGGCAACCACCGGATTCAGAAAAGGGAAATATTATTGGGAAGTGGAGGTAGGAGGGGGAATATACTGGACCATTGGCATTGCAAAAGAGTCTGTCTGTAGAAAAGGAATGTTTAGAATTGAACCAGGGAGAGGAATATGGGCAATTGGTTTACTTGGCATGTATACAGATAGATATTATGCTTTTACCAACCCAGACACCCTCTTGAATCCTAAGGAACAACCTGAAAGAATTGGAGTCTTTTTAAACACTGATGAAGGCTATGTTTCCTATTACAATGCTCTGAATTTGGAACACCTTTTCACATTTCATTTTCTGCAAGTGTCTGAAAAAATCTTTCCCTTTTTTTGTGTAGGAGCCTTAGGAACGGAACTGAAACTTAACGATTCTCCTCCAAGCTATTTTTTGCAGGAAAGTTCCACAAATAAAACCAAAGCATCTTTTCATAGTTTTTATTAGAGCACATAAAGTTTATAAGCCATTAATGTGCGTACTACAAAAAAATCTCTTTAAAGTATATTACCAGCTTTTAAAAATGTAAAGCTGTATTCCTGTATTTGGAAATCCCATTTGGATTAGTTCTCTAATGGATTTCACTAAGATTGTAAGTTGGAGTCATTTTATAATATAGATGGTCAGTAGCTCGGAATTCAGTGTTAATTTACAGTTTCTGTTGTGCTATATTACATTAATCCCTCTGGGAATCCCTCTATGCTGGTACGGTTGGCCCTGGGTTCCTCCTAATGTAAAACAATACTAGACCTCACGTGGCTGGAGTGTGTCAGCAGTTCATGCAAGAAGAAGGCATTGATGCTATGGACTGGCCCGCCAGTTCCCCAGACCTGAATCCGATTGAGCACATCTGGGACATCATGTCTCGCTCCATCCACCAACGCCATGTCTCGCTCCTTGCACCACAGACTGTCCAGGAGTTGGCGGATGCTTTAGTCCAGGTCTAGGAGGACATCCCTCAGGAGACCATCCACCACCTCATTAGGAGCATGCCCAGGTGTTGTAGGGAGGTCATACGGGCACGTGGAGGCCACACACCCTACTGAGCCTCATTTTGACTTGTTTTAACCCCTTAAGGACTCTGGGTTTTTCCGTTTTTGCAGTTTCGTTTTTTCCTCCTTACCTTTAAAAAATCATAACTCTTTCAATTTTGCACCTAAAAATCCATATGATGGCTTATTTTTTGCACCAATTCTACTTTGTAATGACGTCGGTCATTTTACCCAAAAATCTACGGCGAAACGGGAAAAAAGATCATTGTGAGACAAAATTGAAAAAAAAACGCCATTTTGTAACTTTTGGGGGCTTCCGTTTCTACACAGTAAATTTTTCGGTAAAAATGACACCTTCTCTTTATTCTGTAGGTCCATACGATTAAAATGATACCCTACTTATATAGGTTTGATTTTGTCGTACTCCTGGAAAAAATCATAACTACATGCAGGAAAATGTATACGTTTAAAATTGTCATCTTCTGACCCCTATAACTTTTAAATTTTTCCGTGTATGGGGCGGTATGAGGGCTAATTTTTTGCGCCGTGATCTGAAGTTTTTAGCTGTACCATTTTTGTATTGACTTTTTGATCAGAATTTTTTTACTCATACGCCATTGACCGTGCGGTTTAATTAATGATATATTTTTATAATTCTGACATATGTTTATTTTTATTTACACAGTTTTTTTTTTTTATGGGAAAAGGGGGGTGATTCAAACTTTTATTAGGGGAGGTGTTAAATGATCTTTATTAACTTTTTTTTTTTTTTTCACTTTTTTTTTTTTGCAGTGTTATAGCTCCCATAGGGGGCTATAACACTGCACACACTGATCTTTTAAATTGATCAGTGGTTTCTCGTAAGGAACCATTGATCGATGATTCTGCCGCTTGACTGCTCATGCCTGGATCTCAGACACTGAGCAGTCATTCGGCGATCAGACAGCGAGGAGGCAGGTAGGGCTCCTCCAGCTGTCATGTCAGCTGATGCCGCGATTTTGCCGCGGCGATCCTGAACAGCTCCCTGAGCTAACCGGCATGGTTTTACTTTCACTTTAGACACGGCGTTCAACTTTGAATGCCACGCCTAAAGGGTTAATAGTGCACGGCACCGGGATCAATGCCGCGCGCTATTAGCCACGGGTCCCGTCCGTGACGGCCGTCACGCCCCCTCCCATAGACTTGCATTAAGGGGACGGGGCGTGACGTCATACGGGGCGGAGTCGTGACGTCACGTACTTCCGTTCCGGTGGTCGGGACCCAGACCCTCCAGGGCTTCCGGAGCAGAAACAGGTGGGTTCCGCATGCTATATTGCGGGGGTCCTCAGTGGCGGGACCCCCACGATCAGACATCTTATCCCCTATCCTTTGGCTAGGGGATAAGATGTCTAGAGGGGGGAGTACCCCTTTAAAACAGGACAAAGTGGTGCATGGAGGTAATAGAAGCATATTACAAAATATTATAACTTAGCATCATGGGATCAAATGCTTTATTTACGCATGATTTTCAAATCTGCAGAATCCCAGTTATATCAAAGACCACTGAATTTTTTGCAAAGCAAATATCTTCACCAAAATCTGCTTCCACTGTGGAATTGTCCACCTTTTATGAAGGGGGCAATATAGATAATATATTACTAAATTGGAGCATTGCTTTAATACAAATATCTTTTTTACTTTCTCTCTAAGGGCAGCATAACATAGGAACAGAAACACGGATACCAAATGTCTGTCCCTTATGCCAATACATGGTGTAGATTCGAAGAGGAGTCATTGAAAAGAGTCACTGTGTCCTTAAAAGACTCACCATTGCCGCTGCCCCGCCCACCTGTAAGTGATTGAAAAGTTTCTCTCTATGCTTAGTGATAGGAGGAAACCTGTCAATCAATGGCAGGTGGATGGGGAAGTGGTGACTCTTCAGGGTGCACGCAGTCAGCCAATGGGACAGACTGCTCCAAATTTGGCAGCAAATTCTAACTGACAGGTTACCTTTAAGGCTTTTTTTAACAATAATAAAGATAATAATTGTAGTAGTTGTTGATAATAGTTAAATAGTTGTTTGTTTTAAGTTTTGCATTCTGTTTGCATTTTCATTTTATTTCATGCTTTTACATTTAGGGCAATGCATGTTTAATTGAAAGTATGATAATATCTACTGCGTATGAAAAAACTTAAAAATAGTGTTCTTTAATCCACGCAGTGGGGATAGTGCAGTTTTGTGTGTGTTTGTAAACAGATCTATAAAATATGTAATGCACTTTTTTTGAATTCAGAATAAAAGTCAAATTATTACATATTTCTGCTGTTTGTGCATTGCCTTGTGTTGAGTGTGTTTATACAGGCAACACTGTGTAGGAAATATTTCCTATTGGTATATAATTTAACCTCTAAATGACCACTGATACACCTAGTTACAGCAGTCGTCTTTGTGTCATTACATAAGGAGTGGTCTCACCAACACAATCATGGGCTGCCAGAGTAACTGAGCGGTTTACTGCCATACAGTACTGAACTGTAAATGCAACCTAATGTTTGCTTATAAAAGCCCTTTTGTGGGAATAATAAATTGTAAAAAAAGAAATAAAATAGAATATTGGTGTAATTGTACTAATTATACTGATCTGCAAAATAAAGATAACAACATATCAATAAGAAAAAAGCAATAGAAATGTACGAGGGGGACATACCAGGAGGCAGGGACTTAACCAAAGACTAGATATCATTACCATGTATTAGAGTCTAGAATATATTATGGTGTTACATCTATGTCCGTATTTCAACAATTTTACTATTTTTGTTACCCTATAATATTCCGGGCTTTATGTATCACAATGTTCGGGTATGGTCCGATCCAGGTTTTAGAGCTGTTTTTTTTATTTTTTTATTGTGTCATGTGACAAAGTTCTGTGTATTTTAACATGTTCTGTGAGTAGTAAGATTACTACTCATCACTGCATGAAACGTGTCAGATAAATACAAATTTTTGTACCTGTTTTGTCCTGTGAATAACAACAATAAAAGCAAGAAGTTTTTACCTGACCACTGGGTGCTGGGCATCTCTTTGTATGGACATTGCTTCTTGAGGCTGGAGCGGTGCTGGCAGGTCCACTGCACGGGTGTGTTAAGGTGGCTGTGGTGGAGCTGCTAACCACAGCATTTGGAAACATATCAGTTTGACTGCAAAGTGATCAGTGCAAAAACTAAATTCATCAATATTAGTTGTTTTCAAACTTCATCCCTCAAATATTTTTTGAGTTAGGAGACAACAAAGCGTGCTCTAATGATCTGATCTAGTGTTTTTGATCTTGCACGGAGAACAGCATCATTTTGACACATATGAGGTATATGTCGTGATCTTTTCCAAGACATATAGTAATCATACTGCAGAAAGCATCAATGGAACTTTAAAGGGGTACTCCACTGGTTATGCAGTGTTGCGATTATATAGGCTCTAGTATACTTTTTGTATGTTCCCTGGAGTTTGGTTTCTGTATTCTATTGTGTTGTGTTGCAATCTTACCTTTTTGGTATGATCAGAAGTTCTGTAGTTTCATTGCGATCCTTTTGCTGGCGACCACTGGTTTGCTGGGTCCGGCGGCCATGTTGTGTGCGTGACGTGTTCTTCCTGGGTGTAGACGACCTTTTCGTTCCGGTCTTTTTTTTTTTTTTCGCTAACAACCTGTGTCTTAAATATTCATTTATTGTCCCGGCGCTCCTCCTTTCTAATTTGTTTTGTTTTTTCCATTGGTTGTTTATTCTTCAATCAGCCGATGACTGCGACGCAGGCGCACTTTTACCTATTTTCCTTTCTGGATTCAGTTACCTGTGCATGTGCGACAACGTGACCCTGCCTAGCAGAAAGGTGATTGGCCCAAGCAACAATGCCATACGCAAGCCAGTTAAACCAATCAGCAGGAGAAAGATGAAAGAAAAAAAAAGGGCGTATTAGGGGCAGAATAAATTATACAAATTATAACTGCGGGCAATGAATAATTAATAAGGAAAGGTGTGGGTTTGCAGAATAGACAGGCCCACATGGGCGGAAGAACATAGCAGCAGGGCGGGACATGCAGACGCCCGGGCGCCTGGGAATCGTAGTCCTCACACTACAAAACGGAAACGGAAAAACCATGAGTAACTAGCACAAAACCATGAGAGAGAAAAATAAAAAAAACGAGGAGAGCACAATGCACGGGAGCAGAGGAATGAACGCTAAACAGCCAATGCATGATGGTGAGGTAAAAACCTATATACCACCGGAGTACCCCTTTAATAAAATATTATTTTTATTACTTTACTAACTAGCCCTGAAGAGCGATGTGAGTGGTACTTCGGTGCACCTAATTTCTCCAATAGTCGTATGTGGGTTTGTAAAAAGTCACATATGTGTAAATGTGTGCCTTAAGTTATAAGTTACGCTGCACTTACGTTCTCTCTTAGCGGTAGATAACCATGGCAGACAAGTGCAGTTTTTGGGAATGCTTTAACTAGTAAATAATGTAGAAGTCCATAAAAAACAGCTGTTAATAGCTTAACCCCTTAAGGACGCAGGGTTTTTCCGTTTTTGCATTTTTATTTTTTCCTCATCACCTTCTAAAAATCATAACGTTTTAAATTTTGCACATAAAATTCCATATGTGGCTTATTTTTTGCACCACCAATTCTACTTTGCAGTGACATTAGTAATTTTACCAAAAATCTACGGCGAAACGGAAACAAAATTCATTGTGCGACAAAATTGAAGAAAAAATTTCATTTTGTAACTTTTGGGGGCTTCCGTTTCTACGCAGGGCATTTTTCCGTAAAAATAACACATTATCTTTATTCTGTAGGGCCATACGGTTAAAATGATACCCTACTTATATAGGCTGGATATTGTCGTACTTCGAAAAGAAATCATAACTACATGCAGGAAAATTTATATGTTAAAAATTCTCATCTTCTAACCCCTATGACTGTTTAATTTTTCCGCGTATGGGCCAGTATGAGGACTAATTTTTTGCGCCGTGTTCTGAAGTTTAAATCGGTACCATTTTTGTATTGATCAGACTTTTTGATCACTTTTTATTCATTTTTTCATGATATAAAAAGTGACCAAAAATACACTATTTTGGACATTGGAATTTTTTTTACGCATACGCCATTGACCGTGCGATTTAACTAACAATATATTTTTATAGTTTGGACATTGCCGCACACGGCGATACCACATATGTTTATTTTTATTTACACAGTTTTTTTTTTTTTTTTATGGGATAAGGGGGGTGATTCAAACTTTTATTGGGGAAGGGGTTAAATGACCTTTGTTAACTTTTTTTTTTCAGTGCTATAGCTCCCATAGGGACCTATAGCACTGCTTACACTGATCTCTAGCCATAGCTTTGCACGGATCAGTGAGATAGGGGCTCGATTGCTCAAGCCTGTAGCTCAGGCTTGGAGCAATCAATCGACGATCGGACGCCGCGGAGACAGGTAAGGAGACCTCCGCTTGCCCCCTAGCTGATCGGGAAATCGCGATTTTATCGCGAAGTCCCAATCAGCCCGACTGAGCTGCCAGGAAGCGTTTACTTTCACTTTCAGAAGCGGCGGTCAACTTTGATCGCCGCATCTGAATGGTTAACAGCGCGCGGCACAACGTTCGATGCCGCACGCTGTTAGCCCGAGGGTTACGGCTATGATTAGCGGGGTCACGGCCACTAGTGGTCACCATATCATCCAGAACAAAATTCAGGTCAGCTGCAGCATCATCTTTGTCCCAACTGAAGTAAAGACTGGGACAAAGTCCAGTAAGTGAGGGTGGGACTAGCACTCCTCTGTGCTCACTCCTGTCCTGTCTATCAAATTGCAGCATGAAAACAGAGAGGAGAGGGTTACAGAGCAGCCGGCAGTGACGGGATAAAGATACCCAGCACAGCAGACCCAGGGAGGAAGTGAATGCATGGTAAGAGCAAGCTCAGTGCTTGCCTAGGACATGCCCCTTCCTGAGCAGTGGATTTCAGAAAGATTGAGCAGCAGGAGAGGTTGTCACGGGCGATCAAGAGAAGGCGGAGCTTCTGAATGGGTTCTTTAGTTCTGTATATACTAGGGAAGAAGGAGGAGCTGACATTGGCCAGGTCAATGCTTGTAACACATCATGTAATGTACTGAACTGGCTTAATGTAGAGATGGTACAAGGTAAGTTAAGTAAAGTTAATGTAAGCAAATCTCCAGGACCAGATGGATTACACCCAAGAGTTCTTAGAGAGGTAAGTTCAGTAATATCTGTACCCTTGTTCACGATATTTAGAGATTCTCTGGTGTCTGGTATTGTGCCAAGGGACTGGCGCAAGGCGAATGTGGTACCAATCTTCAAGAAGGGCTCTAGGTCTTCCCCAGGAAATTATAGACCGGTAAGTTTAACGTGCATTGTGGGTAAATTGTTTGAAGGACTTATAAGGGATTGCATACAGGAATACATAGGGGATAATTGTATTATAAATGATAGCCAGCATGGGTTTACTAAGGATAGAAGTTGTCAAACCAATCTAGTTTGCTTTTATGAAGATGTGAGTAGAAGCCTTGACAGAGGAATGGCTGTGGATATAGTGTTTCTGGATTTTGCTAAAGCATTTGATACTGTCCCTCATAGACGTCTGACAGGTAAGTTAAGGTCTTTGGGCTTGGAAACTTAAGTTTGTAACTGGATTGAACACTGGCTCATGGATCGTACCCAGAGAGTGGTGGTCAATGATTCGTACTCTGATTGGTCCCCAGTTGTTAGTGGTGTACCCCAAGGTTCAGTACTGGGACCGCTGTTGATTAATTTATTTATCAATGATATAGAGGATGGTATTAACAGCTCTGTTTCCATCTTTGCAGATTACAATAAGCTTTGTAGCACAGTACAGTCTCTAGAGGATGTGTATAGGTTACAAGATGACTTGGATAGACTAAGTATCTGGGCATCCACTTGGCAAATGACGTTCAATGTGGATAAATGTAAAGTTATGCTTCTGGGTACTAATAACCTGCATGCATCGTATGTCTTAGGGGGTGTTAAACCTGCAGAGTCACTGGTAGAGAAGGATCTGGGTGTACTTGTAGATCACAGAATAGCATGCAATGTCAGACTGCTGCTTCCAAGGCCAGCAGGATATTGTCAAGTATCAAAAGAGGCATGGACTCGAGGGACAGGGACATAATACTCCCTGTCAGGCCCAAGGCCTGATTATTAAAATCCTATATGTGTATTATAAATTATAACTGTGTGTGATGTATTATCCAAGACATGGGTGACAGGTCATTCAGACGGTGTATCCTTTTGTGTATTGCATTTTATTGGGAGTTAGGCTGTTTGTTTGTATCTCCTTTGTAGTCAGAGGCCTTTTGAAGCAGCAGGATGTAAGGGGCACTCTGATCACATCATATAATCAACCCAGATAAGAGGGCCAGGAACAGAGATGCCCCCCTGGTAGGATCAGAGGGGAGGGGGGAATGGAGTCTCCCTCCAAAAAGGCAGATATATAATATTTAACAATGCTAGACTCGGTGTGTTCAAGGCTGTGCAAAGAGCTGGACTCTCTCTGACAAGGATGGCTATACCATCGTGCTGTAAGAACTTCATTTTTGTTTTCTGAACTTGCCTTGCTAAACTCTTTCATATTTTTGTAACTGTATGTAATTTGTTTCTGTATTTTTATATAGTCAGCACTGTGATACCTTTTATCAGATGAAATGTTTAATTAATCAGCTCTGGTCTTTGATCTCTAAATATATGAGCTCACCTTTCTGAAGGCAGCTCTGGTGGAAACACGTTTATCTAAGGGTTAATTTGGTGACTTGCTGGGACTAGTAGTGGATACCCAGAGGTCTGGTGGCCTTAACCCTTGCACTATCACACTCTCTCTAATGTCTTGGCTGGACCGATAGGGTGTGATCGTGACACTCTCCCTTTTATAAAGCATTGTTACGGTCTCACCTGGAATATGCTGTTCAGTTTTGGTCACCAGTCCATAAAAGGGACACTATGTTGCTGGAAAGGGTGCAGAGACGCGCGACTAAACTAATATGGGGCATGGAACATCTTAGCTATGAGGAGCGATTAAAGGAGTTACAATTGTTTAGTCTTGAGAAGAGACGTTTAAGGGGGGATATGATAAACGTATATAAATATATTAATGGCCCATACAAAACATATGGAGAAAAACTGTTCCAGGTTAAGCCCCCTCAAAGGACAAGGGTGCACTCCCTCCGTTTGGAGAAGAAAGGGTTTAGTCTCAAGGGGCGACACGCCTTCTTTACCATAAGAACTGTGAATTTATGGAACAGTCTACCTCAGGAACTAGTCACAGCAGGAACGATTAATAAATTTAAAACAGGGTTAGATACATTCCTGGAACAAAATAACATTAATGCTTATGCAGAAATATAAAATCCTATCCCTTCCCCCAATATTCCACCACACCCCTACCCTTCAATTCCCTGGTTGAACTTGATGGACGTATGTCTTTTTTCGACCGTACTAACTATGTAACAGAGGAATTTGTGAGCCGAATTAACCATCTGTGTATCTGTAACAATTTGATGTTTACTCTATGTTCTGATTTACTGATATGGGGCCATTTTTTTCATTTATGCACGAAATCCTTTGTAAACAATTGTCCTATAGAGGAGGGCTAAGGCTATGTTCAAATGTTGAGGTTTTTAACACAATTGGAAATTTGAAGATGAAATGTGCGAGAGTTTAGGTGAAGCTTCAAATTTGGAAAATAAGTTGTTAAATTAATATTTCTAATCATGATTGAGAAATATAAACCTATTAGCACAAATAAATTATACAGGTCATTGCTGTATACCCCGGAGTGATATTTCCAATGTAATCTTTCCAGTGATTTCTTCTCACATTAATTAACCGCATAGCTTCTAATTAGCCCCTTTTAATGATCAACACCATAGGATATCTCCAGAGATAAATACCTCTTTGTACGAGCAAGGACGCTCAGGGAGCATGAGAAACCTCAGAACTCTAAGGGTTATACTATCTTGTTATTTGCTGTATAACATTACAAACTCAGATTACTATTCTCCTGTGTATTAATATTAATACTGTTTTTAGAGTTAAGAAACTGATGCTGTAATTACAATACAATTGTTACACTTGATTCATCATGCAAATCAATATCAGTTTATCTTTTGTCAATATATTACAACTTTATGAAGTGATGAAACACAATAATGTGGTGAAGCAATGTTGAATGCCCATATAATGAGTATTTGTTAGGCAAAATGAAAGGGAAAACCCCTTTTAAGTCCATTAAAGTTACACCTGCACATCCCGATCGAAATGCATGGATCGTTTCCAGGAGTGCATAATGGAGCAGTTTTTAAAATTACGTAATAAGATTCATACCAGGCATCCCATAGCATGTAATCTAACCCAAGGTGAATGAAAAGCAGTCGGGGAGCTCAGGCTGGACCTTGATTTGATAAATAATATGTCCGATAAGGGGGACTTGTTAGGGCAATGGATACAATGATGTATGTGGAACAAATCCAAGTTATGCTGAATGATGCTTCCACATACATTAAACCTGGAAGTAATCCCATGACAAATACTGCAAAGAATTGTCCAGCCTCTCATAGGAGGGTATCCCCCAAGGTGTGGTTACTTAACATCAGAGAGGTTAGTTGCATGTTAGTGAACCTCCCCTGATGTGTCCAATTCTGTCCACCGTGTGCTCCCTGCTTGAATGCATCTCTGTGTGACTATGCCAGCTCTTACAACCTCTAGTCCAATGTGTCCCTAGTTTTCTCACAGAAACCAAGGATGTACTTTTAGGATTGGCCAATGTACAGTGGAGTGAGGGATGGTGCTGGGTGACATATGACGTTGCCTCGTTCTATACTAGCATTCCATGGAATGTCACTCTAAAAGCTTTGGAATTTTATCTTACCAAGTTTAGATCTTTGTTTTGTTTTGATCCCAAATAAGCTTTTACTCTGGGTGACCAGCTCTCACCTAGCGTTATTCGTTCAAGCCTCGCTTAGTGTGATACATGGTTACACTGTTGCTGATTTCATAGACACGTTAGAATTCGGTGTAAAACTTGTATGTTTTCCTGACAACAGGGATGCCATTTTTCCATCAAACAGGTTTTGAATTGCTGTTCTATGAACATTTTCTATGTGATTGTGTGTTAGACATGCCAGATAAAATATGGTGGTACCAATTTGAAATTTAGGACTTACATCCTAAAACATCAGAATGACATAGATAACAATTCTTCTAGAAACAAATAAGGAATATTGCACATTTTGTAAATGTTCATAATTGCTCTTATTCTATAGAGAAGGTACTACCTGGTGTTATGAGAGGAGACATGCACAGGAGACTACTCAACAGGGAGGCTTTATGGCAGTTTACATTAAATACCTGAGCACCCTCAGGGTTAAACCTATAGCAAGAGCTTTTATTTCATGAATATGTAAGAAGAAAGTATGAATGCACTCACGGTAATGCTGCTCAATCTGTGTCTTGCTTTATTTCATCGATGTAACAGACCTCACGGTAACACAAGGACAGGCTGCCAGGCTGGAGAGGAGATTAGCAGGGACGTCTCACCTGGGCTACGGCGACTGTTTCATACCCACTGGCTTTTCGTCAGGTCTCCTGGTGATGTCATCTTTTATTTCATTATTAACCATTTGTGCCAAATATGCTCCTCTGCTGACTTTTTTACCTGCTGTGCATTTTTCCACTTTCGTATTGTTGGAACGCCCTGGTCTTCCATCCTTTACGGTCTTTACCTCCTAGTTCCCACTACAAGGTGCACTCTAAATGTCCATCCTGTGCCATCTCAAATTTATGTTAAGATGCTGGCTATGGTAACATTTTTGCTTTATTATATTCAGCAAACAGTGTAGGTCATACTTTTACATACACTTAGGTTGAAGACAGAGTTGCAGCTACTGTCCCTGAGACTGGGTTGTAGACAACTTTAAAAAAAAAATGGGGTGTGGCTTTCCAATGGAAAGATCCGGCCTCAGTTGGGTTGGGGTCATCTGATTTCTAAAGGACCTGTTGGTTAGTTTCCCCACTCCTTATAACTTTGACTAGTCCATGACTTTAGCTGTACGACTAGAGAGGGAATGGTCTGTGACTCCTTATTCCTGTCCACTGCAAGCTCCTCAGTTTCCCACAAACCCACCTACGCCCAAGGAAGAACCCATGTAACTTGGTTGCAAATTGACTCCACAGGAGCAGAGATGGCTGCACTGAAGTGAAGGCCTGTGTTTCCACTGTGGTGAAGATGGCCACTTTCTAAAATCCTGTTCTAAATGTCCGTGCCTGAGGCCATTTGTGAGTATGGGATGGACTGCACCCAGGCACAATAGAAATTTTTCCACACCCAGACATCACTCTCTGACACGAACAGAACGTGGCACCAGCGAAGTATGCAGAGGCCCCCCCCCCCCCCCTATAGGGGTGTTATTGGTAATATTGGTGTCTGTATACTGGATTTTGTAATGGTGGGAGTATCATTGGTGATATTTCCTCTTGTATACTGGTATTTGGTAATTGTATAATTTATGTAGAGGTACATGGTATGATATTGGAAAATTATCTTTTGTAAAGGGGAGAGGTTTATAAGATAGCCACATCTCCCAGGGGCAAGACAAAAAAAACAACTTCCTAGTCAGGCGCTACTTGTGGAAATCTATCAAACCAGAGTAGATATAGATAAATCCATAGCTGTTTAGTAATAGATAAAACAAAAAATAAATTGGGGTAACAGATAAAAACCCAGGTGCTTATTTATTTAAAAAGTCGGGTTGTATTTGTACTCTGGCTTTCATTCCGACTCTGTCCTTTCCATTGTTAATTATTAATGTGTCGCTTATTCTGTTTTATTTTGTCGCTCACGAGTATAATTGTCACAGGACATTAGTTCTCTCGGATTGTGAATTCCTCCTGTCAGAAGGTTACAGCTTAACTTGGTTTTTTATTTTTAAATGACTGCCTTTTGCCTTCATTTTTTCACATTTCCTTTTTTATTAATTTTTTTATAGTATCTCTAAAGCTAGGTTTACATATGGCAGTTGAATGCAATCAAATTGTAGACATCAATGGTTCCATGACTGAACTCAACTTGTCATCATTTTTATAAAAAAAAAAACAATTTTTGCATTACTAATGTTATTATTCAGTGTGCAAAATATTACACTAACTAAATAAATAAAAAAACGAAATCTGATGAATTAGTCTGTAAAGTAACCTCTGTTACTTTTTTGGAACCTTTTGTTTTCATACAATTAGAGCAGAAACCACAACGGAAAAAACCCCTTGATATTCAACCAGGTTTTTGAACTATTGGTTTTGTTAATTGAAGGTTTTACTGAAGGGGCCATTACAATTCCCAAATTGGGAGCTTTGGAAGGACGGTCGGGTAACATCCAACCGATTTCCTTATCTTGTCTAATCAGATAGCAGTGTTCATTGATCATTTTTTAAACTTTTTTGTATTCACTGATTAATTTAGTGGTATAATCAGAGGTGGCAGAATTAGTTTCCTTAGGTGTGAAAAAAGATGTTTGACTTGTTCTAGAGATTTTGTCAACAGCAAATCTTGATAATTTTTCGCTTTGAACTGTACGGACAAGTTCTTAGTTTCCTCTAGAAAAGCAGTTTCACAGGTACAATTTCGTTTTAATCTTCGATATTGGCCTTTGGGCACATTCATCAGCCAACATGGCAACTATCGTAACCAATAAACCCATTTTTGGCCGTGGGTTTTTTAAATAAGTATTACATACTAATTTATCCAGATTGGCTTTGATCTCCAGATCCCCAAATTTTATAGAATCTTTACTTATCATGGAAATAAAATGAATATGGTGTCTGTGTGTTCAAATTGTGAATAAATAATTCCAAATCAATAAAAACCCTTCCAAATCAAAATAATATCGTCCAGGTACCTATGCCAGAGCACCAGATTTGCGCCAAGATGAGGAATGATTTTATCTTCCTCCCATGACGCCATAAATAAATTTGCGTAACTTGGCGCAAATCTGGTGCCCATGGTGGTACCAACCTGCTGTAAATAAAAATCACCCTCAAAATAAAAATTATTGTGTGTTAAAATTAAGTGTATAGCTGTGATAATTAAATCAATTTCTTGTGGTTTTATATGGCCCTGTGTAAGAAATCTCCTTACGGCTGCTAGACCCGGGTTATGGCGGATTATGGTGTTAAGGGATGAGACATCTGATGTGGCTAGAATATGATTTTCTGTCCACACAAAAGCTTCCACGATTGCCACTATTTGAGTGGTGTCCTTTAGGCAAAGTTTCCACTTATTTTTGTTTTTGGCAGTTTTTGGGCCTGAAATGTATTCAAAAGGAATAGGACATATAAAGGTAAGGCTTACACTTCTCCTCCCTTATGGATCCTCTTCTGTCTTCTGGGGCTGTTTTTCAGCAAAGGGACCAGGACGATTGATCCGTGTAAAGGAAAGAATGAATGGGGCCATTTGTGTGAAAACCTCCTTCCATCAGCAAGAGCATTGAAGATGAAACGTGGTTGGGTCTTTCAGCATGACAATGATCCCAAACACACCACCCAGGCAATGAAGGAGTGTCTTCGTAAGAAGCATTTCAAGGTCCTGGAGTGGCCTAGCCAGTCTCCAGATCTCAGCCCCATAGAAAACCTTTGGAGGGAGTTGAAAGTCCGTGTTGCCCAGCGGCAGCCCCAAAATATCACTGCTCTAGAGGAGATCTGCATGGAGGAATGGGCCAAAATACCAGCAACAATGTGAAAACCTTGTGAAGACTTACAGAAAACGTTTGACCTTTGTCATTGCCAACAAAGGGTATATAAGAAAGTATTGAGATTAACTTTTGTTGTTAACCAAATTTTTTGTCATGGCTGTAAATGTAGACACCCCTGAAATTTTTCTAGAAAATAATTTCTCACAGAAAAGGATTGCAGTAACATGTTTTGCTATACACGTTTATTTCCTTGTGTGTATTGGAACTAAACCAAAAAAGGGAGGGAAAAAAAGCAAATTGCACATAATGTCACACCAAATTCCAAAAATGAGCTGGACAAAATTATTGGCACCCTTAACTTAATATTTGGTTGCACACCCTTTGGAAAAAATTACTGAAATCAGTTGCTTCCTATAACCATCAATAAGCTCTTCCTTTGCAAACTTCTCCAGTTCTCTCTTATTGGAAGGGCACCTTTTCCCAACAGCAATTTTAAGATCTCTCCACAGCCCTTTGTTGCCATCCTTTTCTGGCTTTTTTTTAACGTATGTTTGGGGTCATTGTCCTGCTGGAAGACCCAAGATCTCTGATACAAAGTCTGCTTTCTGACACTGGGCTGTACAGTGTGACCCAAAATCTGTTGGTAAGCCTCAGATTTCATGATTCCTTGCACAAATTCAAGGCACCCAGTACCAGAGGCAGCAAAACAACCCCAAAACATCATTGAACCTACACCATACAGTAACCCCCCAACATGCGATGGCCCTACATATGATAAAATCGACATACGATGGCCTCTCAGAGGCCATCGCATGTCGATGTCAGCATCGACATACGAGGCTTTTATATGTCGGGGCCATCGCATTAACTGCTATCCAACAGCGCAAAATGCTTAAGCTCATGTCGGAAAGCAGTTTAAGCATCCCTTGCAGGTTCGCTTACCTATTCCCGCTGCTCTGGGTCCACTTCGCGATCCTCCGGTGTCTTCCGCATCTTTTACAGGGTCCGGGCCTCGCTTTCCGGCATCGTTATTACGTCACTACGCACGCCGCGCCGGCGCAGCAGCGTAATAACGTCACCAGAAAGCAAGGCCCGGACCCTGCAGAAGATGCGGAAGAAGCCAGAGGATCGCGAAGAAGATACCGGAGCAGCGGGACAGCATCGGGAGCCCCTGGGACAGCATCGAGGACCTGGTCCGGAACGGCGGGGACAGGTGAGTACAGCTTCCTATACTTTACATTGCACGGATCCCTCAACATACGATGGATTCGACAAACGATGGGTCGTTTGGAACGAATTACCATCGTATGTTGAGGGACCACTGTATTTCACTGTAGGTACTGTGTTCTTTTCTTTGTAGGCCTCATTCCATTTTCGGTAAACAGTAGAATGATGTGCTTTACCAAAAAGCTCTATCTTGGTCTCATCTGTCCAAAGACGTTTTCCCAGAAGGATTTTGGCTTACTCAAGTTCATTTTGGCAAAATGTAGTCTTGCTTTTTTATGTCTATGTCAGCAGTGTTGTCCTCCTGGGTATCCTGCCATAGCGTTTCTTTTCATTTAAATGTCCACAGATAGTTTGCGCTGACACTGATGCTCCCTGAGCCTGCAGGACAGCTTGAATATCTTTGGAACCTGTTTGGGGCTGCTTATCCACCATCCGGACTATCCTGCGTTGACACCTTTCATCAAATTTTCTCTTCCTTCCACGCCCAGGGATGATTAGCTACAGTGCCATGGGTTGCAAACTTCTTGATAATGTTGCGCACTGTGGACAAAGGCAGATCTAGATCTCTGGAGATGGACTTGTATGCTTTAGATTGTTATTTTTCCACAATTTTGGTTCTCAAGTCCTCAGACAGTTCTCGTCTCCTCTTTCTCTTGTCCATGCTTAGTGTGGCACACACAGACACACAATGCAAAGACTAAGTGAATTTCTCTCCTTTTTATCTGCTTTCAGGTGTGATTTTTTTTTTTATATTGCCCAGGTGAGTTTAAAGGAGCATCACATGCTTGAAACTATTTTATTTTTCCACAATTTTGAAAGGGTGCCAATAATTTTGTTTTGGAGTTTGGTGTGACATTATGTCCAATTTGCTTTTTCTCCTCCCTTTTTTGGTTTAGTTCCAATACACACAAAGGGAATAAACATGTGTATAGCAAAACATGTGTTACTGCAATCCTTTTCTGTGAGAAATCATTTTTTAGAAAAATTTCAGGGGTGCCAACATTTTCGGCCATGACTGTATATGTGTTTGTTACCATTATATATTCTTCTCCCTATCTTGTAACACAATGTGTATTAGGACCTTAGATATATGAGACTGGTCCACTTGATCCATTCCTGGAATTATGTATTACAATGTGACCATTTGCTTCATCTGTTTCATTTGTTCAAATTGAGATCATGTGAATATAAAAAGGATATTTTTATTTTCATTTACTGACATATCTACTGAAGGAAGGGTCGTCTATTTATCCAGCAGTTCCAATTATATTTGGTCCAGCATTCCATCTTTTGGACTTTACCTGGTGATCCTGAGAACACTGCTGACATCAGGCGCCTAGCCACGGGGACTCTGCACAGTGCTGTATGTACTTGCCATCTAAATGCTGCTTCCATCTATCCAAGTGCCGCATTTTTCTGTCACACTGCCGCCTCCTCCAAGCCTACTACTGCCAGACTAGTTGCGCATACTTGCGCTTCTAACACTGCCCTACCTGCTGGAGTTCCAGCGGTATCTGCGATATCCACGGGTGCTTACGGACCAGCTGCAGCAGCACCTGCCAGTGCACATCTACATTGTGCACTATTGGATCCTCACAGCGCAGCAGTATCAGCCCATACTCTAATGCGTCTAAACTCGCAGGTAAAGTGTGTATGCAATATCAAGAGACGCCTGCTACCACCTTGCTTGGGTGAGACTTTGCCACTATATGAACGTAGATTTACACAGGTCAGTTCTATACAGGACTGTTTTTTTAAGTGCTGGATCATTTATTTTATTGTAGTAGTGTGCATTATTTTGTTACAATTGTTTTATGTTATATCCTGCCACAAAGGCCCTGTGACAGGACTTGTAATTATAGTTATAATTGTATGGTTTTAATAAAATCCTATAATTGAAGGTCTCCCATATACTATTTCATCATGTACCAGTAACCCTGGTATTATCCTTGAGATTTACAGTTACCATTATTTTCTATTTTATTTTCTACTAGCTGAGTACCCGGCGTTGCCCGGTTTTTCCTTCCAAATCCTTGTTGGGGAGTAAAATAAACAAAGGAGGAAGCTTTTGACTTCATATCCCATCCTCAAATATTATTGTCATATCCCAACCCCATATCCTGTCTCCATATCCCGTCCTCCTATCTCTACCTCCTATCCCGACCTCCTATCCCATCCTCATATCCCGACCTCCTATCCCATCCTCATATCCCGACCGCCTATCCCATCCTCATATCCCTACCTCCTATACCATCCTCATATCCCGACCTCCTATCCCATCCTCATATCCCGACCTCCTATCCCATCCTCATATCTCGACCTCCTATCCCGACGACCTATCCCGTCCTCATATGCCTTCCTCATATCCTGTCCCCATATCCCAAACTCATATCCCATCCTCATAGCCCGACCCCATATCCCATCCCCATATCCCGTCCTCCTATCCAGACCTCATATCCCGTCCTCATGTCCCAACCTCATATCCCATCCTTTATGTCTCATCCCCATATCCTGTCCTCAAGTGGGACTTATTTGTGAAGAAGATATTGTAAGCTGAAAATAGAAGGGGACGTGACTTTGTGGGACTGGGCGTGATTTGCAAACCAGACCGACGCACAAAAAGGGAAGAGAATAAAAGGGGTGTGGCTTAAACAGTGGGCATGTCTTGACACATTTGGACTTGAAACAAAACCCCATCTTTTATATAAGGGTGTAGGTAAGGGTTAATTTAACTATCATATATAACTAATGTGTGTACCAGGTATTCTGAAATATCTCCTGGCATACAGAAGTTATGTGGAAACATACATTTCCCATAGATTTGCATGGGACTTTAAACAAAAACCCCGACCCTCACAAATGGGGGTACTTAAGGGTTAAATTAACTATCCTTTATTTTAAGTGGACATATAAGTAACGTGACCAAGTATTATCGAAATTTCTCCAGCCATTTGGAAGTTATGCAGTAACATATATTTCCCATAGACTTGTATGGGACTTTAAACAAAAACCCCGACCCTCACAAATGGGGGTGAGTAAGGGTTAAATTAACTATCCTATGTTTATTGTTGACATATAAGTAACGTGTGGCAAGTTTCATGGTAATCTCTCTAGCCATTTAGACGTGATGCTGGAACATACACACACACATTGAGTTTTATATATATATATATATATATATATATATATATATATATATATACTAGCTGAGTACCCAGCGTTGCCCGGTTTTTCCTTCCTAATCCTTGTTGGGGAGGAAAATCAACAAAGGATGAAGCTCTTGACTTCATATCCTGTCCTCATATATTGTTGTCATATCCCAACCCCGTATCCCATCCTCATATCTCAACCTCATATCCCATCCTCATATTCCTACCTCATATCCCATCCTCATAACCCGTCATCATATCTCGACCTCAATACCTGACCTCCTATCCCGTCCTCATATCTCAACGACTGTTACGCCGAGCGCTCCGGGTCCCCGCTCCTCCCCGGAGCGCTCGCTACACTCTCGCTACTGCAGCGCTCCGGTCAGATCCACTGACCCGGTGCGCTGCAATACCGCCTCCAGCCGGGATGCGATTCGCGATGCGGGTGGTGCCCGCTCGCGATGCACACCCCGGCTCCCGTACCTGACTCGCTCTCCGTCGGTCCTGTCCCGGCGCGCGCGGCCCCGCTCCCTAGGGCGCGCGCGCCGGGTCTCTGCGATTTAAAGGGCCACTGCGCCGCTGATTGGCGCAAGTGGTTCTAATTAGTGTGTTCACCTGTGCACTCCCTATGTATACCTCACTTCCCCTGCACTCCCTCGCCGGATCTTGTTGCCATTGTGCCAGTGAAAGCGTTTCCTTGTGTGTTCCTAGCCTGTGTTCCAGACCTCCTGCCGTTGCCCCTGACTACGATCCTTGCTGCCTGCCCCGACCTTCTGCTACGTCCGACCTTGCTTCTGTCTACTCCCTTGTACCGCGCCTATCTTCAGCAGTCAGAGAGGTTGAGCCGTTGCTAGTGGATACGACCTGGTCACTACCACCGCAGCAAGACCATCCCGCTTTGCGGCGGGCTCTGGTGAAAACCAGTAGTGACTTAGAACCGGTCCACTAGCACGGTCCACGCCAATCCCTCTCTGGCACAGAGGATCCACCTCCTGCCAGCCGGCATCGTGACAGTAGATCCGGCCATGGATCCCGCTGAAGTTCCTCTGCCAGTTGTCGCCGACCTCACTACGGTGGTCGCCCAGCAGTCACAACAGATAGCGCAACAAGGCCACCAGCTGTCTCAACTGACCGTGATGCTACAGCAGCTACTACCACAGCTTCAGCAATCATCTCCTCCGCCAGCTCCTGCACCTCCTCCGCAGCGAGTGGCCGCTTCAGGCCTACGACTATCCTTGCCGGATAAATTTGATGGGGACTCTAAATTTTGCCGTGGCTTTCTTTCTCAATGTTCCCTGCACTTGGAGATGATGTCGGACCAGTTTCCTACTGAAAGGTCTAAGGTGGCTTTCGTAGTCAGCCTTCTGTCTGGAAAAGCTCTGTCATGGGCCACACCGCTCTGGGACCGCAATGACCCCGTCACTGCCTCTGTACACTCCTTCTTCTCGGAAATTCGAAGTGTCTTTGAGGAACCTGCCCGAGCCTCTTCTGCTGAGACTGCCCTGTTGAACCTGGTCCAGGGTAATTCTTCCGTTGGCGAGTACGCCGTACAATTCCGTACTCTTGCTTCTGAACTATCCTGGAATAATGAGGCCCTCTGCGCGACCTTTAAAAAAGGCCTATCCAGCAACATTAAAGATGTTCTGGCCGCACGAGAAATCCCTGCTAACCTACATGAACTCATTCATCTAGCCACTCGCATTGACATGCGTTTTTCCGAAAGGCGTCAGGAGCTCCGCCAGGATATGGACTTTGTTCGCACGAGGCGTTTTTTCTCCCCGGCTCCTCTCTCCTCTGGTCCCCTGCAATCCGTTCCTGTGCCTCCCGCCGTGGAGGCTATGCAGGTCGACCGGTCTCGCCTGACACCTCAAGAGAGGACACGACGCCGCATGGAGAATCTCTGCCTGTACTGTGCCGGTACCGAACACTTCCTGAAGGATTGTCCTATCCGTCCTCCCCGCCTGGAAAGACGTACGCTGACTCCGCACAAAGGTGAGACAGTCCTTGATGTCAACTCTGCTTCTCCACGTCTTACTGTGCCTGTGCGGATATCTGCCTCTACCTTCTCCTTCTCTACTATGGCCTTCTTGGATTCCGGATCTGCAGGAAATTTTATTTTGGCCTCTCTCATCAACAGCTTCAACATCCCGGTGACCAGTCTCGCCAGACCCCTCTACATCAATTGTGTTAACAATGAAAGATTGGACTGTACCATACGTTTCCGCACGGAGCCCCTCCTAATGTGCATCGGACCTCATCACGAGAAAATTGAGTTTTTGGTCCTCCCCAATTGCACTTCCGAAATTCTCCTTGGACTACCCTGGCTTCAACACCATTCCCCAACCCTGGATTGGTCCACTGGGGAGATCAAGAGTTGGGGTCCCTCTTGTTTCAAGGACTGCCTTAAACCGGTTCCCAGTTCTCCTTGCCGTGACCCTGTGGTTCCCCCTGTAACCGGTCTCCCTAAGGCCTATATGGACTTTGCGGATGTTTTTTGCAAAAAACAAGCTGAGACTCTACCTCCTCACAGGCCTTATGACTGTCCTATTGACCTCCTCCCGGGCACTACTCCACCCCGGGGCAGAATTTATCCTCTCTCTGCCCCAGAGACTCTTGCTATGTCTGAGTACATCCAGGAAAATTTAAAAAAGGGCTTTATCCGCAAATCCTCCTCTCCTGCCGGAGCCGGATTTTTCTTTGTGTCCAAAAAAGATGGCTCCCTACGTCCTTGCATTGACTACCGCGGTCTTAATAAAATCACGGTAAAGAACCGCTACCCCCTACCTCTCATCTCTGAACTCTTTGATCGCCTCCAAGGTGCCCACATCTTTACCAAACTGGACTTAAGAGGTGCTTATAATCTCATCCGCATCAGAGAGGGGGATGAATGGAAAACGGCATTTAACACTAGAGATGGACACTTTGAGTATCTGGTCATGCCCTTTGGCCTGTGCAACGCCCCTGCCGTCTTCCAAGACTTTGTTAATGAAATTTTTCGTGATCTCTTATATTCCTGTGTTGTTGTGTATCTGGACGATATCCTGATTTTTTCTGCCAACCTAGAAGAACACCGCCAACATGTCCGCATGGTTCTTCAGAGACTTCGTGACAATCAACTTTATGCCAAAATGGAGAAATGTCTGTTTGAATGTCAATCTCTTCCTTTCCTAGGATACTTGGTCTCTGGCCAGGGACTACAAATGGATCCAGACAAACTCTCTGCCGTCTTAGATTGGCCACGCCCCTCCGGACTCCGTGCTATCCAACGTTTTTTGGGGTTCGCCAATTATTACAGACAATTTATTCCACATTTTTCTACCATTGTGGCTCCTATCGTGGCTTTAACAAAAAAGAATGCCAATCCTAAGTCATGGCCTCCTCAAGCGGAAGACGCCTTTAAACAGCTCAAGTCTGCCTTTTCTTCGGCTCCCGTGCTCTCCAGACCTGACCTATCTAAACCCTTCCTATTGGAGGTTGATGCCTCCTCAGTAGGAGCTGGAGCGGTCCTTCTACAAAAAAATTCTTCCGGGCATGCTGTTACTTGTGGTTTTTTTTCTAGGACCTTCTCTCCGGCGGAGAGGAACTACTCCATCGGGGATCGAGAGCTACTAGCCATTAAATTAGCACTTGAGGAATGGAGGCTTCTGCTGGAGGGTTCAAGATTTCCAGTTATTATTTACACCGATCACAAGAACCTCTCCTATCTCCAGTCTGCCCAACGGCTGAATCCTCGCCAGGCCAGGTGGTCTCTGTTCTTTGCCCGATTTAATTTTGAAATTCACTTTCGGCCTGCCGATAAGAACATTAGGGCCGATGCTCTCTCTCGTTCCTCGGATGCCTCGGAAGTAGAGCTCTCTCCGCAACACATCATTCCTCCTGACTGCCTGATCTCCACTTCTCCAGCCTCCATCAGGCAAACTCCTCCAGGGAAGACCTTCGTCTCTCCACGCCAACGCCTCGGAATCCTCAAATGGGGTCACTCCTCCCATCTCGCAGGTCATGCGGGCATCAAGAAATCCGTGCAACTCATCTCTCGTTTCTATTGGTGGCCGACTCTGGAGACGGATGTTGTGGATTTTGTGCGAGCCTGCACTGTCTGTGCCCGGGATAAGACTCCTCGCCAGAAGCCCGCTGGTCTTCTTCATCCTCTCCCTGTCCCCGAACAGCCTTGGTCTCTGATTGGTATGGACTTTATTACAGACTTACCCCCATCCCGTGGCAACACTGTTGTTTGGGTGCTCGTTGATCGATTCTCCAAGATGGCACATTTCATCCCTCTTCCTGGTCTTCCTTCAGCGCCTCAGTTGGCAAAACAATTTTTTGTACACATTTTTCGTCTTCACGGGTTGCCCACGCAGATCGTCTCGGATAGAGGCGTCCAATTCGTGTCAAAATTCTGGAGGGCTCTCTGTAAACAACTCAAGATTAAATTAAACTTTTCTTCTGCCTATCATCCTCAATCCAATGGGCAAGTAGAAAGAATTAACCAGGTCCTGGGTGATTATTTACGGCATTTTGTTTCCTCCCGCCAGGATGACTGGGCAGATCTTCTACCATGGGCCGAATTCTCGTATAACTTCAGAGTCTCTGAATCTTCCTCCAAATCCCCATTTTTCGTGGTGTACGGCCGTCACCCTCTTCCCCCCCTCCCTACTCCCTTGCCCTCTGGTTTGCCCGCTGTGGATGAAATATCTCGTGATCTTTCCACCATATGGAAAGAGACCCAAAATTCTCTCTTACAGGCTTCATCACGCATGAAGAAGTTTGCTGATAAGAAAAGAAGAGCTCCCCCCATTTTTTCTCCTGGAGACAAGGTATGGCTCTCCGCTAAATATGTCCGCTTCCGTGTCCCTAGCTACAAATTGGGACCACGCTATCTTGGTCCTTTCAAAATTTTGTGCCAGATTAATCCTGTCTCTTACAAACTTCTTCCTCCTTCTCTTCGTATTCCTAATGCCTTTCACGTTTCTCTTCTTAAACCACTCATCATCAACCGTTTCTCTCCCAAACTTGTTTCTCCCACTCCTGTTTCCGGCTCCTCGGACATCTTCTCCGTAAAGGAGATACTGGCCTCCAAGAAGGTCAGAGGGAAAACTTTTTTTTTGGTCGATTGGGAGGGTTGTGGTCCTGAAGAGAGATCCTGGGAACCTGAGGACAATATCCTAGACAAAAGTCTGCTCCTCAGGTTCTCAGGCTCTAAGAAGAGGGGGAGACCCAAGGGGGGGGGGTACTGTTACGCCGAGCGCTCCGGGTCCCCGCTCCTCCACGGAGCGCTCGCTACACTCTCGCTACTGCAGCGCTCCGGTCAGATCCACTGACCCGGTGCGCTGCGATACCGCCTCCAGCCGGGATGCGATTCGCGATGCGGGTGGCGCCCGCTCGCGATGCGCACCCCGGCTCGCGTACCTGACTCGCTCTCCGTCGGTCCTGTCCCGGCGCGCGCGGCCCCGCTCCCTAGGGCGCGCGCGCGCCGGGTCTCTGCGATTTAAAGGGCCACTGCGCCGCTGATTGGCGCAAGTGGTTCTAATTAGTGTGTTCATCTGTGCACTCCCTATGTATACCTCACTTCCCCTGCACTCCCTCGCCGGATCTTGTTGCCATTGTGCCAGTGAAAGCGTTTCCTTGTGTGTTCCTAGCCTGTGTTCCAGACCTCCTGCCGTTGCCCCTGACTACGATCCTTGCTGCCTGCCCCGACCTTCTGCTACGTCCGACCTTGCTTCTGTCTACTCCCTTGTACCGCGCCTATCTTCAGCAGTCAGAGAGGTTGAGCCGTTGCTAGTGGATACGACCTGGTCACTACCGCCGCAGCAAGACCATCCCGCTTTGCGGCGGGCTCTGGTGAAAACCAGTAGTGACTTAGAACCGGTCCACTAGCACGGTCCACGCCAATCCCTCTCTGGCACAGAGGATCCACCTCCTGCCAGCCGGCATCGTGACAACGACCTATTCCATCCTCATATCCCGTCTTCCTATCCCATCCTCCTATCCCATCCTCCTATCTCGACCTCATATCCTGTCCTCATATATTGTTTTCATATTCCAACCCCGTATCCCATCCTCATATCTCAACCTCATATCCCGTCCTCATGTTCCTACCTCATAACCCGTCATCATATCCCGACCTCAAATCCCGACCTCCTATCTTGACCTCCTATCCCGACCTCCTATCCTGCCCTCATATCCAGTCCCCATATCCTGACCACCTATCTCGACCTCATATCCCGTCCTCCCATCCTCCTATCTCGTCCTCATATCCTGACCTCCTATCCCGACCTCATATCCTGACCTCCTATCCTGTCCTCCTAGCTTGACCTCATATCCCGTCCTCATATCCCGTCCTCATATCCCGACCTCCTATCCCATCCTCCTATCCCGACCTCCTAACTCGACCTCATATCCCCTCCTCCCCTCCTCCTATCTCGTCGTCATATCCTGACCTCCTATCCCGACCTCATATCCTGACCTCCTATCCTGTCCTCCTATCTCGACCTCCTATCCCGTCCTCATATCCCGACCTCCTATCCCATCCTCCTATCCCGACCTCCTATCTTGACCTCATATCCCATCCTCATATTCCGACCTCCTATCTCGACCTCATATCCCGTCCTCATATCCCGTCCTCATATCCTGTCCTCATATCCTGTCCTCATATCCCGACCTCCTATCCCAACCCGTAATATGTGTACCAGGTATTATTGAAATATCTCCAGCCATACGAAAGTTATGTGGGAACATACATTTCCTATTGATTTGCATGGGACTTTAAACAAAAACCCCAACCCTCACAAATGGGGGTAGTTAAGGGTTAAATTAACCAACCTATATTTTAAGTAAGTGGACATATAAGTAACATGTGACAAAGTATTATCGAAATATCTACAGCCGTTTAGAAGTTATGCAGTAACAGTATATTTCCCGTAGACTTGTATGGGACTTTGAACAAAAACCTCGACCCTGGCAAATGGGGGTGCGTAAGGGTTAAATTACTTATCCTATGTTTGTTGTTGCCATATAAGTAACGTGTGCCAAGTTTCATGTTAATATCTTTAGCCGCTTGGACGTGATGCTGGAACATACACACATTGGGGGGGGATTCATCAATATGTGTCTATTGTAGAAACAGTTCTACCCCTTTACACTGCTTGTCTATTGTGCACTCTTGCTCAGAATTTACTAAGGCTGTGCACTCCTTTGATAAATCTTGTGCAATTATAGAAACGCCCCCCCCCCCCCCCCTCGCTCTATCGTACACTCCTCTACCTCACAGGAAAAGTGGACGTAGGGATTTGTTCTATTGCTTTGAGGTCGGATTCCATTGAGGTTTAATGTCCATCATAAAAAAAAAAACAGAAAAACTGTCCCAGCTTTTTCCTGCGTTTTGTCAGTTTTTCTTGTATTTTTTTTCTTGCATTTTTGCTGGTGTGTGGTAACAAAAAAAATCTACTAACCTTTTTTTTTTCTTCGAAATTTAGATACGTGAATGCGGAGGACTGTCAGGTTTTGTGGATTGCGACGATGAACAGCGTTTTGTTTTTTGTTTTTTTAAATGTCAATAAAAGGATTAACGAGGGCTGTGGGAGAGTGTTTTTTAAATAAAAACATTTTTTCAATGTGTTGTGTTTTTATATAATTGAATTTTCAGGCTTAGTAGTGGAAGGCGTCTTGTAGACATCATCTATTACTAGGCCGGGGCTTAGCGTTAGCCCCCAAAACAGCTAGCGCTAACCCCCAATTAATACCCCGGTACCCACCGCCACAGGGTTCCAGGAAGAGCTGGTACTAACAGGCCCGGAGAATCAAAAATGTTGGTGGTAACAGGCTGGCGTTATTTAGGCTGGGGAGGGCCAGTAACAATGGTCCTCGCCCACCCTGGTAACGTCAGGCTGTTGCTGCTTGGTTGGTATCTGGCTGATACTGAAAAAATTAGGGAAACATGCATTTTTTTGATTTATAAGAAAAAAAAATCGCATAGGGTTTCCCATATTTTTAGTATCAGCCAGATACCAAGCAAGCATCAACAGCCTGACATTACCAGGGTCGGCAGGGACCATTGTTACTGGCCCTTCCCAGCCTAAATAATGCCAGCCTGTTACCGCCTAGGCCACGGAGAGCCATTTTTGATGCTCCCGGCCTGTTGGTACCGGCTCTTCCCGGCACCCCTGTGGTGGTGGGTACCGGGGTAATAATTGGAGGTTAGCGCTAGCTGTTTTGGGGGCTAATGCTAAGCCCCGGCTTAGTAATAAATTCCGTCTATAAGACAGCTTCCACTACTAACCCTGAAAATTCAATTATAAAAAACAAGACACATTGGTAAAAAAAATTTAATTAAAAAGAAAAACTCCCCCACAGCCCACATTAACCATTTTATTGAAATTAAAAAAAAAAACGCTGGTCATCGTCGCAGTCCACCGAATCTGACGTAGTCCTCCGCATTCACGTATCTGAAATGAGAATAAAAGAAAAACAAGAAATATGGGTTAGTACATTTTTTTTGCTCTCCCCTGGGAAGAGCGCACATAATGCAGCATGTTCCTAAACAGGGAGCCTCCAATTGTTGCTAAACTACAACTCCCGTTATGGGGGCTGTAGTTAAGCAACATCTGGAGTCTCCCTCTTTGGGACCACACTGCCAGAAAGGCTCTGTTCCCATTATGCAAAATGCATAATGTGAACAGAGATCTGTCCCTCTGCCCTTGGACTACTTCTTCTCCTATCTTGGGACAGAGCCTGTCACATGAAGGGAGTAGTTGTCGTACCGCAGCGCTGCTGAGGGATGGCACTTGCACATCCCCCGGCTGCGGGACTTTTGGACTACTACTCCCATCATGGACAGACTCTGCCCATGATGGGAGTTATAGTCCAGGTGCTGAGGTGCAGATCGCACCGGGTCATTCTGCAGAGACCCGCTGCAATCTGCATTTAAGTTAACAAGCCGGTGGTACCTGCGTCTACACTGTGCTGCCCGCCGACTTCTATATACACTGTAATAATTCATAATCCCTGCCGCCGGGAGAGAGGAGCTCTGATTGGTCAATAGCTATCCACCAATCAGAGCTCCCGTTTTCCGGCGATGATTCTGAATTATTACAGTGTATATACAAGCTGGTGAGCAGTGTGATGTAGACGTATTTAAGGCCGGCTTGTATAGAGTACCTGTCATCAAAAAAACTTTTTATATCTTGTTAATCAATGTATTAGAAACAACTTTCTAATAACATGTGATTAACAAAAATTGATATTTTTATGTTTTTTTTTACTTTTAAAAACCTACCACTAGGGGTCTCTCTACATGTCCTGGCTTAGAGAGTTCGGACTCATGCCGGCCTGGCAGCATGAGTCCGAATTCTCAGTGCAGCTGGGACACTGAATTGCACAGCGCAGCTCCCTGCCTGTCAATCAGACAGGTGGGAGCAAGCGCTGTGAACGGCAGTCAGGACAGCCGTCTGCTACAATGAACTCTGTACGCTCGCTGCCCCAGCATACCCCCCCTCCGGCAAGTGCTGTGAATGGCAGGCATGTCGGCCACCTGCTACAATACATGGCTGTGCCTGCTACAATAAACACTGTGCAAACGCTGCCCCGGCACAAACCCCTTCCCCTCCCTGTCACTGCTCTCCGCTCCCTCTGCTGCCCACTCTGTCCTCACCTGTTCCCGCTGTCACAGTCTTCTTTCTCTCCCCCCCAAAACACACACATAGGGAAGGGCAGAAGTCTATCCCGGCAGGCTTCAGCTGATGTTACGCCTGCCTGGTTAAGCCCCCCTGCAGCTGAAAGAGCTGACAAGCAGTGAGCAAGCTTTACAAGAAGATGAATAAAGAAATACTTAACCCCTTAAGGACCGGAGGTTTTTCCGTTTTTGCATTTTCGTTTTTTGCTCCTTGCCTTTAAAAAATCATAACTCTTTCAAATTTACACCTAAAAATCCATATGATGGCTTATTTTTTGCGCCACCAATTCTACTTTGTAATGACGTCAGTCATTTTGCCCAAAAATCTATGGTGAAGCGGGAAAAAAAATCATTGTGCGACAAAATTGAAAAAAAAAACGCTGTTTTGTAACTTTTGGGGGCTTCCGTTTCTACGTAGTACATTTTTCGGTAAAAATGACACCTGATATGTATTCTGTAGGTCCATACGATTAAAATGATACCCTACTTATATAGGTTTGATTTTGTCGGACTTCTGGAAAAAATCATAACTACATGCAGGAAAATTAATACGTTTAAAATTGTCATCTTCTGACCCCTATAACTTTTTTATTTTTCCGTGTATGGGGCGGTATGAGGGCTCATTTTTTGCGCCGTGATCTGAAGTTTTTAACGGTACCATTTTTGCATTGATAGGACTTATTGATCACTTTTTATTCATTTTTAAATGATATAAAAAGTGACCAAAAATGCACTATTTTGGACTTTGGAATTTTTTTGCGCGCACGCCATTGACCGAGCGGTTTAATTAATGATATATTTTTATAATTCGGACATTTCCGCACGCGGTGATACCACATATGTTTATTTTTATTTTTATTTACACTGTGTTTTTTTTTTTATTGGAAAAGGGGGGTGATTCAAACTTTTAATAGGGGAGGAGTTAAATGATCTTTATTCACTTTTTTTTTTCACTTTTTTTTTGCAGTGTTATAGGTCCCATAGGGACCTATAACACTGCACACACTGATCTTCTATGTTGATCACTGGTTTCTCATAAGAAACCAGTGATCAACGATTCTGCCGGATGACTGCTCAGGCCTGGATCTCAGGCACTGAGCAGTCATTCGGCGATCGGACAGCGAGGAGGCAGGTAGGGGCCCTCCCGCTGTCCTGTCAGCTGTTCGGGATGCCGCGATTTCACCGCGGCTATCCCGAACAGCCCACTGAGCTAGCCGGGATGCTTTCGGTTTCACTTTAGACGCGGCGTTCAACTTTGAACGCCGCGTCTAAAGGGTTAATAGCGCGCGGCACAGCGATCAATGCCGCGCGCTATTAGCCACGGGTCCCGGCCGTTGTTAGAGGCCGGGCCCGACCCGCTATGACGCGGGGCCACGCCGTGGCCCCGCGTTATAGATCGGGAGTGGACACATGACGTTCCAGTACGTCATGTGTCCTTAAGGGGTTAAATAAATTGAAAAAGGAAAAATGTAGGGGACACCAAATGAAGAGGGGAACGCACAAGCAACATAATATACATTCTTTACATGATGACAGGTACTCTTAATAAATGCGGATTGCAACAGACCTCCAGAGAATGATCTGATGGATCCGCATTTAAGTTAAAAAGCGATACATTCAGCTACACTGCGCTCCTATATACACTGTAATAATTCATAATCACCGCCGGGAGAGGGTAGCTCTGATTGGAGAATAGCTATTGACCAATCAGAGCTCCCCTCTCCTGGCGGCGGGGATTATGAATTATGGCAGTGTATATACAAGTCGGCGAGCAGTGCAGATTCATGTACCGCCGGTTTGTTATCTTAATAAATGCGTATTGCAGCGGGTCTCTGCAGAATGACCCGATGCGATCTGCACCTCAACCCCTTGACTATAACTCCCATCATGGGCAGAGTCTGTCCATGATGGGAGTAGTAGTCCTAAAAGTCCGGCAGCCGGGGGATGTGCAAGTGCCATCCCTTAGCAGCTCCGCGGTACTACAACTACTCCCATCATGGGACAGACTCTGTCCCATGATAGGAGTAGTAGTCCAAGGGCAGAGGGGTAGATCACTGCAGATCACTCTCCCGCGATCCACATTTATTAACTATACAAGCCAGCGGTACATGCGGCTACACTGCGCTGCACACCGACTCCTATATACAGTTCTTATAATTCATAATCCCCACTGGGAGACGGGAGCTCTGATTGGTGGATAGCTATTGACCAATCAGAGCTCTCCTCTCCCGATGGCGGGGATTATGAATTATGAGAGTGTATACAGGAGCCGATGGCAGCGCAGTGTAGCCGCATGTTCCGCCGGCTTTTACAGTTAATAAATGCGGATCGCAGCGGGTCTCTGGATAATGACCTGCTGCGATCTGCACCTCAGCCCCTGGACTACAACTCCCATCATGGGCAGAGCCTGTCCATGATGGCAGTTGCAGTCCTTACTGTGTCAAAATAGACACTTTGGTACGTGTCCTCCGAGGTGGTGTATATTTGCGGAAAAAATGAGACTTGCTTTCTTTTTGTGTGTCCCAAAAAAATAACGCAGTTAGTAAATCGATGTCTACGAGAAAAATGGCTCTACAGTACACCCGAGGGGTGACATCTTTAGAAAAAGTTCCACCAAAAAAGATGCACAAAAAGAACGCAAAAAATATAATTGCGCAATATTAAAAATGCTCTAATTAGATTGATGAATCCCCCCCATTGAGTTATATATATATATATATATATATATATATATATATATATATATATATATATAGATAGATAACACCTAGGGTATAGGTGTATAACCATAGTATACCTCGGTTAATTAATTGTGAGCTGCACTATCCAGTATTATATTGGTAATTCTGTGCTTTGACTGCATGATTCATCTTCCTCCCAAAGTCTGCTATGCTGTACTAGGTCTCTTCATCCAATCCCTGTAAGGCTACTCTGTAACCCCCTTCTCTTTGTTTTCATGCTGCAGTCTGATAGGACAGCAGTGAGCACAGATTTTTCCATGCCTACGCTTCCACCCTCACTGGGATTTTTCCATGCCTACGCTTTGCCTTGGACAAAGATGATGCTGGATTATATTCTGCATTTTATGGGGATCCCTACAGGTCTTTGATCTCTATGAAAAGGAAAAAAACATTTTTTTATGAAGTATATTAGAAAGGTTAATGTTTTGCCAAGATAAGTGCCCAAGTTTTTGAATCTGACAGTGCCCATATAAGTAAAAAAAAAAAAAAAAGTTGCCTTTCTGCTGCCACCATTAGCAGACAGATTTATACAGCTTCCATTGATCTCAATAATAAATGCAACTTTGGGAAATTTATGAGCTCCCCCTAGTGGTTACTGTAGGCTGGCTTAAATGTTATCATTTATCTTAAATGAGTAACAAGAAAAATCCAGAAAGTTACAACTATAAATAGGTTATTTTTAAAGGGGTACTCTGGTGGAAAAAAATAAAATCAACTGGTTGTGTTGTTCTTTTCTGTCTGTGCCAGGAACTGTCCAGAGCAAATCCCCATAGCAAACCTCTCCTGCTCTGGACCGTTCCTGACATGGACAGAGGTGTCAGCGGAGAGCACTGTAGTATGACAGGAAAGGATTACACAACTTCCGCTGTAGTATACAGCAGCTGATAAATACTGGAAGGATTAAAATTATTAAATTAATTTAAAAATCTGTTTAACTTTCTGGCACCAGTTGATTTAAAATTAAAAAAAATCCACTGGGGTACCCCTTTAAGAGGGCTTTTTTTTTTTTTAAGAAAAAAGAACATTTCTATCAAAGTCAACTTTTTTCCCCCAATTTCCTGAATCTAATATGTAAAAAAAATCTCTAAGATGCAAAAAAGGAAATAAGATGTGGTCTGTAGCTGGCATGTTACCTACTTTTCAAATATAAATAGCTTCAAAAACAAGAGGGTTACACTGGGGAAAGAGGCCTTAAGGGACTCAGATTTGATATATATACAACCATAAATCTGTCGTTACCCCATGGAACATAGTAATTTATCAGGTAGGTCTGCATTAACATTTGCACCCACAGTTGTGCCCACCTTACAATGTATACACACCGATCAGCCATAACAGTAAAACTATTTAATATTGTTTAGGTCCCACTTGTGCTGTCAAAACAGCTTTGACTCATTAGGTCATAGACTATGAAAGTGTCATGTGGTTTTTAGCACCAATTTTTGGCAGCAGATACTTTAAATCAGTGAGTAACAAATAGAGACAACTATGCAAACTTACTAGAAATAGAGCGGGTAAGTTAGGGTACAGTCCAAGCCCTCTTTTAAGACAAATAAGTCATATATACATTATCACATAGACCAGTTGTGTCCAACCTTCAGACCTCCAGATGTTGTAAAACTACAACTCCCAGCATGCCCGGACAGCCAACGGCTGTCCGGGCATGCTGGGAGTTGTAGTTTTGCAACATCTGGAGGTCCGCAGGTTGAAGACCACTGACATAGACAATCCATGAGGTTTCACAATGTAATGTCATTGCAGCACTTTTGGTAGGTGGCATTGGAGTTGTAGCCTTCTTCCTGCCTCATGGAATTCGTAAAACAAATTTAAATTCTTAAAATCCTTTCTATGGGTAGCAAAATCTGCTACAGAAAATCTGCAGCAGAAAATATGCATGTGGGAACTGACCCTAAGGGTGTATTCACACGTACAGTATCCTGCGCATAGTTTGATGTGCAAGATTTGAAGCTGTGTTCGTCCATTTAGTTTGCATTGAAAGCTGCAGCATAAAATCCTGTGCATCAAATATGCGCAAGATACTGTACGTGTGAGAGTAGACCCTAAAGATTCTTTCTTTAGCACATCACAGTAAGCAGGTATGCCTCCAGGTGCTTGAGGTGACCCTTGTTACTCAACTTGATGAGATGAAGATTGGGGGAAGGAACAAAGCCATAAATCCACCTTTGACATTGACACAAACATGAAGCAGCAGCACAAAATACCCATCCCAGCATAGTCATATCAACACAAAAAAAAACACACAGCACACCAAGTAACCCGCCTGTGCCTAGGCTTCAGTGTCTGGCCTTCCTTTTGAGCACACCAAGTATTAAAAAAAAAAAAGCATATTAAAACTTTGAGTGATCCTTGCCAAAGAGAGATTTATTTACAGGACTAATACAATGAGATCTGCAAAAGAATGTCAGTGGGGCTGTACCTCAGCTGCACCCATTGTTCTGTACGCACCATTGTTACAGTCATGACAGCTGTTCCTGCTGTATTTGGCTTATAATGGGGTCTTTGTGGTTTTGGATATTTAGTTGGCTAAAGATTTTGCAGCAGACACCACTGTTCTTGTTACAAATACCAGAATCCCTGACAGAAACCTGGCCTAAATAGGAATTGATCTTTTATCACCCTATCACTTATGGCAGTGTTTCTCAACAAGGGTACCATCAGCTGTTGCAAAATATAACTCCCAGCATACCCGGGCAGCCGAAGGCTGTATGTGCATGCTGGGAGGTTTAGTGTTGCAACAGTTTGATTCAAGAATTTCTCTTGATGAAATACAAGAAAAATGCCACAAAAAAAGCACCAAAAACACACATTTATATATTTTTTCATAAGGAAAAAGAACAAAGGGAGTCTATGGGAGAAAAACCCATCAACAGGGTAAAGAAATACCACACACAGAGCACGCTTTAGCACTGCATCTGACCCCCAAAATGGGTAGATTGTAGGCATTTTATATTTTCCTACTGACTGCAGTATTTTTCTGTCAGTGTACCTGTCAATAACAAAACCTATTTATATAATATAGACACTACCATTATATGTATATGTGTAATATACATTGGTTAAAAAGTGTGCATATTTTTGTCCCTGTAGCTATTGCCTGTATGTCTCTGTGAGGAGACCAAATGCAGGAAGTGTGGGCAGGACAAGCAGGGCACTGTGCAAGCTCATGGCTTGTCAATCACCCTGCTGTGTCACAGAGCCTTACTGCACAGATGCCTGCTTGTCCTCAGTGTACAGAGCCCTGCTTGTCCTCAGTGTACAGAGCCCTGCTTGTCCTCAGTACACAGATTCCTGCTTGTCCTCAGTGTACAGAGCCCTGCTTGTCCTCAGTGTACAGAGTCCTGCTTGTCCTCAGTGTACAGAGCCCTCCTTGTCCTCAGTGTACAGAGCCCTGCTTGTCCTCAGTGCACAGAGCCCTGCTTGTCCTCAGTATACAGAGCCCTGCTTGTCCTCAGTATACAGAGCCCTGCTTGTCCTCAGTGTACAGAGTCCTGCTTGTCCTCAGTGTACAGAGTCCTGCTTGTCCTCAGTGTACAGAGTCCTGCTTGTCCTCAGTGTACAGAGTCCTGCTTGTCCTCAGTGTACAGAGCCCTACTTGTCCTCAGTGTACAGAGCCCTGCTTGTCCTCAGTGCACAGAGCCCTGCTTGTCCTCAGTATACAGAGCCCTGCTTGTCCTCAGTGTACAGATTCCTGCTTGTCCTCAGTGTACAGAGTCCTGCTTGTCCTCAGTGCACAGAGCCCTGCTTATCCTCAGTGTTCAGAGCCCTGCTTGTCCTCAGTGTACAGAGACCTGCTTGTCCTCAGTGTACAGAGACCTGCTTGTCCTCAGTGTACAGAGACCTGCTTGTCCTCAGTGTACAGAGCCCTGCTTGTCCTCAGTGTACAGAGCCCTGCTTGTCCTCACTGTACAGAGCCCTGCTTGTCCTCAGTGTACAGAGTCCTGCTTGTCCTCAGTGCACAGAGCCCTGCTTGTCCTCAGTATACAGAGCCCTGCTTGTCCTCAGTGTACAGATTCCTGCTTGTCCTCACTGTACAGAGCCCTGCTTGTCCTCACTGTACAGAGCCCTGCTTGTCCTCAGTGTACAGAGTCCTGCTTGTCCTCAGTGCACAGAGCCCTGCTTATCCTCAGTGTTCAGAGACCTGCTTGTCCTCAGTTACAGAGACCTGCTTATCCTCAGTGTACAGAGACCTGCTTGTCCTCAGTGTACAGAGCCCTGCTTGTCCTCAGTGTACAGAGCCCTGCTTGTCCTCAGTGTACAGAGTCCTGCTTGTCCTCAGTGCACAGAGCCCTGCTTATCCTCAGTGCACAGAGCCCTGCTTGTCCTCAGTGTACAGAGACCTGCTTGTCCTCAGTGTACAGAACCCTGCTTGTCCTCAGTGTACAGAGCCCTGCTTGTCTTCAGTGCACAGAGCCCTGCTTGTCCTCAGTGTACAGAGCCCTGCTTGTCCTCAGTGTACAGAGTCCTGCTTGTCCTCAGTGCACAGAGCCCTGCTTATCCTCAGTGCACAGAGCCCTGCTTGTCCTCAGTGTACAGAGACCTGCTTGTCCTCAGTGTACAGAACCCTGCTTGTCCTCAGTGTACAGAGCCCTGCTTGTCTTCAGTGCACAGAGCCCTGCTTGTCCTCAGTGTACAGAGCCCTGCTTGTCCTCAGTGTACAGAGCCCTGCTTGTTCTCAGTGCACAGAGCCCTGCTTTTACAGAAAGTTCTATGTTCTACAGCCATAGGGAGTTGCATCCACAGCAGTTATCTTATAAGGTATTACTTAAATCAACCTCTTGATAAACAAGATTATTCTGGTAATCTGTTATAATATTGTGTACTGTCCCAATAAATAGAAAAAAGACCTTAGTGACAGCCATCAAAATGCAACTTGTCCTCCAACCATTGATTGACAGAGCAGAGCTTATATTCTATTTACAGCAGGGACTTAGCAGCTGCAGTTTGTTTTACAGTTTCGTGTTTCCCCTAATCCTTAAATCCTCAATAAAGTTACATAGTTAGTACAGTTGAAAAAAGACATACGTCCATCAAGTTCAAACAGGGAATTGAAGGGTAGGGGTGTGGCGCGATATTGGGGAAGGGATGGGATTTTATATTTCTTAATAAGCATTACTGTTATTTTGTTCCAGGAATGTATCTAATCCTGTTTTAAAGCTGTTAATTTTTCCTGCTGTGACCAGTTCCTGAGGTAGACTGTTCCATAAGTTCACAGTTGTCATGGTAAAGAAGGCGTGTCGCCCCTTGAGACTAAACTTTTTTTTCTCCAGACGGAGGGAGTGCCCCCTCATCCTTTGGGGGGGTTTAACCTGGAAAGTTTTTCTCCATATTTTTTGTATGGGCCATTAATAAACTTATATACATTTATCATATCCCCCCTTAAACGTCTCTTCTCAAGACTAAACTATTGTAACACCTCTAATCGCTCCTCATAGCTAAGATGTTCCATGCCCCATATTAGTTTAGTCGCGCGTCTCTGCACCATTTTCAGCTCCACAGTGTCCCTTTTATGGACTGGTGCCCAAAACTGAACAGCATATTCCAGGTGAGGCCGTATCAATGCTTTATAAAGGGGGAGTATTATGTCCCTGTCCCTTGAGTCCATGCCTCTTTTTATACATGACAATATCCTGCCGGCCTTGGAAGCATTGCATGCTATTCTGTAGTCTGTGATCTACAAGTACACTCAGATCCTTCTCTACCAGTGACTCTGCCAGTTTGATCCCCCCTAAGACATACGACGCATGCATGTTATTAGTACCCAGATGCATAACTTTACATTTATCCACATTGAACCTCATTTGCCAAGTGGATACCCAGACACTTAGTCTATCCAAGTCATCTTGTAACTTATGCACATCCTCTATAGACTGTACCGTGCTACAAAGCTTGGTGTCATGTGCAAAGATAGAAACAGAGCTGTTAATGCCATCCTCTATATCATTGATAAATAAATAAACAACAGCGGGCCCAGTACAGAACCTTGGGGTACACCACTAATAACCGGGGACCAATCAGAGTACGAATCATTGACCACCACTCTCTGGGTACGATCCACGAGCCAGTGTTCAATTCAGTTACAAACTAAAATTTCCAAACCAAAAGACCTTAACTTTCCTGTCAGACGTCTGTGAGGGACAGTATCAAACGCTTTAGCAAAATCCAGAAACACTATATCCACAGCCATTCCTCTGTCAAGGCTTCTACTCACCTCTTCATAAAAGCAAATTAGATTGGTTTGACAACTTCTATCCTTAGTAAACCCATGCTGGCTATCACTTATAATACAATTATCCCCTATGTATTCCTGTAGGTAATCCCTTATAAGTCCTTCAAACAATTTACCCACAATGCACGTTAAACTTACCGGTCTATAGTTTCCTGAGGAAGACCTAGAGCCCTTTTTGAAGATTGGCACCACATTCGCATTGCGCCAGTCCCTTGGCACAATACCAGACACCAGTGAATCTCTAAATATCATGAACAGGGGTACAGATATTACTGAACTTACCTCTCTAAGAACTCTTGGGTGTAGTCCATCCGGTCCTGGGGATTTGCTTACATTTATATTACTTAACTTACCTTGTACCATCTCTACATAAAGCCAGTTCAGTACATTACATGATGTGTTACCAGCACTGACCTGTCCAATGTCAGCTCCTTCTTCCTTAGTATATACAGAACTAAAGAACCCATTCAGTAGCTCTGCCTTCTCTTTATCGCCTGTGACAACCTCCCCATTATCATTATTAAGGGGTCCTACATGCTCTGTCCTTGTTTTTTTTTTTGCATTTATAGATCTAAAAAAATATTTAGGATTAGTTTTGCTTTCTTTGGCCACCTGTCTCTCATTTTGAATTTTTGCTGTTTTTATTACATTTTTACAGATGTTATTCAGCTCTTTGTACTGTTTAAATGTTATAGCTGACCCATCAGATTAGAATTTTTTTGTTGTTTATTGCTCTTTTAACATCATTTGTCAGCCATGCTTTGGTATATATTTAGCTGTATAGTTATTTAGAGTTGATTTAAAGATGTCCCATTTACCTTCTGTATCAGTATTTGAGAACACCTCCCCCCAGTCTATGTCCTGTAGTGCAGCTCTCAGCCCAGGGAAGTTTGCCTTTTTAAAGTTATATGTTTTTGCCTTCCCCGTCTGTCTTTGTTTTCTACATTTTAAATCAAAAGTAACTATATTGTGGTCGCTATTACCAAGGTTTTCCCGCACAGTTACATTACCAACCAGCTGTCACGATGCCGGCTGGCAGGTAGTGGATCCTCTGTGCCAGAGAGGGATGGAGAGGACCGCGCTAGTGGACCGGTTCTAAGCCACTACAGGTTTTCACCAGAGCCCGCCGCAAAGCGGGATGGTCTTGCTGCGGCGGTAGTGACCAGGTCGTATCCACTAGCAACGGCTACCTCTCTGGCTGCTGAAGATAGGCGAGGTACAAGGGAGTAGGCAGAAGCAAGGTCGGACGTAGCAGAAGGTCGGGGGCAGGCGGCAAGGTTCGTAGTCAGGGGAGATAGCAGGAGTTCTGGTACACTGGCTTTAAACACACAAAACGCTTTCACTAGGCACAAGGGCAACAAGATCCGGCAAGGGAGTGCAAGGGAGGAGACTAGATATAGCCAGGGAACAGGTGGGAGCCAATTAAGCTAATTGGGCCAGGCACCAATCATTGGTGCACTGGCCCTTTAAATCTCAGGGAGCTGGCGCGCGCGCGTCCTAGAGAGCGGAGCCGCGCGCGCCAGCACATGACAGCAGGAGACGGGAACGGGTAAGTGACCTGGGATGCGATTCGCGAGCGGGCGCGTCCCGCTGTGCGAATCGCATCCCCAACGGCCATGACAGGACAGCGCTCCCGGTCAGCGGGACCGACCGGGGCGCTGCGGAGAGAGAGACGCCGTACGCGCTCCGGGGAGGAGCGGGGACCCGGAGCGCTAGGCGTAACAGTACCCCCCCCCTTAGGTCTCCCCTTCTCTTTGTCTGGTAACTGCCTCCCCTGGGATGAGGACACCGGGAAAGGATGGAGGGATTCCTCAACAGCAGGCGGAACAGCAGGAGTAGGGATGGGGAGGGAGGGCAGAGGGCGAGACTTGGCACGGGGCAGTGTGACACCAGGACGAGGGCCATGAGGGGACACAGAGGTTTGCCTGATGGGACTGGGAGGGGGGGAGAGGTATTTCTTGTGGCAGGCAGAGTCCTTAATGACCTTAGGGGGACCGGATACAGGAGGAACCACAGGGTCACGGCAGGGAGTACTGGGGACCGGTTGAAGGCAGTCCTTGGAACAAGAGGGACCCCAACTCTTGATCTCCCCAGTGGACCAATCCAGGGTTGGAGAATGGTGTTGAAGCCAGGGTAGTCCAAGGAGAACTTCAGAAGTGCAATTAGGAAGGACAAAAAATACAATTTCCTCGTGATGAGGTCCGATGCACATTAGGAGGGGCTCCGTGCGATAACGCACGGTGCAGTCCAATCTGGCTCCGTTGACCGCGGAAATGTGGAGTGGCTTGACAAGACGGGTCACCGGAATGCGGAATTTATTCACTAAGGACTCCCGAATAAAATTCCCAGAAGCTCCAGAGTCCAGGCAGGCCACGGCTGAGAGGGGAGAGCTGGCTGACGTAGAAATCCGAACAGGCACCGTGAGACGTGGAGAAGTCGACTTAGCGTCAAGAGACGCCACACCCACGAGAGCTGGGTGCGAGCGTGCGTTTCCCAGACGTGGAGGACGGATTGGGCACTCCACCAAAAAATGTTCAGTACTGGCACAGTACAGACAAAGATTCTCTTCCTTACGGCGATTCCTCTCCTCCAGGGTCAGGCGAGACCGATCCACTTGCATGGCCTCCTCGGCGGGAGGCCTAGGCGCAGATTGCAGTGGAGACAGTGGGAGAGGTGTCCAGAGATCTAAGTCTTTTTCCTGGCGGAGCTCTTGATGCCTCTCAGAAAAACGCATGTCAATGCGAGTGGCTAGATGAATGAGTTCATGCAGGTTAGCAGGAGTCTCTCGTGCGGCCAGAACATCTTTAATGTTGCTGGATAGGCCTTTTTTAAAGGTCGCGCAGAGAGCCTCATTATTCCAGGAAAGTTCAGAAGCAAGGGTACGGAATTGTATGGCGTACTCGCCAACGGAAGAATTACCCTGGACGAGGTTCAGCAGGGCAGTCTCAGCAGAAGAGGCTCGGGCAGGTTCCTCAAAGACACTTCGAATTTCCGAGAAGAAGGAGTGTACAGAGGCGGTGACGGGGTCATTGCGGTCCCAGAGCGGTGTGGCCCATGACAGGGCTTTTCCAGACAGAAGGCTGACTACGAAAGCCACCTTAGACCTTTCAGTGGGAAACTGGTCCGACATCATCTCCAAGTGCAATGAACATTGCGAAAGGAAGCCACGGCAAAACTTAGAGTCCCCATTAAATTTGTCCGGCAAGGACAGGCGGAGGCTAGGAGTGGCCACTCGCTGCGGAGGAGGTGCAGGAGCTGGCGGAGGAGATGATTGCTGATGAAGTTGCGACTGAAGTTGGTGCACAATGGTGGACACTTCCGACAGCTGGTGGGTTAGATGGGCGATCTGTCGGGCTTGCTGGGCGACCACCGTGGTGATATCAGAGGCAACTGGCAGGGGAACCTCAGCGGGATCCATGGCCGGATCTACTGTCACGATGCCGGCTGGCAGGTAGTGGATCCTCTGTGCCAGAGAGGGATGGAGAGGACCGCGCTAGTGGACCGGTTCTAAGCCACTACAGGTTTTCACCAGAGCCCGCCGCAAAGCGGGATGGTCTTGCTGCGGCGGTAGTGACCAGGTCGTATCCACTAGCAACGGCTACCTCTCTGGCTGCTGAAGATAGGCGAGGTACAAGGGAGTAGGCAGAAGCAAGGTCGGACGTAGCAGAAGGTCGGGGGCAGGCGGCAAGGTTCGTAGTCAGGGGAGATAGCAGGAGTTCTGGTACACTGGCTTTAAACACACAAAACGCTTTCACTAGGCACAAGGGCAACAAGATCCGGCAAGGGAGTGCAAGGGAGGAGACTAGATATAGCCAGGGAACAGGTGGGAGCCAATTAAGCTAATTGGGCCAGGCACCAATCATTGGTGCACTGGCCCTTTAAATCTCAGGGAGCTGGCGCGCGCGCGTCCTAGAGAGCGGAGCCGCGCGCGCCAGCACATGACAGCAGGAGACGGGAACGGGTAAGTGACCTGGGATGCGATTCGCGAGCGGGCGCGTCCCGCTGTGCGAATCGCATCCCCAACGGCCATGACAGGACAGCGCTCCCGGTCAGCGGGACCGACCGGGGCGCTGCGGAGAGAGAGACGCCGTACGCGCTCCGGGGAGGAGCGGGGACCCGGAGCGCTAGGCGTAACACCAGCTCTGCGTTGTTGGAAATGATCAGATTCAACAAGGCATCACTTCTTGTTGGGTCCTCCACAAACTGGCCCATAAAATTATCCTGCAATAAATTTAGGAATTGTCGCCCCTTTGTAGTTTTAGCCAACCCCGGACCCCAATCTATATCTGGATAGTTAAAATTTCCCATTATTACCACTGTACCTGCCCGGGTGGCCCTCTCTATTTGTTTATGCAGCCGACCTTCTATCTCTTCAGTGATATTAGGGGATCTGTAGATTACACCAAGTGGATGCATGCACTAAATAATATCTCTATTGTATCTCAGAACACTAATATAAACATATAAGCAGTCAATAAATGTAGAATGGAGCTGAGAGCACTATCAGTAATCCATATGCCAATTTTTCAGGTAACCCTGAACTTCAGCAAACACAGCGGACGGTGCTATAATGCTTTCACTACTGACGGGGTGCTAAGCTAAATATATAGATGAGTACATGAATAATCATATAAAGAGAAGAATAAGCTTGCACTCACCATCATTGTAGTCTTCATTTCAAATCATTTGGTACAGCAGGGAGGTCGCTTGGACATTACATGGGCGCTCCCAGGCAAAAAAACGTTTTCGTGCACAGCCGTGCACTTCTTCTGGCCTCAAGGTTTAACAGTCGCTTGCCTCTGAGCGCCTCTGCAATGTCCAAGCGACCTCCCTGCTGTACCGAATGATTTGAAATGAAGACTACAATGATGGTGAGTGCAAGCTTATTCTTCTCTTTATATGAACATATAAGCTGTATTTACTGTGAACTGTTAAATAATGATAATTGCTGTCTTCATGATCAATTCAAAAGTATAACCCAAAGTATACCTCCAATGGGAGTGTGCGATTGATAGAAGTACAGTGAGATAAATCTAAAAAAAGAAAGCCCGATCCCTAAGTATGGAGTAGCGTATTGGACTTCCATTAGCCTGACTGACACCAAAAGCATAAAGTGTACATTCCCATGGGTGAGATCTACTGCAAGTAGATCCGCATCAGACCTCATTGAGGCCAATGTAATCTGCTGGGGTTTTTACGCTGCAGAAATCCGCTACGGCTCCAACCTGCAGCACTAAACTCGCAGGTAATTCACCTGTGCTTTTCTTTTCGTCTTTCAGGTCAATAGGGCCCTATGGATATGTTTGGCATATGCACAAATAAATCAATTATTTAAAAACTGTAAACAAAAAATTACTGTGTGTTTTGCCCATCACAGCTAATCACAACACTGGACTTATTCATGAGTTCTGGTAAAATGAAAGCTGAGCTGTGATCACTTGCTATGGTCAATGCTGGACTCTTTGTTTTTAATGTCTATTTTTTTGTCTATTTTTAAAATTATTTAAAATATCAATACTTAATATGTTTGCTCTGCCTCTAAATACTGTGACAGCTTCACTAAATATTCAATTGTAATAGATAATATCCACTTTTACACTGATACATGGATTAGACTGATATGCAACACAAAAATAAAATAGTAATGTACGGAGGCTAAACCATAATTTAGAATTTTATCCACCATGGTCACTTAAATGTGAAAAATATGTCTGATCTCTAGTCTAGTGAGTAACATGCCATGCATCTTTTAGATATGAAGCCCACACCCCACATTTTACTATCAGTGCATGTTACGATTGTTTATTATTGGGTCAACAATATTCAGCTTTAGATTTCACTACAGTAGAAAAATAAAATGAACAAATCAATGCAAGTAAAGAAAAGTTATTATAAGGTTAACTATTTGTTGACTGTGAAATATCATACATTTCTGTTCAAAATGCAGATTTTTCCTTTGGGGAAGGTGTCACATTATTAGACAAGGGCTTATCCCTCTTGCACTTGGATCCACTTCTGGCCTTGGGTTAAAAAAACTATCAAAAACTGAAGTGGCTTTAAAAAAACAAAAAAACTCTGTGTAAAACTACCTTTAAAAACAGGAGTGACTGTTTCCTGTCTCATATAACCCCCTTCAATGGGAAATAATGCTAAAAAAAAAGATATATATATGTCAACTATATATCATTGTTTCTTGCAGATATATTATACATGGCAAAGTGGAATAACACACATTTTACAGAATTCATTCTGCTCGGACTAACAGATAATCCTAGACTTGAAATTATACTCTTTGTCCTCTTCTTTATCTTCTACATTATCACCCTCACTGGTAACCTGGGCATCTTGGTGGCTATCAGGGCAGATTCACGGCTCCACACCCCTATGTATTTTTTTCTTAACAATCTGTCATTCCTAGATCTATGCTATGCCACTATTATCACCCCCAAAACATTAGTGAATTTTATGTCAAAGTCGAAAGCCATTGGTTACAAAGAATGTGCTGTACAGATGTACTTCTTTGCTGCTTCAGTGACCACTGAATGTTTCTTATTGGGCATCATGGCCTATGATCGCTATGTGGCAATATGTAACCCACTGCTGTATTCAGTTGTAATGAGTAAAAAGATTTGTGTACAGCTTGTGGCTGGCGCTTATACTTTGGGATATCTCAACGCAACCCTACATACCATCACCACTTTCCGACTACCATTCTGTAAGACCAACAAAATTGATCATTTCTACTGTGATGTTCCTCCTCTCCTGAAACTGTCCTGCACCAAGACTACCATGAATGAAATATTGATGTTTATATTTGGAGGCTTTGCAGAAACAAGCTCTCTTACCACCATCATAGTCTCCTACACCTACATTATATCCAGCATACTAAGAATTCGCTCAGCAGAAGGAAGGAAAAAAGCATTTTCCACATGTGCTTCTCACTTTACAGCTGTCACCATATTTTACAGCACTATTCTCTTCATGTACTTGAGACCTACATCTACGTATTCTATGAGCCAGGATAGAGTTGCATCAGTTTTCTATAGTGTCATTATACCTATGCTAAACCCATTAATTTATAGTTTGCGGAACAATGAAGTGGCACAAGCCTTAAAGAGAATTCGGACAAAATATTGTTGTAAAGGCAAATAAAAGAACTTCCATGTATAGAGTTTGTTTTAGACACAAGTTTTATTGTACAATTTGTTGTATTTTATTGTATAATTCTTCTAATAAATCATGATCATTTTTGTTTCCCTTTGAAATGTTTTTGTTAATACAAAAAGCTATTTTGATTTTCTTCAAATATCGAGATAATCAGTAAGGCTAAGTTCACATCCCCATTATTTTTCTGTTCTGCACTTTTATAGAAGCAGGACATTGAAAATAATTAGGCTGCCGAATCTGCTGCATGACGGACACTAGTGGGGTCTGTCTGGTTTCATTGTGCTGTTTTTTTTTTACAAAATAGCTCTGCATTCTAATGCAACCTCTGACATAGATTTGAACAAAGCGGTATACTAAAGTAATAGATAAAATGTCTATACAAAGTAGCTCTTGTCCAGAGTGTTACATAGTATGGTAGGTAATAAGTGTACAACCTTTGTTTTAAGCATAAGTAAATGCAAGCTACTCTTAAAGAGAAACTGACAGCTGTTCACCAGCACTAAACTTAGTATTTCACCTGCACTAAACCCAGTATACTGGGCAAGGAATATGGAGGAGGCAGGGGAGCGCGGTGAGCCTGCTTTTCCTCTACATTGCGCAGATGCAGTCAAAGGCAGAATAAATATTTACATCAAGCGAATCAACAGTGACGTCATCTCTAATTAGAATTGTTCTCCTGCATTTTTTTCTTCATTCAGCCCAACCATAAAGACTTTTTAATGTCCCAACTACTGCCACATGCTGTGCTCCTTAAACATAATACCGCAACTTCCAGTGCCCCCTAAATATTATACTGCCACACACTGTACCTTGAATACAATACTGCCACACACTGCACCCCTAATGAAATACTATCACATACTGTGCCCTGAATACAACACTGCCTTATACGGTCACCCCTGAAAACAGTACAGTTCTACCACATGTTGTCTGCTCTAAATATAATATTCCCATTCTGTGCCCGGAACCAAATAATTATGCCACTGTGCCTGCTGAAACAATGACCGATGCCACTCCTTATTAAAACAATTAATAATGCCAATCTGCCTCTTGTATGAATTGCGCTACTGCCTCTTTATGAATAGCTACCCACTGAAACTGTGCTATTGCCCCCTTTATTAACTGTGCCACTGGCCCCCAATGAACTATGCCAATGCCCCCATGATAAATTATACCACTATTCCCTTAAAGAAAAATATACATATGTCCCCTAATGAACTATTCCACTATTGCCCCCCGATTAATGTGCCACTGCTTCCCTAATATGCTGTCCCACTTGCCCCTTTAATAATTGTGTCACTGCTCCCTAATAAATTGGGCCACTGCCCCCTAAAAAATTTTTGCTCTTACCCTACAATGAGCTTGTGCCCTAAAATCTAGAAATACTCACCTACTGTACCTCCTAAGGTGTCTAAGGCCTGACCAGGGAAGAACAATGCAGCAAGCGCTAATTGCACCGTCTATATCATAAAGAAAGCTTTGACTGGGAGGGAACCTAGGGTTCTTTTGATCCTGCCAGTACTTAATTATTCAATTGTATCAGCATCTAAAAGACACCAGTACTGAAAACTGCTAATGCCTTCGTTGGCTAGTTCCTTAGAAGGGGTTATCCTGGAATAGAAAAACACAGCTACTTTCTTACAAAAACTGCTCCCCGTCTGTCTCCAGGTTGGGTGTGGTTCTGCAGCTCAGTCCATTGAAGTGAATTGAGCCAAGTTGAAAAACCACACCCAACCTGGAGACAGGCGTGGAGCTGTTTTTGAAAGAAAGTGGCTGTGTTTTTCTGGATAACCCTTTTAAACCTGCTCTTGGTGGTGGAGGCCTTTACTGCCTTATGTCTTAAGGGGGCCTTTTGACTATGTGGACTGGTCACAATTGCAACCACTGTGACCCCTATAGTTACACCACAGCCCCTTGGACATATGGAGGCCTGTATATACTAAATTTCTTGCTCTATAACAATGCTGCAAAACTACTCCAAACGATAGCTTTATGTTTTTATAGACAAAACATTTACATTGGGTGCAAATGGCATCAGATGTATGTCCCCTGAGATCAATAGCTTTTTGGTTGTGGATATATTTTGACTAGGAAATTCACAAACTTACACCTACACTTTCTCCAATAATGGCAATTAAGATCATATGTCCCAAAAATTTGAATAGAAATAAACCTTACTATGGTTACAGAGAACTCAGGAGGTATTTTTCTTGGAGTAGAAATTTTGCATGGCTGGAAACTAAATACTAGATTTTAAAGAGTACCTGTCACCAAACTAAACTTTTAATAGATATTGCTCCTTATGTAATTATAAGACACTTTGCAATTTACTTGCTGTTAAAATTCTCAACCTCTATATGTTTTTAATGTGTTTGAAAAAACGGCCACTAGGTGGCTCTGTTCTGTTCCCTGTGTAACAGCTGGTGGTGTGGATCCGCTGTACCTGTGTGGATGATGAAGTGAACCACACCAGGGAGCGGAGTCTAAGGAGCCGCTGGTTTTCACCAGAGCCCGCTGCAAAGCTGGATGGACCTGCTGCGGCAGGCGGCTCCCAGGTCGCTACCCCTGGCACAACTCGTCCACAAAGGCAGCCGAGGTGATGCGTGGCACATAAGGAAGAGAAGTACTCAGAGTCTGGGACAGGCAGGTAGATCAGGGCTGGCGGCAAGGAACTGTGGTCAGGAAACGTAGCAAGAGAACTGGTACACGGAATAGCAGATAACACAGGGAACACTTTCTCTAAGGCAACAGGGCAGAAAGATCTGGCAGGGAATGGGAGGAAGTTCTGGGTTAAATAGGGTCAGTTCCAGGGAAACACCAATCAATGGTGCACTGGCCCTTTAAATCTCTGAGAACCGGCTCGCCCGTGCCCTAGGTGGCTGGTATGTGCATGACGACCACCAGGGAGGACAGAGGAAGCAGCAAGATGGTGGGGCAGGTGAGAACCGGCGAACCGAGCGCTATCGCATCGCATCATGCGAAGCAGGGAGTAGGGCAGAGAGTGCGCCCATGGCCAGCGACGCTACGCGTATATCCGCTAAAACCCCGAACATTTTTGGGAGCAAAGGACCTAAAGTAGGATGTTTCCCCTTTGGCCAATGCCGGGCTTGTAGCAATATCCAGCGGGCCACTGACTTTTGGTCAACAGACGGCCAACGTAGTTTCAAGATCCGCCAGTACATCTCGAGCAGTAGCTCCCATGCAATTTATTATGCCACTTGTAGCTGTTCAAAGATCTATATTGGACTTATGTCCAGAGAATTGCCAATTCGAACAAGGGAGCACGTGCAAGATACTCTGGCGGCAAGAGAGACGGAGGATGTGATGCATCTTAAAACACTTCCTAGACACTTTAGTGAGTTCCACCATTGTGGCCCAACCTCCCTCAAAATTTGAGGAATTGAGCGTATTAATATGAACATCAGGGGGGGCAACTACAAAAGAATCTTGGCCCAAAAAGAAGCGAGATGGATTGTCACGCTAGGCACAATGATACCCAGAGGTCTGAACGAACAGCTTAGTTTTCCATCTTTCTTATAGGTCGCTTTTTACTGTACCATTTGCCTTGATTTTAACTCTATCTTTTTCTCTTCTAAGGTTTTTAACCCCTCAGGACTCAGCCCATTTGGACCTTAAGGACTCAGCCCATTTGGAACTTAAGGACAATTTTATTTTTATGCTTTCGTTTTTTCCTCCTCCCCTTCAAAAAATAATAACTCTTTTATATTGTCATCCACAGACTAGTATGAGGGCTTGTTTTTTGTGTGACCAGTTGTCCGTTGTAATGATATCACTCACTTTACCATAAAATGTATGGCGCAACCAAAAAAATACTATCTGTGTGGGGAAATGAAAAAGAAAACCGCAATTTTGCAAATTTTGGAAGGTTTTGTTTTCACGCCGTACAATTTATGGTAAAAATGACATGTGTTTTTTATTCTCTGGGTCAATACAATTAAAATGATACCCATGATTATATACTTTTCTATTACTGTTGCGCTTAAAAAAAATCGCAAACTTTTTAACCAAATTAGTACATTTAAAATCCCCCTATTTTGAAGACCTATAACTTTTTTATTTTTCCATATAAGCGGTGGTATGAGGGCTAATTTTTTGCGCCGTGATCTGTACTTTTTATTAATACCATATTTGCTTATACAAAACTTTTATTACATTTTTTATTAATTTTTTGGGGAATAAAATGTTATAAAAAAGCAGCTATTTTGGACTTTATTTTTTTTTTACGTTCACACCATTCAGCGTACGGGATCATTTACATTTTATTTTAATAGTATGGATATTTACGCACACGGCGATACCAAATATGTATATAAAATATTTTTTTTACACTTTTTGTGGGTAAAATAGGGAAAATGCGACAATTTACGTTTATATTGGGGTAGGGGGTTTTTCACATTTTTTTAACTTTTACTTTTTTACTTTTATTTTTACACTCTTATAGTCCCCATAGGGGACTATTTATAGCAACCATTCGATTGCTAATCCTGTTCAGTGCTATGTATAGGACATAGCACTGATCAGGGTTATCGGTGATCTTCTGCTCTGATCTGCGGGAAGGCAGATCAGAGCAGAAGACTCCCGGAAGACAGCGGAGGCAGGTGAGGGGACCTCCGTCTGCCGTGCAGGATGATCGGATCGCCGCGGCAGCGCTGCGGGTGATCTGATCATCCTGTTAAGTGATCGCGATGCTGCAGATGCCGTGATCTGTATTGATCACGGCATCTGAGGGGTTAATGGTGGACATCCGCGGGATCGCGGGTGTCCGCCATTACCGGCGGGTCCCTGGCTGTGATCCACAGCCGGGACCTGCCGCGCATGATGCCGCTCCGATGCCCACGGTTATGCTCAGGACGTAAATGTACGTCCTGGTGCGTTAAGTACCACATCACCAGGACGTACATTTACGTCCTGCGTCGTTAAGGGGTTAATTATTTGGATTTCTCTGTACATATGAACTATTAACCTACCCAAAAGTACCCCCTCCTAGAGTGGAAAATGCGACAGCCAAGCAACACTTGTCCTCGATTCTTCACAGTTAAGATACTATTCATATGTATCATATGTCTAAATATTGGCATCAACGTTAGCTTTTATGTCTTCAATTGTATACCATACCATTTTATGTTTTACAATTTATTATACCTTGGTTGTGCTGGCGATCAATTCACATTACATATAGTCACTTTAATATACCTGCAGCTATTGAGGATACAATGATATTTTTATGGCACATATTTCTAAGTGATACACATTATGATAAACATGGATGGGGGTTAGTTAACTTATTTAGTAGCACTTGGAGTCTTTATCCTTATAACAAAATAATTTTTTATACCAGCACTCAGCACTGCTCTGTACTCTCTCCTGTCTGATAGTACTCCTCTGTGCTCTCTCCTGTCTGATAGCACTCCTCTGTGCTCTCTCCTGTCTGATAGCACCCCTCTGTGTTCTCTCCTGTATGATGGCACTCCTCTGGGCTCTCTCCTGTCTGATAGCACTCCTCTGTGCTCTCTCCTGTCTGATAGCACTCCTCTGTGCTCTCTCCTGTCTGATAGCACTCCTCTGTGCTCTCTCTCCTGTCTGATAGCACTCCTCTGTGCTCTCTCCTGTCTGATAGCACTTCTCTGTGTTCTCTCCTGTCTGATAGCACTTCTCTTTGCTCTTTCCTCTCTGATAGGACTCCCCTGTGCTCTCTCCTGTCTGATAGAACTCCTCTGTGCTCTCTCCTGTCTGATAGTACTCCTCTGTGCTCTCTCCTGTCTTATAGCACTCCTCTGTGCTCTCTCTTCTGTCTGATAGCACTCCTCTGTGCTCTTTCCTGTCTGACAGCACTCCTCTGTGCTCTCTCCTGTCTGATAGCACTCCTCTGTGCTCTCTCCTGTCTGATAGCACTTCTCTGTGTTCTCTCCTGTCTGATAGCACTTCTCTGTGCTCTTTTCTGTCTGATAGTACTTCCCTGAGCTCTCTCCTGTCTGATAGAACTCCTCTTTGCTCCCTCCTGTCTGATAGGACTCCTCTGTGCTCTCTCCTGTCTGATAGTACTCCTCTGTGCTCTCTCCTGTCTCATAGCACACCTCTGTGCTCTCTCTCCTGTCTGATAGGACTCCTTTGTGCTCTTTCCTGTCTGATAGCACTCCTCTGTGCTCTCTCCTGTCTGATAGGACTCCTCTGTGCTCTTTCCTGTCTGATAGCACTCCTCTGTGCTCTCTCCTGCCTGATACCACTTCTCTGTGTTCTCTCCTGTTTGATAGCACTTCTCTGTGCTCTTTCCTGTCTGATAGTACTTCCCTGTGCTCTCTCCTGTCTGATAGAACTCCTCTGTGCTCTCTCCTGTCTGAAAGGACTCCTCTGTGCTCTCTCCTGTCTGATAGGACTCCTCTGTTCTATCTCCTGTCTGATATGACTCCTCTGTTCTATCTCCTGTCTGATATGACTCCTCTGTGCTCTCTTATGTCTGATTGGACTCCTCTGTGCTCTCTCTTGTCTGATAGGACTCCACTGTGCTCTCTCCTGTCTGATAGCACTCATCTGTGCTCTCTCATGTCTGACAGGACTCCTCTGTGCTCTCTCCTGTCTGATAGCACTCCTCTGCGCTCTCTCTTCTGTCTGATAGCACTCCTCTGTGCTCTCTCCTGTCTGATAGGACTCCTCTGTGCTCTCTCCTGTCTGATAGCACTCCTCTGTGCTCTCTCCTGTCTGATAGGACTCCTCTGTGCTCTTTCCTGTCTGAGAGCACTCCTCTGTGCCCTCTCCTGTCTGATAGCACTTCTCTGTGTTCTCTCCTGTCTGATAGCACTTCTCTGTGTTCTCTCCTGTCTGATAGCACTTCTCTGTGCTCTTTCCTGTCTGATAGTACTTCCCTGTGCTCTCTCCTGTCTGATAGGACTCCTCTGTGCTCTCTCCTGTCTGATAGGACTCCTCTGTTCTATCTCCTGTCTGATATGACTCCTCTGTGCTCTCTAATGTCTGATAGGACTCCTCTGTTTTATCTCCTGTCTGAAAGGACTCCTCTGTGCTCTCTCATGTCTGATTAGACTCCTCTGTGCTCTCTCATTTCTGATAGGACTCCTCTGTGCTCTCTCATGTCTGATAGGACTCCTATGTGCTCTCTCTTCTGTTTGATAGCACTCCTCTGTGCTTTTTCCTGTCTGATAGCACTCCTCTGTGCTCTCTCCTGTCTGATAGCACTCCTCTGTGCTCTCTCTTCTGTTTGATAGCACTCCTCTGTGCTCTTTGCTGTCTGATAGCACTCCTCTGTGCTCTCTCCTGTCTGATAGCACTTCTCTGTGCTCTCTCCTGTCTCATAGGACTCCTCTGTGCTCTCTCCTGTCTGATAGCGCTCCTCTGTGCTCTCTCCTGTCTGATAGCACTTCTCTGTGTTCTCTCCTGTCTGATAGCACTTCTCTGTGTTCTCTCCTGTTTGATAGCACTTCTCTGTGCTCTTTCCTGTCTGATAGTACTTCCCTGTGCTCTCTCCTGTCTGATAGAACTCCTCTGTGCTCTCTCCTGTCTGATAGGACTCCTCTGTGCTCTCTCCTGTCTGATATGACTCCTCTGTGCTCTCTAATGTCTGATAGGACTCCTCTGTTCTATTTCCTTTCTGAAAGGACTCCTTTGTGCTCTCTCATGTCTGATATGACTCCTCTGTGCTCTCTCATGTCTGATTGGACTCCTCTGTGCTCTCTCATGTCTGACAGGACTCCTCTGTGCTCTCTCTTGTCTGATAGGACTCCTATGTGCTCTCTCCTGTCTGATAGGACTCCTCTGTGCTCTATCCTATCTGATAGTACTCCTCTGTTCTCTTTACTGTCTGATAGGACTCCTCTGTGCTCTCTCCTGTCTGATAGGACTCCTCTGTGCTCTCTTCTGTCTGATAGTACTCCTCTGTGCTCTCTCCTATGTAATAGTACTCCTCTGTGCTCTTCTGTCTGATAGTACTTCTCCGTGCTCTCCTGTCTGATAGTACTCCTCTGTGCTCTCTCCTATGTAATAGTACTCCTCTGTGCTCTCCTGTCTGATAGGACTCCTCTGTGCTCTCTCCTGTCTGATAGTACTCCTCTGTGATCCTTCCTGTCTGAAAGTACTCCTCTGTGCTCTCTCCTGTCTGATAGCACTACTCTGTGCTCTCTCCTGTCTGATAGCACTCCTCTGTGCTTTTTCCTGTCTGATAGCACTCCTCTGTGCTCTCTCCTGTCTGATAGGACTCCTCTGTGCTCTCTCCTGTTTGATAGTACTCCTCTGTGCTCTCTCCTGTCTGATAGGACTCCTCTGTGCTCTCTCCTGTCTGATAGGACTCCTCTGTGCTCTCTCCTGTCTGATAGGACTCCTCTGTGCTCTCTTTTGTCCTATCAGACAGTGCTAGCCCACCCTAACTTACTGAACTTTGTCCATCCCAGTGCTTCAGCTTGGACAAAGCCATGATTTTATAATCCATGATTTCTATAAAAGGTTATAAAATGTTCTGATGAAGTAAATTAGATAGGTTAATGTTTTGCCAAGATTCAGAAGATATAAAAAGTTTTTGTATCTGGCAGTGCCCATTTAAGGGCTGCTCCCGCTTTATGAAAGTTGATTGAGGTTTCAGCGGTCAGGCCCCCACATTCATTAAGTGATGGCATATCCTAGTGGTTTGTCATCCTTTACCATCATAGCAATAGTTGCCTATAGCTACTACAAACTGTCTCACTGTATACATATGAAACCTCCCCTTTCCTACCCAGCTTTTCCATTATGGACAGTCATTAATAAGAAATGAGTGTTCTGACCTGCAATATTAGAGGGCTGCAGGATAAATAAAATAAAAATGGCATCAGTCTTTAATTTGGTAATTTTGATTATTCCAGGAAACATTTCACGTCAGAAGCATACATTTTATGTCACTCTCTCTAAAACACTTATTTTCCAGCATCACTAGAGATGAGCGAATTTTTGAAAAATTTGATTCGGCCAATTCACCAAATTTTCTGAAAAAAAATTGGTTTTGTCTGAATTTATTCACGGCGAATTGCTATTAAAAACGGCTATTTCTGGCCTACAGAGAGGCTCAATAGGGGTGTAGAACATTTTGCCTTGTCCTAACATGCTTAGGGAGTGTGCTGTGTTAGTAAAATAATACTGTTATTCAGTATGACATGCAGATTACAGGCATCTCTATTGGAATCACTGCTGCAGAGCATCTGGATGTGGCAGATTTTTTTATGTAATTTTTATTTTATTTTATTTGAATTTATTTTAATTTTTTGATTACCCATTCTGGTGAGCATCGAGCTGGGGGTCCGCCGCGAGGCGAGCTACCACCTTTTCCTGCCCCTGCCTCTCAGTGCACCCCCATACTCTGAGTGTCCACTTGAAAAGGGAGGGACTGCAGTACCATCAACTTGGACAGAAGCACATTCAGCTTCTGTGCCATTGGATAAGTGGGCGCATAAAGCTAGAAGTGGCTGCAGTGAAAAAGCTCGTACTTGTATCTTAAAATCAAGCTGGCGAGATACCACCTGTTCCAGCCCCTGCCTCTCAGCGTCCCCCTGACTGTGAAAATGCGAGTGTTTCATTTAATCAGTTATGGTTTATTGTTATCGCTCTATCGATTTTTTTTAATTTAAATTTAAACTTGAGATTTATTAATAAAATGTGTGGTTACAAAAGACCAAATTTAACAGGGAGTCACATGGCAGCACAATGACAGAGTCTAGAGGTGGTAGCAGCATGAGGAGACCTTAATCTGGCAGAATGACACAGCCTGGTATTGGCGGCAGCAAGAGAAGACCATATAGTGGCTGAATGATACAGCCTGGAGTTGGCGGCAGCAAGAGGAGACCATAGGGCCTCACAATCCCTAAGATAAAAAGATGAATTTTCTCATTTAAATGGAAAATTTATGGTAGCTTGTGCTGCCATAAAAATCTTAAGGTAATGTCCCAGCAGCATGAGGAGACCATATAGTGGTTGAATGACACAGCCTGTAGTTGGTGGGAGCATGAGTAGACCATATAGTGGCTGAATGACACAGCCTGGAGCTGGGAGCAGCATGAGGAGACCATATAGTGGCTAAATGGCCCAGCCTGGAGTTGGCGGCAGCAAGAGGAGACCATATAGTGGCTGAATGACACAGCCTGGAGCTGGCTGCAGCATGAGGAAACCGTATAGTGGCTGAATGACACAGCCTCGAGTTTGCGGCAGCATGAGGAGACCATATAGTGGTTGAATGACACAGCGCTGAGGTGGCGGCAGCATGAGAAGAACATATAGTGGCTGAATGACACAGCCTGGAGTTGGCGGCAGCAAGAAGAGACCATACAGTGGCTGAATGACACAGCCTGGAGTTGGCGGCAGCATGAGGAGACCATATAGTGGCTGAATGACACAGCCTGGAGGTTGCGGCAGCAAGAGGAGACCATATAATGGCTGAATGACACAGCATGTTGGTGCCGGCAGCATAAGGAGGACATATACTGGCTGAATGACACAGCGGGGAGGTGGCAACAGCATGAGGAGACCATATGTTGTTTGAAGGACACAGCACTGAGGTGGGGGCATCATGAAGAGAACATATAGTGGCTGAATGACACAGCCTGGAGTTGGCAGCAGCATGAGGAGACCATATAGTGGCTGAATGGCACAGCCTAGAGGTGGCGGCAGTATGAGGAGACCATATAGTGGCTGAATAACACAGCGTGGAGATTGCGGCAGCATGAGGAGACAATATAGTGGCTGAATGACACAGCTTGGAGCTGGTAGCAGCATGAGGAGACCATATAGTAGCTGAATGACACAGCCTGGAGTTTGCGGCAGCATGAGGAGACCATATGGTGGCTGAAAGACACAGCGTGGAGTTGGCGGCAGCATGAGGAGATCATATAGTGGCTGAAAGACACAGCGTGGAGGTGGCGGCAGCATGAGGAGACCACATAGTGGCTGAATGACACAGCCTGGAGTTTGCGTCAGCAGGAGGAGACCATATAGTGTCTGAATGACACAGTGTGGAGGTGGCGGCAGCATAAGGAGAAAATATAGTGGCTGAATGACACAGCGTGGAGGTTGCGGCAGCATGAGGAGAACATTTAGTGGCTGAATGACACAGCATGGAGGGGGCGGCATGAGAAGAACATATAGTGGCTGAATGACACAGCCTGGAGTTGGTGGCAGCAAGAGGAGACCACATAGTGGCTGAATGACACAGCCTGGAGGTGGCGGCAGAAGGAGGAGACCATATAGTGGCTGAATGACACAGCGTGGAGGTGGTGGCAGCATGAGGAGAACATATAGTGGCTGAAGGACACAGCGTGTAGGTGGCGACAGCATGAGGAAAACATATAGTGGCTGAATGGCACAGCCTGGAGTTGGCGGCAACAAGAGGAGAACATATGGTGGCTGAAGGAAACAGCCTGGAGGTGGCGACAGCATGAGGAGAACATATGGTGGCAGAATGAGACAGCCTGGAGGTGGCAGCAGCAGCATCAGGAGTCCTGAAAGTGACCCGGTGACAGAGTGGTGCGGTGGGTGGCAAGGTCTGATGCGGAGGAATGTTTGTAACTGGGGAGCAGCGCCTTAAATCTGTTTGGCACTGTCCATATTTGTGAAGTGTTGGTGTGGCACCATGGTCAATCTACTCTCATGCATCAGGCATTGGTGGGTGGAAATCCTGGCCGATCCATGCCTGATTAATCTTCACAAAGGTCAGTCTCTCCACATTTTTCTTGGACAGACGAGTTCTCCTTTGGGTGACTATGGCCCCCGCTGCACTAAACACCTGCTCTGATGGCACACTACTGGCCGGGCAGGACAGCTTTCCAGGGCAAACTCTGCTAGTTACGCCCACAAATCAAGTTTGGTTGCCCAGAAGTCGGAGCAGAGGTGTGTCGGCATGAGCATGTCAAGGTATGCCACCACCTGCTGGTCAGGTCCTTCTCCAGGTCTACCTGCTGCTGATAAGTTGCTTCACTATGCGGGTGAAGAAAGCTACTCATCAGCTGACTCAGGCTGCTGCTGATGGAGCTGGTACTGCTCCTGCCACCCCACCCCAGCAACCATGGCAGTGGAAGATGAGCGCAGAGGGCCCCCTGAGTCAGACCTGCGAGAGGATGGACGATGGCGCCGATAGGCATCAGCCAACTGACTAGGATGTCTTGGTCAGTTTGTCCTCCCTCTCAGTGGGTGCAAAAAGGCCCCCCATTTTGTGCCGGTAGCGAAGGTCCAATAAGGTGGAGAGCCAGAAGTCATCCCGCTGCCGAATGGTGACAATTCGGCAGTCACTACGCAAGCAAGTGAGCATGCATCGTGCCATTTGTGCAAGTGACTCGGAGGGACTCCCTGCCTCCATCTCCACTGCATACTGCCACTGGGTGTGTCTGGGTCCTCTGTCTCGCCTTCCTCATCATAACCTTCTAGCTCCTCTGGCTGATCCTCCTATACTGTCAGATCACTAGAAAAATCGCCCATTTGGCCAAACCTAAACTGTGCTCCACTGTTCCCTTTCCCCTCCTCCAGTTCAGCCCCCACAGGGCTCATGTGGCCGTGAGATGTAGGCGCCAGGTCTCCAATGATCCAGTAACAGCCAGAATTTCCGACACTTGTTGTAGGAAATGAAGCAGTGGAATGATGTCGTTCATCCTGTAATCCTGGCGACTGACTAATAATGTGGCTTCCTCAAAGGGCCTAAGCAAACGGCAGGTGTCACGTATGAGCTGCTACAGGTTGATATTGAAGTTACACAGGGGAGTCCCCCTATCCGCTTGGATCATCAAAAAATCGTGATGGCTTTTCTTTTTTCGTATAGTCAGTCCAACATATGGAGGGTGGAATTCCAACGTGTAGAAACCTAAATCAGACTATGTTGGGAGATACCGTTCTGACGCTGCAGCTCAAGGAGGGTGTGCTTTGTGGTGTACGAGTGGCTGAAGTGCATGCAAAGTTTCCTTTATAATTTTAGGATGTCTTGCAAATGGGGGAAACACTTCAGGAACCGCTTGACAACCAGATTGAACATGTATAACAAAGGAATGTCCAGCGCCAAGTGTGGTAAAACGACAGGTACTTTATTGTAGGATCAGCAGACACAAACTTGCATCAGGCAGGAGCCGACGCGTTTCGGACCGTTACAGGTCCTTAGTCCTTTTACTAAGGACCTGTAAGGGTCCGAAACGCGTCAGCTCCTGCCTGATGCAAGTTTGTGTCTGCTGATCCTACAATAAAGTACCTGTTGTTTTACCGCACTTGGCACTGGACATTCCTTTGTTATACCGGCCCGGGGATGCTGCCGGCTAGCCCGTGCGTTGGTGTTGGAAACACGAGGGAGAGAGCTGTACACACACAGTGTTGCTTCTCAGATTGAACATGTGTGCCATGCAGGGCGCATGGCTCAGCCTTATTTGTCGCAGACAAGATGTTCTTCCCATTGTCAGTCACCATGGTTCCCATTTCCAATTTTCATGGAGTTAGCCATGCTCCGATTTCTTTATGAAGAACAGTGTGACCCCCGCTGTGCCCTGCACACATGGTATGCTAGAGAGGCACTGAGACATGTCCGTGCAGTGGAGGCTGAGGATACGGTGGAGGATGAGGAGGCGGAGTTGCATACTGTCACAAGACCAATGGCCTGAGAGCGTGGAGGAGGAACCTGTCCAAGTTGCTCTTGTGGCTGTGCAGGAACCACATTCACCCAGTGGGCCGTAAAGGACATGTATTGTCCCTGACCATAGTTATTGTTCCAGACGTCTGTGCTGCCATGCTCTTTGGTACACACCGACAGGCTCAATGACTGGTCCACCTTCTCTTCCACAAAATTGTGCAGGGCTGGTACTGCCTTCTTAGCAAAGAAATGATTGCTTGGGACTCTCCACCTCGGAGGAGCATCTGGAGCGACAGAAGGAGGGTATGACACACAGCTCCCTTCAGCTGAGGTGGTGGAGGCTTGGCTGGCTGAAACATGGAGCGGCATGCCACTGGGTGATGCAGCAGGCTGGACCACCACATCGGAGCCACGGTTCTCCCAGGCCACTTTATTGTGGCGCAGCATATATTGACGCAGGGCCGTGGTACCAACATTGGGACCCTGGCCACGCTTCACTGTCTGCCGACACATCTTGCATGTGGCTATGTTAACCTCCTCCGGATGCTTGATGAAAAAATGCAATACTGCCGAGTAGGTAATTGTGCCACCAACAGTCCGCAGTAATTAATGCTACTGCCGCCGTCTCCAGGAACCCCTGTTCCACTACCTCCCGGAAAGATAGGCTGCTGCAAAGCAGGTGGTCTCCCCCGGGCATGTTTGGCTCCAGAATTTCCACTTCTGCCACCATGCTGACTGCCAGCCATGCTACCACCTTGCTGACTCAGCTGCTGCCTCACGGGCAACCTGCAACCCACTTCTCCTGATGATGATGAAGCCCCTTCTGCATCTGTCTCCCAATTGCGATCGGCTTCATCATCTTCATCAACAAGTGTCTGCACGCCACTGATGTCATCCTCAGGTTCCTCAACAGTGTCTGTTTCTGGAGTCCGAACGCTGGCAACACTACATTCCCACATCAATCTCCTCACCACTACATGCCCCCTAGCGGAGGAAGCGGCAGATATCTCCTCCACTTCTTGGCTGCGCAGTAACTGCTGACTTTCCTCTATTAGATCGTCCTCATTGAATAGTTGAGCTGAACCCACAGCATAAGATACTTCTGTAGGGGAGGGAACAGCATAGGACAGAGGAAATGGGAGGACAGGGACTGCTCGCGGGCCATGCCAACTGAGGGTTGTGTCTGAGGAACCCACCGACTGTTGACTGGGAGTATCAGATGTCACTTGTGATGAAGTGGATGACCGTGTTAACCAATCGATGGCGGCAGATGGGATGTTGGTCGAGACACAACCGCTAGCTGATACCAGGAGATTGGGACTCTCGTTGCGACTCCTGCTGCCACTCGCCCTAGTCTGCTGCGACCTCTGCCTGGACCTGATGAATTTAAGCCTCTGCCACTCCTCTGAGCACTTTCTGGTACTTCTCTACCTGACATACTTAGTGCGTGTATGAGGGAAGTACAATACGCTTCATTACGCTTAAAACAGTATTTTTCTAGAGCAGCAGCAGGTGTGTACTTTTGGCTGTCCTTTCTTAGTATCTAGGCCCTTGAGACTTTAACAGGAACAAAATAGTACACCACTTAGATGTACGTATGTGCTATGCACTTATGAGTAGTGTTGAACGCTAATATTCGCATTTCAAATATTGTGAATTTCGCATATTCGCCAATTTCCTAATATAGCCATATATATTCGCAATTACGAATATTCGTCCATATATTCAGGAAATATCGCTAATTCGAATAAGGCATATGCCGCTCATCACTTCTTATGAGGGGCGAAAAATGCGCTACAGTACGCTTAAAAAATATTTGTGTACAACAACAGCTAGTGAGTACTTTTGCCTGGCCTTTCACAGTTGCTTTGAGACTTTAACAGGAACAAAATAGTACACCACTTAGATGTACGTATGTGGTATTCACTTATGACAGCAGAAAAATGCACTACAGTGCGCTTAAAAATGTATTTGTGTACATCACCAGCAGTACACACTAGTGCTGCAACACACAATCGCTGAGTACTACACCCAAAATTGCACTCTCTCTCTCTCAATCTCACTTCCTTCCCTATCAGTGCTTCTAGGCAGGTTTTGTGCTTGAGCTGAATAGCTGCTGTTCTGTGCAACACATTGGTCTCTGTAATAGAATGCTGTAGACAGTGACTGGGAGGTAAATCGCTGCAGTAAGAATGCTTTTCTGTGAAACACACACTGCTATCTGTTCCTCTCTCTGTGCAACCGAACGCTGACTTGACTAGAAGGTGAATCGTTGCTGGAAAAAGCTTTTTGTGCAACACACAGCGCTGTCTGTCCCTATCTATCTCTCTGCAGTGAAAGGCTGAAGTGACTGGCTGCAATATGGCTGCCGATTATATAGGACTGTGACATCACAGGGGTGAGTGGCTGGTGGCAGGTACACAGACCACACAAAAAACCCGAAAAATAAAATAGAAAAATTATTAAAACCCCAAAAAATAACACCCGCCTGAACTCACTGACAGCGGTGGGGCTGGCTGCACACTCAGGTACGGTCCGTCCACACAGCACAGGCCTGCTACTGGTGGCACGGACCCGCCTATAGGTGGCAACATTTTTTTTTTTAAAAAGCCACTATAACCCGAAAAAGAGCCTACACAAAAAAAAAACAAAAAAAAACGCTGATCAGTACTACGAAACTGATCAGCGGCGGGTGGGCTTTAGCTAATGGTGGTGGACTGCTCTTTTATGGCTAAGAGGGCCCGGCCACCCATTTACCCGTATAGGTCTGCGCCAGTTTTTTTTTTTTTTTTTTTTTGGGTGCAGACCCTGTAGGGCCCAGGTCACGCAGCTAACGGTGCTGCGGACACCTACAAATGTACACTGACAAAAAAAAAAAAAAAATGTAAATAAAATACAAAAAATATATATCTTGGCCCTTTTATATACAGCATGGGGCTCCGCTCTGATCAGCACCAGATGTAAAATGGTGCTGATCAGAGCGGAGCAACATGTTCCTGCTCTCCTCCCCCCTCCTCATACACTGTGATTGGTGCGGTCACTACAACCGCCCAATCACATCTGTACTGGGGGGGGGGGGGGGGGGCTACACTGCCACCTCCCAGTACAGTACGGATGGTGATTGGTGGTGTATATTACACCACCGATCATCATCCTTATAGGGATCATCAGGACCCAAATGACCCAGAATCGCCGGGTTTCAGCAGGCATCCGGCTCCGATCCCCGCCCGGTGAGCGACGTGGAACGGAATCGCACAAAATCGCCGGTGTGAATTGACCACCAATTTGCAGCGATCGGGAAGCTCAGAACCCTCCTGGGATATGCCGGGATGCCTGCTGAACGATCTCAGCAGGCATCCCCGTCCGGTCCCTGCCTAGTGAGCAGCGGGACCAGAGAAATGCAGGGCGTACCTGTATGCCCTCAGTCCTTGAAGGGGTATTCCAGGATTTTTTTTTATTTGACTTTGCTACGGGGGCTGTAAAGTAAGTGTTGTTCATAATATAGTGTCTGTACCTGTGTGTGATGGTTTTCTCACAATTCTTATGTGATTTTCACTCCAATATTTATTTTTAACAGCATACAAAATGACTGTTGTCTCAGATTTTTCCCAGGTTGCAATGTGGCCGAGACCTGACTCACTAGTCAGCTGATGACAGGGAGCCTGTCTGCTTCAATGGGTGGAGCGATAGCTTGGTGGGAGAGAGATCAATCTACAACTAATGCAACAGCTGTAGGCTCCCTGATTGAATACCACAGGTCTTTTGAATGGATGCAGCTCATTTATGTTTCAATGTGTGGGGTAGCTGATGTGTGGGAGGGAGGAAAGTGGAATTATGGGATTTGTAGTCAAAAAAAGAAAAAACAAACAGGAAATACCAGTTCACAAAAAGCTAGCCACAGTGTTATGGTAATCTCACAAAATAGCCATTTAGCCCCAAGACAAGCACAGATCCTTCCTAAGCATGTCCATTACTGTCTGCCAGGTATGTACTAAAATCACCTTATGCTGGATAACCTCTTTAAGGACTCGGGAACTGGGGCGTACGGGTACGCCCTGCGTCCTTAAAGGGGTATACCGGGCAAGATGTCTGATCGCGGGGGGGGGGGGGGTGCGGCCACTGCTGAGACCCCCCGCAATCTCCCTGAAGCACCTGCATTCTATGCGGGTGCTGAATCTCCAGTTTCGGAAACCTCCGGGTTTCCAGGACTGGGGATGTGATGTCACGCCACACCCCCTCCATTCATGTCTATGGGAGGGGGCGTGGCGGACATCACGCCCCCTCCCATAGACATGAATGGAGGGGGCGTGAGGTTTCCAAAACTGGAGATTCAGCACCCGTATAGAATGCGGGTGCTGCAGGGAGATCGCGAGGGGTCTCAGCAGCGGGCCCCCCGTGATCAGACATCTTATCCCCTATGCTTTGGATAGGGGATAAAATGTTTTTGCCCGGAATACCCTTTTAAGGGGTGATAAAACTGAGATATTAAAGGGGTACTCCACTAGAAAACATTTTTTTTTTATGAACTGGTGCCAGAAAGTTAAACATATTTGTAAATTACTTCTATTTAAAAATCTTAATCCTTCCAGTACTTATCAGTGTTATATGCTCCACAGGAAGTTATTTTCTTTTTGCATTTCCTTTCTGTCTGTTCACAGTGCTCTCTGCTGATACCTCTGTCCATGTCAGGAACTGTCCAGAGCAGGAGCAAATCCCCATAGCAAACCTCCCCTGCTCTGGACAGTTCCTGACATGGACAGAGATGTCAGCAGAGAACACTGTGGACAGACAGAAAGGAAATGCAAAAAGAAAAGAACTTCCTTTGGGGCATATAACAGCTGATAAGTTCTGGAAGGATTAAGATTCCAGTGGAGTACCCCTTTAAAGGGAATGTGTCATGAGAATAAAAGACCTATTGTTTTAAACCTGAGTTTTATGTTAAACATAATTTTAAGAATTTTGACGAATTCTTTGTTTTTCTCATAATTTTCTTATTTACTATTTATATTTTAAAATAATCCTAATAATACAATTTCCAACTGACCATTAGGCACAAAACTTATCAGAGACTTCGTGTTCTGTTCTGATCAATTCCCAGCAGTGCCCTCCAGTGTATATATAACAGTGGTAGTACATGCAATAGCTATTTCTCACAGCTTATAATTTAATAGTATGGATATATCTGTAATGAAATTTGAAAAGAAACATCCTCAAGTACCAAACCTGCTGCAGATTTTATGCTGTGGATTTCAGCTGCTATTCATATTCAGGGCCATCTTTAATGCAGGGCAAAAGCTGCCCCAAGCCCAGTCATTATTGGGGGCCCAAGCAGCTGCCCATTGAGCTTGCTGTGCTGCCGGTCAGTGACTCCATAGCCGAGTTGTCCAGCCTGTGCACTGTGGAGGGGAAAAGCCGCAGCTACACAAAGCAGCTGAGGAGGATTGCTTACCATTGTCCAATGCTGAATAGCTGATGAAGCTGCTCCTGGTAAGGGGGACATCATGTTAGGGGTGGGACCTATCCTGGGAAGGGGCGAGCCCTCCCAGATTGCACTACTGTGTGGTACCGCAGTGTACAGGAAGTGTAAGTGGTAAGGGTGTGCTGTAATTTACATGAGACTATATGTTGGGGAGTCTGAAGAGGGTAATGTAATTTACATGGGACTGTATGTTAAGAAGCCTAAAGGGAGGGGAGTGATGTTATTTTAATGGGACTGTATGTTGATGAGTCTCAGGGGAGTAATGTAAATGACATGGGACTGTATGTTGGGGAGCCTGAAGGGAGTTTTGTAATTTACATGGGATTGTTAGTTTGAGGATGCTGGGGCTGGCTTGTCCCTCTATGCGTTGCAGTCTGCTGGGAGCGCTAATTGTTAAACTTTCATTACAGTAATTGTTAGGAGGAGGGTGCAGTACGTAGAGTTAGGCGGATGTCACATTGGTGTATGACCACAGTTCTGATGACTGACTGATGTCACTTCGGGTCATGAGACCCGTAGTTTGGCACTTGCAAGTCTACGGTCTGTATTAGTTTAGGGGGGTCATATATAGGTACTCTATTTTCTTAGGGCATCACATCTGAGGTCTGTATTTTTTTAAGAAATTGGTGTCTGAATGTATGTTTTGTTGTATAGGATGGAATTGTCAATAGAAGTGAGGGGCTAAAGAAGTCTCAGAAGTCATCAGGAGAAGGTGTCATGGAGATTCGGAGGTGTCAAGGTGTCATGGAGAACAAGAAGAAAATAAGGAGAAGGACTGATCAGAGAAAATCTAATCTGCTTTTATAGAGGGTCAGTCATCTGTCCTGACATTATTGTAAATCCTTGTGGAGCACCTAAAAATTTCCATAGTGATGTTACTCTGTTATTCTTCCCATAATTGGGGGGGGCTGCCCTTCATGAAGGTGTTTGTAACAAAAGTAATTGATGTTAAAGTGTACCTGTCATATAAATAGTCACAGAGACATGTCAAAAGTTTCGATCAGTGGGGATCAGGAGAACGAGTTGGGAGAAGTGTGCGGCTGAGCGATTGGGGTCAATATGTATCAATAGAATTAGATGAATTTTTAGTAATTTAATAAAACACCAGGCATGGACTGTTTATGTCTTCAGATTAGAGATATTATCTATTCTTGACAGATAAACTATTGGAGTTTTTTCTTGTTTTGTGTTAAAATGTAAATGGTGTAAAAATAGTGTTGTATGCTATGACTTTCTAAATTATTTTAGAAGAGGCTTTAAAAACTTTTGAAAACTTTTTTTTTTTAAATCAACTGGTGCCAGAAAGTGAAACAGATTTGTAAATTACTTCTATTAAAAAATCTTAATCCTTCTACGATTTATTAGCTGCTGAATACTACAGAGGAAATTATTTTCTTTTTGGAACACAGAGCTCTCTGCTGACATCATTACCACAGTGCTCTCTGTTGATATCTCTGTCCATTTTAAGAACTGTCCAGAGTAGAAGAAAATCCCCATAACAAACATATGCTACTCTGGACAGTTCCTCAAATGGAAAGAGATGTCAGCAGAGAGCACTGTGGTCATGATGTCAGTAGAGAGCTCTGAGTTCCAAAAAGAAAATAATTTCCTCTGTAGTATTCAGCATCTAATAAGTACTAGAAGGATTAAGATTTTTTAATAGAAGTAATTTACAAATCTGTTTAACTTTCTGACACCAGTTGATTTATAAAAAAAAAAAACTTTTCCACGGAAGTACCCCTTTAAGGTCAACATTTTTTTTAGTAATACAAAGCTTTTGAAAGTTCTTTTGAAAGGCCTAATTATTATATTAATTGGGCAACACCAAACATTATGCCATTGGATGTTTAAGGATTGGTCTTAAAAGTGAATTTCTTTCTCATGATTTAAATAGTTAAAAAAGAAAGGTGTTACAGTATCAAGTGTTTTTGTTGTTTTTAAATTGATGATTGTTTAAAATTGAATATGATATGGTCATGAATTCCTTTGTCTGTGAGAGCTAAATGGTTTGTTCAGTATTTTTTTTAAGGGGCTTGGAAAAAAAAAATACTCACCTGCCCAATTCCCCACTGTTGCCATTTTGATGCCAAGTCCCTGCTTATTAGCACTTCCTGTAGTTTTTTTTTGTTTTTTTTACAACACCCGTGATGAGATGGCTGGTGAGGAATGAGGTGAGGTATAAAAATCTTTTGTGAGGTTAGGGAGTAAAATTTACATTTGTAAGTATGGATAAATACATTTTAATTAGGTATTGGGCTGAAAAACATAGTACAAAGTACAAGGTAAATATGTCATTTTTTTATTCACTACCTTTTATTGTGCACCATTTCAGATCACAGATCACCTATGTTTTTGTATAAAAAAAATGACATTTGTGAAAAATGTGGAGGGCAAGAAGTAAATATAGAGATGCTAACGTACCCAAAGCTCCATAATTATTAGACAAAAAAAATCCTAAAAATTCTAATATAAAAATAGATCCAATGGTATGCATTTTAAGGAATGCTAGTAGAACAGCTGGGAAAAATTCTTGTGGAAATGTTGAAAAATCTGATTGGTGGTAGGAATATTGGAGTCGTCAGAAATCAAGACGGTAAACTAGTGAGCTGCCACTGGTGGTAATGGAATTTAAAAGGAAACATTCTCAAGTATCTAATCTGCTGTGGATTTTAGCTATTTATTTATATTATAAGGACTTTTGTCACATATGGACAGGGAATCAGTGAAGCCCTGCACTCACCTGCAGCCCCTGTCCCTGCCTATTGCGTATTCTCCCCAAGCAACAGATCCGCAACCCATGAAGATGGTCACTTCTTAATTTAAAGCGCTGGGAAATTACAAACTAGAAAAACACAATAAAGGGTCAGGAAAATAGTCAGGGGTACACAAACTAAGACAGAGTGAGACAAACCAACAGATGAATCAGAGTGAACAAGCCAAGGTCAGAACCGAAAGGACTAGAGAAATGCCGAATCAATAAGCAAAGGGTTAACCAGGAAACACAGCCAAAGTCAGAATGCCAGAATAGAGAATACAATACAGATAATGCTATCTTCACAAGTGTTACCTCAGTAAAAAAAAATATAGTACGAGGTAAATATTTTATTTATTAGTTCACAACTTTTTTTTTATTACACAATGTATACAGATCACCTGTGTCTATGTATAAGATCAGAAAAAAACTTTATTTGTGAAAAATGTGGAGGGCAAGAGGCAAATATAGAGATGCTGAGATGCCCAAAGTTCCATAATTTTTTGACAAAAAATACGGAAATTGTATTATAAACATAGACCCATGGGTATTCATTTTAGGTAATGCTGGTAGAGTAAAGCCAAGGAAATCATTCAAAAAGATGTTGGCATAAACACTACTATTTACATCCTTATGCCTGGTGCTACACTGTTTCCATGTACTTAATACTGGAATATCATAGAACAGCCCGCTCATCTTTATTTAAATTTTTTAATTTTTTTTGTAGTCCCAGCCACCTCTGTTCATCGCCGACCTAATTCTAGACATAAAATGAGGAGAAATGTCAAAAGACAGATGTCCGGCACTGCTAGACTAAGGTGAGCGGCAGCGAATGAGGTGTGGATGATGCTGTTTATCCTGTATGTGAGAATCTGGTCTAGGTGGTGCTAAGCTATGAAGGCAATAAGCAGAAATATTAGCAAAGAAAACAGAGCTTGCACTCACCATCCAAAGTGAATTCTTTATTTCTTCATGTCAGGCTTAACAGGCTGGTGGGGGGTGGAGGCGGGTGGGAAGGGACCGGAATCCGGTCCCTACCCACCCGCCTCCACCCCCCACCAGCCTCCACACCCCACCAGCCTACAGAGTGCAAGCTCTGTTTTCTTTGCCAATAATTCTAGACATAGGTGTGGGTCCCAGAGGTGGGACCTGCATCCACGGGCATCTATAGAATGCCATAAATGTTAAGATGGGAAAGATGTGGTGAACATATTCGGGGACATTTATCATTGTTGCTTTGGTAAGAAAGTTCTGTAGGCATTTTTTTTCTTGCTGTTTGCTTATGTGTGACATATTTATTATACTATCACAGGGGGTTGATAAATTTGGCTGACATAAGCAAAAACCAATAAATCACTTTTGAATACCATTTTTTTTATTTTTTTTTTAGCAAAAACCAATAAATGACTCCAGAACACCACTTTATAACACCACCTCCTCCCCTTTGAAATGCATTTTTTTTTTCTCAAAATCATAATGCTTTCAATTTTCCACCTTACATGTAAGGCCTTTTTTTTTTTTTTTTGCACCAACAATTTTACTTTGTTATGACATTAATAATTTCACCACAAGATCTATGGGGAAACAAAAAAAATATATACCGTATTTGAGGGACAGAAATGGAGAAACAGAAAATGCCATTTTGTAACTTTTAGGACCTTCCATTTCTACCCAGTGCACTTTTCGTTAAAAATGACACATTCTATGTATTCTGTAGGTCCATACAGTTGAAATGATATCAAACTTAGGCTTCTTTCACATTGCTGTTGTGACACAACAGTGTGACGTCTGTGGGGGAGCCCGGGGAGAATAGCAGGAGGAAAAATACATCATGCAACGTTTTTTCCTCCCGTTACTCCTGTCAAAAAACAACGGCACCCTACATACCCCATAATACTGAATGGCATCTGTCGGGACCCGTTGTTTCCCATTGTGCCCCGTCAAAAATAACGTCTGTTAAGGCACAAAAAAAAAGTGGCTGATGGACGTTTGCGGCAGTGTGAAAGGGGCCTTATATAGGTTTGATTTTGTTTTACTTAAAAAAAAATATATATATATATATATACGTTTTGATCAAAAAGTGCGCTAAGAGCCTCAATTTTTTTGACCAATGTGTGCTGCTGCAATCCTCTTTTTTTGTATACTCTGTATATGCCATGGCAGTGTGCACCCGTGTATTAGGCTGTTGTGCTGGCTATCTTTCTTTTTTCTTGTATGTACAATTCAGGGGGAAATGGCACCCTCTTTAGCTGTGCACCCCTCCCCCTTTTTCACAGGTAGAGTTTTAAATGGATCCAGCATGTCACCCAGTCAGAGGCTATATGCCCAGCAGAGGTAAGTGGATAGTTGAGTGTTAGGCTCAGAATTTGTGCTAGGGTCCCATCCTAAATGAGGCCACCTCCCCGTGGTGGATGGGGGACACGTTTTGATCAAAAAGTGCGCTTTTTGTATACTTTGTATATATATATATATATATATATATATATATATATATATGAAAAGTAGCACGTTTAAAATTGTCCTCTTCTGTAGTTTAAAACAGCGAGACTCCAGCTGTTGCTAAATTACAACTTACATCTTTCCCAGACAGCCAAAGGCTGTCTGGAAATGATGGGGGTTGTAGTTAGCAACAGCTGGAGGCTCCCTGTTTGGAAACGCTGGTTTATGGGCGTTTTTCCTAAGGGAGAGCACCATAAATGTACTAACCAATTTTCCATGTTCTTTCATTTTCTTATAATTTCAGATCCGTGTATGCAGAGGCCTTCTTCGGATTCGGTAGATTACGTCAATGACCAGTATTTTTTTTAATATATATATATATATATATATATATATATTAATAAAATGGTTAACGAGGGCTTGTGGGGGAGTGTTTTTTGGAATAAGAGTGTTGTGTTTTTTTTTGTTTTTTTTTAGTTTACTTTACAGGCTTAGTAGTGGAAGCTGTCTGATAGATGGAATCCATTACTAAGCCGGGGCTTAGCATTGGCCCCAAAAAAAGCAAGCACTAAACCCCAATTACTACCCTGGTACCCACCGCCACAGGGGTGACAGGAATAGCCGGTACCAACAAGCCCAAAGTGTTAAAAATGGGGCTCATGGGCCTAGGTGATAACAGGCTGGCGTTATTTAGGCTGGGGAGGGCCAGTAGCAATGGTCCTCACCCACCCTGGTAATGTCAGGCTATTGCTGCTTGGTTGGTATCTGGCTGAGAATGAAAATATAGGGAACCACCACATATATTTTGCATAAATAATAATTAAAAAAACACATAGGGTTCCCTCTATTTTTATTCTCAGTCAAATACCAACCATGCAGCAACAGCCTAACATTACCAAAGTGGGCGCGGACCATTGTTACTGGCCCTCCCCAGCCTAAAAAATGCCAGCCTGTTACTGCCTAGGCCCAGGAGCCTCATTTTTGACACTCCCGGCCTGTTGGTACCAGCTTTTCCTGGCACCCCTGTGGCACTGGGTACAGGGGTAATAATTGGGGGTTAGTGCTAGCTGTTTTTGGGGCCAATGCTAAGCCCCAGCTTAGAAATGGATTCCATCTATCAGACAGCTTCCGCTTCTGAGCCTGTAAAGTAAATTAAAAAAAACACTTTTTAAAAAACTTTATTCCAAAAAACACTCCCCCACAAGCCCTCGTTAACCATTTTATAAATAAAAAAATAAAAAAACGCTGGTCATCGATGTAGTCCACCAATTCTGGAGAAGTCCTCTGCATACACGATTATGAAATGAGAAGAAAAAAAACATGGAAAATTGGTTAGTACATTTATGGTGCCCTCCCTTAGTGAAAATGCCCATAAACCAGCGTTTCCAAACAGTGAGCCTCCAGCTTGGACTTGTAATTTAGCAACAGCTGGAGGCACAACCCACCTGCACCTACAACCCGCCCTCTAGCTGTTGCAGGACTACAACTCCCAGCATGCCCTAACAGTGAGGACATGCTGGGAATCGTAGTTGCAATGGCTAGTGGGCCGGTGGTAGTTGCGGGCGGGTGGCTGGGTTGCAGAGCCAGCTGGCTCCCAGGAATATGAGCTACACTGTAATTTTTATATTTCCCGGGCGGTCCCGTGATTGGCCGGTTGGTCTTGGCCAATCATGGCACCACCCGGGAAGTATGAAATTACAGTGTAGTTTAGTATTTCTGGGAGCCGGACGGTTCCGCTGCCGCGGCCCCTCATCTCCCCCTCCACTTATGTCCCCCCTCCGCTCATGTCCCCCCCCTCTCTGCTCATGTCCTCTAACACTCCCCCCCCCCCCCCCTCATCCTCCGCTCATGTCCACCTCCGCTCTTAACATCTCCCACCTGCCGGCTACTTGAGCTGTTACAGGACTACAGTTCCTAGCATGCCCTTTCAGTGAGGACATGCTGGGAGTTGTAGTTGCAACGGCTGGTATTTGCAGGCGGGTGGCCGAAGAGCGGAGGCGGCTGTCTCCCAGATATATGAAACTAAGCTGTTTGTAACTTTTTGCTTACCCACAAAAGTCGCACAAAAAAGTGCTTAGGCGCTAAAAAAAGGCTCTAAATACCTTGATAAATGTACCCCATTGTTGCTACTAGTCAAGAATTTTAGCCAGAATAAGCAAATAAATGTATAAATTCATGCATTTTCTTCCAATAATCATTGTAACAGCAGTTTGCAGTTCTTTATTCCTCAAACTATAGATTATAGGGTTTAATGCAGGAATTACCACTGTATAAAAAATAGCCACTACTTTGTCTTGTTCTGAAAAATATTGTGCACTTGGACGAAGGTACATGAACAGTATAGTTCCATAAAACATAAAAACAACAGTAAGGTGAGATGAACAGGTATAGAATACCTTACACCTGCCCTCTGTGGACCTAATACCAACTGCAATATGTATAATGTAACCATAGGAAGTCATAATAGTTACTACAGATATACCACTTACCATTGCCACTGAGAACAAGAGCACAAGTTCATTGACATAGGTATCAGAGCAGGAAAGCTTCAGCAATGGGGGGTAGTCACAATAGAAATGGGGAATATTAACTGGTCCACAGAAAGAGAGTTGCAATGCATAGGATGTATTTAATATGGAAGTCAATATGGCAACTGTATAACAGCTTGCTATCAATCGTCGGCATACTGATGTTGTCATTATAGAGTAATATAATAGTGGCCTGCTTACGGCCACGCAGCGGTCACATGACATCAGTGCCAGTATAAGGGACTCTAGACTCCCAAATACACTGAAAAAAATTAGTTGACACATACAAGCACCATATGAAAGAGACGTGTCCCCAGCTAACAAGATGTCCAGGAGTTTGGGGGTTATGACAGATGAGTAACAGAGATCTGAAAATGCCAAGTGACTTAGAAAGAAGTACATTGGTGTCTGCAAACTTGGAGAAAGCTGAAATAATAATATAATGTTACTATTTCCCACAATAACAATGATGTACACAAGAAAAAAGAGGATGAAAAGGAAACAGCGGAGATTATTGTTATCCGTCAAGCCTAGGAGGACAAATCTAGGCGTAGTTGTCTGATTATTCTCATTATATGTCATTTTATGCGTTGGCTTTGTTCTTTGCATACATACTGTGATCTTTTGAGTGATATAAAGAGATGGACTTACAAAAGGTACTGCAATTTTTTTTCTTCTTGTAGAAGTTATCATTATTCATGTTTTTTTTGTTTTTGATAAAAATAAAAAGTAAATAATAATTAAATAAAATGGTTAATGACAGAAAAATAATAGTGTCACACCTGCGTACTTAAACTGGCAATACAACAGACTACACAATAGAATTCTTGATGGCATTAAAACCCAAATTAAGACCACTTTTTGCCTAATGTTTTTTGTTGTCGTGGCACAAATCTTATGATCTACCAAGTGGTTGATGTTTGTGGTCATTGGAAAATGGAACATAGATCAATCTACTAAATGTCAGCAGTTTGTTGTTTCAATACTTTGTTGTTTGGAAAAATTACCTTTACATACCAACCATGAATGACAAAGGGTTTGCAATACAGTGTATGGTTATTCTTAGTTACCATTGTATATGTGCAACAGCTCTTATTTCTTTCTTATATTTCTAAATTTCCTTAAGCCAGTATGTATTCATGAGAAATGAATTAAAATAGGTACCTATATTGTCTGGACCGCCTGGTGATTTTTGGGATTAGTAAGGCTAAGTTCTTATCAGCGTTGGAGCTTCGTTCAGAAGCTCTGTCTCAAAGTCCAAGGAGGCAAACAACGGAGCTGCACTGTCTATTGCACAAGTGACACCAATGGGTCCCCTTTGACTTTGAATGGGGTCATGGGATTTCTGTCTGATTGTTTCTGTCTGTTGAGCGGAAGAAAAAAATGGACACGCAGTATTTTTCTTTCTGTTCAAACTCCTGTAATTTGAAAGGAGTCTGCAAAACAGAGCTCACTGGACAGAGCTCCAACGTAGATGTGAAAGAGGCCCAACATTGACCTGTAGCATTGCTGTTGACTCTACTGCTTGGCAGAACATCCTGCATGTTGATTCTTGTTATCCTATTTGATGTGTATGATGGACTGTGATAAATACCTACATCTATGACCAACTTAAAGGGAAATTGTCACTAAGATTTGCCCTATATATCAAGTGGCAACATGTAATAGAAGCTAATAACATGTGTCCTACCATGCCTGGATGTCTTCTGGCAAGTCTGTAAAGGTGTAGAAAAAAAAATAGGCTATAACCATGCCTATTCCATCTCTAATCACGCCTATCCAGACATGATTGACAGCCTACCTGTGAGCAGTGACATCAGGCCATGACTGAGCTGCTCAATCATACCTAGATTGTAGTAGTATACCCTGCCCGGGGAGCCATGACTACTTCAGCATCCATATGCCAAAATGACTATTTAAGCATCATTTACAGTATATGTGAAATTTATAAAAGTTGTTTTCTCCACATTTTTAGACATCCAGGCATGGAAGAACATGCAATATTACCTGTATTATGTGTCTATACTCATTATATAGGGTAAAACTTGGTGATATGTTCCCTTTAAAATCATATAAATGCACTCTAAGGCCACAGTGCTACCCCAAGTATTATATTTATACATTTTTGGTCACATGCTAACACTCGTCACACTGGCCCACCTGTATACCAGAGCATTTTCCTCTGGGCACAAACCCATACACAAACATGGACCCAAAGATTCAGAGAAAGAAAAACACATTTAGAGTTGACTTTAGAGCTAAACTCTTGCCTTCTGTGTTTGTTTTATGGGTTGAATTAGAAATAACCTATTGGGCTTTGTTGATATGTCCTATATATGCAATGATAACAAAGTTTAAAATGCAGTAAAAAGATATGTACATGTTTTGTGGATGTATATGTATATGTACATGTTTTGTGGATGTATATGTATATGTTTTGTATAGATCAAGGTTGGGTGTTCCTCTGGCAAACCCAAAGTCTAATACTAGTGTTAGCTTCAACTTCTATACTTGTATACTAAGTAATATTAGATGAGTACATACATTAAGTATACATGTAAACACTACAATTTCAGCATACAGAATATTATAACATTAGAGCAATAATATTATAGCACTCTGATTTAAAGCCCACTATAATGTATTGAACTTGAAGGAGATATACAAGAAATGTGTCACAAACAGAACAAATACTCACAATATAAAGGTTCATAATCAAGTGATTGTGGCTGGATGAGTCCTATATTTATTGTATTTGCTGCTAAAATGAAGGAGTCTCATGATAGATGGATAATAAAGGTGCTGTTTATAACATCAAATCCATGAGGACACCATCTTCTAAGTAATGAGCCTCTGAGTAATGGATCAGATAATCCACATTGTATGGGTTTTATCTATTACATTATTTTAACAATAAACCAAAAACTTGTTTTCTTTACAGTTCTTTAACTATTTTGAATTATTATTACATTTTGTTTTAATATCTGAAGCTGAACCATTAAATGACATCAGCCATGTTACAATTTGTCAGCATGGAGGTGACACTAGGAATGGTAACTATACTACATACACTCATTGGCCATTTTATTAGGTATCACCTGTGTAATTGCTTGTTTACACAAATAGCTAATCAGCCGATCACATGGAACCAACTAAATGTTTTAAGACATGTAGGCATTTTTGCTGAGGTGCAAACTAATCATCAGAATGGGGAAGAAAGGGGATTTAGGTGAATTTGAATGTGACATGGTTGTTAGTGCCAGAAGTGCTGATCTAAGTATTTCAGTAACTGCTGATCAACTAAGATTTTCACGCACAACCATTTCTATAGTTTACAGAGAATAGTCCTAAAAACTGAAAATACAGTGAGCAGCAGTTTTGTGGACAAAAATGCCTTGGACAGACTGATTCAAGATGGAAGAAAAGGAAACAGTATCTTAAATAACCACTCATTGCTACCAAAATATGCAGAATACCATCTCTGTTGAACCTTAAAGGGGTACTCTGCTGGAAACATCTTATCCCCTATCCAAAGGATAGGGGATAAGTTGTAAGATCGCAGGGGTCGCGCCATTGGGGACCTCTGCGATCTCAGATTTGGCACCCCTGTCATTCGGTGCACAGAGCAAACTGACCGCCACATCCCCTCCATTCACGTCTATGGGAGGAGGTGTGATGGCTAAGTACCAGCCATCATGCCCCCTCCCATAGACATGAATGGAGGGGGGGGTTGAGTGACGTCACGAACACGGAAGCTGCAAGCTTCCGTGTTCCGGACGCTAACACTGCCGACCCAGAGATACCGGGGGTTCCCAGCGGCAGGACCCCTGCAGTCTAACATCTTTGGAGAAGAGATAAATTGTTTCAAACTGGGTACCCCTTCATAGCAGGTGGACTACAGCAGCAGAAAACCACACTGGTTACAATTCCTGTCAGCTAAGATATTGAAGAAATTGAGGCTACAATTCACACAGGCTCACCAATATTGGACAATAAAAAACAGGGAGAACATTGCCTGGTCTGATTATTCTCGATTCCAGCTGTGACCTTCAGATGAAAAAGTCAGAATTTGATGTTAACAACATGAAAGCATGGATCCATCCTACCTTTTGTTAACTGTTCAAGCTGATGTTGGTCTATTGGTGTGGGGGATATGTTCTTGGCACACTTTTGGCCCCTTAGTACCAGAAATGAGTGAATTTTTCCCCAAAAAAATTTTTGGGTCCAAATTTATTTGCGGCTAATCACTATTAAAAATGGCTATTTCTGTCCTACAGAGAGCCTCAATAGGGTTGTAGAACACTTTGCCTTGCTGTAATACGCATAAGGTGTGTGCTGGGTTAGTGAAATAATACTGTTATTCAGTATGACATGCAGATCAGAGGTGTCGCTATTAGAATCACTGTTGCAGAGCGGCACAGTGACAAAGCCTGGAGGTGGCATCAGTATAAGGAGACCATATAGTGGCTGAATGTCACAACGTGCAGGTGGTGGCAGCATGAGGAGACTACATAGTGTCTGAATGACACAGCCTGGAGTTGGTGGCAGCCTACAGTGGCTGAATGACCCAGCCTGGAGTTTGCGGCAGCATGAGGAGAACTTATAGTGGCTGAATGACACAGCCTGGTGATGGCTGAAGCATGAGGAGACCATATAGTGGCTGAATAACACAGCTTGGAGGTGGCGACAGTATGAAGAGAACATATAGTTGCTGAATGACACAGTCTTGAGTGTGCGGAAGCATATAGTGGCTGAATGACACAGCCTGGAGTTGGTGGCAGCATATAGTGGCTGAATACACAGCCTGAAGTTTGCGGCAGCATGAGGAGACAACATAGTGGCTGAATTACACAGCCCGGTGTTTTCGGCAGCATGAGAAGAACATATAGTGGCTGAATAGGACAGCCTGGAGGTGGCGGAAGCATGAGGAGACCATATAGTGGCTGAATGGCACAGCCTAGAGGTGGCGGCAGCATGAGGAGAACATATAGTGGCTGAATGATACAGCCTGGAGGTATCGGCAGCATGAGGAGACCATATAGTGCCTGAGTGACACAGCATGGAGGTGGTGGCAGCATGATGGGAACATATAGTGTCCGAATGACACAACCTTGAGTCGGTGGCAGCATAAGAAGACCATATAGTGGCTGAATGACACAGCGTGGAGGTGGTGGCAGAATGAGAAGTCCATATAGTGCCTGAATGACACAGCATGGAGGTAGTGGCAGCATGAGGAGACCATATAGAGGCTGAATGACACAGCGTGGAGGTGGTGGCAGCATGAGGAGAACATATAGTGGCTGAATAACACAGCGTGGAGTTGGCGGCAGCATGAGGAGACCACATAGTGGCTGAATGACACAGTGTGGAGGTGGCGGCAGCATATAGTAGCTGAATGACACAGCCTGGAGTTTGTGGCAGCATGAGGAGAACATATAGTGGCTGAATGACACAGCCTGGAGGCGGCAGGAGCATGAGGAGAACATATGGTGGCAGTATGAGACAGCTTGGAGCTTGCATCAGCATGAGTAGAATGGTGGCAGAATGAGACAGCCTGGAGGTGGCATCAGCAGGAGGAGAACATATGGTGGCAGAATGACACAGTGTGGAGGTGGTGGCAGCATGAGGAGACCATAAAGTGCCTGAATGACACAGTGTGGAGGTGGTGGCAGCATGAGGAGACCATATAGTGGTTGAATGACACAGCGTGGAGGTGGCGGCAGCATATAGTGGCTGAATGACACAGCCTGGAGTTCGTGGCAGCTTGAGGAGAACATATAGTGGTTGAATGGCACAGCCTGGAGGCGGCAGCAGTATGAGGAGAACATATGGTGGCAGTATGAGACATCTTGTAGCTGCCATCAGCATGAGTAGAACATATGGTGGCTGAATGACACAGCCCGGAGTTGGTGGCAGCATATAGTGGCTGAATGACACAGCCTAGAGGTGGCAGCAGCATGAGGAGAACATATGGTAGCAGTATGAGACAGCTTTTAGCTGGCATCAGCATAAGTAGAACATATAGTGGCAGAATGAGACAGTCTGGAGGTTTCATCAGCATGAGGAGAACATAAGGTGGCAGAATGAGACAGCCTGGAGATGGCATCAGCACGAGAAGAACATATGTTGGCAAAATGAGACAGCCTGGGGGATGGCAGCAGCATCAGGAGTCCTGAAAGTGACCCGGTGACAGAGTGGTGTGGTGGGTTACAATGCCAGTACCTGGTGATGAAGGTGGGTGAAAAAAGGAGAACTTTGCATCAGATGTGTGGCATCAGGCGGGTGGCAGGATCAGAATAGTAGCTGAGGCAGGTAGGCAGAAGAAAACTCTCTTTTGTAAAAGTGTTAGTGTGCACAAGTAAGTATCGAGGATATACATTTCGTAAAACGTAATTTTTAATAATATGCTTAGGATAAAATATATGGACCCACACTTTTTTTTTTTAAATTAAACAAAAGGAAAGGTGTGCAAAAACACCACGTGTAAACTACCACCAATTATTGATGTGATGCAAAGACGTCTAAACGGTGGAAGGGAACAATGTACGGTCCATTGAACCGGTAAGGCCCTACTCTCGCATTATTAATTCCCTTCTTCGCAAGCGTTACTCGCTCTAAAAAGGGCGGCCCCACACAAGAACCTCTCCTTATTTCCACCTACAAACACTGCCATTTCCCAGGGTTTTTAGGTGGAAATAGGGATTGATTCCTGTGTGGGGCCGCCCTTTTTAAGACGAGTAACACTTTCCTCGAAAAGGTGGAAGGGACCAACGTATTTTCCATTGTAGCAAGTGGGGGTAAAAACTTGCCCTGTAAGGCCTGTGAGGAACCGTCCTCGGGGATAGCTCTGGGATCGTCCTGGTTACTTGCCACAGGACACGTTTCCTCGCAATAACTCGCCAGACAACAGTTTAACATACAAGCCTAGCTCCTCGCCAGATTTATGTACACAGGTTGCAGGTAAAACAAAACATAAATCAGGAACAAAACAAAGTCCTAGACTGTCTGGTTACTGACTACACATGTAAGCATGCCCTGACTACTTACTGGGGAGCTACCCTCAGCCAACATAACATGTGCCCCTGCAACCTGTTTACTCACAGTTCCCACTATCACTTGGGCCACTCACAGCTCCTGTGCATCAAACAGGGCCCGCTGTCTCCCCCTTACAGCGACCTTCTGTTTCCAAGGGAGAGCCCAGATCAGACTGAATCTCTCCCCTATAAACGCCTCCCTTCTCTGCTGCCTCATTCATTAGGCCGCAGGTGAGGGTTGCTCCAGAGTGAGCGAAGGAAATCCACCCTTTCCTCACCACTTTATCACAGGCCCTACTCTCGCCCTATTAATTCCCTTCTTGGCAAGTGTTACTCACCCTAAAAAGGGTGGGCCCACACAGGAAACTCTCTCTATTTCCACCTAAAAACCCTGGGAAATGGCAGTGTTTGTAGGGGGAAATAGGGAGAGGTTCCTGTGTGGGGACGCCCTTTTTAGGGCGAGTAAGACTTGCCAAGAAGGGAATTAATAATGCAAAAGTAGGGCCTTTCAGGGGAAGTTTTTACCCCCACCAGTTACAATAGACCATACGTTGTTCCCTTCCACCTTTTAGAGATCTTTGCATCACATCAATACTTGGTGGTGTAGGTGGCACATGGTGTTTTTTTGCACACCTTTCCTTTTGTTAGATTTAAAAAAAATGTGGGTACATATATTTTATCCTAAGTATGTTATTAAAAGACAAGTTTTACGTAATGAATACTCAATACTTACTTGTGGTCTGATGCGGAGGAATGTCTGTAACTGGGGACAAGCGCCTTAAATATGTTTTGCACTATCCATATTTGTGAAGTGTTGGTGTGGCACCATGGTCAATCTACTCTGATCAGGCATTGGTGGATGGAAATCATCTTCACAAAGGTCAGTCTCTCCACATTTTTCATGGACACACGAGTGGTTACTATGGCCCCCGCCGCATTAAACACCTGCTCTGATGGCACACTACTGGCCTGGCTGGACAGCTTTTCCAGGACAAACTCTGCTAGTTGTGGCCACAAATCAAGTTTGGCTGTCCAGAAGTCCAGCAAATCTTCAAGGTGTGGTATGCCAACACACCTTGAAGATCCGCTGGACTTCTGGGCAGCCAAACTTGATCATGTCAAGGTATGCAACCACCTGCTGGTTCAGGTCCTGCTTCAGGTCTACCTTCTGCTGATGACTTGCTTCACTATGCAGGTGAAGAAAGCTACTTATCAGCGACTGTAGATTCAGGCTGCTGCTGATGGAGATGGTAATGCTCCTGCCACCCCACCTGCCATGGCAGTGGAAGGTGAGCGCAGAGGCCCCCCCCCCCCCCCCCCCCCCGAGTTAGACCTGCGAGAGGATGGACGATGGAACAGATAGGCATCAGCCAACTGACTACGAAGGATGTCTCTGTAGTAGGTCAGTTTATCCTCCCTCTCCTCCCAGGGTGTAAAAAAGGCCCCCATTTTGTGCCGGTAGCGAGGGTCCAATAAGGACGCCAGAAGTCATCCCACAATTCAACAATCCCCCCTCCTCCTCCAGTTCAGCCCCCACAGGGCTCATGTGGCCGTTAAATGTAGGTGCCACGTCTCCAGTGCCCTGACCAGTCATTCTTTTCAACACGTGTTGTAGTAGATGAAGCAGTGGAATGACGTTCATCCCGTAATCATGGCGACTGACCAATAATGTGGCTTCCTCAAAGGGCCTGACAAACGGCAGGTGTCACGTATGAGCTGCCACTGGTTCACATTGAAGTTACACAGGAGAGTACCCCTATCCGCTTGGATCATCAAGAAATCGATGATGGCTTTTCTCTGTTCATATAGCTGGTTCAACATATGGAGGGTGGAATTCCAATGTGTGGAAACATCGCAAATCAGATTATGTTGGGGTATACTGTTCTGACGCTGCAGCTCAAGGAGGGTGTGCTTTGCGGTGTACGAGTGACTGAAGTACATGCAAAGTTCCTTCCCATTGTTAGGATGTCTTGCAGATGGGGGGAACACTTCGGGAACTGCTTGACAACCAGATTGAACACGTGTGCCATGCAGGGTGCATGTCTCAGGCTTTCTTGTCGCAGTGCAGACATGATGTTCTTCCCATTGTCGGTCACCGTGGTTCTCATTTCCAGTTTTTGTGGAGTAAGCCATGATTCGATTTCTTGATGAATGACTTTTAGCAGTTCCTCCCCTGTGTGACTCCGTTCGCCAAGGCAAACCATGTGAAGAACAGCGTGACACCGCCGTGCCCTGCACACATGGTATGCTGGAGGGGCACTGAGACTTGTTCGTGCAGTGGAGGCTGAGAAGACTGTGGAGGATGAAGAGGCGGAGTCGCACACTGTCACTCGACCAACGCCCTGAGAAAGTGGAGGCAGAAGTGGTGTGACCTGTCCAGGTTGCTGTTGTTTCTGTGAAGGAACCACATTCACACAGTGGGCCGTAAAGGACATATATTGTCCCTGACCGTAGTTACAGCTCCACATGTTGGCGCTGACGTGCACTTTGGTACATACCGACAGGCTGAAGGAATGGCCCACTGTTACGCCGAGCGCTCCGGGTCCCCGCTCCTCCCCGGAGCGCTCGCAGCGTTCTCTCATTCGCAGCGCCCCGGTCAGACCTGCTGGCCGGGTGCGCTGCGATATTACTCCCAGCCGGGATGCGATTCGCGATGCGGGACGCGCCCGCTCGCGATGCGCATCTCGGCTCCCGTACCTGACACGTTCCCCGTCTGTGTTGTCCCGGCGCGCACGGCCCCGCTCCTTAGGGCGCGCACGCGCCGGGTCTCTGCGATTTAAAGGGCCACTGCGCCACTGATTGGCGCAGCAGGCCTAATCAGTATCCTCACCTGTGCACTCCCTACTTATACCTCACTTCCCCTGCACTCCCTCGCCGGATCTTGTTGCCATTGTGCCAGTGAAAGCGTTTCCTTGTGTGTTCCTAGCCTGTGTTCCAGACCTCCTGCCGTTGCCCCTGACTACGATCCTTGCTGCCTGCCCTGACCTTCTGCTACGTCCGACCTTGCTCTTGTCTACTTCCTTGTACCGCGCTTATCTCAGCAGTCAGAGAGGTTGAGCCGTTGCCGGTGGATACGACCTGGTTGCTACCGCCGCTGCAAGACCATCCCGCTTTGCGGCGGGCTCTGGTGAATACCAGTAGCAACTTAGAACCGGTCCACCGACACGGTCCACGCCAATCCCTCTCTGGCACAGAGGATCCACCTCCAGCTAGCCGAATCGTGACAGTAGATCCGGCCATGGATCCCGCTGAGGTCCCGCTGCCAGTTGTCGCCGACCTCACCACGGTGGTCGCCCAGCAGTCGCAACAGATAGCGCAACAAGGCCACCAGCTGTCTCAACTGACCGTGATGCTACAGCAGCTACTACCACAGCTTCAGCAATCATCTCCACCGCCAGCTCCTGCACCTCCTCCGCAGCGAGTGGCCGCATCCAGCCTCCGATTATCTTTGCCGGATAAATTTGATGGGGACTCTAAGTTTTGCCGTGGTTTTCTTTCGCAATGTTCCCTGCATTTGGAGATGATGTCGGACCAGTTTCCAACTGAAAGGTCTAAGGTGGCTTTCGTAGTCAGCCTTCTGTCTGGGAAAGCCCTGTCATGGGCCACACCGCTCTGGGACCGCAATGATCCTGTCACTGCCTCTGTACACTCCTTCTTCACGGAGATTCGAAGTGTCCTTGAGGAACCTGCCCGAGCCTCTTCTGCCGAGACTGCCCTGCTGAACCTGGTCCAGGGTAATTCTTCTGTTGGCGAGTACGCCATCCAATTCCGTACTCTTGCCTCCGAATTATCCTGGAATTACGAGGCCCTCTGCGCGACCTTTAAAAAAGGCCTATCCTGTAACATAAAAGATGTGCTGACCGCACGAGAAATTCCTGCTAACCTGCATGAACTTATTCATCTTGCCACCCGCATTGACATGCGTTTTTCCGAAAGGCGTCAGGAGCTCCGCCAGGATATGGACTTTGTTCGCACGAGGCTGTTTCTCTCCCCGGCTCCTCTCTCCTCTGGTCCTCTGCAATCCGTTCCTGTGCCTTCCGCCGTGGAGGCTATGCAAGTTGACCGGTCTCGCTTGACACCTCAAGAGAGGACACGACGCTGCATGGAGAACCTTTGCCTGTACTGTGCCGGTACCGAACATTTCTTGAAGGATTGTCCTATCCGTCCTCCTCGCCAGGAAAGACGCACGCTGACTCCGCACAAAGGTGAGACAGCTCTTGATGTGAACTCTGCTTCTCCACGTCTTACTGTGCCTGTGCGGATGTCTTCTTCTACCTTCTCCTTCTCTGCTATGGCCTTCTTGGATTCCGGATCTGCAGGAAACTTTATTTTGGCCTCTCTCATCAACAGGTTCAACATCCCGGTGACCAGTCTCCCCAGACCCCTCTACATCAACTCTGTTAATAATGAAAGATTGGACTGTACCATGCGTTACCGCACGGAACCTCTCTTAATGTGCATCGGACCCCATCACGAAAAAATTAAATTTTTGGTCCTCTCTAACTGCACTTCAGAAATTTTTCTTGGATTACCATGGCTTCAACACCATTCCCCAACCCTTGATTGGACCACAGGGGAAATCAAGAACTGGGGTACTTCTTGCCACGAGGACTGTCTTAAACTGGCTCCCAGTACTCACAGTCAAGACCCTGTAGTTCCCCCGGTATCTGGTCTTCCCAAGGCCTATCTGGATTATGCTGATGTTTTTTGCAAAAAACAAGCAGAGACTTTGCCTCCTCACAGGCCTTAAGACTGTCCTATTGACCTCCTCCCGGGTACTACTTCACCCCGGGGCAGAATCTATCCTCTGTCTGCTCCGGAAACTCAAGCCATGTCGAAATAAATCCAGGAGAACTTAAAAAAGGGGTTTATCCGCAAGTCCTCCTCTCCTGCCGGAGCTGGATTTTTTTTTGTCTCCAAAAAAGACGGCTCCCTACGCCCTTGCATTGATTACCGCGGACTTAATAAAATGACTGTAAAAACCGCTACCCCCTACGTCTTATCTCGGAACTCTTTGACCGCCTACGAGGCGCCCACATCTTTACCAAGCTGGACTTAAGAGGTGCTTATAATCTCATCCGCATCAGGGAGGGGGACGAATGGAAGACTGCATTTAACACCAGAGATGGACACTTTGAGTATCTGGTTATGCCCTTTGGCCTTTGCAACGCCCCTGCCGTCTTCCAAGACTTTGTAAATGAAATTTTTCGTGATCTTCTATATACCTGTGTTGTGGTTTACCTGGACAATATTCAGATTTTTTCTGCCAACTTAGAAGAACACCGCCAGCATGTCCGCATGGTTCTTCAGAGACTTCACAACAATCAACTATATGCCAAAATGGAAAAATGTCTCTTTGAATGTCAGTCTCTTCCTTTCCTAGGATACTTAGTTTCTGGCCAGGGACTACAAATGGACCCAGATAAACTATCTGCCGTATTGGATTGGCCACGCCCCTCCGGACTCCGTGCTATCCAAAGTTTTTTGGGGTTCGCCAATTATTGCAGACAATTTATTCCACACTTTTCCACTATTGTGGCTCCTATTGTGGCTCTAACCAAGAAAAACGCCAATCCTAAGTCCTGGTCTCCTCAAGCGGAAGACGCATTTAAACATCTCAAGTCTGCCTTTTCTTCTGCTCCCGTACTCTCCAGACCTGACCCATCTAAACCCTTCTTATTGGAGGTAGACGCCTCCTCGGTGGGAGCTGGAGCAGTTCTTCTACAAAAAAATTCTTCCGGGAATGCTGTTACTTGTGGGGTTTTTTCTAGGACCTTCTCTCCGGCGGAGAAAAACTACTCCATTGGTGATCGAGAATTACTGGCCATAAAATTGTTGCTTGAGGAATGAAGGCACCTGCTGGAGGGATCCAAATATCCAGTTATTATATACACTGACCACAAGAATCTCTCTTATCTCCAGTCTGCCCAACGGCTGAACCCTCGCCAGGCTAGGTGGTCGTTGTTCTTTGCCCGTTTTAACTTTGAAATCCACTTTCGCCCTGCTGACAAGAACATTAGGGCCGATGCCCTCTCTCGTTCTTCAGATGCCTCTAAAGTGGAAGCCTCTCCGCAACACATCATTCCTCCGGACTGTCTGATCTCCACTTCTCCAGCTTCCATCAGACAAACTCCTCCAGGGAAGACCTTCGTTACTCCACGCCAGCGCCTCGGGATTCTCAAGTGGGGACACTCCTCCCACCTCGCAGGCCATGCTGGCATCAAAAAATCCATTCAACTCATCTCTCGATTTTATTGGTGGCCTACTCTGGAGACTGATGTTGTTGATTTCGTGCGGGCTTGTACTGTCTGTGCCCGGGATAAGACTCCTCGCCAGAAGCCTGCTGGTCTCCTTCATCCTCTGCCTGTTCCTGAACAACCTTGGTCACAGATTGGTATGGACTTTATTACTGACTTGCCTTTATCCCGTGGCAACACAGTTGTTTGGGTGGTCGTTGATCGATTCTCCAAGATGGCACATTTTATCCCTCTTCCAGGCCTTCCTTCGGCGCCTCAGTTGGCAAAGCAATTTTTTATACACATTTTTCGCCTTCACGGGTTGCCCACGCATATTGTCTCAAATAGAGGCGTTCAATTTGTGTCTAAATTCTGGAGGGCCCTCTGTAAGCAGCTCAAGATCAAATTAAACTTCTCTTCTTCTTATCATCCCCAATCCAATGGGCAAGTAGAAAGAATTAATCAGGTCCTGGGTGACTATTTGCGACATTTTGTTTCCTCCCGCCAGGATGACTGGGCAGATCTTCTACCATGGGCCGAATTCTCATACAACTTCAGAGTCTCCGAATCTTCTGCTAAATCCCCATTCTTCGTGGTGTACGGCCGTCACCCTCTTCCTCCCCTCCCCACTCCCATGCCCTCTGGTTTGCCCGCTGTTGATGAAGTGACTCAAAACCTTTCCACCATATGGAAAGAAACCCAAAATTCTCTTTTTCAGGCTTCATACCGGATGAAAAAATTTGCTGATAAGAAAAGAAGAACTCCCCCATTTTTCTCCCGGAGACAAGGTATGGCTCTCCGCTAAGTATGTCCGCTTTCATGTCCCCAGTTTTAAACTGGGACCACGCTATCTTGGTCCCTTCAAAATCAAGTGCCAGATCTCTTACAAACTCCTTCTTCCTCCTTCTCTCCGTATTCCCAATGCCTTCCATGTCTCTCTTCTTAAACCACTCATCCTTAACCGCTTCTCTCCCAAAGTTGTTTCTCCCACTCCAGTTTCGGGTTCATCTGACGTCTTTTTGGTGAAGGAGATTCTAGCATCCAAGACGGTCAGAGGTAAAAGATTCTTCTTGGTTGACTGGGAGAATTGTGGCCCAGAGGAGAGATCTTGGGAACCTGAGGACAACATCCTGGACAAAAGTCTTATCCTCAGGTTCTCAGGCTCCAAGAAGAGGGGGAGACCCAAGGGGGGGGGGGTACTGTTACGCCGAGCGCTCCTGGTCCCCACTCCTCCCTGGAGCGCTCGCAGCGTTCTCTCATTCGCAGCGCCCCGATCAGACCTGCTGGCTGGGTGCGCTGCGATATTACTCCCAGCCGGGATGCGATTCGCGATGCGGGACGCGCCCGCTCGCGATGCGCATCTCGACTCCCGTACCTGACCCGTTCCCCGTCTGTGTTGTCCCGGCGCGCGCGGCCCTGCTCCTTAGGGCGCACGCGCGCCGGGTCTCTGCGATTTAAAGGGCCACTGCGCCACTGATTGGCGCAGCAGGCCTAATCAGTATCCTCACCTGTGCACTCCCTACTTATACCTCACTTCCCCTGCACTCCCTCGCCGGATCTTGTTGCCATTGTGCCAGTGAAAACGTTTCCTTGTGTGTTCCTAGCCTGTGTTCCAGACCTCCTGCCGTTGCCCCTGACTACGATCATTGCTGCCTGCCCTGACCTTCTGCTACGTCCGACCTTGCTCTCGTCTACTCCCTTGTACCACGCTTATCTCAGCAGTCAGAGAGGTTGAGCCGTTGCCGGTGGATACGACCTGGTTGCTACCGCCGCTGCAAGACCATCCCGCTTTGCGGCGGGCTCTGGTGAATACCAGTAGCAACTTAGAACCGGTCCACCGACACGGTCCACGCCAATCCCTCTCTGGCACAGAGGATCCACCTCCAGCTAGCCGAATCGTGACACCCACCTTCTCTTCCACAAAATTGTGCAGGGCTGGTACTGCCTTCTTCGCAAAGAAATGATGGCTTGGGACTCTACACCTCGGCTCGGCACAAGCCATCAGTTCTCTGAAAGGTGCAGAGTCCACCAATTGAAAAGGGAGGGACTGCAGCACCAGCAACTTGGACAGGAGCATGTTCAGCTTCTGCGCTGTTGGATGAGTGGGTGCATACTGTTGTCTCTTGGACATGGCTTCGCCGATGGATTGCTGGTGGAATGACTGACTCGAAGTAGGACGAGCAGGAGCATCTTGAGCGACAGAAGATGGGTATGACACACACCTTCCTTCGGGTGAGGTGGTGGAGCTTTGGCTGGCTTAAACAGGGAGCAGCGTGCCACTGGGTGATGCAGCAGGCTGGACCACCACATTGGAGCCACGGTTCTCCCAGGCCGCTTTATGGTGATGCTGCATATGTTGACACAGGGCCATGGTGCCAACATTGGGACCCTGGCCACGTTTCACCTTCTGCTGACACATCTTGCATGTGGCCAGGTTAACATCCTCCGGATGCTTGATGAAAAACTGCCACACCGTCGAGTAGCTGATTTCCCCACCAACAGTCTGCAATGATTGACTGCTATTGCCGCCGACTCCAGGAACCCCTGTTCCACTACCTTCCGGGAAGGGAGGCTGCCGCGAAGCAGGTGGCATGTTTGGCTCCAGACTTTATACTTCTGCCACTATGCTGACTGCCAACCATGCTACCACCAGCTGCTGCCTCACGGGCAACCTAGTATCTTGACTAGTTATTTCATCCAATGAGGCAACAATATTTGATAAATAATAATATTCAATAATTCATTCAAAGAGACAAAAGAATAATAAAATATAACTTTTACTAAGATAGATATAACATTTCCATCATATCAGAAGTGCACAAAATTACAGTGGTACACATAATTGCACAGAACGTCACATAAACATACAATGGATGGCCTGCAAAGAAAAAGGAGGGGAGGGAAGAGGATACAGGTGAGTGCCCTAACTATAACTAAACCTTCCTAAGCCCCACTAATCTAAAGCTAACGCTAAGTGTGGAAGGGATAAGGATGTGGGAACCACACTGATAATACGTGTGGTGTACAGTAAGACAGCAATTCTCATGCTCCTTGTTCCAATGCGTTTCTCCCAAATGTTGACCTTGAGTTCATCAGGGATGGAGGAGAGATTGAGGTACAGACAGATTACAATGATATATACAAACAGAACAAAAACAGAAGAAGGGCCTTGACATTGGAGATTATAAAAAGCATGTAAATCAGTTCAGACCGGATGGATAACACTTATGCTCCTCGTCAAGTGTAAGACAGGTCAGTCAGTTAATGGAGATAAAAAATGGAGTCCTAAAGAGATAGAAAAAGATAGAAAAAGTATCCAGTGTGTTAGCAATGGAAAATAGTGGTCAAACAGTCACTATTCTAGATAGGTCCAAAGGTAGTGTTGCAGGTCATGGTCACCAAAGATAGTAGTTGGTAGTTTTTGTCCACAGAATGACAGACATCACTCCCAAAACTATGCATATACAAAATAATCTTAGGACCAAGTATCACGCCGCAGCTTTATGGATGAAATGACTGCATGTCACTAAGATAAGTGTTACGCCTAGCGCTCCGGGTCCCCGCTCCTCCCCGGAGCGCTCACGGCGTCTTTCTCCCTGCAGCGCCCCGGTCAGTCCCGCTGACCGGGAGCGCTGCACTGTCATGGCCGTCGGGGATGCGATTCGCACAGCGGGACGCGCCCGCTCGCGAATCGCATCCCAGGTCACTTACCCGTCCCGGTCCCCTGCTGTCTTGTGCTGGCGCGCGCGGCTCCGCTCTCTAGGGCGCGCGCGCGCCAGCTCTCTGAGACTTAAAGGGCCAGTGCACCAATGATTGGTGCCTGGCCCAATTAGCTTAATTGGCTTCCATCTGCTCCCTGGCTATATCTGATCTCCTCCCTTGCACTCCCTTGCCGGATCTTGTTGCCATTGTGCCAGTGAAAGCGTTTCCTTGTGTGTTCCTAGCCTGTGTTCCAGACCTCCTGCCGTTGCCCCTGACTACGATCCTTGCTGCCTGCCCCGACCTTCTGCTACGTCTGACCTTGCCTCTGCCTAGTCCTTCTGTCCCACTCCTTCTCAGCAGTCAGCGAGGTTGAGCCGTTGCTAGTGGATACGACCTGGTTGCTACTGCCGCAGCAAGACCATCCCGCTTTGCGGCGGGCTCTGGTGAAAACCAGTAGCCTCTTAGAACCGGTCCACTAGCACGGTCCACGCCAATCCCTCGCTGACACAGCGGATCCACAACCCGTAAGCCGAATCGTGACAGTAGATCCGGCCATGGATCCCGCTGAGGTGCCGCTGCCAAGTCTCGCTGACCTTACCACGGTGGTCGCTCAGCAATCGCAGCAAATTGCCCAACAAGGACAGCAGCTGTCGCAGTTGACCGCCACGTTACAGCAACTTCTGCCTCTGCTACAGCAGCAACCATCTCCTCCGCCAGCTCCTGCACCTCCTCCGCAGCGAGTGGCCGCTCCTAGCCTCCGCTTGTCCCTGCCGGACAAATTTGATGGGGACTCTAAACTCTGCCGTGGATTTTTGTCTCAGTGTTCCCTGCATATGGAGATGTTGTCGGACTTGTTTCCTACAGAACGGTCTAAGGTGGCGTTCGTAGTAAGCCTTCTTTCAGGAAAGGCCTTGTCTTGGGCCACACCGCTCTGGGACCGCAATGATCCTGCCACAGCCACAGTCCAGGCCTTCTTCGCTGAAGTCCGGAGTGTCTTCGAGGAGCCAGCCCGAGCTTCTTCTGCCGAGACTGCCCTGTTGAACCTGGTCCAGGGTAATTCTTCAGTGGGCGAGTACGCCATCCAATTTCGTACTCTTGCTTCCGAGTTATCATGGAATAACGAGGCTCTCTGCGCGACCTTTAAAAAAGGCCTATCCAGTCGCATCAAGGATGTGCTGGCCGCACGAGAGATTCCTGCCAACCTCCAAGAACTCATCCATTTGGCTACCCGCATTGACATGCGTTTTTCTGAGCGACACCAAGAGCTCCGCCAGGAAAAAGACTTAGATCTCTGGGCACCTCTCCCACAGCATCCTTTGCAGTCTACGCCTGGGCCCCCCGCCGAGGAGGCCATGCAAGTGGATCGGTCTCGCCTGACCCAGGAAGAGAGGAATCGCCGTAGGGAAGAAAATCTCTGTCTGTACTGTGCCAGTACCGAGCACTTCTTGGTGGATTGCCCTATCCGTCCTCCATGTCTGGGAAACGCGCGCACGCACGCACCCAGCTCACGTGGGTGTGGCGTCTCTTGGTTCTAAGTCTGCTTCTCCATGTCTCACGGTGCCCGTGCGGATTTCTCCTTCAGCCAACTCCTCCCTCTCAGCCCTGGCCTGCTTGGACTCTGGTGCCTCCGGGAATTTTATTTTGGAGTCTTTTGTGAATCAATTTCCGCATCCCGGTGACCCGTCTCGTCAAGCCGCTCTACATTTCCGCGGTCAATGGAGCCAGACTGGATTGCACTGTGCGTTACCGCACAGAACCCCTCCTGATGTGTATCGGACCCCATCGCGAAGTGATTGAGCTCTTCGTCCTACCCAACTGTACCTCTGAGGTCCTCCTCGGTCTGCCATGGCTCCGGCTTCATTCCCCCATCCTTGATTGGACCACCAGGGAGATCAAGAACTGGGACTCTGCCTGCCATAGGAAGTGCCTCTCCCCCCCTCCCAGTCCCGTCAGGCAAGCCTCTGTGCCTCCTCATGGCTCCCGTCCTTGTGTCACCCTGCCCCGTGCCAAGCTTCACCCTCTGCCCTCCCTCCCCATTCCAACTCCTGCTGTACTGCCTGCCGTTGAGGAAACCCTCCATTCTTTCCCGGTGTCCCCATCCCAGGGGGAGGCAGTTACCGGACAAAAAAAAGGGGAGACCTAAGGGGGGGGTACTGTTACGCCTAGCGCTCCGGGTCCCCGCTCCTCCCCGGAGCGCTCACGGCGTCTTTCTCCCTGCAGCGCCCCGGTCAGTCCCGCTGACCGGGAGCGCTGCACTGTCATGGCCGTCGGGGATGCGATTCGCACAGCGGGACGCACCCGCTCGCAAATCGCATCCCAGGTCACTTACCCGTCCCGGTCCCCTGCTGTCTTGTGCTGGCGCGCGCGGCTCCGCTCTCTAGGGCGCGCGCGCGCCAGCTCTCTGAGACTTAAAGGGCCAGTGCACCAATGATTGGTGCCTGGCCCAATTAGCTTAATTGGCTTCCATCTGCTCCCTGGCTATATCTGATCTCCTCCCTTGCACTCCCTTGCCGGATCTTGTTGCCATTGTGCCAGTGAAAGCGTTTCCTTGTGTGTTCCTAGCCTGTGTTCCAGACCTCCTGCCGTTGCCCCTGACTACGATCCTTGCTGCCTGCCCCGACCTTCTGCTACGTCTGACCTTGCCTCTGCCTAGTCCTTCTGTCCCACGCCTTCTCAGCAGTCAGCGAGGTTGAGCCGTTGCTAGTGGATACGACCTGGTTGCTACTGCCGCAGCAAGACCATCCCGCTTTGCGGCGGGCTCTGGTGAAAACCAGTAGCCTCTTAGAACCGGTCCACTAGCACGGTCCACAACCCGTAAGCCGAATCGTGACAATAAGAGTAAGGGAGTAGGCCTTTGTCTTTTGTCAAAAAGACAAAGAGAGAGAGAAGATAACCAATATCTATGCGGCAAATTCTCCCCCCAAAATAGCAGATACATACAAAGCAAATGATGACAATTACCTTGCAAACTTGTAACCACGTAAATTAAGGCAACCAAAAGGACTCTGTAATCTGAATGACCCCCACTTGATATTGGATACTACAGCATCAAACGGATAAATCAAAAGGAGATATCAGAAGCTAGAAACAATAAACAAATCACCAATTAGATATAAGGGCAGGTAGGTAATTAAATATCTGGGGGGGGGGGGGGGCAGAGCGCAGTCCCAGCATATAATAAAGGCCTCAGGGTAAGTGTTGTCAAAGTCACAAACCCTGCTTTCATCATCATAATGCATGAATCCACTGGCAGATTGTCAGTTATAGTGGGTGTACACATTGTTACATAGAAAACAAGTACATGGTAGGAAACCCCATGTAATAAAGAAAATAAATGCGACCAGTGGGATATAAATAGGTTCAAATAAAGCAAATTCGAAACCCCACAATAAACACAGATGCGCCATAGGGATATATCAAACGAGATAGAATAAAGAAAGCATAATTCTTACCCCTAGATAGTTAGCAGGATCATAGGATCATAGTCAGTATGTACAGATGTGTTCCAGTATACTTTTGGACAAAACCACATATTGTGTTTTGGAAAATACTGTAATACATAGTTACATAGTTAGTACGGTTGAAAAAAGACATACGTCCATCAAGTTCAACCAGGGAATTGAAGGGTAGGGGTGTGGCGCGATATTGGGGAAGGGATGGGATTTTATATTTCTTCATAAGCATTAATGTTATTTTGTTCCAGGAATGTATCTAACCCTGTTTTAAAGCTATTAATTTTTCCTGCTGTGACCAGTTCCTGAGGTAGACTGTTCCATAAGTTCACAGTTCTTATGGTAAAGAAGGCATGTCGCCCCTTGAGACTAAACCTTTTCTTCTCCAGACGGAGGGAGTGCCCCCTCGTCCACTCGGCCCTTCCACAAGGAACTTGATGGTATACTTAAACAAGATTTGGTTGATGGCCTTATTGATAAAAAGGAGTATGCATTTTTACTCCCGGTGGCACCCTGACTATCGACATTCTATGGGCTCCCAAAAATTCACAAGGGTCTAACACCATTAAAGTATAGACCCATTGTGTCAGTGGTGGGCAATCTTACCTAGAACTTGGGTATATATTTAGATGAGATCGTCCGCCCTTTTGTTCTCAGCGTGCCCTCCTGTGATACAATGGACATTCTTATGAAATTACAAGATCTCACAATTGACCCTGATTGGTGGCTCTGCTCTATAGATGTCTAGGCACTCTATAGTTCTATTCCGCACGAAGCAGGCCTACATGCAGTTGAGAACTTTATCCATAGCAGAGGCACCCAATATGCTTCACATAACCAACTTATTCTGTCCTTTACTCCAGTTCATTTTGACCCGTAACTTTTTCACCTTCAATTCTCACATCTACCACCAGCTCAGGGGCATCCAGTGGCGCCCACTTATGCCAACTTGCTCCTGGGCTGATGGGAGCAGGTGGTAGTGTTCGGTGAATCCAATTCTCAATTTCATAAACACATCCAATATTGGGGCCGATACATAGATGATGTGGCGGTCATCTGGTGGGGTCCCCGCAGCGAATTTGACAAACTACTAGAGTCTCTGAATCAGAATTCGATAGATTATTGAATATTATTATTTATCAAATATTGTTGCCTCATTGGATGAAATAGCTAGTCCAGATACTATATTGTACTTCACCTAGGGCATCTTTATCTTTGTCACGCAAGGGGGTGAGGAACCATTGTTTCCCTTGATGAGTACTTTTCACGGGCAACCTGCAACCCTCTTCTCCTGATGATGATGATGAAGCCCTTCTGCACTTGGCTCCCAATTGCGATTGGCTTCATCATCATCGAGTCATGTCTGCACGTCACTGATATCCTACTCAGATTACTCAACAGTGTCTGCTTCAGGACCCTAAACTCTGGCAACACCATCTCCCACGCCACTCTCCTCATCACTACTTGCCCGCCTAGCGGAGGAAGCGGAGGATGTCTCCTCCACTTCTTGGCTTGGCAGTAGCGGCTGACTGTCCTCTAGTAGATCTTCCTCACTAAATAGTGGGGCTGAACCCACAGCATAAGATACTTCTGTGGGGGAGGGAACAGCATAGGACAGAGGCAATGGGAGGACAGGGACTGCACCCGGCCATGCCAACTAAGGGTTGTGTCTGAGGAACCCACCGACTGTTGACTGGGGGTGTCAGATGTCACTTGTGATGAAGTGGATGACTGTGTTAACCAATCGATGGGTTGCTGGTCGAGACACCAGTGCTGCAGCACACAGTCGCTGTGTACTACACCCAAAATTGCACTCTCTCTCTTAATCTCACTCCCTTCCCTATCAGTGCTTCTAGGCTGGATTTGGGCTTGAGGGGAATCGCTGCTGTAAAAAATCTTTTCTGTGCAACACCCACTGCTCTCTGTCCCTCTCTGAAATAGAATGCTGATTAGACTGGGAGGTGAATCCCTGCTGTAAAAATGCTTTTCTGTGCAACACACACTGCTCTCTGTGCCTCTCTCTTTTTCTGCAATAGAACGCTGATGTGACTGGGAGGTAAATCGCTGCTGTAAAAATACTTTTCTCTTCAACACACACTACTGTCTCTCTCTCTGCAAAAAAAGGCTGAAGTGACTGGCCGCAAGATGGCTGCCGATTATATAGGGCTGCGACATCACAGGGGTGGCTAGCCGCTGATAAGCTGCATGCTGCATGTGATTCAGGGTCATCCCGCTGACCCTTGTTCCCGCCTTCCCAGGATTCCTTGCCCCATGTCCCTACATGTGGATCTGAAAATTTTAGATGCCCTGGAGCCTTAACCGCACTAAATGGAGTTTAAAGAAGCAAAATCACGGCGATATTCGCATTCGTTGTGAATCTAATTTTTCCTGAAGTTAGTAACGAATTCGGATTCTTCAGATTCGATTCACTCATTCCTAATGTCAATGGCTGAAAGATCAGACCAATCAGAATTGGAATTTTACTGGTAAAACACCTGTAATACTGAAGTGCATTCAGTGACTGGCTGTCTGTTAGCACCTCCCTACAGTTCAGGTAGGTACTACATGTTCTGTACTTTTTACCTGTGCCCGGGATAGCTGTTTTTTTAAACACCAGGTGAGGGTGGGTCCATTTAACTTTTTTGGGACGCTGTCTACTGTAAATGACCCTGAGGAAGCTCCGGTCCTCCACATAGACAGTGATTTACAGCTCCCAGCAGCTCTTTCTTACTTTTATATGTAAGGACTTGCTTTATCTGTATTAGTTATCTACATTTTATTCTACAGGGTGGGCCATTTATATGGATACACCTTAGTAAAATGGGAATGGTTGGTGATATTAACTTCCTGTTTGTGGCACATTAGTATATGTGAGGGGGGAAACTTTTCAAGATAGGTGGTGACCATGGTGGCCATTTTGAAGTCGGCCATTTTGAATCCAACTTTTCAATAGGAAGAGGGTCATGTAACACATCAAACTTATTGGCAATTTCACAAGAAAAACAATGATGTGCTTGGTTTGAACGTAACTTTATTCTTTCATGAGTTATTTACAAGTTTCTGACCACTTATAAAATGTGTTCAATGTGCTACCCATTGTGTTGGATTGTCAATGCAACCCTCTTCTCCCACTCTTCACACACTGATAGCAACACCACAGGAGAAATGCTAGCACAGGCTTCCAGTATCCGTAGTTTCAAGTGCTGCACATCTCGTATCTTCACAGCATAGACAATTGCTTCAGATTACCCCAAAGATAAAAGTCTAAGGGGGTCAGATCGGGAGACCTTGGGGGCCATTCAACTGGCCCCCGACGACCAATCCACTTTCCAGGAAACTGATAATCTAGGAATGCTCGGATCTGAAACCCATAATGTGGTGGTGCACCATCTTGCTGGAACACATCATCATGTAGGCCACTGGATATGTGAAATGGCTACATGATGATCTGTTTCCCTCTTTATGCACTGAAGCTGGCACGTTCCCTGAGTTTTTCCAGCAAGATGGTGCACCACCACATTATGGGTGTCAGGTCCGAGCATTCCTAGATGAACAGTTTCCTGGAAAGTGGATTGGTCATCGTGTTCCAGTTGAATGGCCCCCAAGGTCTCCCGATCTGCCCCCATTAGACTTATCTTTGGGGTCATCTGAAGGCAATTGTCTATGCTGTGAATATTCTAGATGTGCAGCACCTGAAACTACGGATACTGGAAGCCTGTGCTAGCATTTCTCCTGCGGTGTTGCTATCAGTGTGTGATGAGTGGGAAAAGAGGGTTGCATTGACAATCCAACACAATGGGCAGCACATTGAACACAGTTTATAAGTGGTCAGAAACTTGTAAATAACACATGAAAGAATAAAGTTACGTTAAAACCAAGCACATCATTGTTTTCCTTGTGAAATTCCCAATAAGTGTGATGTGTCACATGACCCTCTTCCTATTGAAAAAAAACAAAAGTTGGATTTAAAATGGCCGACTTTAAAATGGCCGCCATGGTCACCACACATCTTGAAAAGTTTCACCCCTCACATATACTAATGTGCCACAAACAGGAAGTTAATATCATCAACCATTCCCGTTTTATTAAGGTGTATCCATATAAATGGCCCACCCTGTATATTACTCACTTCAGATCCCATCACTATTTTTATTTTTTATTTTTTATAGATTTATGGTGTTATTTTGCATTGTTCATCCTAAAACCAAATAATATTGTAACTTGAGGGACCACTGTACTATAACAACAGCAACTTAAGTCTATATTTTTCTATGATTGTCCTAAATGCTCTTGTAACGTCCTTATTTCTTAAACTATAAATTAATGGGTTAAGCATGGGAATAATAACAGTATAGAACACAGAGGCAATTCTGTCTTGGCTCATGGCATAGCTAGAGGAAGGCCGTAGATACATAAAGACAATGGTACTGTAGAATAGGCCAACAGTCATTAGTTGGGATGTACAGGTAGAGAATGCTTTCTTCCTGCCCTTTAGGGAATTAATGTTCAATATACTTGAAATAATATAGCTATAGGACACCACAATAGTTGTCAGTGAGCTTATTTCAGCAAGACCTCCAAAAATGAACATCACAAGCTCATTTACTGTAGTATCAACACAAGAGAGCTTTAAAAGAGGTGGCACATCACAGTAGAAGTGGTCTATTTTATTGTTTCTGCAGAAAGGTAATTGGAAAGTACATGATGTATGAATGGAAGCATTAACGTAACCCCCAAGGTAAGCTAAGCCCAGAAGCCGCCTGCAGAAGCTTTTCTTCATTACTATCGTATACAAAAGTGGGTTGCAGATTGCAACATAGCGATCATAAGCCATTATCCCTAGCAAAAAACACTCCAGGCTAACAGAGGCACCAAACAGATACATTTGCATTATACATTCACCAAATGAAATAGTCTTTGTTACTGAAAGGAAAGTAGCTAAGGTCTTTGGTGTTATGATGGTAGAGTAGCACAGGTCTAAAAAAGAAAGGTTATTTATGAAAAAGTACATTGGAGTTTGAAGTCGAGAGTCTCCTCTTATTGTTACCATGATGCCAATGTTAGCCACCAATGTGACAATGTAAAATGTTAAAAACAAGGAAAACAGAAAAATCTGGAGTTTAGGATCATCAGTGAGACCCGAGAGTACAAAGTAAGAAGGTTTTGTGCTGTTCAGCATACTCATGCCGTGCTTCTTGTTTCATGAACAGACCTTAAAATAAATATAAAATGTTAAAACACATCATTCAAATTGTTACTGAAATATAATTTAATGTACAATAATAATCACACAAATAATTTAATACGATGCTAAGTTTATATTAAAAAGGTTAGTATAGCCCCAAAGTCTGGTATCTGTTTCCCTTGCATTTTATTTTACCCTGTCATTGTACAAATTTATAACTTTTAAGTAATCGTATTAAAACTGTGTTTATTTTTAATTTTCCTCTTTACTTTCAGGTATATGTCAGGAAAATCTTTTTATATTTTGCACTGGGTAAGTTACTGTGATACCACAAGAGGGTTTCAGTCAGATATGTTCTCACACGTGGATTTCTGTTGGTTTCTGTGATAGCGCAAATGGGTTTTTGTCAGATAACTTGTGTGATGTCATATCTGTTCCAGTTAGGTAAGGTACTGTGACATCACAAGTGTGTTTTAGTGAGATGAGCTGCTGTAACATCACAAGTGAGTTTTTTTTCCCCAATAAGCTGCTGTAACATCACAATGTAAAACTACAATTAGGCATCAGCCAGGTAAGTAACCGGCATCTTATGTGATATCAAAAGTGTGCCACAATGAGGTCAACTGCTGTGACTTCACCGAAGAATTAGACAGATAACATGCGGTATCACAAATGTTTTTTTACAATGCATTGAATATAGAGGACAATGGCTCTGATTTACTATTGTAAACCCAACACGTTTTCTTGGGTCGTGCACCAGATTCTGGCGCATTGCACCAGAATTTGATGAATATAAAATTTCCCATTTAGGCTTACGCCTTCATGAGACTGATTTCCCAGAACTTGGGAACCCTATAAATGTTAAAATGTGTATCTTTATTGTTTCTTTGTTAACATTTTGCTAAATGTGAGAAAAACAAACCAATAACATGATGTGCTTTAAAAACACTGTCAGGGTTACAGATTTCAATGGAGTATATACTCCATTGAAATCTGTAACCCTGACTGTGTTTTTAACACTCTTAGTAAATCAGAGCCATTATATTGCTTTAGGGAAGCACTATACAATGGTGCACTGTGTGCCTACTCGCTTAGCATATATGGGGTGCATTTCTTTCCCAATATCATGACCAAATATCTCAGCCCAGCCATGAGCCTAATGAATTGAACTAGCTGACCTGAATGACTAACCCTTACTTTCTATTTTTTAACTTATTAATATTGGAAAATAATTTTTCAATAGGTATTTCACATTATTGCTCTTTATATACACTTATCAAAATAACTCTTGCCTCGTGTAGTCAAAAATAATTTTATGTTCATTAATATTTCAAAATCTTTAATAAAGAAATAAAAGAAAAAAGATACACGAACAAAAATACATAAAAAATGTAAAATATTTTAAAAAAATCGACTATTAAACACAAAATACAAAGCAAGACACAGTTAATAAAGACATCACATAATCATCTGGAGAAACATTAGATTATATTGTAGGTGCCTGAATCCTATAGATATATCATTCCTTATTATATTCTGTGTTCTGTCTTACCACTACTAGAGCTGTCCTAGCTAATATATTGTACATGAACAGAAATATTTTTCAGATAAGTGTATTCATTAATTCTGAAGATTTATATATATAATGTCAAACAATTCTCCCATGGATTTACTGAATTCTACTGGGATTAATTTACATATAGCAAACAGATGACACTCCTGACAATTGAGAACTGGAAATATGTGAGATTCCCTATTCACTTATATTTTTATTAACAAATACTCTTAACTCTTAAAAAATCAGCAAAAAATAATAAACAGTTCTGTAGATTACATTTCTCTACTACCAGATATAATGTTTGTCCTCCTTAACAGATTCTGATATTTAACTTTTGCTAATTTTACTTTTTGTTTTATATATTGTGTCCTCCATACCCCATTAGGTGATATTTATTATTCACAAAAACCTAGGGCCACAGCCAGGGCACAAAGACCCCTATATTGTTGGTCCCCTAAAATATAAAGGGGTACACCAGTGAAAACAAATGTTTTCAAATCAACTGGTGCCAGAAAGTTAAACAGATTTTTACTTCTATTTAACTCCTTAAGGACACAGGGTGTACCTGTACACCTTGCGCCCGCTTCCCTTCTATGACGCAAGCTCAGTGGCTTAGCCCGTGTTATAGCATGGTGGTCCTAGCGGGACTGCTGGGACCCATATCTAATGCAAAACATCTAAGCATTAAACCCTTAGAAGCCGTAATCAAAGTTGATTGCAGTGTCTAAAATGAAAGTAAAGAGACAAAAAAAGCAACAAGAAGTGCGCCCCTAGTGAAAACCGTCTAGGTAGGAAAAAGCGGGGTGAAGAGAAAAATGGGTCCTTACCCTTGGGTGTTGCGCTTAGAGCACAACACCTACAGTAGCGAGCCGGACAGCTGCCACGAGGAACTTCCCACAGTCTCACCGGTAGCGAAGAATAGGTAGAGAGATAGAGAAAGGTGTTCCCCTCAGTGGCGTTGTGACCGGGGTGCGGGGGGTGCGGACCGCACCGGGTGACACCAGGCTGATGGGGTGACACCACTCTGCCAGCACCCCCCCCCCTCGTCCTCAGTTACCGCTGACAGCACCCTGCCCCCCCCCCGGTCCTCAGTTACCGCTGACAGCATTCCCCCCACCCCCCCCCCCCCGGTCCTCAGTTACCGCTGACAGCACCCCCCCCCACCGGTCCTCAGTTACCGCTGACAGCACCCCCCCCCCCCTGTCCTCAGCTAGCGCTGACAGCACTCCCCCCCCCCCCCTGCCCCCCCCCCCCCCCGGAGGCACACGTCCCGGCTTGTGATGGGACGTCGGCGGGCGGAGCTAGATGGACGGCGCTAACATCACGCGCCGTCCGCACTGATCAGGCCCACACTAGTGAGCCCAGGGACAGTTGGAGCAGCCGAGCCAGCCAGGTACAGAGAAAAAAGGGGTGCTGTGGGAGTTCTGGGGAGGGGGGGGGGTTGTTGCTAGTGGATTATGAGTCTGCACACCATCATCCAGGTGGGTGGGGGTGCTGGTGGATGATGGGGGTGCTATTTCTGGGGAGAGGTGTTGCTGGTGGATGAGGAGGCTGCACCCCATCATCCACCAGCACCCCCCAGCAGTAGCACCCCCATCATCCACCAGCACCCCCCCTGCTGGATGATGGTGGTGCTACTGCTGGGGGGTGCTGGTGGATGATGGGGTGCAGCCTCCTCATCCACCAGCAACACCTCCCCCCCCCCCCCAGAAATAGCACCCCCATCATCCACCATCACCCCCACAGTAGCACCACCATCATCCAGCAGGGGGGTGGGGTGCTGGTGGATGATGGGGGTACTATTTCTGGGGGGGGGGGGGGAGGCTGCACCCCATCATCCACCAGGACCCCCCAGCAGTAGCATCACCATCATCCAGCTGGGTGGGGGGTGCTGGTTTATGATGGGGGTGCTATTTCTGGGGGGGGAGGTATTGCTGGTGGATAATGAGGCTGCACCCCATCATACACCAGCACCCCCCCCCCAGCAGTAGCACCACCATCATCCAGAAGGGGGGGGGTGCTGGTGGATGAGGGGGGTGCTATTGCTGGTGGATGATGGGGGTGCTATTTCTGGGGGGGGGGGAGGTGTTGCTGGTGGATGAGGAGGCTGCACACCATCATCCAGCTGGGTGGGGGGTGCTGGTTTATGATGGGGGTGCTATTTCTGGGGGGGGGAGGTGTTGCTGGTGGATGATGAGGCTGCACCCCATCATACACCAGCACCCCCCAGCAGTAGCACCACCATCATCCAGCAGGGGGGGGGGGGTGCTGGTTGATGATGGGGGTGCTATTTCTGGGGGGAGGTGTTGCTGGTCATGGTGGATGATGGGGGTGCTATTTCTGGGGGGAGGTGTTGCTGGTGGATGATGAGGCTGCACCCCATCATCCACCAGCACCCCCCCCCCATTAATAGCACCACCATCATGCACCAGCACCCGCCCCCCCTCCCCCAGCAGTAGCACTCCTATCATCAACCAGCACCCCCCCAGCAGTAGCACCCCCCAGCAGTAACACCCCCATCATCCACCAGCACCCTCCCCCAGCAGTAGCACCCCCATAATCCAGAAGCTGATTCTATTACCATAAGGGGGAATGGGGGGGGGGTGTTGGTGGATGATGGGGTGCTACTGCTGGGGGGTGTTGCCAGGGCACCCCCCGCCCCCCCATTCCCCCTACCCCCCTGTTCTGTGGTAATAGCATCAGCTGGTGGATGATGGGGGTGCTACTGCTGGGGGCACGGTGTGTGAGGTTTATATTCATAGAGTGTAGTGTATACTAGGGCTGCACGATATGAGAAAAATGTGCGATTGCGATTATGGGCCTAAATATTGTGATTTCGATATGTGATGCAATGTAATAAATAAATAGTGAAATCCCCCTTATGTCATGTCCAATCTCCTCAATTTTACAACTATTCACCCATTTTATGCCCACCGCCCATTTCACATCTCACATCTCCCCCCTCTTGTCACATTCTGCCCCAATTGTCACATTCTGCCCCTCCCCCTCTTGTCACATTCTGCTCCCCCTTGTTACATATTCCCCCTCCCCCCCCTTGTCACATATTCCCCCTCCCCCTTTTCACATATTCCCCCTCCCCCCCTTGTCACATATTCCCCCTCCCCCCTTGTCACATATTCCCCCTCCCCCCTTGTCACATATTCCCCCTCCCCCCCTTGTCACATATTCCCCCTCCCCCTTGTCACATATTCCCCCTGCCCCCCCTTGTTACATATTCCTCCCCCCTTGTTACATATCCCCCCCTTGTTACATATTCCCCCCCCTTGTCACATTCTGCCCTCCCTTTTTACATATCCCCCCCCCCTTGATACATATTCCCCCCCCTTGTTACATATCCCCCCCCCTTGTTACATATTCCCCCTCTTGTCACATTCTGCCCCCTCCACCCCTTGTCACATATTCCCCTAGGTTTGTGTGTGTTTGCAGACCTTTGAGGACTTTTACCTTTCAGCCAATCACTGGCTTGACATGTGACACCGCTGCGGCCAGTGACTGGCTAAAGGTAAAGGTCCTACAGCTTGTATAGAGACACCGGGACCGCACGGAGGTGTACAGATGCAGGGACCGGGAAGAGGTGAGCATAATGTTTTAATAATTTTTTATCCCTGCGCCCTTTACTTAGATCAGTGTTTCTCTACCAGGGTGCCTCCAGCTGTTGTGAAACTACAACTCCCAGCATGCCCGGACAGCTTTTGGCTGTCCGGGCATGCTGGGAGTTGTAGTTTCATAACAGCTGGAGGCACCCCGGTTGGGAAACACAGACTTTTAATATTTAAATTTGTTTTTATCTGCCCTGGCCGGCCCGTGCTGCAGCCACACACGGGATCCGCCCGGGCAGATAATCGCAAATTTTCCCGGGGGCCATATCGATATATGGCAAAAATTGCGATTCGATTGTTTTTGCGATATATCGTGCAGCCCTAGTGTATACTAGTTTATTATATTTAGAGGATACAGTGTCTGGCAGGTTTATAATAATAATTATTATTTTCATATAGAGGATCAGAATGCGCTGACATAGTGAGGAGACATCTGGGCGTCACATTCTGCAGAGAGAACATTTAGCTGGACCCGGTGGTATGTTCCATCTGAATTAGATAAGGAAAGACTATAGAGAAGACGTCACCTGTAGTCACTGATATCATTGTGTATTCTCCTCACTATAGAGATGTCACCTGTAGTCACTGATATTATTGTGTATTGTCCTCACTATAGAGAAGACGTCACCTGTAGTCACTGATATTGTGTATTCTCCTCACTATAGAGATGTCACCTGTAGTCACTGATATTATTGTGTATTCTCCTCGCTATAGAGAAGACGTCACCTGTAGTCACTGATATCATTGTGTATTCTCCTCACTATAGAGAAGACGTCACCTGTAGTCACTGATATCATTGTGTATTCTCCTCACTATAGAGAAGACGTCACCTGTAGTCACTGATATCATTGTGTATTCTCCTCACTATAGAGAAGACGTCACCTGTAGTCACTGATATCATTGTGTATTCTCCTCACTATAGAGAAGACGTCACCTGTAGTCACTGATATCATTGTGTATTCTCCTCATTATGTCCTATCAGAGCTATAGTCACTTGTAAGTTCTGCAGTTAGATGAGTGAAACTTAACTCCCAGCATAACCTCACCACTGCTTAAAGGGGTACTCCGCTGCAAAACATTTTCTTTTGAATCAACTGGTGCCAGAAAGTTAAACAGGTTTGTAAATTACTTACTTGAAGGATTCAGATTTTAACTTCCTGGCACCAGTTGATTCAAAAGAAAATAATTTCCAGCGGAGTACCCATTTAAGTAATTCTGGGAGTTGTAGTTTTAAATGGTGAAAACCTTTTTAGCGCTTTTCCATTCTGTGGCAATTGGTATATTTAATTATTATACTGGAATTTTTCACAATGCGCTACACCAGTGGCATCCGTCACAACAGGCTAAAAACTTTTATGGGGGGGGGGTTAGGTATGGGGTGACACCATTTTCTACCGCACCGGGTGACACCAACCCTAGCAACGCCACTGGTTCCCCTCAATAACGGCGCTGGTCCATGGATAGATGTATATGCATTCATTGAAACATAAGGAGCAACGTGTTTCGACCCCGGACAGGGGTCTTCATCATGCCTGATGAAGACCCCTGTCCGGGGTCGAAACGCGTTGCTCCTTATGTTTCAATAAATGCATATACATCTGTCCATGGACCAGCGCCGTTATTGAGGGGAACACCTTTCTCTATCTCTCTACCTAAAATGAAAGTAAAACAGTCCTGGCAGTTCAGCGGAGCTGATCTGGACCACCACTAAAAAAACGTTGTCTCCCGATCCGCTGAGAGGACGGCAGGAGGGCCCTTACCTGCCTCCTCACCGTCCAATTGGTGACCTATCGCTCCATCCATCCATGGCAGGCTGGAGCAAAAGAACATTGATAACACTTATGAATGCTTTGGCATAGCATTGAAAAGTGTATGCAATCCAATAGTGTAAAAAAAAAGTTTAAAAAAAACTTAATAAATGTGAATTAACCCCTTTCCTAATAAAAGTTTAAATCACCCCCCTTTTCCATAAAAAATTAAATGTAAACAAAAATAAACATAAACACACGTGGTATTGCCGCGTGCATAAATGTCCGAACTATAAAAATATAACGTTGATTAACCTGTTGGGGACGAAGGGTATACAGCAGTGATTCCCAACTACGGTGCCCCGACACACTAGTGTACCCGGTGTGCCCGGTGAGCCCCATGATTTTGGCCTCGATTTTTCTTTTCCGCAATCATGGCACGCATTTATTTATTTTTCTTTCCTCTGGCACCAAATCGTCCCCCAATCCCTCTCACACCCCCACCCCCTCATTCTACTTGCAGATTTGCAGAGATTGCAAGTTGGGAGCATTACGTCACCTGTGGCTGTCCCGCCCACGACGTAGAATGCTTTCCGCCATAGAGGAGCAGGAGCAGCCGTGTGACCGCCCACCCGCCGTTCACGTGGCTTGTCAACCTGCCCGCCGTTCACAAGGCTCATCCACAACGCTCGTCACACGTTGTGAGTCACACAATGATGGGAAGGAGGGTAGGTTGGGTGAGAGCCTATATAAGGGGTTTGCCATGGGCCTGGGGGAGAGGGAATGGTGATGATGATGATGATGATGATGATTGGGGGCGGGGGGGTTAATGGTGCTTGTGATACTGATGATAATGGGTTGGGAGGAGAGGAAATAATAATGGTGATGATAATTGGGGGGGTTAATGGTGCTTCTGATACTGATGATTAGGGATGAGCAAATTGAATCTGACAAATCCAAATTAGTTACGAATTTCAGGAAAAATTAGCTTCGCAACAATTGCGAATATCGCTATGATTCGATCGCACAAATCGCTTCAATAAACTCCATATAGTGCGGTTCAGGCTCCAGGGCATCTAAGATGGCGGCTCGACATGTCAGGACATGGGGAAATACTGGAAAAGCGGGAGCAAGGGTAGGCGGGATGACCCTGAATAACATGCAGCCAGCCACCCCGGTGATGTCACAGCCCTATATAATCAGCAGCCATATTACAGCCACTCACTTCGGCATTCTATTGCATAGAGAGAGGGACAGAGAGCAGTGTGTGTTGCACAGAAATGCATTTCTACAGCAGTGATTCACGTCAAGCAGAAAAATCCAGCCTAGAAGCACTGATAGGAAAGGGAGAGAGATTGAGAGAAAAAGTGTGATTTTGGGTGTAGTACACAGCGACTGTGTGCTGCAGCACTGGTGTGTACAACAACTGAAAAGCTAATAGTAGCCAGCCAGCTAGGGCGAGCAGAGCACTAAAAGCCATAATCATCTGCTATTAATGCCTAATACTGGTTGAGTAGTGGAGCGTATTGTCCTCTATTAAGTGCAACCTGTGCGTACATAGGTGGTGTACCATTTTTTTCCTGTCAAAGTCTTAAGGGCCTAGTTACTGTGAAAGGCAAACCAAAAGTACACACCTGCTGCTGTTCTAGACAAATACTGTTTTAAGCATAGTAGAGCACATTGTACTCCCCTCAGAAGTGCATACAACGTACGTACATCTACGTGGTGTACCATTTTGTTCCTGTTAAAGTCCTGCCACCATATGTTCTCCTCATGCTGCTGCCAGCTCCAGGCTGTCCCATTCTGCCACCATATGTTCTCCTCATGCTGATGCCAGCTCCAGAAGGGTGCAGAGAGGTCTGCGGGGGGAGATGTCTGGGGGATAAAAACGTATGAAGGAGGATGACTGAGGTTTGGGGGAGGGAGAAGGAAACAGAGGGGTGGGATGGGGTTATGAAAGTGTAAAGGAGGATGTCTGGGGGGGTGAAAGGGACAGAGCGATCTGGGAGGACGAAACAGTAAAGAAGGACTTAGGGGTCTGGGGCTAGGGGACTGAAAGGTCTGGGGGGGGGGGGCAAAAAATTGGAAAAAGGATGACTGACGGGTCCGAACTATTAAAATATAAGGGTAGTTAAACCGCATGGTCGATGGCGTACATATAGCCCTGTATGTGGAAAAATAAAAAAGTTATAGGGGTCAGAAGATGACAATTGTAAACATATTCATTTTGGTGCATGTAGTTATAAGTTGTTTTAAAGTAGTAAAATAAAAATAAAACCTACATGAATTGGGTATCCATGTAACTGTATGGACATACAGAATAAAGAGAATGTGTCATTTTTAGAGAAAAGTGCACTGCGTAGAAACGGAAGCCCCAAAAAGTTACCAAATAGTGTTTTGTTTTTTTATTTCATCCCACAAGTAAGTTTTTTTTTTTCTTCGCCACAGATTATGTTATAAAATAAGTGATGTCATTACAAAGTACAATTGGCGATGCAAAAAACAAGTCCTTATATGGGTCTGTAGGTGCAAAATTGAAAGCGTTATGATTTTTAGAAGGGGAGGTGGAAAAAACGAAAGTGCAAAAACGAAAATTGGCCTGGTCCTTAAGGTCAAAATAGGCTTGGTCCTCAAGGGGTTAAACCGCATGGTCAATGGTGCATACATAAAAAAAATACCAAAGTCCTAAATTGCATATTTTTGGTCACTTAAAATCACAGATCACAGCGCAAAAAATTAACCAAATCACAGATCACAATGCAAAAATGAGCCCTAATACATGCCTGTTTATGGAAAAATAAAAAAAGTTATAGGGGTCAGAAGAGGACAATTTAAATCTACAAATTTTTGTACAAAAAGTTATAATTTTTTTGACAGAAGTAAAACAAAATCAAACCCTAAGTTGGGTATCATTTTAATCTTCTGAACCTTCTTCTAAATAAAGATAAGGTGTCATTTTTTACTGAAAATTTCACTGTGTAGACATGGAAGCCACTAACAATTACAAAATGGTGAGGGGGGGGGGGGTTAAATTTTGTCCCACAACAATTTTTTTTGTTTTTGCGTAGATTTTGTGGTGAAATAACTAATGGCATTACAAATTAAAATTGATAGTGCAAAAAACAAGCCCTCATATAGGTCTGTAGGTGGAAAACTGAAAGCGTTAGGATTTTTAGCATGTGAGGAGAAAAAAAAATGCAAAAATTAAAAATCCCTAAATCCTTAAGGGGTTAAATATCTTTAGCCTTCCAGTACTTATAGCTGCTATATACTCCAAAGGATGTTGTGTAGTTCTTTCCAGTCTGACTACAGTGCTCTCTGCTGACACCTCTGTGTCAGGAATTGTCCAGAGTAGAAGCAAATCCCCATAGCAAACCTCTCCTGCTCTGGACAGTTCCTGACATGGACAGAGGTGGCAGCAGACAGCACTGTGGTCAGACAGGAAAGAACACCTTTGACCCTGGGAAACCCAGAGTCACTGATACCCTTATTAAATCCCACCCCTAAAACTTAACTTTTATTTGTATTCAAATTAGAATTAAATAATGAGTGTATATTAAATGATGAGTGTCTTCACTTAAAATCACGGGTTGGTGTGCTTTATCATAGTATTCGGATTATATACAGTTAGCCACTGTGTATGTATCAAGTATCCCAGGTGGGCTGCAGTACCACCGTAGATAGCACACCAACTCCCGCTAGTTAAAATGCTGTAAATGCCCCCTCTACATGTTTCACTACATCTGTAGCATCTTCAGGAGGGAAAAATGGGCATCCTGAAGACGCTACAGATGTAGTGAAACATGTAGAGGGGGCATTTACAGCATTTTAACTAGCGGGAGTTGGTGTGCTATCTACGGTGGTAATGCAGCCCACCTGGGATACTTGATACATACACAGTGGCTAACTGTATATAATCCAAATACTATGATAAAGCACACCAACCCGTGATTTTAAGTGAACACACTCATCATTTAATATACACTCATTATTTAATTCTAATTTGAATAAAAATAAAAGTTAAGTTTTAGGGGTGGGATTTAATAAGGGTATCAGTGACCCTGGGTTTCCCAGGGTCAAAGGTGTTTTTTTGGTGATTATTACCCTAACCCACCCTGGGGTCTTTTTGTTGCAGACAGGAAAGAACTACACAACTTCCTCTGGATCATACAGCAACTGATAAGTACTGGAAGAATCAAGATTTTTAAATAGAAGAAATTTACAAATCTGTATAACTGTCTGTCAACATTTGATTTGGCTTTTTTTTCCACTGTAGTACCCCTTTAACTTCGTTTTCACTTAAAATTATAAAGAACCAACTCAAATAAAAATAAAAAATGGTGTATCTGCACAATGATGTGTAAAATAGATATGATGGTGAAAATACTCCACATGAATTATGATATGATTGAGGCTGCAGTCCTGTAAGTATGTGCAGAGTATACTGAATTATTTTAAAACCACTGTAAAGTGCCTCCCTCCCTCTGGTAGGTTTCCATTGGAATTATAAGAAAACAAGGTGGTACCAAGAGGAAGCAGGTCACCTGGAAAACATAGGTGTACCCGTACCTGTTCCTCTTAATTCTACAGTAACCAATGTCGTGAATCTCACAGATCTACTACTACTCTACTAATACTGTGCAAGGCAGTAGCCAGTTAGAAATACCTAGAGGGGATAAACCTATGAACTTGGGTCTGCTAGGCTTTTGCATTAATCCAGCATTTAATGAGACCTATAAGGAGATGTTGAGATTATTGTTAGATTGTCCTGAAGATCAGAGTGAGGACATAGAAGGCAATTGTATACTTTTTAAAGGAGGTATACCTCCTTTAAAAGGTGAAGAATAAGCATTAAATTGGCTTTCCTCTCAAGAGAATACAATTGTGAGGCCTGCAGACAAGGGAGGATATTGTCCTCTTGTCAAAAAAGTACTAATCAAAAGGGGCAGAAAGACACAACTATCGGATACAAAAACCTATGCTAAGTTATCTAAAGATCCCACTTTTCATCATCAAAATTTAGTGAGAACGCTTTTAAGACAAGGTGTAGAACTGGGAATTTTTTAATCTAGGTTTATGGATCATTTTCTAAAAGGCCATATTGGTACTGGGTACCAAAAATTCATAAAAATCTAAAAACACCTCCGGGACTTCCCATAGTGGCGGGCAGGGGTTCCTTTACGGAACCCTTGTCTCCATATTTAGATTGGATACTGAGACCATTGTTAAACCAAATTATCCCATCACACTAAGTATGTATTACAGATAATACAAGATTGTGGATGGCAGTCACACTTTTCTTTAGCCAGCATCGACGTGGAGAGCCTGTACACCCACATCCCACACAATCCGGTTGTACAGGCTGTCTGGCGTCAGCTGGTTGCATCCCAAAAATATGATGAACAATACATTAATTATATCTGTGATATGTTGCATTTTGTTTTGAAACATAACATTTTGGTGGTACAGCGATGGGGCCGGTAGCCCCAACTTTTGCACATTTTTTTTTAGGGTTATTGGAGGAAGATATGATTTTTTCTAATACAGTACTAATCCATTTATCCAGTACTTAGCATTATATCTCAGAAACATGTGACTGTTTTAATAAACGCTTCTATTGCCGAGAACAAGTGAGTGTCATCTATCAATCTTTTCACTTGCAATTTTGGATGTGTTTGTTATGGATTGAGCACCATGGAGATTACAGCAAGGCTGAGGGTTAAAGGTGAGCAAGCTGTGGATGTTTAAAGGGGTACTCCACCCCTAGATATCTCATCCCCTATCCAAAGGATAGGGGATAAGATGTCTGATCGCCGCCACTGGAGACCCCTGCGATCTCTGCTGCGGCACCCCAGACATCCAGTGCACGGAGCGAATTTCGCTCCATGCCAGATAACTGGCGATATGGGGTGGACGCTTGTGACGTCACGGCCATGCCCCCTCAATGCAAGTCTATGGAAGGGGGCATGGTTAGGGGATAAGATGTCTAGGGGCAGAGTACCCCTTTAAATCTCTGCTTGGGTACATGGCAGTGCTGACTTGTCTTTTTTTATGGACTGTATTAATAATACTCACCTTGACTTTGTGACTTTTACAGTGTTTTATTACCTATATATGCTTATAAACAGTTTATTCAGGGATTAAAACAAACATACTATATGTGATCTAAGATTATAAAGATTATAAAATTACATTATTATGCTGGGTATCAAAGCTAGCACATCACGGTAATCATGGTGTTTGATTGGCAGGTTTTAATTGAGAGGATTAGTAAAACGTAAGGGGATTTGTCATTGTGCATTCACGTTGGTAATTGGGGAAGCGTGTGACGCAGAGAGCTGACATCACACCCCCATAACACATAAATAACCCCCACATGCCCATAATTCCACCTGGAGTCACATACAGAGCGGGGAGGAGAGGGAGATGCGGAGGGAGGGTATGAATATGCATAAGCTGGGCGGTGCTGCAGGCAGAACGGCGGTGACATCACAGTGCCAGATGAAAGCAGAATCCCCGCCCGTGCCAGTTAGAAGATGATTTTCATAACTTGAAAAATGAAGATATCAGGCGAACGGCTCTACGGATCCGGGCATGGTAAGCATCATATTGATCAGCGTCCTCGGCACTAACAGCCAGTACCTCTGGTTAGTGCGGGGGGAGTTTGGTGACAGTTTTCATTTAAACAGGCTCAAGCCCCATATAGTCTTTCTGCAGGAGACACATTAGATAGTGGATGGGGAGGATACATTGAAGGCACTCTGGATTAAGTGTTTTTTGGCTTCTTAAACGTCAAAGACTAGGGTGGTGGCAATTCTCTTCGGCAGTGCACTGTCTTACACTATCCATGACACTCACACTGACCCGCATGGTAGATTCCTATACTTGGAGGTCACAATCTTACATGTTCTGTATACATTTCTTAAAGGGTACTGTCACGATTCGGCTGGCTGGAGGTGGATCCTCTGTGCCAGAGAGGGATTGGCGTGGACCGTGTCGGTGGACCGGTTCTAAGTTGCTACTGGTATTCACCAGAGCCCGCCGCAAAGCGGGATGGTCTTGCAGCGGCGGTAGCAACCAGGTCGTATCCACCGGCAATGGCTCAACCTCTCTGACTGCTGAGATAAGCGCGGTACAAGGGAGTAGACAAGAGCAAGGTTGGACGTAGCAGAAGGTCAGGGCAGGCAGCAAGGATCGTAGTCAGGGGCAACGGCAGGAGGTCTGGAACACAGGCTAGGAACACACAAGGAAACGCTTTCACTGGCACAATGGCAACAAGATCCGGCAAGGGAGTGCAGGGGAAGTGAGGTATAAGTAGGGAAGTGCACAGGTGAAGGTACTGATTAAAACCTCATGTGCCAATCAGTGGCGCACCGGCCCTTTAAATCGCAAAGACCCGGCACGCGCGCCCTAAGGAGCGGGGCCGCGCGCGCCGGGACAGCACAGACGGGGAACGGGTCTGGTAAGCGAGTCGGGATGCGCATCGCGAGCGGGCGCGTCCCGCATCGCGAATCGCATCCCGGCTGGGAACATTATCGCAGCGCACCCGGTCGGCAGGTCTGACCGGGGCGCTGCGAATAGGAGAACGCTGTGAGCGCTCCGGGGAGGAGCGGGGACCCGGAGCGCTCGGCGTAACAGGTACCTGTTACCAAACTAAGCTTTTGATAGGTTGTTCCTTATGTAACTATAAGACACTTTGCTATTTACTTGCTGTTAAAATTCTCAACCTTTACATGTTTTTAATGTGACTGGAAAAACAGCCACTAAGCTATGTTCTGTTCTCTGTTCTGTTTGGTTTCCTCCCTGGCTGGCAGGAGTACAAACTCAGGAAGTGCATGTGGTGCATTACGAGGCACGGCTCTCACAGGCTTTAGTGACATCGCGCCTGCTGGGAAATGCCCACTTTCTCCTGCCGGGAGCTCACACAATGTGAGCAAGGGGAAAGGTATGATACAGAGCTTTTTAAAGCTTGGAAAAAAAATTTAAGGGCAGTAGAGTGTTAGTAGTAGCGAGGGAATATAATCTGAGTTAGTTTAGAAAATATGGTTTGATGACCAGTACTCTTTAATATTTATGCTTCAAAACACCCGGAGAGTCTATTCACCGCATGGAAAAACAGACTTCTTTTTCCCCTTACTAAACTTTTTTCTCCAAAAACCTATTCATACCCTCCTCGTAGGAGATGACATTAGAGCCAACACATGCTCAGATGTTGATAGGTCAAGCCTGTGTACTACGGATGCCGTAACTGGAGGTTCTAGTAGCTTCTGAGTACATCAAACTGTTTGAAATCACCCACTAGGCCACATCAAAGGCAGCGATGTGGGGCCATAGTACCTCCTACCTAATCCATAGGAGGAAGGCATTTACAAAACACTTTGATGAGTTTAACGCTGATCTTCTATAGACTCCTAGACTTTAGTTATGAATTAGGAGCGAGGCTGCTAAGACTGCTTATTTAAACGCCAAAACACTTCTTCACACATATTTACAGGGATTGGCCAAGTGGAGTGTAGACACCCTCAGTAACAGGTTTTTTGTATGGGGTAACAAGATAGACCCATTGCTTGCAAACATCCATATACCACGATGAACCACATATGATATCACCACAGTCAAACATCCCCGTACTCAATCGGACCTTTTTGCATCTGCTGAGATCTGGGAGGTGTTTGTCATCTTTTTCTTTGACTTTTATTAGGCCCAGCCCCATGATGCCATGGCTGTCAGGCTACATGACTAACAAAGACAAATCTGAGGGGCCCTGCACGGCTGCCCTGGGCGGTAGCCTATGACTTTTATTGGAATGCTAGGTTCACTCCCTTATTTAGGCATAACTATTACCAGATGGCCCTCACAATTGAAGTACCTTGACTCCCAACCTTGACTCTCTTTCATGGATAAAACAAACCTTTTGTAGCTAGTTATATTTCCCAAAATGCTATATATTTTACAATCCATAAAAACAAATCAAAACCTGTCCAGAGGAAAAGTTGCTGAGTTGCCTATAACAACCAATGAAAGATTGCTTCTTTCATTTTGCAGAGGCCTTGTTAAAAATGAAAGAAGCGATCTGATTGGTTGCTATGGCAACTCAGCAACTTTTCTTCTAGACAGGTTTTGATAAATCTCTCCCAATAGAACTGCCTGTTCCACAGATCTATCTGGAATAACCGTAGATCAAGAATAGCCCTGCACATTCTACAGCAACACAAGTCTAACAGAGGGATTCATTTTCCAGATCTCTTCATCTATAATCTAGCGGCCCAATTACAGATTGTAGACGACTGGATCACACATTCCTCTGTATACATGAACATTTCCCTACACTAACAGTTTACTCTAGACACTGGTGCACTTATTGCATTCTACATATACAGCCTTGCCTATTTATGTCAAGAGTAAGGCTATGTTCACATGCTGGTGCGGACACACTGCAGACTGCAGGCGCAGGCATAATGCGCTGTCTATGCATTCCACGTTTAGTCTGCAGAAAGAATGTACAGGTAAATTCCGAATTCCTGGCACGGAAGTTTCCGCTGTGTGCACAGGACAACGGGACTCTGCTGCAGCGGAATTTACGTGAAGAATTCCGTGCGGAAATTCCGATGTGGGAGCATAGCCTAACCCCTTATTTTGTACTGCCCTGAAAGCCTAAATTAAGGGTAGGCGCTTCCTCTCTTGAAGCTCTCACAACTCCCTACTTCTGAAATTTGCCCAAAATCCTGGTTTCCATGGGGGTAGCCCACTACCAATATTTCAACTTTGGCAGACTAGAGTACTGTGTAAACTCACCTCTTTCGTAGATAGGCCTAAGCGAAACCCACACACCTTTAGGCAAGAAAACAAAGTCCACCGCTCCCACCTCCACTAACTGCACCTGTGTTCGGACTTGACCAGCAGCGTCTCCAATCACCACAAGATGTAAGTACAAACAATGTCCGGTATCAAGGTTGCAGTAAAAGCACGAGTTCTTTACTGGATCACATTCACATATGGAACAAGTAATGCAGACACATTTCGGACCACACTGGGTCCTTAGTCATGGCATAAAGAAATACTAAAACTTTACAAATATTTATAGTAAAAGTAGAACATCACATGTGTACAAAGTAATCTTATGAGAACCTAAATTGCATAGACAATCAGGCATAGACTTATCCTATGTTACATGGAAAATTAGGCATAGACATGTTCAACAGGTATATGTGTTTGCTTGTGTGTTTGGTATTCTACCATCCTCTGTGATATTGATCCATAAGAAACGACTTGTGTTTAAATATCTGCTGCAGCAAGAAACTCCATGCTCCATTGCTGGATACCTGGTCCACCCCACTCTATTCGTCTTCTCCTTGAGAAACTTGTATTTATTTTCTGGATAGAGTCTTCCTTGCTCCAGAGGTAGTGGGTTAACCCCTTAAGGACTTAGGGTTTTTCCGTTTTTGCATTTTCGTTTTTTCCTCCTTACCTTTTAAAAATCATAACCCTTTCAATTTTCCACCTAAAAATCCATATTATGGCTTATTTTTTGCGTCACCAATTCTGCTTTGCAGTGACATCAGTCATTTTACCCAAAAATTCAGGACGAAACGGAAAAAAAAATCATTGTGCGACAAAATCGAAGAAAAAACGCCATTTTGTAACTTTTGGGGGCTTCTGTTTCAACGCAGTGCATATTTCATTAAAAATGACACCTTATCATTATTCTTTAGGTCCATACGGTTACAATGATACCCTACTTATATAGGTTTGATTTTGTCGTACTTCTGGAAAAAATCATAACTACATGCAGGAAAATGTATACTTTTAAAAATGTCCTCTTCTGACCCCTATAACTTTTTTATTTTTCCACGTAGAGGGCAGTATGAGGACTAATTTTTTGTGCCGTAATCTGAAGTTTTTATCGGTATGATTTTTGTTTTGATCACTTTTTATTAATTTTTTAATGGTATAAAAAGTGACCAAAATACGCTTTTTAGGACTTTGGAATGTTTTTGCGCGTACGCCATTGACCGTGCAGTTTAATTAATGATATATTTTTATAGTTCGGACATTTACGCACGCGGAGATACCACATATGTTTATTTTTACTTACACTGTTTTATTTTTTTTATGGGAAAAGGGAGGTGATTCAAACTTTTATTAGGGAAGGGGTCAAATGACCTTTATTAACACTTTTTTTAAACATTTTTTTTGCAGTGTTATAGGTCCCATAGGGACCTATAACACTGCACACACTGATCTCCTATGCTGATCACTGGCGTGTATTAACACGCCTGTGATCAGCGTTATCGGCGCTTGACTGCTCCTGCCTGGATCTCAGGAACGGAGCAGTCATTTGTTGATCGGACACCGAGGAGGCAGGTAAGGGCCCTCCCGGTGTCCTGCAACCTGTTCGGGACGCCGCGATTTCACCGCGGTGGTCCCGAACAGCCGGGATACTTTCACTTTCGCTTTAGAAGCGGCGGTCAGCTTTGACCGCCGCTTCTAAAGGGTTAATACCACACATCGGCGATGTGTGGTATTAGCTGCGAGTCCCGGCCGTTGATGAGCGCCGGGACCGACGCGATGTGATGCGGGGTCGCTAAAGGGTTAAAGGGGTATTCCAGGCAAAAACTTTTTTAATATATATCAATTGGCTCCAGAAAGTTAAACAGATTTGTAAATTACTTCTATTAAAAAATCTTAATCCTTTCAGTACTTTTGAGCTTCTGAAGTTAAGGTTGTTCTTTTCTGTCTAAATCCTCTCTGATGACACCTGTCTCGGGAAATGCCCAGTTTAGAAGCAAATCCCCATAGCAATCCCCATAGCAAACCTCTTCTAAACTGGGTGTTTCCCGAGACAGGTGTCCTCAGAGAGGATTTAGACAGAAAAGAACAACCTTAACTTCAGAAGCTCATAAGTACTGAAAGGATTAAGATTTTTTAATAGAAGTAATTTACAAATCTGTTTAACTTTCTGGAGCCAGTTGATATATAAAAAAGTTTTTGCCTGGAATACCCCGTTAACTGCTCCTTTCTTACCTGGTCAATAAACTGAGAGGATGCTTTGGACTCACAACGTAGTTAGATCCTGATTGACAGCACTAATCTTATGTCACAATAGTGTGACTTTGGGTTCTTGTTACCCCAGGATCCCAGACCCTTCCCTTCCCTCCTCCTGGTTTCCTGGTTTGCTTCTATTGAGGTTTACCTCTTGTGTTGTATGGGACTGTAGGATGTTCATATGTTCAAAATGTTTGAGGGAAAAAAAGAATTAAATAGGCAGATTGTACAAAGTTTTTATAAAGTTTTCTTAAAAAACAAACATAAAATAATTTCATTTCCAGTACATTTCCAGCTTGATGCTAGCTTCACTTGATTATAGGGGTTTAACAGAAACATATACAGCAACCAGTGGTGTAGCGTGGGGGTAGGTGGTTTCTCTGGATGGAAAATTGTAGTATTGTACAGGACAAAGGAGTCGGGTGGTCAACTGGAGTCCCCTGCTTCTATACGTACATTCTGTAAAGCGCTATGCCAATAGCTTAGCGTACTATGGAATGTACGCACAGGACTGTCTGGACTTCCTACTTATGTACTGTACAACAGTGTAGGGCTTCTGCTGAGGGATTCACATGATGATGTAAATTTAAAGAGCACAGCCTGCAAAACA